>NC_072391.2:80556363-81174318 GCF_028885625.2 Pongo pygmaeus | reverse complement strand
GTTTGAAAGGGGATTTAAGCATTGGATAGACAGCTGGACCAGACGATCTTTGCAATTCCTTTTAACTCTATATTCCATCACTGAATCTCCTTTACTTGGTTGTAAACTCCATAAAGGCAGGGTCCACTTCTGATTCATTTCTATGGTTCGCAAAGCATTCACTAATAGATGGATATCAAATGAAAAAGATGGAAAAATGGAATGAATGGTGATTAAGAAGTAGCAAGAGGGGAGGATGAGAGAGATTGTTTGCTAGATGACACAGAATGGCCCTTTATAAAACTGTATTTTCTGCATTTGACTACAGCAATCCTTAATCTTTCTGGGATCCTCTCACACTCTTGAGTATGTGCTAAAAACCACAGGTCCTACCCCTAGAACATTGCAAATACATTAATAAAATTGTGCATACATTTTCCTGGGGTTCATGGACTCCTCTGATACTTATCTATGGACCATCCCAGGGGCCAGGAGGGCTTCTGTACCCCAGTTTAGGAACGGATGAGCTGAGCTCTGCGTAAGAGGTACTGGTATCTGTCTTACGTTCGTGACAGGAAAAAAGCTGGAAATACCCAGTTTTACTATCAATTTAATATTAATTATGAAAGAAATGGTTTGGCTGATGAAAGCTCCTCCCCTACAAATCTCTTCATTCTATTTTGGGCTCCTGACAGCTACAAAATGTGACACTGGTACACGAGAACTGGGAATCTAGGCTAAAGGTTAGAAGTCTCCGTTGCTCAGTTCTAACACCGGCAGCAGCTGTTCAGGCTGGGATGAGCCACAGCACGCGGCAACGTTGCTGGGATACAAACACCAGGGAAAGAGGCCTCTGCGACTTGTACGTGCATTAATTCAGGTACCATTTATCACCAATACAAGACTGAGAAACATAACTGTGGGGAATATCCTGGTGATGCTAAGGGCAGCGACAGTTCTCAGTGTATTCTGCTGGAGTGCTTCTTATTTTTTTTTCAGAGGCAGGTCTTGCTCTGTTGCCCAGGCTGGACTTGAACTTCTGGGATCAGCTGAACCTCCCAAGTAGTAGGGACTACAGGTGCGTGCCACGGCACCCGGCTCTGTGTATTCTGTATTGTTAATTCCATTGACTTGTATGACCCTGTTTAGACCAGTCCACTTTTCCTTTTAAAAGAGAAACTGGTTCCCTCTCTTTTGAAGCTCTATCAAGATCTGCTTATTTTGGTATGTGAAGAAAAGTTACCTTCCCTTGTCCAGAAGCCCTGTGCTGGGGAAGGGAGGGTAGAGTCATGGATGAGGGTAGCACTGCAGAGGCTGAGAAATTTGGGGACAATTCCCACTCACATAAGCTGCCACTCCGCAGGTGTACACTTTATACTATGGGTACACTTTCTTATCTACAAATAAGTATTATTTAGCATAGCTAAGCACAGAATTTACTAGAACCAACAAGGAGTACTCAGTTAACTAAAAGGCAGAGGGTACACAGGTGTCTAGCATGGCCGGGTGGCTGTGGCAGTGGGAACCAGGTCCCTTCTCTAGTTTCTGTGCCTCTGTTAAGGTTTGAGCACCTCTCATTCCACCCTAACTCCAAGGTCCAAACCGCCCATCAGGAACCCTTTCCATGAATTAAAGGCCAACCTCCCTCGAGTGCCCACAAATCACTGAACCTCGCTCAGACCTTCCCCTCTACTGGGGACTCGACTCGGTTTCACTGGGATTTCACCTCTAAGAAACTGAAGTCATCAACCAACTGGGCCTCTGGAGAAAAACAAAAAGCCTATAAACCACCATCCCCCAGACACATCACATGCTCATACCCACACCTACTATGCAACCACAGGGACACACATACCTACAAACTCCTCTACGTTCAGGAGGCCACAAATCCAGGCAGTAATAAGCCTCCAAACTCACTCGGACCAGAGGAAAAGAACATTTTAAAAAGTTAAGAACGCAGCCGGGCACAGTGGTTCACATCTGTAATTCCAGCATGTTGGAAGGCCAAGGCAGGCGGATCATCTGAGGTGAGGAGTTCGAGACCAGCCTGGCCAACATAGCGAAACGCCATCTCTACTAAAAATACAAAAATTAGCCAGGCGCGTTGGCAAGTGCAAGTAATCCCAGCTACTCGGGAGGCTGAGGCAGGAGAATCACTTGAACCTGGGAGGCGGAGGTTGCAGTGAGCCAAGAGTGCGCTGCTATACTCCAGCCTGGGCAACAGAGAAACACTCTGTCTCCAAAAAAAAAAAAAAAAAGGTAAGATAAAAAAAGTAGATCGGATCATACCACATTAAGTGATCCTGGTGACAGGTTACAATATCAGATCCCAATTGATAGTTTATAGGTACAGAACAATCTAACTGTATTCTAAGTCTTATTTAAATGACAGGGATTAAAAAAAAATTACATCTGGGCTCACACCTATCTATAATCCCAGCACTTGGGATTGGAGGATTGCTTGCTTGAGGCCAGGAGTTCAAGACCAGCCTGGGAAACATAACAAGAAAAAACATAAACAAAAAATATAAACAAAAAAACCATAAACAAAAACCCATATATATATATATACACACACACACACACACACACACATACACATACATATATATGTGTATATATGAGAAAACTTAACTATGTAGAACAAGGGAAGGGGAAGGGAATTAATAGGTTCAGCTACTAACAGTTCCATGCACTGAATATAAGGCTGGGGTTTCTAGGTAAAGAAATGGAAGGGGCACAACAAAGCAATCACAGAAAGGCACCTGCAGCCATTATGTCCAAACCATATGCAGAGGCAAAGATCAGGCTGCCGTTATTCACTCTGTTTGATAAACATCTCTGGTCCACAGGACTTTTGGCCTAGTATTACAGTATGCAATGTTATTTTCCCTTATGTATATAGACAGCCTTGGTCAAAAAGCAAGGAAACTTGTGAATGTCTGAGGACTCAGCAGCCTCTGTATTTCCCAGGGGCCAGCTCCTTTCTCTCAACAGTCAAGTCTGGATATGAGTGTGTTCAGTTGCCATAAAACGTGTTCCTTTCCAATGATGCACTAACCAAGAGTTTTCTTGAGTGGGGAAGAACAAAAGGATGTATTCCACAACATCTCACAGAACCAGAGATTTCAGAATTGGACCGGATGTGAGAAATCAATGAGGGACAAAGTTGTCCAAATGTCTGATATGAGGACCCTCTCAGCTGCGCAGAAACCTTTCAAGTCCTTCATGGCTTCCTCTCAGGCTCACAAATCTATGACAGAGTGTGGGGCAGTCTCACCTCCACACAAATGCTGAATGATTAGTGTGTCAAGTGTGTCTTATGCCAGGACACCCAGGAATCTATTGCAATGATTCATTCATCATTCTGCTATGCAAGAAATTTAAAGACAAGTTTCCCAGTTTTCGAGGAGCTGATCATTTACTTGGGGGGATGATATATTGCAAGTACTATGTCCAACTGTGGATCAGAAAAGCTCAGCTATTCAGACTAGGCTTGAGCCCAGAACATGATAATTCAACACAGTAAGAATTCATGACTGATTCTGTGTCATGCAATTAGCAACTGTGGGCTTTCTGTCTGAGAATCTTATGGCCAAAGATGCCTGGCCCTCAGTAACACTTAGCACTGTAAATTAACCAACTATCATGGGGAATCAAATCACGGCCACTGTTGTCTCTCTTGACATTAATCCCATACTTAATTATGCCCAATTTTATGCATCTAAGTATCCAAAAAAGAAAGTTTCTAATAAACATCTGATTAACAGTAAGACAGTGATATAAAGCGTAGTGCAAATAACCCTGGATTTGGGTGGGTGATCAGCAAGAGCTTTTTGCTCTGAATTTAAGGACAAGTCACACAACCTCAGCATGTTCTCCTTTACTGTAAAAGGGATACGTGTTATCACCCACGTAAGACTGAAGGAATGAAAACTATTAAACCAGTATTAGAGTTCTTAAATGGGTCAAGTCATAATCATTCAAGTGTTCAATTTTTTTTTAAACACCAACTGCACACAACAAACTTCTGAATGTCCAAAACCTCCTGAAACATTTACATCATTTTTCGTTCATTAAAAGGGCAGGTTAAGCCTGCGCCACATGGTGAAACGCCCTCTCTACAAAAAAAACACAAAAATCAGCCGGGCATGGTGGCCTGCGCCTGTAGTCCCAGCTACTCAGGAGGCTGAGGTGGGAAGACTGCTTGAGCATGGGGAAGTCGAGGCTGCAGTGAGCCGTGATAGCACCACTGTACTCCAGTCTGGGCAACACAAATAAAAATAAAAAAAGGGCAGGTTAGTTTTTCGCCGTATTTAATACTAACAGTATAAAAGAAGAGTATATGTTGCTCTAGGCCTTCTTTCGGGTCATAATCATTTAAATCTCAAAGTATGTAACTGCATCTAACATGAATGAACTGTGCTAATGCCTGATTACCTCAAGTCAACTGAGAATCATCACATTAAGTACTGAACTCACGGAGTTAAATGCCCTCCCAAAAGTCATGGAGCACAGAGAAGGCCAGAAGCCATGGAGACTCCTGGGTGGTGGTGGTGACCTTGAGTCCTATTTACCTTTGTGCATTTCACAGGACTTCTCAGGACAATGTCTCACACATAGCGGGTGCCCAATGAACTTCTGAACCACCATCCAGGGTCTCAGAAGACTGCCTGATGCTCAGTCCGATACTCTAGTTCAGGTATACCATATAGATGAAACACTTCTCAGCTATAATAATTTAAAGAGACTGTACAGCACACACTAATCAGGTACGAGAGGTGACAGTTACCTTAAAGGCCACCAAGTGCTGAGTATTTAGTAAACACTATACAAGTGAGGACTTCAAGGACAGACTGGAGGGAGGCGGGGGTGTGCTCTGACGAGGCCAGGACTCAGCGTGGGAAGGGGACACAGCTGGCGGGCGGTAACTGCGGGCGAAGTGAGCATGGTTTCAGGCAGGGAAGGCGGGGTGTGTGGGACTTGGAAGGGGCAAGTGAGGACTACTCGAGGAGGGCGGCCAGTCCGCGCTGCCGGGGGGTCGAGGGCGGCCCCTTACCCGGACGTCCGGCCCCTCCACCAGCTTGAGGGCCTGCGCCTCCAGCAGATCGGCCCGCAGCTGCACCAGGAAGCGCACGCCGCCGTCCAGCTTGCTGATGTGGTGGAAGAGGCCGCGATAGCGCGGCACCAGCGCGTAGCGCAGCCGGTCCTCGGCCTGCAAAAGCACCGCCGCCTCCCGCTGCTGCTGGCGCAGATGGAGCACGCCGGCGCTCTGCTCCGCCACCTGGCCATGGTCCACGCCGAAGCCCCGCGCCAGGCGGCCCAGCAGCTCGGCCCGCTCGGCCGTCTCGGCCAGCCCACCGTAGAAGCTCACGAAGTCCGCGCACTGACCCTCGGCGGGCGCCGGTGTCTTCTCGCGCAGCTCGTAGGCCGGCGTCGGCGGCACCGCGCGGCGCAGCAGCTCGTCCATGGCCCGCTCCAGGGCGCCGGCCGCCTGCCCGCTCGCCAGCCGGGGCCCGGGCGGCCGCGGGGGGCACCGCAGCGGGAGAAAACGCCTGGCCGTCAAGCCTGGCCCGAGGCCTCGCATGGTGCCGGACAACAGCTGCTGAGGGGGGAACGCCGCAGCCGCGGCCGCGCTTCCGGCTTCCGGCGCGCGCCGGTCCCATTGGCCGAGGCCGCTGTCCCGGCTGGGGAGGCGGCCAATAGCGGGGCGGGGCGGTGGGGGCGAGGCGGCGGGGGCGGAGCGGCTCTGGCGGCGGCCGGAGGCCAAATGTGGCCAAAGGTTACCGCCCTGTGGCTGGGCTGCCTCGGGGCCCGGCTCCGCTCGGCTGGCGGCTTGTACTCCGGTCCTAACACCTGGCCGCCTAAAGGCAACGGCCCAGCCCCTCCTCTCTTTCCCGACTGCACTGCACAAGTGCCGCCTCCTCTCCAGATCCGAGCGTCTCCAGCCTCCCGGTGCATTAGATCACCTGGGAACTCCTGCACCCGAGGATTCCTGGGCTCCGAAATCAGAATCCTAGAGATTCAGATTCAGTGTGTTTGGGAGGAGCCAAGGAATCTGCTTGCTTAAGAGGTGTTTGTGGCAATCCTCTGGCATGGTAGGTAGCCTTTGACCCCTGCCTAGGCACTCACCATTCGCGTCAGTGTCTTACACACATAACTCCCAGAGCCAAGGAGGTTGGAGGGGGTGTGAGTGTGTGTGGAAAGAGAATATGTCTAATGTATGCATGTATGTACACATATGCACGCATATACACATGCATATGTATGTAAGAGAGACATAGAGACAGAGAGGCTGATGGAAAGCCATACCCTTGAGCAAATGCCAGAATGAGGCAAAGAGTTTTCTTTGAAATAGTTTTCAGATAATTGCAGTTATCAAGAGAGATTTATTTTGTCCTCTAGAAAGATAGGCCTGAACTCTAGTTCCCCCTCCTTCCCCAATCCATTACAATGTGTAGAAGAGAATGTCACATACCAGCCATGTCTCTCACATGCAAAATTGCAGGAGGCATTAGGAACACAGTGGGATTTTGTTCCACTCTGATGGAAATATGGCATCTTTGGTTGGAGGGTGAGGGAGCCATGTACTTGGTTGACTATGTCTAGGTGCTAGGATTTCTATAGGTAGAACCCTTTGGTGCAGGTCTTGCCGTATAAAAGACACCTGGAGGTAGTTCTGTATGAGGACAGCCTTTGCTGGGTGTGTCTCATCTTATGGGGCACGAAGAAACTACGTTTGGCTCATTCTGCCAAGACACAGACACACAAAACATTCTGAAAGCCTAGTGGTGGCTTTTGAGCACACCTCTCCGTTCCTCTTTTCTAAGAAGTGGTGAAACCATATTGCCAGCTGGCTAAGCAAGTTGGTCTGGTCCAAGCTCTGGTGTTTGTCTGTTTGCCTTGTCGAGTGAGCTCTTGTCTGTCCTAGGATACTCCTACCTTGCTTTAGGAATCTTGTCTTGAAAGCTTGACTTTGCTTAAGCATTTGCTAAGTGTAGTACTCCCACAACCCTGTTCTTTCTCAACTTTCCCAGTGCCTTCCTTTTTATGTAATTTCTGGCTTCTGGTTTTTTTTTCTCTGTGTTTATACTTTTTTCTCTAGGTGTCAACAGCCATCCTCTGCTTTTTCCCACTCATGTCCTTATTTCAAAAGACTGCCCCAATCCAAAAATGAAATTAAGGAAACAATTCTATTTACAACAACATCTGAAAGGATAAAAGAAACATGTTTAACCAAGGAAATGTGAGACTGGTAGATGGAAAACCACAGAACAGTATTGAAGGAAATTAAAGAAGATCTAAACAAATGGAATGGTCCATGCATGGTTCATGGATTGGAAGATGTAATATTGTTAATACAGCTAATACGGTTTGGATCTGTGTCCAACCAAATCTCATGTCTAATTGTAATCCCCAGTGTTGGAGGTGGGGCCTGGTAAGAAATGATTGGATCATAGGGGCAGAGTTCTCATAAATGGGTTAGCACCATCCCCCCTTGGTACCCTACAGTGAGTTCTCAGGAGATCCGGTTATTTAAAAGTGTGCATCACCACCCCCTCTCTTTCTCCTGCTCTGGCCATGTGAAGCTCCGCACTCCCCCTTTGCCTTCTGCCATGAATGGAAGCCTCCTGAGGCCTCCCCAGAAGCAGAAGCCACTATGTCTTCTGTACAGCTTGTGGGACCATGATCCAATTAAACCTCTTTTCTTTATGAATTACCCAGTCTCACGTATTTCTTTATAGCAGCGTGAGAACAGACTAATACAATGGCAATACTCCCCAAATTAACCTACAGATCTAATACAATCCCTATTAAAATTTCAACTGCCTTTTTTTTTGCAGAAATAGGAAAACATATTCTAATATTTATGTACAAATGCTAGGGGCCCTGAGTGGCCAAAACAATCTTTAAAGAGAAGAACAAGCTTACTACAAAGCCACGGTAATCAAAATAATGTGGTATTGGCAGAAAGATAAAACACAAAAATCAATAGAATAAAATTGAACATTCAGAAATAAACCCATACATCTAAGGTCAATTGATTTTTTTTTGAGACGGAGTCTCACTCTGTCACTCAGGCTGGAGTGCAGTGGCATGGTCTTGGCTCACTGCAACCTCTGCCTCCCAGGTTCAAGTAATTCTCCTGCCTCAGCCTCCTGAGTAGCTGGGACTACAGGTGCATGCCACCACACCCGGCTAATTCTTGTATTTTTAGTAGAGACAGGGTTTCACTATGTTGGCCAGGCTGGTGTCGAACTCCTGACCTCGTGATCTGCCTGCCTTGGCCTCCCAAAGTGCTGGGATTACAGGCGTGAGCCACCGTGCCCGGCCTGGTCAATGCATTTTTGACGAGGGTTCTAAGACCATTCAGTGGGTAAAAGAGAGTCTTTTCAACAAATGGACTGGGACAATTAGACATCTACAAGCAAAATAACAAACATGGATCCTTACCTACCTCACAGCATATATAAGAATTAACTCAAAATGGATCCAAGACCTAAATGTAAGAGCTAAGACTATAAAATCCTTAGAAGGGAAAATAGGTGTAAATCTTCATGACTTTGGAATAGCAATTATTTCTTAAATATGACATCACAAGTGCAAACAAAAAAAGAAAAGTAGATAACTTGGACCTCATCATAATGACAAACTTTTATGCATTGAAGGACACCATCAATAAAGTAAAAAGACGAGACACAGAGTGGGAGAAGTATTTGAAAATCATGTATCTGATAACGGTCTGTATCTGGATTATATAAAGAACTCTGGCCAGGCATGGTGGCTCACGCCTGTAATCCCAGCACTTTGGGAGGCTGAGGCAGGCGGATCACGAGGTCAGGAGATCGAGACCATCCTGACTAACACGGTGAAACCCCATCTCCATTAAAAATACAAAAAATTAGCCGGGTGTGGTGGTGGGCGCCTGTAGTCCCAGCTACTTGGGAGGCTGAGGAAGAAGAATGGTGTAACCTGGAAGGCTGAGCTTACAGTGAGCCAGATCGTGCCACTGCCCTCCAGCCTGGGCGACAGAGCGAGACTCTGTCTCAAAAAAAAAAAAAAAAAAGAATTCCTACCACTCAGCAATAAAAAGACAAACAACTCAATTAAAAATGGACAAAAGATTAGAATAGACGTTTCTCCAAAGAATATATATATATGTGTGTGTATATATATATATAAATAAATATGTATGGCCAGTAAATGCATAAAACAATGCTCAACGTCATTAGTCATTAGGGAAATGTAATCAAAGCCACGAGTTACCACTTCACATCCACTAGGATGGCAATAATAATAACAATAGAATAACTGGTGAGAATGTACAGAAATTAGAACCCTCATACTCTGCTGATGAGAATGCTAAATGATACAGCCACTGTGGAAATCAGTTTGGCAGTGCCTCAAAAAGTCAAAGAGAGTTGCCATAGAGCCCAGTAATTCCACTCCTAGGTACCCAAGAGAATTGTGAACATACATTCACACAAAAAATTGTGCACACATTTTCCTAGTATGTAACTTATAATAGCAAAAAGTAGAAAGAACCCACGTGTTCATCAGTGGATGAATGGGGTAAACCGAAGGTGGTCTCTCCATACCATGGAGTATTATTCAGCCATAAACACAAATGAAGCCGTGGCCCCTGCTATAACATGGATGAACCTTGAAACCTTTTTGTGCTGAGCAAAAAGAAGGCAGTCACAAATGGCCATGTGCTGTATTATTCCATTTATATGACATGTATAGAAAAGGCAAATCCATAGAGACAGAAAAAAAGTCGATTTGTAGTTGCCAGGGGCTGTGTGGGGTCGGGGATGGGGAGAGGGGAAAGACTGCTTATCAGCACAAAGTTTCTTGTTGGGGTGATAAAAATGTTGTGGAGTTAGGTAGTGGTGATGATTGCATAACATTTTGAATATACTAAAAACCACTGCTTTGCACACTTTAAAATGGCTAAAATGGTGAATTTTATGTTATGGGTATTTTGTCTTAAAAAAAAAACAAAACTGGCTGGGCATGGTGGCTCACGCCTATGATCCCAGCACTTTGGGAGGCCGAGGCGGGTGGATCACGAGGTCAGGAGTTGAAGACCAGCCTGGCCAAGATGGTGAAACCCCGTCTCTAGTAAAAATACAAAAATTAGCTGGGCGTAGTGGCAGGTGCCTGCAATCCCAGGTACTCAGGAGGCTGAGGCAGAGAATTACTTGAAACCGGGGGGTGGAGGCTGCAGTGAGCTGAGTTTGCGCCACTGCACTCCAGCCTGGGCGACAGAGCAAGACTCCATCTCAAAAGAAAACAAAAAACAAACCAAAAAACTACCTCGGAGGCATTATCATTTCTCTACCAGTTTCAAAGACTCAGTAGAGAGAATCTGATTGGTTCAGTTTGGATCAGGGCTAGACTGGGATACAGGATAACACGGAGCCCTCAGAGATGTTAGGGATTTAGCCTTTTGGGTGGGGACACAGTGTTCGGACAAGAGGGGTGTAGGCTAGGCAGTTGTCCCAAAAGATGTCTACTTTAAGTACAAAAAAAAGTTAGGCTGGGTGTGGTGGCTCACGTCTGTAGTCCCAGCACTTTGGGAGACTGAGACGGGTGGATAACCTGAGGTCAGGAGTTCGAGACCAGCCTGGCCAACATGGTGAAACTCCATCTCTACTAAAAATACAAACAATTTGTATTTTTTGTACACCATAGGCGTGGTGGTGTGCGCCTGTAATCCCAGCTACTGTGGAGGCTGAGGCAGGAGAATCACTTGAATCCAGGAGACAGAGGCTGCAGTAAGCCCAGATTGCACCATTGTACTCCAGCCTGGGCAACAAGAGTGAAACTCTGCCTCAAAAAAAAAAAAAAAAAAAAAAAAAAAAAAAATTAAAGAAAATCTGAGAAAAAAGAAAAAATAATCACCCATAATCCTAGCATCTTAATCACCACAGCTTTTATTTCTGCAAATCCTTTCAGTATTTGTCCACAGGCCAACATATTTTTTAGAGTTGTAATCACTGTGTTTGTGCTGTTGATTTTGGTTTTTTTCACTTGCCATCATATCACAAACACTTCCCACGTTTCTAAATCACCTTCATAATTATCCTTTTTAATGGCTGCATAACATTCAATTGAGTGTATGTACCATAATTGTTGTAATCACTTTGCCATTTCTGGATATTTACATAATTTCTAATTATTTTTTGCTATTTTATATATATACATACATCTCATACTGTAGGAAATACTTTCATGCATACTGATGTTTTTTTCTTTACTTGAATTGCCCACATTATTTTAAAAGACCAAATAGGATAAAATTTCCCATGAAATGTCAAGCTAACCAAGCAGCCTAGAAAGAAGAGAGACTCATAAACTCACCGGGGATCGTTGGGAATGCAGCTGCAATTCTAGGAGACCCCCTTCCCACTAGGGAAGCCCCTGTTCTCTCACCCCTGCTGTTTCTGCCTCTTTCCCTCACCGACAGTGCACTGACATTGTCTGCACTATGAATGTGCTGCTGTAGATTTATATTTTCATTGGCATGGTATCTGGGTTGGTTTGCCTGTGCTGCTGCAATGCTGCTATGAACATCCATAGACATGACTCCCGGTCCTGGGGCACATGTGTAAGGGTCTTTCTAGACCAGTTTCTCAACCTTGACGTGACAGATATTTGGGGTTGGGCCCTTCTTTGTTATGGGGGCTGTCTGTGCATTGTGGATGCTCAGCAGCACCCCTGACCTTGACCCTCTAGAAGCCAGGAGGAGTTCCTGGTAAGAAGACATGTACTGAACATGTCTTCCTGCTACTGAGAATCGCTGCTCGGGACTAATGCCCCTCCTGCTATTGAGAATCACTGCTCTGGACTAATGCCTCTCCAGCTATTGAGAATCACTGCTCTGGACTAATGGTTTTCACACCTTGCTAGACTTTAGAATCACATGAGGAGTTAAAAAAAAAAATTCACTAGCCTGGGCAACACGGCAAAACCCCATCGCTACAAAAAATACAAACATTAGCCAGGTGCGATGGTGCACACCTAGGGAGGCTGAGGTGGGAGGATCACTTGAGTCCAGGCAGGTTGAGGCTGCAGTGAGCTGAGATTACGCCACTACACTCCAGCCTGAGTGACAGAGTGAGACCCTGTTTCAGGAAAATTAAAAAAAATTAGGCCCAGCACGGTGGCTCACACTTGTAATCCCAGCACTTTGGGAGGCCGAGGTGGGTGGATCACTTGAAGCCAAGATAATTTGAGGCCAACCTGGCCAACATGGTGAAACCCTGGCTCTACTAAAAATATAAAACTTAGCCAGGCATTGTGGCTCGCACCTGTAATCTTAGCTACTTGGGAAGCTGAGGCACAAGAAACGCTTGAACCTGGGAGGCAGAGGTTGCAGTGAGTTGAGGTGGCACCACTGCACTCCAGCCTGGGAACAGAGTGAGACTCTGTCTCAAAAAAATTAATTGAAAAAATAAAAATGTTAATGCTGAGACTGTATCCCAGACCAATTAAATCAAAATCCCTACAGGCACAGTGCTATGGAATCACCTGAGAGCTTTAAAAAAACTGATGCTTGAGCCAGGTACCCAGAGGTTCTCATTTAATTTGTCTGGAGGAGTGCATGCAGATTTTAAAAAGTGAAGCCTTAGGTGAGTCTAATGTGGAGTCACATTTAAAACCACAGGGGCAAATGCCTATGAGCGGAATTGCTGGATTGCAGGCCTGGGCTTTACTAAGTAATGACAAGCTGCTTTCCAGGGACTTTTTTTTAAAACACACGTCTGCCTTCCACCCTCTATGTCCCAAAACTGAACTCCCCAAAGGCAAGATCTATGTCTCACTTATCTTTAGATACCTGCTGCCTAACCAAGTAGCTGGTATATAGTAGCTGCTTAGTGTATATTTGTTGTTGAATGATTAGAAGTAGGTTATCATTTTGCTGCCATCAGATAATATTTTGTTGTTGTTGGAACCAATAAGAGAGAAGCAGGATTATAAACAGTGATGGAGATGGAATCTTTTTTTCTTTTTTTTGAGACAGAGTCTTGCTCTGTTCCCAGGCTGGAGTGCAATGGTGCAATCTTGGCTCACTGCAACCTCCACCTCCCAGGTTCAAGCAATTCTCCTGCCTCAGCCTCCCAAGTAGCTGCTGGGATTACAGGCATGCACCACCACGCCTGGCTAATTTTTGTATATTTAGTAGAGATGGGGTTTCTCCATGCTGGCCAGGCTGGTTTCAAACTCATGACGTCAGGTGATCTGCCCACCTTGGCCTCCCAAAGTACTGGAATTATAGGTGTGAGCCATCACGCCTAGCCAAGTTGGAGTCTTTTAACACAACACCTCAGACTCAAGCTGAGAAAGGTGGTAACTATCAACAAGTTTGAGAACTTGTAGATGCTTCATTTTCTAAACTCTGAAAGACAGAAGTCCAGGCCTTAGAGAATGGTAAGCAGCCATGAGGGACTTCCATGCTGTCTGAAGAGGGTGCCAGGAGGCAGAGGCTCCAACCTTGAGCATAGGGAGTCAGGGTTGAGGTGGGGAGGCCTGAGTAAAGAGAAGTGGAATGGGGATCAGACTGACAAGGCTCTTAGTTACTGGTCTGTGGTTGGCAGAAAGATGTACCCCCAGATATGTCCACGTCCCCATCCCTGGAATCTATGAATATGTTAGGTTACATGGCAAAGGGGAATTAAGGCAGCAGATGGAATAAAGGTTGCTAATCAGCTGACGTGGAGATGGGGAGATTGTCTTGGATGATCTGGGTGTAAGAAGGAGGTAGAAAAGTCAGATTCAGGGAAAAATGTGAGGATTATATGCTGCTAAAATGTGGGGGGTGGGTTAGGTGCCGGAAGCCACTGCAGGTTGTCTCTAGAAGCTAGGAAAGGCAAGGAAACAGAGGCTCCCTCAGAGCCTCCAGAAGGAACAAAGCCCTGCTAACACCTAGATTTCAGCCCAGTGAGATCTGCATTGGATTTCTGACATCCAGGACTGTAACAAAATACATCTGTGTTGTTTGAAGCAGCTGAACTTGTGGTCATTTGTTACAGCAGCCACAGGAAACTCATACATCTTTCAAGGCTGGCTTTGTTCGCTCCAAAAGGAAGTGCAAAGGGGAAAGTAATACTTTGTATCAAGCTCTGGACTCTATGAATAGTAGTCATAACTAATGCTTGGTATTGCTCTTACTAAGTACTACACATCGTCCTAAGTGCTTAACATAAACCCATTCATTGAACTTCCCCAACTTTTTAAGGTAGGTACTATTTTTATCTACATTTTTCACTAATAGGGTAACTGAGGTACAAAGAGGTTGTGTAACTTGTTCGAGGCTGCCCAGGCAGTCTGGCTGCAGCGTCCCTGCAACACACTGCCATGTTTGTGTCTGGTGACTTGAAAGATTGGTTTCTTTCAAGTAAGACATGCAGCCTTTCTAGATATGGTAGAGCAAAACTGTGGGGGCAAATCTGTTGGGAGAGCAAGCTCACAATTTCTGACTTAATAACTATAATAAATACAAGTCAGTCTCTTCTTGATAACTCACCAAACCCAAATTGGTGTGAAATTATTGGCGATAAATTCATGTTGTATGGGATGCACTTTGTCATGCTCCTGGGGGCTCCTGCATTGACACAGAAGCTCACTTGTTACCGTGGAGCAAGTCAGCTTCTGCATCAGGCAGTGTGGGTTGAAATCCTGGCTTGTTGGTTTATTAGCTGTGAAACTCCAAGCAATCTACTTTACCTCTCTGAGCTTAAGTTTCCTCTTCAACAAAACAAAACAAAACAAAAAAACTCTTCCTTCAAGGGTTGGCACTTCAGTGACAGGAGGAAAAGTATGAGTGTTACAGGAGGCAGAAAGAAATTATTTAGGTAGCCAGGGTAAAGAGAGTCCCCGGCAGAAAACTTTCCTTCTAACAAAAAGCAACTCAGAAATAGCTCTCTTTCAGGCCAGGTGCAGTGGCTCATGCCTGTAATCCCAGCACTTTGGGAAACCATGTGGGCGGATCACCTGAGGTCAGGAGTTCAAGACCAGCCTGGCCAAGATAATGAAACCCTGTCTCTACAAAAAAACCCCATAAAAATTAGCTGGACATGATGGCAGGTGCCTGTAGTCCCAGCTACTTGGGAGGCTGAGGGAGGTGCATCACTTGAACCCAGGAGGTGGAGGTTGCAGTGAGCCAAAATCACACCATGGCACTCCAGCCTGGGCGACAAAGCAAGACTCTGTCTCAGAAAAAAAAAAAAAAAGGGCTGGGCTCAGTGGCTCACATCTGTAATCTCAGCACTCTGTGAGGCCGAGGCAGGTGGATCACTTGAGGTCAGGAGTTCGAGACCAGCCTGGCCAACATGGTGAAACCCTATCTCTACAAAAAATACAAAAATTAGCTGGCCGTGGTGGTGGGCACCTGTAATTCCAGCTACTCAGGAGGCTAAGGCATAAGAATTGCTTGAACCTAGGGGGGCGGAGGTTGCAGTGATCTGAGATCCTGCCACTGTACTCCAGCGTGGGTGACAGAGTGAGACTTCGTCTCAAAAAAAAAACCAAAAAACAAACAAAAAAAACAGTTAGCTCTGTTTCTAACCTCATGCAGTTCAAATAAATCACTTCTCTTCTAACAAGCAGCCTGAATGATCAAGCTGTAAAACACAGATAAGACAGCTCAAGCATAGAAGGGGGCGGAGTCTCCTGGGTAATCACCGAACTTCACACTCATACAATGGGCCTCAGTGAAACAGTGGGCCTTAATAAGCACATTCCTTTCCTTTAGGCACACTGAGTAAGATATGGAGCTAAAAGTGGATTGGGGTTGCTGGGGCTGTCTACCGCTGCAAGAAGCTGTCTGGGAACAGACACAGAAACTCTCCCTCCCAGATAAGCAACACAGACTAAGAGTTGGCCTAGGTGGTCAGGGAATGGGGTGAGAGCTGATAAAAAATCTCTGGTCTATACAGATAGCACACCAACTAGACCGTTGGGCTCTAGGAGTAGAAGACATCCCCTCCTCACTAGCCCATTTATAAAAACCCTGACATTTTTACTACCACCTGGAAACCCGCTCAGGACCCCTCTCCATGATGGAGAGCTGTTCTTTCCTTTTACCTGTTCAACTCCTGCTCCAAACTCACTCTGTGTGTGTGTGTGTGTGTCTGCAACCTGGATCTCCTTGGCTGTGAGACCAAGAACGTTGATACTTATCCCAGACAACAAGGCTGCTTCATAAGGAAGCACTCACTAAATGTATTTCCACCTCTTGTCTGGTTCTGTAATTTAGTACAGTGGTTAAGTGGTCGGGGAGAGACACTGAGTCTCCTTTCCTTCCTGTGTTCATATTGTGTCCATTCCTAGATCCATCACTTGCTTGCTGTAACAGTAGGCAAGGTACTTAACCTCTCTAGTCTCAACTTCCTAATCTGTAAGATGGGCATGCTGGTGACAGCATCTCCCTCTGACTTCCTTAGAGCAGTTGTGGAAAATGAATTGGGATACTTTATGTAAACTGCTTGAAACAGTGCTGGGGACCCAGGGACCCAGTGGTGTTAGTCCTCCTGCTTATCAGAGATGAGAAGAAGGGAAGGGAGTCAAACACCCTTCAGCTGAGGTGGGGAGAAGAGTATGTGATGCTGTGGTCAGGGATGACCAATAAGAGACCTTGCGAGAGACAATGGCTCATCGGACTGAGAGGGGAGAGCTGAGCTGGACAGGGATGGGCTTCCGGGTCAGAGATCCAGGCATCTCCAAGCATGGAGGGTGGGCGGCTGCAGCGTCAGCTAAGCCTGTAAGGACAGCCAGCAGCCCACACAATGGTGGTCATGCAAAGGATGAGAGAACAGCAGTGCAGTCTTTGTCTTCCTGTCTCCTTGTGAATTCCCCGCTGATGTCTGTGTCAGCGTTCACTCATCTGGTGGCCGTATGTTGCCACGTGAAAAATATCCAGTTACAAGACATTATACCATGATGCTATTTTAATTTTTTTAGAAAAGCACTCTGAAAGAAGGTTCACCAAAATGTGAATAGAAGTTATTTCTGGGCGATGGGTTTTTTAAAGCTGTCTTTTAAATATATTTTTGAGTTGCCTGGGTTTTTTTAATTACGAGCATGCATGACTTTTAGTAATAAGAACGAGTCATATTTTTTCCCATTTCCATTTTGGATAGGAAAAAGAAACTATATTTATCTAGCATCATAAGATGTTATGAATCTATGTATCTTCCAGCGAGCCAAGTTTTATCTTTATTAGATGCAATTCAATGCCATGAACATTTGGGGAGCATTGACTCCATGCCAGCTGTTGGCCCTGGTGTTATAAGAACAAATAAAGCACAATTCCTGCTTTTAGAGAGCTCAGAGTGCTGAGCAATGACTTCTGTTCTGTGTTTATAAAAGCTCACAATTTCTGATTTAATATCTATAATAAATACAAGTCAATATCTTCTTGATAACTCAGTGTCCTCACCAAACCCAAGTTAGTGTGAAACTGTTTGTTGGGAATAAATCTGTATTGTACGGGATGCACTTTGTTATGCTCCTGGGGGCTCCTGCGTTGACACAGTGGGTCACTTATTGCTTAGACTAAGTGGTCTTGGACTGTTATGATTTTCTTGCTACTCAGTAAATAATAATGACGTACTTTCCCTCCTGAACACTGACTACAGGTTAGGCATGGTGCTAAACTTTTACATGTATGATCACATTTTATTCTCAGAATAACCCATGAAGGATGGGCTTTACTCTTTTCTCAGTTTTACAGATGAGAAAACTAAGGCGCAGATAGGTTAAGTAACTTGCCTAAGGTCACACAGCTAGTCAGTGGACATGCCAAGACTTGAACCCATTTCAGGCCAATTCCAAGGCCTAAGACGTTCATCTCCAACCTACGCACCGTTCCATGCTCAAGGTATGTTTGCATGTTAGAACACATTTTAGGTTCCAAAGAATTTGGAATTTTCCTAGAATCAATTCTTGTCCCACGTGTTCTTCTACAATCTCGCCAATTCCCCATCAGGGGGTGGAACCTAATTCTCTTCCCCTGAATCTGGGTGGCCTTGTTTGGTAGCTGAGGATTTCACCGCTCAGATCTCCCTTCAAGAAAAAAGTTACTTTTCAGCTGCAAGGAAAGTGCTCAGCTGCGGTCTGCACCTGTTAGCACCACAGGGTGTGTCTTCGCCTTCAAGCCAAGGCCACTCTCTTTCTGGACAGTCTCAGCCAATGACTGAGCAGGGTAGGGGTCTAGGGCCTGGCTGTTTCTGTTCATCATGGGACTCTTTGTCCCAGAGCATTAAGTGGATTGGCCAAGACCCTGTCTGATCTATGCTGCCATTTGAGACTCTCCTGCACCATCCCGTGTCCCCTCCTTTCCCTTTACAGCTGTCAGAGCCACACTGTGTCCTGAAGGCCTTTCCAGCCTCCTTCTGCTTCCTCTTCCCGTTCTTTGTCTCAGGTATGACCCCCAATCAACTTCTTGACTCCTAACTCCCATCTCAGGGTCTGCTTCCCAGGGGACCCATCTGACACAGCCTTTGGCTTGCTTGTGACCAGCAGAGTGTTGCAGAAGTGATGCGGCGTGACCTCCAGGATAAAGCTATAAAAGGCAATGCAGCTTGTACGTTGTTTGCTAGAATCCTCACTCTTGAAGCTTTCAGCTACCACTTAATAAGCAGTAAGCTCAACTCCCCTGAGGATGCCACACTGTGAAGAAGCCCAAAGTAGCCCACATGAAGAGACCATGTGGAGAGGCCCTGAGAGAGAGAGAGAGAGAGAGAGAGAGAGACTGATCAGCCCTCATGAACTCTAATTCCTTGGCATTTTACCTCCAGCCATCATTGAACTAAGACCACACAAGAGACCCTAAGCCTAACTCATCCTGAATCCCTGATCCACTGAGACCCCGAGAGACGAAATATTGTTGTTTTAAGTCACTAAGTTTTGGGCTGATTTGTTACCGAGCAATAAATAGCTGGCACAAGTACCATGTGGGCTGTGGTATGTGAGCATGGGGACTGTCATTTTTCATAATCCTTCTGCAACTTTACTACTGTATGGGAGCTCAGCACAGTAGGTGTTCCATGCCCATTTGTTACTGTTTTGTATGCTCAGTGAGATTACAGATACGGGCCAGTTCTGAGTTGCCTGGAAATACATGTGTAGCAATTTAAACATTTCCTTTCTTATTAAATTGTGATGAGAATCCATTCTAAGACACCCTCCCAATATTTGTTGATAAGAAAAACAAAGGGTGCTTCTGAGGTTTAGGATTAAAATTATGAGAGTATGAAACTCAAAATTATGAGACCCCTCATGTTAAATAAGCAGAAATGACTGTCCATGAGATACTGGCTCCTGGCCAGTCTCAACATAGTTATAAAGACATATGCAATCAGTGCCAAGGAAAGAGAAGTCATCCTTGTATCTCCTTAGCCCATCCCAAATCTTTACACAGGCTATGACATTGATTCCGAGCTGGGCAGACTTGGGTTTGAATCCCATCTTTACCCATGTAAATGTAACCTGGTTTGTAAAACTGTTGGCAGAATCTACTAAAGCTGAACATACGCATTCCTATGACCCAGCAGCTCCCTCCAAGGTATCTACCAAACATGACTATATATGTATATTCACCAAAATACATGTTTTGCGGTGGGCAGGCCTGTGCAAACCTACCCCAAAGTGCAAGGAAGCCAAGAAGCCTAAGAAAAAGGCTGACAAATCCAGTTTCTTAGTAAGAAACATTTAATAGGGACTTAGGAAGAGAAGCCATGTCTGTGTCTTGGGTGGCAGTGAGACAAGATGGTGGATCCCTGTGCCACTGCTGCTGAGATCCAGGGCTTATATACCACAGGGCAGGGGTAGTTCAGAAGGGTTGTATGGGGCAATTGAAGTACTACAACATCAGCGTTGCCTGACCTAAGGGCAGGATTCATGGCGAGTACCTGGTCTCACACAACGAACAATAGATAAACTGGAAATCTTAAAGGCCTTCCCCAGAACAGGGGTTAATCACCAGCCAACATGGTAGATTAGCATCCAAGATGGAGTCACTTTGGCTTCCACAGACATGTACTAGAATGTTCATGGTAGCCCAGGGTTTAAAAAGCCCAGATCTGGATACTATCCAAATGTCCATTGTATTAGTTTTATATTGCTACATAACAAATTGCCACAAAATTAACAGATTAAAACAACACATATTTTTGACCTCACGGTTTCTGTGAATCAGGAGTTAGGTCGTGGACTCTGCTTCCAAATCTCACAAAGCTGCAGTCCATGCAGGCTGCTGTACATAATACCACAGACTGGGTGGCTTATAAACAATAGAAATTTATTGCTCACAGTTCTGGAGGCTGGGGAATCCAATATCAAGGCACCTGCAGACTCAGTGTCTAATGAGGGCCCACTTTCTGGTTCATAGATGGCAACTTCTAGCTGTGTCCTCACATGGTGGAAGGGATAAGGGGTCTCTTTCGGGCCTCTTTTATAAGGACACTGATCCCATTCATGAAGGCCCCACCCTCATGACCTCATCACCTCCCAAAGACCCCATTTCCTAATACCATCACCTTGGGGGTTAGGATTTCATATGTTGGAATCCTATTGTAAACACAATTGCAAGGTGTCTGCTAGGCAGTAGTCTCATTTCAAGGTTCAGCAGGTGTAGGGTCCACTTCCAAGTTCACATGTCGTTGGCAGAATTCAGTTCCTTGTGGCTGTAAAACTGACGGCCTCAGTTTCTTTCTGGATGTGAACTGGAGGCTGCCCTCAGTTCCTTGCCACAGGGGCCTCCCCAAAATGCCACCTGCTCTAACAAGGCCTACAAGGGGGAAAGTGCTCTTGAAAGGTGGAGGTCACAGTCCTGTGTAACTGTGAGTGAATTCCATCATACTCACTGTATTCTATTGGTTAGAATCACATCACACACTCTGCCTACTCTCCAGGAGAGGGGCTCACACAGGCTCATGAACCCCAGGAGGTGGGCATCGTGCGGGCTACCTTAAGTTTGCCTATCACATCCATCAACGGCAAAATGCATAAATAAAGCGTGGCATGTTCACACGGTGGAGCAGTCCAAGGCAACGAGAATGAAGTCTCAACCTATGCAGCCATAGGGATGCATCTCCAAACAGATGATGGTGTGAAGGTGGCCAGACACAAGAGAGCCTATTCTGTGTGATCTCATGGTATAAAGTTCAATAATTGTCAAAGCCTCTGCTGTCAGGGTTCAGGACGGTAGTTACTTGGGATGCAGTTAGTGACTAGGACCATGCACACCTTGCTTGTTGATGAGAGGCAGCTCAAGGCCCTCTCGCTCTCCCAGCTCATGTGTGAGAGAAGAACCAGCAGGGGCTGAGAAGCAGCTCTGAACCTTGTTTCCGGCTTCAGAACCAAGTGTGTAACTCTGATCCAATCGGCTGTGGCCAGAGGCAGTTCCTTCCAAAGGCAGTGGGAGCAGATACACTATATAAATGGCTCCAATGGGCCGTGCGTAGTGACTCACACCTGTAATCACAGCATTTTGGGAGGCCGAGGCAGGCAGATCACCTGAGGTCAGGAGTTCAAGATCAGCCTGGCCAACATGGTGAAACCCCGTCTCTACTAAAAATACAAAAATTAGCCAGGTGTAGTGGCAGGTGCCTGTAATCCCAGCTACTCAGGAGGCTGAGGCAGGAGAATCACTTGAACCCAGGAGGCGGAGTTTGCAGTGAGCTGAGATCGTACCACTGTACTCCGGCCTGGGCGACACAGCGAGACTCCTCAGAAAAAAAAAAAAAAAAAAAAAAAGGCTCCAATGACAGCCCCCAAAACTTCCCATTTCACATTTGTTAGCCGCCAAGCCTATGCCAGCTTTGCCCACCCTTTCAGGGGGTTTGATGAAACCAACATTGCTCTGTCTTCTCTTCTTGGGAGACAGCAGCAGGTGGCTGATCCCTGGTCATCTGCACAGCATGTGGACAGCAAGAACTCAGTGCCCTGTGCTCTCCCTGGTGCCCGGCTTTGGAGCTGGCAGGGAAGTGCTTTTACCATGGTACAGGGACATTAGTCTGCGGAATGGATATCATTTCTGACAGACGCAGGACAAGGAGAAACAGATCTGCCCCTTGAGCTGAAAGTTTAATTTCAGCTGTAGGCTTTCTCCAAATGGAATGAGAGATGGCGGGAGTGAAAAGCAAAACTGACAACAGTGGGCATTCTCTTTTCTCCATCACACGCTCTGTGTTTTCAATGGCCAAAGCACATGGCTGCCCCCCAAAAAGGGCATCAATTCAGTCACAAAAATGGTGGTGTTCAGCCGCCGCCTGAATGCTCTTTGTGAAATCCAACACCGCCGCATCACTCTCCTGCTCAAAGCTTGTCAACACTCTCTCGCTCTCGGCTGTCAGCAGTGGCTGGCGGCTCCAGCATTTTGGGTTTCAAGCAGTTATGAGTTTTATCCCAAATAACTGGGTACTGTTAAAAGTTAACACATGGCTGTTTGTAGGGGATTTAAACTTTTTCGTAATTGGAGTGAACTTCTGAAAGGCAAACGTTAGAATGTTTCCACGTACTAGCACAAATGGTGAACAGCCAATGTCCATCAACAGCAGAATGATAAATTGTGGTACGTTCATTGAATGGACTACTACACAGCAATAAAAAAGAACAAGCGACCAGTACACACGCCATGGACAGATCTCATAAACACGATGATGAGTAAAGGAAAACAGACAGACTGTGCACCGTGTGTTCCATTGACATGAAAGGAAAGATGAGGGAAAACTAATCTATGATGATCAACGTCAGAACAGTGACTGCGTCTGTAGGAGGTGTGTGAATTTACAGGGAAGAGAGCCTTCTGAGGTGCTGGGAAAATTCTATATTTTTATCTGAGTGGGTTACACAGATGTGTATCTATGTAAAAACCATAGAATTGTACACTTAAGATTTAGACACTGTAGCTCCATAAAGAATAGGTTTGAAGTTATCCACGTTAATAACCACATCACTCTCGGCCAGGTGCAGTGGCTCACACCTGTAATCACAGCATTTTGAGAGGCCAAGGCAGGTGGATCACTTGATGCCAGGAGTCCGAGACCAACCTGGCCAACATGGTGAAACACCGTCTCTACTAAAAATAGAAAAAATTTGCCAGGTATGGTGGCAGGCGCCTGTGGTACCAGCTACTCGGGAGGCTGAGGCAGGAGAATGGTGTGAACCCGGGAGGTGGAGCTTGCAGTAAGCCAAGATCCCGCCACTGCACTCCAACCTGGGTGACAGAGCAAGACTCCATCTCAAAAACAAAACAAAACAAAAAAACCCCACATCACTCTTGGCCAGGTGCAGTGGCTCACATCTGTAATCCCAGTGCTTTGAGAGGCCAAAGCAGGTGGATCACTGGAGGCCAGGAGTGCGAGACAAACCTGGCCAACATGGTGAAACCCCATCTCTACTAAAAATACAAAAATTAGCTGGGCGTGGTGCTTCACACCTGTAATCCCAGCTACTTGGGAGGCTGAGGCAGGAGAATCGCTTGAACCTGGGGGACAGAGGTTGCAGTGAGCCGGGATCATACCACTACATTCCAGCCTGGGCAACAGAGCAAGACTCTATCTCAAATAAACAAACAAAAACAAATCACGTCACTCTCACTTGCTTTTTTTTTTTTTTTTTTTGAGACAGGGTCTGGCTCTATCATCCAGGCTGGAGTGCAGTGGAATGATCATAGCTCATTGCAGCCTTGAACTCCCAGGCTCAAGCAATCCTCCTGCCTCAGCCTCTTGAGCAGATGAGACTGCAGGTGTGTGCCACCACATGTGGTAAATTTTTTGTATTTTTTGTAGAGATGCTGTTTTGCCATATCGCCAGGAACTGTAGTTGGAGGGCTGGGGAGGGAGGGGCCTGGCATAATGAGCTTTGTGAGGAACAAGGCGTTTTCTCCAGGTCAATGGTTTCAACTGTTTAAGAGAGGAATGGACAGTATCACCCAGCGGGCACTCCACTCAGACGCAATTCCAAGTACACTAATTCTAGCTTCACTCCGTCTTCTTCTCATCCTCCAAAAGTTTTTCAAAATGCAAGTGAGAGCTGGGCACATTAGCTCACTCCTGTAATCCCAGCACTTTGGGAGGCTGAGGCGGGCGGATCACCTGAACTCAAGAGTTCGAGACCAGCCTGGCCAACATGGTGAAACCCTGTCTCTACTAAAAGTACAAAAATTAGGCAGGCGTGGTGGCAGGAGTCTGTAATTCCAGTTACTCAGGAGGCTGAGGGAGGAGAGTCGCTTGAACCTGGGAGGGTTCAAGGTTGCAGTGAGCTGAAATGGCATCACTGCTCTCCAGCCTGGGTGACGGGGCGAGACTTCATCTCAAAAACAACAAAAAAGTAGATGTGAACTCCCCTTAGAAGATGGTCATGGGTACAAAAGTCTCCTTTTATATATATTTTTACAAACAGCATTGTAGGGAAAAGAAAGAGCCATCAGACTGTTACTGTGTCTATGTAGAAAAGGAAGACATAAGAAACTCCATTTTGACCTGTACCCTGAACAATTGCTTTGCCCTGAGATGCTGTTAATCTGTAACTTTGCCCCAACCTTGAGCTCACAGAAACATGTGTTGTACGGAATCAAGGTTTAAGGGATCTAGGGCTGTGCAGGGTGTGCCTTGTCAATAAAATGTTTACAGGCAGTAGGCTTGGTAAAAGTCATTGCCATCCTCCACTCTCGATAAACCAGGGGCACAATGCACTGTGGAAAGCCACAGGGACCTCTGCCCAGGAAAGCCTAGTATTGTCCAAGGTTTATCCCCACGTGATAGCCTGAGATATGGCCTTGTGGGATGGGAAAGACCTGACCGTCCGCCAGCCCGACACCCGTGAAGGATCTGTGCTGAGGAGGATTAGTAAAAGAGGAAGGCCTCTTGCAGTTGAGATAAGAGGAAGGCCTCTGTCTCCTGCCTGTCCCTGGGAAGTGAATGTCTCGGTATAAAACCCGATTGTACATTTGTTCAATTCTGAGATAGGAGAAAAACCGTCCTATGGCGGGAGGCGAGACATGTTGGCAGCAATGCTGCTCTTATTCTTTACTCCACTGAGACGTTTGGGTGGAGAGAAGCATAAATCTCACCTACGTGCACATCCAGGCATAGTACCTTCCCTTGAACTCATTTGTGACACAGATTCCTTTGCTCAAAAGTTTTCTTGCTGCCCTTCTCCCCACTATCACCCTGTTCTCCTGCCGCATTCCCCTTGCTGAGATAGTGAAAATAGTAATCAATAAATACTAAGGGAACTCAGAGACCGGTGCCGGTGCAGGTCCTCTGGATGCTGAGTGCCGGTCCCCTGGGCCCACTGTTCTTTCTCTATACTTTGTCTCTGTGTCTTAATTCTTTTCTCAGTCTCTTGTCCCACCTGACGAGAAATACCCACAGGTGTGGAGGGGCTGGCCCCCTTCACAGCATCCTGGAAGATTCTTACACATAAGAGAGTTTAAGAACCACTAGTTTAGATGCAACATGCATCTCATATTTAATTTTTACTAGTTCTTAATAAATATTTGTAGCAAAATCCACAAGTTCCAGCAGAGGGGGATGTTACTGCATGAGAGGAAAAATCTTTAGCAGGAAGTGAATTTGATAAGCCCCACATTCCAACACTGGAAAATGAAGACGCTTCCTTTTGAGACGAAGATGTCCACCCGTGAAAGTGTTTTCCCACCACCCATCCCTCTTACAGACCTCAGATGAGGATCAAGGCAGTCTGTAGAACAAATGCTGGCTGATGACTGTGTTTATGTTCCAAGAATTTGGGAAATTGTCAAACCACGACATTGTTAAATTAATACGATCTTTGTCTTTAAGGGGTCTGGGGGAAATTATTTTGACAACTATTGTGGGCCAAGTATGCTTCTTTTTTTTTTTTTTTTTTTTTTTTTTGAGATGGAGTCTCGTCTATTGCCCAGGCTGGAGTCCAGTGGCATGATCTCAGCTCACTGCAAGCTCCGCCTCCTGGGTTCATGCCATTCTCCTGCCTCAGCCTCCCGAGTAGCTGGGACTACAGGCGCCCGCCGCCAAGCCCAGCTAATTTTTTGTATTTTTAGTAGAGACGGGGTTTCACGTGTTAGCCAGGATGGTCTCGATCTCCTGACCTCGTGATCCGCCCGCCTCGGCCTCCCAAAGTGCTGGGATTACAGGCGTGAGCCACCGCGCCCGGCCCAAATATGCTTCTTGTTCTACGTTGGTTCACTTTCGTCGTTGGGCTTGGCATTCTTGAAGAAGCCATGAATGAAGCTGTATGTTTCTTAACCCCCAGATGAAATGAAAAATTATTGCAAGGAGCCTTCACTCTTAGACTCAATTTACCCTCATGTTTCTGCATCTTTACAGACGAGGCTTGTTCCCTGTATGCAGAATTGAAGAGGTGGAAATTTTAACTAGAAGAGGGAAAGAAACTGACATTTATTCAGCAGCCTCCTTGTGTGAGCAACTTGTACATTATCTCCTCTAATCCTCAGCCACCCTGCAAAGCCTGGATTAATGCCTCTATTTTAGACAGAGGGTAACTTAGGATCAGAGGAGTTAGGAAATTTTCCCAGATCATACAGGGTAGCAAGAGCCTGAATCAAGATCTGGACCTTGGTCCAGCTGACTCAGTAGAAAGAAAAAGAAAGAACCATCTCGATACCCTATCACCTACACAAGAGAAGGTCTACTGCTTTTAGCCAAAAGGATGGAAACGTCACCAAAGAAATACCATGTGCGTTAGCTGAAGATAAGGCCCAGTTGCCCCTCGAAGCACAGCCCAGAGAGTGAGCTTGTGGGGGCTGCCCTGCTGGGGAGGTGACACACCAAATCTGACCCTGAAGATCACAATGACTTTCTTCCTTGGCTCCGTTTTACTCTTCCTGCCCAAGGTCTTTGTAGCAGGTGGTACAATGCCCCTCCTAACAATGTCTAGATCTGAATGCCCAGAATCTGTGAATATGGCACCTGACATGGCAAAAGGGACTTTGCAGATGTGACTGACTTAAAGACCTGGGATGGGGAGATGACCCTGGATTCTCTGGGTGGGCCACCACAGCAGTCCTTGTAAGGGGAAGGCAGGAGTTAGAGAAGGAGATGAGAGATGATGTAGGTAGAAATTAGAGTGATGCGGGGTCATGAGCCAAAGAATGCGGTGGCTTCTGCGGGTGGAAAGGCAAGGAAGTGATTCTCTCCTGGAGCCTCCAGGAGTGTAACCCTGCTGGCCCTTCGATTTCAGTCCACTGGGAGCCATGTTGGACCTTCTACCTCTAAAACTGTGAAATAATCACTATGTTGTTTTAAGATATAAAGGTCGGGGCTGGGCGCGGTGGCTCACGCCTGTAATCCCAGCAATTTGGGAGGCTGAGGTGGGCGGATCACGAGGTCAGGAGATTGAGACCATCTTGGCCAACTTGGTGAAACCCCATCTCTACTGAAAATACAAAAATTAGCTGGGTGTGGTGGCTCATGCCTGTAATTCTAGCTACTCAGGAGGCTGAGACAGGAGAATTGCTTGAATCGGGGAGTCAGCGGTTGCAGTGAGCTGAGATCACACCACAGCACTCCAGCCTGGGCAACAGAGTGAGACTCCCTCTCAAAAAAAAAAAAAAAAAAAAATACAAAGGTCATAATAATTTGTTACAGCAGCAAGGGGAAACTGATACAGTCTCCAAACATTTTTGATTTTACCCCTCAGCAAAATATTTTCACTCATTAGCAAAAAATTTTCTACCGCACAGATTCATCATGTGTATTATAGAGCAAACACAAACAGAAATTGAAAAGGATAAAGAGGATACAACAAATGTTTTGAAATGCATTTTTGTATGTATTAATATACTAACAGTATAAAATCCTTGTGGTTATCACTAAAATTATTTGCAATAAATAGTGTTAATAAATATTTAATCAGAGTGAAGAATTGAACTTGTTTCATTATATTTTAAACTCTTTAACATTTTTTGATACTATAATTTAAGGAACCGATTCTAAAGTTCCATGGTTTGTTTTTTGAGAAGGAGTCTTGCTCTGTTGCCCAGGCTGGAGTGCAGTGGCACCATTTTGGCTCATTGCAACCTTCTGCCTCCTGGGTTTAAGCAACTCTCGTGCCTCAGCCTCCTGGGGTACCTGGGATGACAGGCATGCACCACCACACCTGGCTAATGCTTTTATATTTTTAGTAGAGATGAGGTTTTGCCATGATGGCCAGGCTGGTCTCGAACTCCTGACCTCAAGTGATCTGTCCTCCTTGGCCTCCCAAAGTGCTGGGATTACAGGCATGAACCACTGTGCCTAGCCAGGTTCCACAGAGTTGAATACATGCTTTGAAAGGCTATCATAACTGGAAAATATTCCACACAAATGCTCGTGGCTCTGTGCAGAAGCAGCTAATGATATTCATTTTTCAATCCCAACTGCCAATTATGCACAGATTTTTGTTGACATCTGGCTAGTAAATTTCCATGTTTCCTAATCTTGATGTTGTTCTTGCAAACTAATTGGAAGGTGCTCCCTTTTGATATTTTTAACAAGTAGGTTCAAAACCCACTAAAACTGTTTACTTGAAAGATATTGTAAATGGTTAGAATAGCTCATCTCCAAGATTTTAGGCATGCAGCTTTGAGCACTTTTATAAATGATACATTTAAATTTTTTTGGGGGGGTAAAAAGGTGATAAGATAATAAAAACCTTTTCAAAAATGTTCTCTCCATAGCAAGAGTTTCTTTAGAAAAGCAATTACTTTCTCGTTTGTATAAAAAATGGAATCTTTATGGGATGGATTGCTACATTTATTCTTTTGAAATTATAATATCTTCTGGGTTATATATTCCTCAGAGCTCCTTGTCATTACAGAACAGGTCAGCAGCTGGAATACTTGTCATTTGTCTTTAAAAAAGTGTAACTTTTTTAAGTTCACCAACTCTTCCATAGTCTTTGCCAGAAGAGGGGTATTCAATGTGCCTGTGAGGTTTCTTCCCATCTCACGATGAGCTCTGGATTTCACAAGGTGATAGTATCAATGACATCCAGTAGCACTCATGAGTGGTGTACTTTTCACTTTACCAGCTTCCTTTCTTTCCTCTTCCTTTCCCCCTCTTCTTCCTCCTCCTCCTCCTTCTTTGACCTTGTGTAGAGATGGTTGGGTTAAATATATTCCTCACTTCACAACACATCATCATCATTGGTCTACCCAAGGTCTGTCATTCAAAAAGAATGACTCCCTTTTATCCTCATAGGTCATTCTTATTTCTCTAGTGCAGCAGGTAACTCTTCTCATGTATGTAACGTGTGTTTTAAAAATATGCGTTCTTTCAAAATAAATATTGTTGTTTTGTGTGATGTATAGTTTATATATGTGAGCAGTATTATATCTCACTACATTTTTCACTGTGCTTCTAGTTTTTTTTGTTTGTTTGTTTTTGTTTTTTTTTTTTTTTGAGACGAAGTCTCTTTCTTGTCCCCTAGGCTGGAGTACGATGGCTTGATCTCGGCTCACTGCAACTTCCGCCTTCTGGGTTCAAGCAATTCTCCTGCCTCCGCCTCCCAAGTAGCTGGGATTACAGGTGCCTGCCACCACGCCCGGCTAATTTTTGTATTTTTAGTAGAGATAGGGTTTTGCCAAGTTGGCCAGGCTGGTCTCGAACCCCTGACCTCAGGTGATCTGCCTGTCTCGGCCTCCCAAAGTGCTGGGATTACAGGCATGAGCCACCGTGCCCAGCCCTGTTTTAAAATCTATTCATATTGCTGTGTGTTCATTTAGCCTGGTCCTTCTAACTCCCTGCCATGATGTACAACCCCATGTTTTACTTCTTTTTCTCCTAAGGATAGACCTACAGCTTGCTTCTGACAACTTGCCACCACACAAAAAATAATATACTGGACATCCTTGTATCTGTCCTTTTCTACACCTGCACAGGTAGACAGAATATCCAGAGGGAAAATCTATAAACAGCTGACTTGAGCAACACTATGGACCAAATGGGCCAACAGACATATACAGCATGTTCCACTCAATGACAGAAGAATACAGATTCTTTTCAGGTGCACACAGAATGTTTTCCAGGATGGATCACATGTTAGGTCACAAAACAAGCCTTAACAGACTGACTGAGGAAGATTGAAATTTTACCAATTATCTTTTCCAACTACAATGAAATGAAACTAGAAGTCAATGACAGTAGGAAAATGAGAATCACATATATATGGAAACTAGACAACACACTTTTGAACAGTCATTGGGTCAAAGAGGTATCCAAAGGAATTTCAAAAGTATTTTGAGACAAATGAAAATGAAAACATAACATGCCAAAACTTATGAGATGCAGCAAAGGAAGTACTAAGAGAGACAATTACAGTGATAAATGCCTATATTAAAAAAGAAGAAAGACCTCAAATAAACAACGTAACTTTATACTCTAAGGAAAAAGAACAAATTAAGCCCAAAGTTAACATAAAGAAGGAAATAAATATTAGAGCAGCAATAAATCAAATAGAGAATAGAAAAACAATAGGAAAAAATGAACAAGACTAAGAGTTGGTTTTTTAAAGGATAAAATTGACAAATCCTTAGCTAGACTAAGGAAAAAAGAGAGAAAATTTGAATAAATAAGATCATAAACAGAAGAGGAAACATTACAATGGATACCTCAGAAATTAAAAGGATCATAAAGGACTATTATGAACAATTATATGCCAACAAATTGGGTAACCTAGAAGAAATATATACATTTCTGGAAACATACAAAACACACCAAACTTATGAAAATTGAATTAAGAAGAAACAGAAAATCTGAACAGACCAATAGCAAGTAGCAAATAAATTCACTAACAAGAAACCTCTCAACAAAGAAAAGCCCAGGACCAGATGGCTTCATGGATAAATTCTACCAAACATTCAATGGAGAATTAATACCAATCCTTCTCAAACTCTTCCAAAAAAATAGAAGAAAGGGGAATACTTCCAAAGTCATTTTATAAGGCCAGCATCAGCCTGTTACTAAAGCCAGACAAATACATCACAAGAGAAGAAAATTACAGGCCGATATCCCTAATGAATATAGATGTAAAAATACTCAATAAAATACTAGCAAACTGAATTCAACGGCACATTGAAAGGATTATACACCATGACTGGGTACTGGGTAGAGTTTATCTCTGGGATACAATGATGATTCAACCTACATAAATCAATCAATGTGATATATCACATCAACAGAATGAAAGATGAAACACATAATCTTTGCAACAGATACAGAAAATATATTTGACAAAATTCAGTATCCATTCGTGACGAAAACTCTCAACAAAATAGGTATAGGAGAAACTTAACCTTTCCACAATGAAGGCCATATACGAAAAGTCCACAGCTAACATCATAATCAATGGACAAAAATTGAAAGCTTTTCCTCTAAGATCTGGTATAAGGCAAGGATGCCCACTCTTGCCACTCTATTCAATAAGGTACTAAAGTCCTAGATAGAGCAATTAGATAAGAAAAAGAAAAGTCACCCAAATTGGAAAGAAATAAGTAAAATTATCTCTATTTGAAAAGGACATGATTATGTCACCTAACAAAAAACTGTCAGGACTAATGAACAACTCAGTAAAGTTACAGCATACAAATCAATGTATAACAATCAGTGATTTTTCTATACACAAACAACAAACTATCCAAAAAAACCAATTTAGAAAACAATCTCATTTATAATAGCAACAACAAAAAATTGAGTATCTATGAATAAACTTAACCAAAGAGGTGAAAGTCTTGTACAATGAAAATTATATAACATTGATGAAGGAAATTTAAAGACACAGATAAGTGGAAAGACATCCTATGTCATGGAGTGGAAGACTTAATATTGTTAAAATGCAATCATTAAAAAGTCAGGAAACAACAGGTGCTGGAGAGGATGTGGAGAAATAGGAACACTTTTACACTGTTGGTGGGACTGTAAACTAGTTCAACCCTTGTGGAAGTCAGTGTGGCGATTCCTCAGGGATCTAGTACTAGAAATTCCATTTGACCCAGCCATCCCATTACTGGGTATATACCCAAAGGACTATAAATCATGCTGCTATAAAGACACATGCACACGTATGTTTATTGCAGCATTATTCACAATAGCAAAGACTTGGAACCAACCCAAATGTCCAACAATGATAGACTGGATTAAGAAAATGTGGCACATATACACCATGGAATATTATGCAGCCATAAAAATTGATGAGTTCATGTCCTTTGTAGGGACATGGATGAAATTGGAAATCATCATTCTCAGTAAACTATCGCAAGAACAAAAAACCAAACACCACATATTCTCACTCATAGGTGGGAATTGAACAATGAGAACACATGGACACAGGAAGGGGAACATCACACTTCGGGGACTGTTGTGGCGTGGGGGGAGAGGGGAGGGATAGCATTGGGAGATATACCTAATGCTGGATGATGAGTTAGTGGGTGCAGCGCACCAGCATGGCACATGTATACATATGTAACTTACCTGCACATTGCGCACATGTACCATAAAATGTAAAGTATAATAATAATAATAATAATTAAAAAAAAATGTCCATACTACCCAAAGAGATCTACAGATTCAGTGTAATCCCTGTCAAAATCCCAATGGCATTCTTCACAAAAACAGAAAAATCCTAAAATTCAAATGGAACAACAAAAGATCATGAATAGCCAAAGCAATTTTGAGCAAGACAAGCAAAGCAGGAGGAATCCTACTCTTTCATTTTCGAAGCTACAGTAATCAAAACAGTATAGTATTAGGGTAAAAACAGACAGATCAGTGGAACAGACTAGAGGGAACAAATAAATCCATGCAGGTATGGTCAACTGATCTTAGACAAGGGTACCAAGAACATACAATGGGAAAAAGATGGTCTCTTCAACAAACGGTGCTGGGAAAACAGTATATCAACATGCAGAAGAATACAATTGGATCCTTATCTCACATCACATAAAAAAATCAACTCAAGGCTGGGTGCAGTGGCTCATGCCTGTAATCCCAGCACTTTAGGAGGCTGAGGTGGAGGGATCACGAGGTCAGGAGATTGAGACCATCCTGGCTAACATGGTAAAACCCCGTCTCTACTAAAAATACAAAAAGTTAGCCGGGTGTGGTGGCAGGCACCTATAGTCCCAGCTACTCCGGGAGCCTGAGGCAGGAGAATGGCGTGAACTTGAGGAGGAGCAAGCAGGGAGCCGAGATCACGTCACTGCACTCCAGCCTGGGCAACAGAGCGAGACTCCATCTCAAAAAAAAAAAAAAAAAAATCAACTCAAAATGGATTAAAGACATAAATATAAGATTTGAAATTGTAAAACTATTAGAAGAAAACATAGGGAAACATCTCCTTGACATTGGTCTTGGCAGTGATTTTTTGGATATGACACTGAAAAATAGGCAGCAGAAGCAAAAATAAACAAGTAGGACTGCATCAAACTAAAAAGCTTCTGAACAGCAAAGGAAAGAATCAACAAAGTAAAAAGCCATTCTACAAAATGCGAGAAAATATTTTCCAGCCAGTATCTCATAGGGGGTTAATACTGAAAATATATAAGGAACTAATACAACTAAATAGCAAAAAAGACAAATAGTCTGATTAGAAAATGGGCAAAGGACTAAAAAAGACATTTCTTAAAAGAAGACATATAAATGGCTATCAGGTAAATTAAAAAGTGCTCAACATCACTAATCATAAGGGAAAAACAATCAAAATCGCAATGAGGTATCACCTCACACACCTAATAGAAAGGCTATTATCAAAAAGACAAAAAAATTAAGTGTTAGCAAGGATGCAGAGGGAAGGGAACTCTTGAACATTGTTGGTGGAAATGTAAAATAGTACAACCATTATGGAAAAAAGTATGGAGGTTCTTTAAAAAATTAAAAATAGGCTGGGCGCGGTGGCTCACGCCTGTAATCCCAGCACTTTGGGAGGCTGAGGTGGGCAGATCACGAGGTCAGGAGATCGAGACCATCCTGGCTAACACGGTGAAACCCCGTCTTTACTAAAAGCACAAAAAATTAGCTGGGCGTGGTGGCGGGCGCCTGTAGTCCCAGCTACTTGGGAGGCTGAGGCAGGAGAATGGCGTGAACCCAGGAGGCGGAGATTGCAGTGAGCTGAGATCACGCCACTGCACTCCAGTCTGGGCAACAGAGTGAGACTCCGTCTCAAAAAAAAAAAAATTAAAAATAGAACTACTATATGATTCCACAATCCCACTTCTGGGTATATATTCAAAGCAAATAAAATCAGTATGTTAAAGAGAGGTCTGTGCTCCTAAGTCCACTGCAGTACTAATCACTATAGCCAGGATATGGAAATAACCTATGTTCACTGGTGGATGAATGGATAAAGAAATTGTGGCATAGATACAATGGAATATTATTCAGCCATCAAAAGAAGGGAATCCTGTCATTCTCAACAACATAGATGAAGGAAGACATTGTGCTAAGTGAAATAAGCCAGACACAGAAAGACAAGTACTGCATGATCTCACTTACATGTGGAATCCAAAGCAGTTGAACTTATAGAAGCAGAGAGTACAATGGTGGTTGCTAGGGGCTGGGGGGGAAATGGGGAGGTGTTGGTCGAAGGGTACAAAATTTCAGTTGTGCAAGATGAATAAGTTCTGGAGCTCTAACATACAGCATGGTAATGATAGTTAACAATATTCTGTTGTATACTTAAAATTTACTAAGAGGGTAGACCTTAAGTGTTTTCAACACCCCCCCCCCCACACACACACACTAACTATGTGAGGTGAAAGAAATGTTAATTAGCTTGGTTGTGGCGATCATTTCACAATGTATACGTATATGAAAACATCAAGTTGTAAACCTTAAGTATATGTAATTTTTATTTCTCAATGATACCTCAATAAAGCTGAAACAAAAATCTGGGTACCTTTGTGAAATATAGACTCAAGAGCAGCATTGTAGGGTCCTGGAGTATGTGTGGCTTCTTTTATTTGACTAAATGATAGTCTTCTCCTCCCCCCAAATATTATATTTATGCCATTCTGTAGCCCCATACACAATGCATGAGGACCCTCAAGCATCCACATCCTTGCCAACACTGGGCTGATTTCTAATTTTTGTCAGTCTAATAGGCGTCAAGTGCTTATCTCATTGTTTCAATATTAATTTTCATGATTACTAATGAGTTTGAACATCTTTTCAGATGCTTGTGAGCCCTTTGGGTTTCCTCTTTTAATAAGTTGCCTGATTGATGTCTTTGTCCATTTTCCTATTGGGATTGTCCTCTTTTACTTATTGACTTTCAGGAATCCTGTGAATCATTCTACAATTGTGCTGTTTGGTATGGTGGCTACTAAGCACATTTTAAAATATGGCTACTGGAAAATTTAAAATTATGCAAGTGGCTCACATATTACTTCTCGTGAAACATGCTGGACCAGGTACTTAAAGTCTTGTCCATTTTGGACATTTTACAATGTCTTCTCCCAATTTCTGTCCCCTTTTATTAACTTTATTCACGGTGTCCTGTATTTTCACAAAAGCTTTAATTATTTTATTAGGCAAGCGTCACCTATTTTACTTTATTATTTTATTATTTTACTTAAGTTCTGAGATACATGTGCTGTAGTGGTTTGCTGTACTTATCAACCGGTCATCTATGTTTTAAGCCCCGTATGCATTAATTCTTTGTCCTAATGCTCTCCGTCCCCCTCCCCCACCCCCGACAGGCCCCAGTGTGTGTTGTTCCCCTCCCTGTGTCCATGTGTTCTCATTGTTCAACTTCCACTTATAAGTGGGAACACGTAGTGTTTGGTTTTCTGTTCCTGTGTTAGTTTGCTGAGGACGATGGCTTCCAGCTTCATCCATGTCCCTGAAAAGGACATGATCTCATTCTTTTTTATGGCTGCATAGTATTCCATGGTGTATATGTACATTTTCTTTATCCAGTCTATCACTGATGGGCACTTGGGCTGGTTCCATGTCTTTGCTATTGTAAATAGTGCTGCAATAAACATATGTGTGCATGTCTCTTTATATCAGAATGATTTATATTCCTTTGGGTATATACCCAGTAATGGACCAATCTATATTCTCAACAACAGTGCAAAAGCATTCCTATTTCTCCATAGCCTTGCCAGCATCTATTGTTTCTTGACTTTTTAATAATCGCCATTCTGACTGGCGTGGGATGGTATCTCATTGTGGTTTCTATTTGCATTTCTCTAATAATCAGTGATGATGAGCTTTTTTTTTTCATATGCTTGTTGGTTGCATAATAAATGTCTTCTTTTGGCCAGGCACAGTGGCTCACACCTGTAATCCCAGCACTTTTGGGGACTGAGGCAGGCAGATCACATGAGGCCAGGAGTTCAAGACCAGCCTGGCCAACCTATCTCTACTAAAAATACAAAACTTAGCTTGGTATGGTGACGGGCACCTGTAATCCCAGCTACTCAGGAGGCTGAGGCAGGAGAATTGCTTGAACCTGGGAGGCAGAGTTTGCAGTGAGCCCAGATCACACCATTGCACTGCAGCCTGGGCGACAAGAACAAAACTTTATCTCAAGAAAAAATAAAACAAAATAAAATAAAATAAAATAATAAATAAATGCCTTCTTTTGAGAAGTGTCTGTTCTTATCCTTTACCCACTTTTTGATGGGGTTGTTTTTTTCTTGTAAATTTGTTTAAGTTCCTTGTAGATTCTGCATATTAGACCTTTGTCAGATGGGTAGATTGCAAAATTTTTCTCCCATTCTATATGTTGTCTGTTCACTCTGATGCTAGTTACTTTTGCTATGCAGAAGCTCTTTAGTTTAACTAGATTCCATTTGCCAATTTTGTCTTTGTTCCAGTTGCTTTTGGTGTTTTGTCATGAAGTCTTTGCCCATGCCTATGTCCTGAATGATATTGCCTAGGTTTTCTTCTAGGGTTTTTATGGTTTTGGGTTTTACATTTCAGTCTTTAATCCATCTTGAGTTAATTTTTGTATAAGGTGTAAGGAAGGAGTCCAGTTTCAGTTTTCTGCATATGGCTAGCCAGTTTTCCCAGCAATATTTATTAAATATGGAATCCTTTCCCCATTGCTTGTTTTTGTCAGGTTTGTTGAAGATTAGATGGTTGTAGATGTGTGGTGTTATTTCTGAGGACTCTGTTCTGTTCCATTGGTCTATATATCTGTTTTGGTATCAGTACCATGCTGTTTTGGTCACTGTAGCCTTGTAGCATAGTTTGAAGTCAGGTAGTGTGATGCCTCCAGATTTGTTCTTTTTGCTTAGCACTGTTTTGGCTATACGGGCTCTTTTTTGGATCCATATGAAATTCAAAGTAGTTTTTTCTAATTGTGTGAAGAATGTCAGTGGTAGTTAGATGGGAATAGTATTGAATCTATAAATTATTTTGGGCAGTATGGCCATTTTCACAATATTGAATCTTCCTATCCATTAGGATGGAATGTTTTTCCATTTGTTTGTGTCCTCTCTTATTTCCTTGAGCAGTGGTTTGTAGTTCTCCTTGAAGAGGTCCTTCACATCCCTTGTAAGCTGTATTCCTAGGTATTTTATTCTTTTTGTAGCAATTGTGAATGGGGGTCCATTCATGATTTGCCTCTCTGCTTGTCTGTTGTTGGTGTCTAGGAATGCTTGTGAGTTTTGCATATTGATTTTGTATCCTGAGACTTAGCAAAAAACACATGAAAATATAAAGACTAATGACACTATGAAGAAACTGCATCATCTAGTATGCAAAATAATTAGCTAGCATTATGATGACAGGACCAAATTCACACGTAACAATATTAACCTTAAATGTAAATGGGCTAAGTGCTCCAATTAAAAGACACAGGCTGGCAAATTGGGTAAAGAGACAACACCCATTGGTGTGCTATATCCAGGAGACCCATCTCATGTGCAAAGACACACAGGGGCTCAAAATAAAGGGATGGAGGAAAATTTACCAAGCAAATGGAAAGCAAAAATAGCAGGGGTTGCAATCCTAGTCTCTGATAAAAGACTTTAAACCAACAAAGATCAAAAAAGACAAAAAAGGGCATTACATAATGGTAAGGGGATCAATGCAACAAGAAGAGCTAACTATCCTAAATATATATGCACCCAATACAGGAGCACCCATATTCATAAAACAAGTTCTTAGAGACCTATGAAGAGACTTAGACTCCCACACAATAATAGTGGGAGATTTTAACACCCCACTGTCAATATTAGACAGATCAACGAGATGAAAAATTAACAAGAATATTCGGGACTTGAACTCAGCTCTGGATCAAGTGGACCTAATAGATGTCTACAGAACTCTACCCCAAATCAACAGAATATACGCCACATGGCATTTATTCTAAAATCAGCCACATAATTGGAAGTAAAACATTCCTCAGCAAATGCAAAAGAACTGAAATCATAACAGTCTATCAGACCACATTGCAGTTAAATTAGAACTCAGGATAAAGGAACTCACTTAAAACCATGTAACTACATGGAAACTGAACAACCTGCTCCTGAATGTCTCCTGGGTAAATAACGAAATTAAGGCAGAAATCAAGAAGTTCCTTGAAACTAATGAGAAAAAAGAGACAATGTACCAGAATCTCTGGCATGCACAGCTAAAGCAGTGTTAAGAGGGAAATTTATAGCACTAAATGCCCACATCAGAAAGCTAGAAAGGCTTCAAATCGGCACCCTAACATCACATTTAAAAGAGCTAGAGAAGCAAGAGCAAACAAATCCAAAAGCTAGAGAAAACAAGAAATAACTAAGATCAGAGCAGAACTGGAGGAGACAGAGACACAAAAAATCCTCCAAAATATATGTATCCAAGAACTGGTTTTTTGAAAAAACTAACAAAATAGATAGACTGCTAGATAGACTAATAAAAAAGAAAAGAAAGAAGAATCAAATAGACACAATAAAACACAACAAATGGGATATCACCACTGACCCCACAGAAATACAAACTACCATCAGAGAATACTATAAAACACCTCTATGTAAATAAACTAGAAAATTTGGAAGAAATGAATAAATTCCTGGCCACCTTCCCAAGACTAAAACCAGGAAGAAGTCAAATCCCCGAAGAGACCAATAACAAATTCTGAAATTGAGGCAACAATAGCCTAGCAACCAAAAAAAAGCCCAGGACCAGATGGATTCACAGCCGAATTCTATCAGAGGTAAAAGAGGAGCTGGTATCATTCCTTCTGAAAGTATTCCAAACAATTGAAAAGCAGGGACTCCTCTCTAACCCATTTCATGAGGCCAGCATCACACCAAAACCTGGCAGAGACGCAACAAAAAAAGAAAACTTCAGGTCAATATCCCTGATGAACATCGATGTGAAAATCCTCAATAAAATACTGGCAACCCAAATCCAGCAGCACATCAAAAAGCTTATCCACCGCGATCAAGTCAGCTTCATCCCTGGGATGCAAGGCTCGTTCAACATACGCAAATCAATAAACATAATCCATCACATAAACAGAACCAACGACAAAAACCACATGATTATCTCAATAGATGCAGAAGAGTCCTTCAATAAAATTCAACATCCCTTCTTGTTAAAAACTCTCAATAAACTAGGTATTGATGGAACATATCTCAAAATAGTGAGAGCTATTTATGAAAAACCCATAGCCAATCATACTGAATGGGCAAAAGCTGGAAGCATTCCCTTTGAAAACTGGCACAAGACAAGGATGCCCTCTCTCACCACTCCTATTCAACATAGTATTGGAAGTTCTGGCCAGGGCAATCAGGCAAGAGAAAGAAATAATGGGTATTTAAACAGGAAGAGAGGAAGTAAAATTGTCACTGTTTGCAGATGACATGATCCTATATTTAGAAAATCCCATCGTCTCAGCCCCAAAACACATTAAGCTGATAAGCCTTAATTTTGATGTAGTCAAATTCATTGATTGTTTTTGCCTTATGGTTTATGCTTCAAAATGTTTTTTGATAATTTCTTCCTCTGTTTTTGCTCAGAAAGACATTTTCCTAAGTTTCTTCTATTGGCTTTATAGTTTCATCTTTCATGTTTAACTCTTAATTCACTGGAGGCCACTTTTCTGTAAAATGTTACACAGGAATCTTGTCTCAGTTTTCCTAATACCATCTATTAAGCAATCTACTATTTATTGTGGTGCTATCCTTATTATACTTTAAATTTTCTTTTTTTTATTTTGAGACGGAGTTTCACTCTTGTTGCCCAGGCTGGAGTGCTGTGGTGCGATCTCGGCTCACTGTAACCTCCACCTCCCGGGTTCAAGTGCTTCTCCTGCCTCAGCCTCCTGAGTAGTTGGGATTACAGGCATATGCCACCACTCCTGGCTAATTTTGTATTTTTAGTAGAGATGGGGTTTCTCCATGTTGGTCAGGCTGGTCTCGAACTCCCAAACTCAGGTGACCTGCCTGCCTCGGCCTCCCAAAGTGCTGGGATTACAGGCGTGAGCCACTGCGCCCGGCCTATATTTTAAATTTTTGCACACACACACACATACACACACACACACACACAGACTGAGCTCTATTTTATTCCATTACAACATATACTTTACAGCTTTTCCATGAGACAGTATTCCTATTTAAAAAGTAATGTACTTTGGAGAATATGTATTCCCTGGTACATCTTTTATTTAATGGCTCATGAAAAAGTGGCCTTTTGTGTATTTCTTTATTGAAACAAAATCTTGCAAATACCATTAGCTGTGACATGTTTTCTTTGAAAGAAAAAAAAATATGTCTTCTCACCCAGTTGTATAAAAAACCTTCCGCACAGCATAATGTCTTTTAATCCCACTTTCTTGAAATGTTCCATGTTTTCTATGCCTTTTCTAATGACAATGCTGACAAAGAAATGCATTTTGGTATTTGCATTTCTCTCTATATTATTTTACCATTTTTTACTGCAGTGGAAAGAAGCAGCATTTCCCCAATGACACATGTCTCTTTCGTTTTTCACTAAGTAATCTCAAAAGAGACTTCCGTATATTTATAATCCTATTCAGTAGACTTTTATAAAGTACCGGACAGAGTATTGCCTGATTTTACATATTACTGAAAAAAATGGAGGCAGCTTTGTCTTCATGTCCTGAGTGTTTACCTTTCTAAGGTCTTGCTAATCACAACAGCTTTAACCTTCATTATCTAATATCTCCCAGCATAGGATCAGGTGGGCTGACAAAAGGATGTGGCAGATGTAGGAGGATCTGCTGGCCCAGCTCACTCCTTCTTCCCACTACCAGCACGTTGATTTGGTGTAATCATCCTCCCTTTTACTTTCAGCACATGGAATTTTCTTTTTCGTTTTTTGAGCCAGGGTCTGGCTCTGCTGCCCAAGCTAGAGTGCAGTGACACCATCATGGCTCACTGCAGTTTCGACCTCCTAGGCTCAAGCAATCCTCTGGTCTCAGCCTCCTGAGTAGCTGAGACTACAGAATGCTGCCACCATGCCCAGCTAATTAAAAAAACTTTTTTTTTTGGTAGAGAAGGGGTCTTGCTATGTTGCCCAGGCTGGTCTTGAACTCCTGGTCTCAGGGGATCCTCCCACTCTCACCACATGGAATTTTTGTGCCACTAGTACAAAAGGGGGGGGGTCACATGACACAGGCCCAGCCAATCAGCCTACTCCATCTTCCTGGCCCTGATTGGCTCAAGGATGGGCATGTGACCCAGGCCAGGCCAATGAGACCCAACTGGAATACTATTAGTTGGAATATTATTATAGAGATGCTCCCTTTGCATGGGGCTTGCCAAACCTGAGGATGTAAACTTGGACCACCAGAGGAAGTCTGCTTAGAAACACAGCCAACAGGAGGAAAGCAAGCTGGCAGGAGGCCTGACGGTGTCGTCTGAGTTCCTCCTTCAGTCTTGCCTGTCCTCCATGATGGGAACCATGTCCCCTATTTTTATTTATGGCTGTTAGGGTTGTTTTTGGTTATTTCCAAACTACAAGGAATCTAGGGGCCACTGCATCCTGATCTTTGTCCTGGACTCAAGGCTGGCTTCCTCTCTCTAAAGGTCTTCAGCAAAGGCACAGGTGGGGTGGTTGTACCACAAAGGCTTTCCTATGGATTATATATTACTGGTGTGCTTCATCGTGGCCCCTCCCATAGTCTAACAGCTTAGTTAAAGCTGACGGGCATTACATTAGTCTGTTCTCACGCTGCTAATAAAGACATACCCAAGACTGGGTAATTTATAAAGGAAAGAGGTATAATGGACTCAGTTCTACATCGCTGGGGAGGCCTTACAATCATGGTGGAAGAGCAAGGGATGTTTTACGTGGCGGCAGGCAACAGAGAACTTGTGTAGGGGGATTCCCCTTTATAAAACCGAAAGATCTCATGAGACTTATCCACCATCAGGAGAAAAAACATGGGAAAGACCTGCCCCCATGACTCAATTACCTCCCACCGGGTCCCTCCCATGACATGTGGGAATTATGGGAGCTACAATTCAAGATGAGATTTTGGTGGGGACAAAGGCAAAGCATAGCAGGCATCAACCAGGAGCTTAGCAGCTTCACACTGTGTGAATTAAATGTATTAATATAACATTGCAGTGAGTGTATTTGCCTCTTATTCCTCAACTTTGCAGAAGTTCTGGGAAAGGGGGGGGATTTGCTGACTCGGCACCTTCTGCATACCTAATTACCTGGGGAATTTTGCGTTAGAAAACACTAACACTGGCATTACAAGAGAAGCACAGAACCCCGGACTTAAAAGGATCTCAGCCATTTTGATTTGTAGCCTCATCCTAAGATACCTGTCATAACAGACATTCAATGCTCATATGTAGCTGCATGGTAAACTTTGGAAAAAGGTGAGAAAGTTTTCTTTTTTAAACAAAACATTCACCTACCCTACAATCAAACAATTCCATTCCTAAATATTTACCCAAGAGAGATGAAAACGTGTCTATACAGACATGGATACAAATGTTCTTCCTAGCTTTATTCATAATAGTTTCAAGTTGGAAACTAACCAAGTCTCCACCAACAGGAGAAGAAACTTAAGGTGGTATATTCAGACAACAGAATACACACAGCAATGAAAAGAAACGAACTGCTGATAAATGCAATCACATGGATGAATCTCAGAAACACTATGCCAAGTGACAGAGGCCAGATCTCAACAGTGTATGATTTCATTGGAATGGAGTCTCAGACAAACAGAACTGATCTTGGGTGAAAAATGTAAAAATATGTACCTTTATGATACATGTACCAATATGATACATGTAGCAATACGTGTACCAATAGGCTCCATGGTGGGCTGTTCAGTTGAAGCTGGGGCCCTGGAGGGAAGGCAGCCACTGTCAGAGATGGGCCCAGAAACACTGTGGCTTTTCTCTTCCTCCTGCCCTTCAATCATTGCTGACATCTCCACTGACCAGACCAGCTTGCCCCTGGAGCCTGGGAGATGCAGGCCAGAGTCACATGGTCAATGATCAAGCTGAGAGGCAAACCCAGGTCTGCCTTGCCTAAGCTAACGTTGCCAGATTTAACAAAAACACAGGATGTACAGTTATTTGAATTTAGATAAACAACAAATGATTTTTTTTAGGGTATGTCTGTTGCAATATTTGGGACATAGTTTACCCTAAAAAATTATTTATCTGAATTTTATCTGGTAACCCTATTAAACTCTTTCAGTAAAAGACTTTGTTTTTATTTTTTAAATTATTATTTTTGAGACAGGGTCTCACTCTGTTGCCCAGGCTGGAGTACAGTGGCACGACCACAGCTTACTGCAGCCTCCACCTCCTGGGCTCAAGTGATCCTCCCACATCAGCTTTCTGAGTAACTAAGATCACAGATGCACACCACCACACCTAGATAATTTTTTTTTTTTTTTTTTTTTTGTACAGAAGGGATCTCCCTATGTTGCCCAGGCTGGTCTCGAACTCCTGGGCTCAAGTGATCCTCCTGCCTTGGCCTCCCAAAGTGCTGGGATTACAGGCCTGAGCCACTGTGCCTGGTCTCTTTCAGTGAAAAACTCTACTGACACTGAGGCCACTGTCAGTTACAGCCTCATTGTATCTTCATAAATTGGCATTCTTGTTTGCCCTTCTGTAGCAGTCAGAATTCTCTTGGTTACAGGTGACAGAAATACATTGTAAACTACCTTAGGCAAAAAGGGCAGCTCATTAGCTGAGGTCAAACCTTGAAAAGAACAGGCATCAGGGCCTGGAACCAGAAATCCTTCCTCTTCCCCTTGTCTTTCCTTCTCTGCACACAGTCTTCATTCTCTCCGTCGGCTTTGTCCATGAGCTGGATCCAGTTTCCAGATTCACATTTTTCCATGAGTAAGGAAGAGGCATCTTTTATTCAGATTCGAGAGCAATCAACGGGAAAGCCTGTTGTAGGTCACATGGCCTTCTCTGAAGGTTAACACTGATTCCATAAGGATCAGTTCCCCCAGCGCAATGATCCTCAAAGTGTGGTCCCATGACAGCAACATCAGCATCACCTGGGAACTTGATAGGGCATTTGGGGGTTACCACAGAGGCGCTGAATTACCATCTGGTTAACAAGCCCTCCAGGTGATCCTGATGCACCTTCGGGTGGGAGAAGTACTGCGCTAGATGAAGGGGAGCTGCTGTGTTGGAAAAGAAGGGTACTGGGCAGAAAACATCATTGCCTATGATTGCACTGGCTTCTCTGACCCTAGTGAAGTGAGTCCTCACCAAGTTTTGATAAACTCACTTCTTGGAGCTTGCAGGAGCTCAGACCATGCAGTACGGTGACTTCTCCAGCACAGGTGCCCTGGGCAGGCCTGGTGACCAGCCTTTGCCACGTGCACTCCCAGTTAGGGGTCTTTCAACCCTTGACCTCTCCCCTCAATCCAGCGGTCCTCCACCTGCCTCCCTCCACAATTAGCAATTATCAGCCAATCATTTGTATTCAAGCAGGGAAATTAAGTGATAAAAATAAGGATGCTGGCTTCATTTGTCCCTTTTTAGAGACGTAACAGGAGCTTTTTACATTTCACAAAATTATATAATCATATTAATGTACCTAACCCAATGACGGCTTCTTCAAATGCCTTTCTTTTTGCACGTAAGACATTAAGGCAGGCATTTAAAACTGTATGTTTGAGCATCTCCGACATTAACAAATTATTAGACACTAATTGTTCTGGGGTCTAGCCACCTCTCTCAACAGGCAAGGTTTTCCATTTGCAGCATTTAAAACATACCAGAGCAATTTGTGTTCCATAATAGCTACAAATTTGTTAGCTTGACTCAAAACTAGGAAAACCTGGGAAGCTATTATGTAAATATAGATAATGTTTCTCCAATGATGGTAATTAACACAGAGATCTCCAAAATGGCATTTTCTTTATGATTGGGTAATAGCGAGCATTTCAAAGCCTGTGGGGTGGCATCAAGAGGCCCTGGAACATTTTCCTGGTCCCTCAGCAGTTCTTTCTGTCTGAAGAAGCCCTTTAGTTTCCTTAGAGGGAATAAGAAACAGAGGACGAAGACCAGCTCCTCCTCCTCTAAAGCCCCAAAGCCAACCATGAGCAGAGTGGCCTTGACAGCTGGTTGTAACCCCTCCTCTCCACTCCTCTCTACATCTTAAATAGTTCCATTGCAAAATAGAGGGCTGGGCTGGACATGATGCCTCACGCTGATCATCCCAGCACTTTTGGAGGCCGAGGTGGGAGGATCGCTTGAGCTCGGGAGTTTGGTACCAGCCTGGGCAACACAGTGAGACCTCGTCTCTACAAAAAAATAAGAAATTAGCTGGGTGTATATGAAATTATATGAGCTTTTATAGTACCAGCTACTCAAGAGGCTGAGGCAAGAGGATCGCTTGAGTCGGGGAGATTGAGGCTGCAGTGAGCCGTGATTGTGCCACTGCACTCCAGCCTGGGTGACACAGCAAGACCTTGTCTCAAAACAAACAAACAGAACAACAAAAACAAAATACAATGCTGTGTCTGAGGTCGAGTTATCTCATTTGTATTGAAATCAGTGTCATTCAGACCTGTGCTTACCATTGATCACGCGTGGATCACATGTCACATGTTTCAGGTAATGCTAGGGAATGAAGTTCTATTGATCACTGCAGGAAGATCTTCCTGATCAGCTGATCTCCCACTTGCAATTTATCAAAAGAAGCAGTAGGAGACCTAGGAGCCTTGATTGCTACCCCTCCCCCAGGATGGACTGGTCTTTAGAGTATCTCCTGACTGCGCATCAATGACAGCTAACATATTTTGAGTGTGTATTGGGTTCTGGTTACTGTGCAAGGTCCGGGAAGGATAGAGTGTTGGGTAAGATATGGTCTTGGCTTTGAGAAGCTTTCAATCCAATGTGGGGATCAGACCTGAACATAAATTAGCAACAACAGAAGGCAGAATGAAAAAAATAATAATCTGTCTGAAATGTCTTGTCCCACTTGCTGTAGGGCCTTTACACATGCTGTTGCCTCTGCCTGACTCACTCTGCTTTCCCCCTCCCCTCATGAATACCTACTCTGCATTAAACTTTCCCTGCTCCAGCATCACTTCCTCAAGGAACCCTTCCCCTGTCCACTTGGAGGGCTCTGAGTTCCTCTTACCGATTCCCATTGCATACTCCATTTTTTTTTATCCAGAAGGAGCTTCCTTTGTAGGTCTCTGCTACATCTTTCCTGCTCACCTGTGCACTCATTCACATTAAAGTATAAACTAGTATATTCTATGTACATTAAAACTATGTAAAAGATGCCGTGTGTTTGCATGCAAACAGAATTGTCTGCTTTCATGGATGCCTGTTGAAATAACAGAGGGTCTTGCAGGACAGGGGCGACTTTGTCTTCTTTGTGACTGTTCAGTGCATTGCAGAATATCTAGCATCCCCCTGAAGGCCACTGTTCATGCCAGGCATTGTGACAACCAGAAAACTCCCCACAAACTTCCAAAGTCCCCCTGGGGTAGGTGACAACTTTCCCATTCAAGAACCACCACTCTAAAAACCCAACAGGAGTGGCTACATGCAAACATACCACCCTGATGGATGTACAGTGTGGGTGGAGAGTGAGGAGTGACAGTGCAGCATCATGTCTTCATCCCTTCATTCATTCGTCACCTATCTGTGTGCACACTAGCGTAGGCTGGGTGTTGGGGACCCAGGGGTGAGCAAAACCTGACACAACCCCTGCCTTCACGGAGCTTGCAGTCAAGGATTATAACAGGCTAAAGAAAGTGTCTTGGATACTTAGACAGACAGGAGCTTTGTACCATTACTGGTTAGAATGCACTGGAAGAAGGAGTTAGAGAACTTTGGCACGGATTTGCCTATCTTGGCTAAGTGCTGGCATGTTGCACAGAAGATATTCTTGATGGTTCATTTTCACGCGCACACTCATCCATCTGCCTGTCTTGGTTGAAACAGAAGCATATTTATCAGATCTGGAGATTACATAGAACGAAAAGAGCGGGCTCTTACTCTGGATGGCAGAATTAAGATTCAACAGATCTTAGCAGGTTGAAAGGCAAATTGGAGACCTGCTGGAGTAAATCAAAAGAGTGTGAATGCTAAGAAGTAGTCTCATAATACCTCCCAACCCCCACAAAAATAGGATGGGGGAGACCTAGCCTAAGAGAAATTCCTACGGAATATCTGTGGGAGGTTTAGGCACTTTCAGACCAGCAATGGGATGTGGTGGCAATAAAGTAAATATGACGAATGGTCGTATTAAGTAAGGTATTAGGTCCAGATGAAGGGAGGGAATAGTCTTCTTGGAGAGGCAGTTCTTGACGTGTTATACCTGACTTGCAAATCATACTTTTTTTTTAATTTTTTTCTGAGATGGAGTCTTGCTCTGTCACCCAGGCTAGAGTGCAGTGGTGCCATCTCAGCTCACTGCAACCTCTGCCTCCCAGGTTCAAGCAATTCTCCTGCCTCAGCCTCCTGAGTAGCTAGGATTACAGGCATGTGCCACCACACCCAGCTAATTTTTGTATTTTTATTAGAGACAGGATTTCACCATGTTGGCCAGGCTGGTCTCGAACTCCTGACCTGTGATCTGCCCTCCTCAGCCTCCCAAAGTGCTGGGATTACAGGCGTGAGCCACTGCACCCGGCTGCAAATCATACTCTTATTGAGCCCCTTCCCCTTCTTCCTCATCTTGTTGCCCTGCCCAATCTATGAGCATTTTACTGACATAAAGAAAATATCGGGGCTTTTAGAAAATCTGGAATGAGGTTCAGTAGGAGGGGTGTGGCCTTTTAAATCAGATGTTCTTTTGAATCTGCATCCTACCACTGTTCAGCTGAGTGATACTGGTCAAGTTCACCTCTCTGAGCCTCATTTTCACCACCTTCAAGAGGGAAACAATACATTGATTGTGAGGATTAAAGGAGACAATTTCTATATAGTGCAGGGCAGGCCTTCAATTGCCCCCAGGGCCCTTCCCTATATTTCTAGGATTGAGTGTGATTTTATTTCCTCCTTCCTTTTCATCTGGCTTTGATAAATGCCTAAAACATTCCACAGGGTGGAGGCTCGGGTATTGTTACCACCCTCAATTAGGTATTACAAAAGCCCCATAAATCTTGGTGACTATGGCACCAGGAATTGAAAGCTGGAATTGTGTGGCCATTGCTCTAAGGAACACAGCAATCATTCTCCTAAAGCCCTTGGGTAATTTTTTCAGTCTGCTTAATGGCATATGCCTATCAATAATTGGCTCGTTATTGATTTCCTCACCCCGAGTAATGCAGCTATTGGCTCCATTTTTCCAAGCCAGAACCAAATGAAGAGGCCAGGGTAGGTTGAGGGACGGCTACTTGGCTTCTTATCTGGGAGCGTGTTCATTTGAAGCACCCATGACCTATGCAAAATGTGGGTGTCTTTGGCTTTGAGAATGGAATTGACTATTGATTTTTGTACCATTCTCTTGTTGTTCAATTAAACAAACCACAGTCCCTGCCTGGGTGTGCTCCAGCCATCCAGCTTCATCCTCATTAACAAGCTAAATGTAAAACCTATGAGCTGTCGCGCACGCACACCTGTCACAGCTCTGTGAGTGTGGGGGCCAGTGGCTTCGTGACAACTTAGGGTGGATCTACGGCTTGCATCTACTTCTTGTATAAGACGAACCCCATTCAAATTCTTAGCAAAGAACCCTTGTTCCATATTATCAGGCCAGAGGAGTATCTGCAAATATTGGGTGTTCAATAAATATTTGTTACGTGAAGCTAAATACCTGAAGGGAACGTGCTCTCTGGTATTTTTATTCTGTTGCCACCAGAAGAGAAGATAGCTTGCTCTTTAAAACTGACATTGGCGTCTCTCTCCCAACAGTGTAAGAGATGGCGGGGCTTCTCAAAGTGGGTTTATTTTTTGGAGGTCTTCACTGCTCAGGATGAATGGGGTTCTTTGCCGTCTGTGCTGTTTTCTGTTATTCAGCACTGGGCTATGGACCCTGCCTTGTCCACTGTGATCCCTGCAGTCAAAGTGATCGTCCCTGGGGCAGCAGCCTGGCCTCTGTGATCATTCTCTGCAAACACTGGGCTGCTGCCTTTGCAGTTGCTCAGTCCTCTCAGTGTTCTGCCCCAACTTAGCCCCCTTCTAGTCTTCAGGCTGCCCCCAAAAACGTATATATATTTTTTGAGATGGGGCCTTGCTCTGTCATCCTGGCTGGACTGAAGTGGCACGAACATGGCTTACTGCAGCCTCCACCTCCTGGACTCAAACAATCCTCCCACCTCAGCCTCCAGAGTAGCTGGGGCTACAGACATGCACCACCACATCTCGCTAATTAAATTTTTTTTTTTTTTGTAGAGATGGGATCTCACTACATTGCTCAGGCTGGTCTGAAGCTCTTCGGTTTGAGTGATTGTCCCACCTTGGCCTCCCCAAATGCTGGGATTACAGGTGTGAGCCACCATGCCTGGCAGTGCCCTCAGATCCATCAGCAACCTTGATAGAACCCAATCCAGACCTTCTGATGGTGGCCGCAGAGCATAATTCCTACATGGGACTTCATAGTTCTGCTATGTTCCCTTTCACACTTCGGGGTCTTTGTGGGACTCTTCCATGATGCTAGGTAGAATTAAGGGAAGATCGTTTGTGTTCTCCCCTGGTTTTGAGCTTGGGACGGGGAGCAGTGTCCTTCAACCCCTGTGTAGTGGGGAAAGTGAGCATTGGCCTGGGTTTCCCCAGGGGATGGTGGGTCTGTGGGGACAAGCATTTGAGGTCTGAGGCTCTGTGGATCCTCCAGGCTTGGAGATTTTACTCTAGTGTCAGCCTGGGGTTGACACTGGGTTGGGTTGCTTTGGCCTCTGTATGTCAGGAGCGATAAAGAGGCCTTCAACTGGCTTGAGCCAAAGGGCACGCATCAGCTTACATCGCTGCAAAGTGCCTGTGTGGCACCAAGAATTGAAAGCTGGAATTGTGTGGTCATTGCTCTAAGAAACACAGCAATCATTCTTCTAAAGCCCTCAGGTGATATTTTCCGTCGGCTTCACGGCATATGCCTAACAATAATTGGCTCATTATCGATTTCCTCACCCTGAGTAATGCAGCTAATTGATACAGCAGTTAAAAAGAAATTATTTAGGCAGATAGTGAGGGTAAGGAAGTCCTCGGTAAGGCTTCCCTTTTAACAAAAAGCAGCCCCCAAATCATTTCTTTTCTAACAAAGAACAGCCAGTAAAATCGAGCTACAAACATAAACAGGCTGGAAGGTTGCATAGGTGAATGCCAGCCGCTGTGACAATAGGAAAAGGCTACCGGGGGCCAGGCATGTTCAACATCGCGGCTCCATCTTCCCTTTTGTTTCTTGACCAAGCGTACAGTAAGGAACAGACGACATGGCGCCGGCCAGGCAGAGACCCCATCTGCATAATAAAATATTAGGGTTGGGCGACCAGCTTCTCCTGGCACTATGCAAACATTACACCTGGTCGGACCAATCTCTTGGGTCCTATGTAAATCAGACACCGCCGCCTCCAGCTTGTCTATAAAACCCCATGCTTTTCACCACAAAACCAGAAGACCCACTCAGGCACCCCTCTGTCTCTGCAGAAGAGACAGCTATTCTCTTTTCCCTGCTTTTGCCTATTAAACCTCCACTTTTAACCTCACTCCACGTGTGTCCCTGTCCTTGATTTCCTTGGCAGGAGGCAACAAACCTTGGGTATTACCCCAGAAGAATGCCGCTGCCTCATTGATGGCTTCGTTTTTCCAAGGCAGAACCGAATGAAGAGGCCAGGGTGTGTTGAATGACAGCTCCTCGGCTCATTACCTGTGAGCATGTCCATCTGAAGCACGCGTGGGCCTTGCTCTCCCAGGGCCTCATTTCAGGGTTCAAAAGACACCATCAGATTTGGCTCTGCCTCTTCTGATACCAGCTTTACCCAGGGGCTGCCCACTCCTGACGGCCATGCAGCAAGCTCCGTCCTGAGCCTGTGTTCTACCGCTAGACCCACAAGACTTGGGTTCAAGTCCGTGGGGCCCACCCCCTGCTGAAGGCAGGGTCGGTCTCACCAAGCCACATGGCTGAGGATGGGGGAGGGTGAATTCCCCACAGGGCCCTGGAGGAGACGGGCAGGGACGACATGCGTGTTGGCTAAGTGGTCAACAAATACCCACAACAAACATTTTATTAAGAGCCCTTGCTGGTTTCCTCAATAGATTTTCCTTCATAGAATTAAAAGATTGGCTGGACACCAGTCTTGGGCTCACGCCTATAATCCCAGCTTTGGGAGGCTGAGGTGGGCGGATCACCCGAGGTTGGGAGTTCGAGACCAACCTGACAAATATGGAAAATGGAGAAACCCCATCTTTACTAATAATACAAAAATTAGCTGGGCGTGGTGGTGCATACCTGTAATCCCAGCTACTTAGGATAATGAGGAATGAGAATTGCTTGAACCGGGGAGGCAGAGGTTGTGGTGATCTGATATTGCCCTATTGCACTCCAGCCTGGGCAACAAGAGAGAAACTCTGTCTAAAAAAAAAATAAATAAATAAAATAATAAAATAAAAGATTAAGCCTGGAAAAATAGAATTCTCATGACAAAAATATAAGTTATTTGGTTGCATCAGAATCATGAAATCCAAAATCTACCATTAAGGTCAACAAAGATATATAGGGATCCTAGCAGAATTCTCCTTGCAATCCCTCAAACTCATGTTCTTTAACTATTTCACCAACTTTTACTTAAGGAGAGACTAAGCGCTGAGTGGAGAGGGCTGGGAGGAGTCACTGTGTTGGTACCACTGAGCATTCTTGTCCCTGGCAACTCAGCTCTGCCTGGGGGTCCAAAACCTGCCTGAGCGTGAGGGGCGAGGGCTTTGCAGTGAGCCACATCCTGCCTCTGGGAGGGCAGCCGCTAGCCTGGCTTGTGAGCTGAGCTTGCCCCATGGGGCCCTCTCTTCACTCCGGGGGCTCATCCTATGATCATTTCCAATGGAAGATTTTAGCCTCCTGGGGAGGTTTGTGGGTAGATTCTGTTTTCTTCATCTTCTTACCCTTCTGATGATGCATTTGCTGCCCTTATTATCAGTGCACCCAGCACCTGTCTAGCTGTCACTCTCCAACCCAATCCAGCCCTGGAAACAATTGGCAGGAAGCAGGGAGTGGGCGGTAGGTAACTGGGGAGGAGAGGTGAGAAGGAGTCTGCAAGTGTGCATATTTGTGTGTGTGTGCATCTGTGTGTCTGTGTGCATGCGTGCATGCGTGTGTGTGCACGTTACTGGAAAGGGGTCCCAATCCAGACCCCAAGGGAGGGTTCTTGGATCTCCAGCAAGAAAGAATTCGAGGCAAATTCATAAAGTGAAGGCAAGTTTATTAGGTAAGTAAAGGAATAAAGAATGGCCACTCCATAGGCAGAGCAGCAGCATGGGCTGCTCAGCAGCTTAGACTTATTGTTACTTCTTGATTATATGTTAAACAAAGGGTGGATTATTCATGAGTTTTCTGGGAAAGGGGTGGGCAATCCCCAGAACTGAGGGTTTCTCCCCTTTTGAGCCCATGTAGGGTAACTTCCTGACATTGCCATTTGTAAATGTCATGATGCTGGTGGGAGTGTCTTTTGGCATGCTAATGCATTATAATTAGTGTATAAAGAGCAGTGAGGACGACCAGAGGTCACTGTCATCGCCATCTTGGTTTTGGTGAGTTTGGCCAGTTCTTTACCTCAGGCTTTTTTATCAGCAAGGTCTTTGTGACTTCTATCTTGTGCTGACCTCCTAGCTCATCCTTAACCTCCTGGGAATGCATCTCAGTAGGTCCCAGTCTTATTTTAACCAGCCCCAATTGAAGATGGAGTCGCTTTGGCTTGAACGTCTTTGATGTGTGTGTGTGTGTGTGTGTGTGTGTGTGTGCGCGCGTGTTTGGTGGGAGAACAGAGGAAGAGAAGGTCTGTACCTGGGGTAGATGGCTTCATTTAGCACATACTTCTTTCTCCCCTTCTGCCCAAGGCACCGCAGTGGCTGGAGTCTATTCCCCTCTTGCTGACTTCGGGCTTAGCCATGTGACTTTTGTTGGCCAATGAATATGAGCAGATATCATATCCCCCACACTGGACAGAGGCTTTACATGTGCTTTTGTGCTTTCATGGTTTGGCTTGGACTTTCACCAGGAGAAGAGCATGTCCCAGGAAACCAGACCCTTCAGGAATCACACACCCACAGAGTAGACAAATCTAATCCACAGCTGGCACAGAGCTGAGCCTGATGCATAAGCAAGCAATACATACTTGAAAGCCCCCGGAATCTGGGATTCTTTATGACACAGCATTAGTGCAGCAAAACCCTGACCGATACAGTAGCTGTGTCAGGTGCTGGGGGACAAGGTGCAAGAAGCAGAGGAGGGAAGGACAACAGGGAATTGAGTTGCAAAGTCCAAACTCTGAGCATGTGCTCTGAGATTCAGATGGCGGCTTCCTGCTGAACGCCACCAGTTCCCCTCCCCTTTATTTCCCTAACAGGTAAATACACCTTTGACATTGTCACAGGTGCTGAAGGAGCTGTGGCTGAGGAGGTGAATTGCAGCACTGCCTGTAAAAGGGGATACCACGTGCACATCCATCTACGGGGGAAAGGATAAAATCTATGAGGGGATATTCAAATTCAGTGGAATACGAAACACAGGGTAAATTCCATGGGTTAGAACCACATGTATATTCATTTGGATGCATTTCACAAACAACACAGAGCCAGAAAAGCAGGTCACGGAATGACGCACTCTGCATAATATTTATGTAAAGTTTTAAAACCTGGAAAAACCCACATATTGCCTGTGGATGCATACATATGTATTGGAAGTTTGAAAACAAACAGTTGAAGGAGAAACATCCGGTGGATGAGAGAGGAACCATAGGAGAGGGGGGACGGACGGGGCTTAGAGGCAGCTATGTGGGGGCCCCAGCAATTCCATGATGCTTTATTCCTTAAAAAAAGAAAAACAGAGACATTTGAGGAAATGCAACATTCAGCTAAGATGTGATAATGCTGTCTGGGGAACACGGGCGTTCATTGCGTTGTTCTTTTTGTGTGTGTTTGAAATAGTGTGAATAACACTGTTTCTGAGAAAGACACGTCCTTCCTATGTGATGCGTGTGGGGAACAATAGGGGTGAGGTAGAGGACTTGAGGGGTGTGTGGGGGAGGTCACAGGGGCAGAGCTGGGGCTGCTGTGGCAGATTGGGCCCCTGGGAAGCTGCCTCTGAGATGGAGGACTCAGGAATCCTGACTTTGTTCTGCCAACAACAGTTCATCTTTAACAAGCCTGGCTGTTACACCTAGATTTTTTTGTTTTGTTTTGTTTTTGAGACAGGGTCTCACTCTGTCACCCAGGCTGGAGCACAGTGGTGCCATCACGGCTCACTGCAGCCTCAACCTCTCAGTCTCAGGTGATCCTCCCACCTCAGCCTCCTAAGTAGCTGGGACTACAGGCATGCGCCACTGTGCCTGGCTCATTTTTTTTTCTTTCTGTAGAGATGGGGTCCCCCTGTGTTGCTCAGGCTGGCCTTGAACTCCTGGGCTCAAGTGGTCCTACTGCCTCAGCCTCCCAAAGTGCTGGGATTATAGGTGTGAGCCACCATGCCTGGCCACGCCTAGAATTTTAGTAGCATTTAAAAATGTTTAATTTGAAAACACGTCCAAACCTATGGAAAAGTCACAGGAACAGAACAGCGAACAGCCACACACAGACCCTTCTCCTAGGTCCCTTCCTTGTTAACACACACGTTCACCAAGAGTGTCTTCCAAGGTCCTCTCAGGAAGCCTCTCAACCATAGTAAGTTGCAGGCAGCGTGATATTTATCCTTAACTATTTCAGCACGTGTCCCCTATGAACCAAGGCATCTTCTTCTATAATCACAATAAGGTGATTGAGTTCAGGAAGCTCAATATTGATTCAACACTATTATCTAAATAATCTACACTCCACTGTTCAATACTAGGCCATCTAGCAACATTTTCTATAATTCAGGCTCCAATCTAGGATCCTTCACTGTATTTCAGAATCATACTAAATATCTTTTCTTTTTTGCTAAGATGGGGTCTGTGCTATGTATGCTGTTTGGGCTGTTCTTGAACTCCTGGCCTCAAACCATTTTCCCAAAGTGCTGGGATTACAGGCTTGAGCCAGTGTGCCTGGCCTAAATATCTTTTTAAAGGAACAGTAGTTCATGTTTTTCTGAGATTTCTTCATGTTTTCCAAATTTAACTCATGTGAAGTCTCTGCTTGGAAACAAAAGCTTTTCCCAACCCAACCTTAGCTTGGACCAAGGCTGGGGGCACCCAAGCCCAGAGTCCTCCCTTGTCTCTAGCCACCCTTCTCCATCTGCACCCCAGGGAGCCTCTGCCTCACTCAGGACACTAATGGTGATTTGGGGGGAGGTGGCACGTGGCCTTCTGGTTCTCAGGCCCGGCTTTCTCCACATGCAGCTGCTCAAAGTGCAAACTCTCTGTTGCTACGAGCTCTGGCCTCACCAGGGGGTTGCAGCTAAGCTGGCTGTTGCACAAATACAAAAATATTACAATTAATGGAAAAATATTTGTACCATATATAGCAGTTTAATGGCCATAATCTTAAGACCCCCCCCCAAAAAATTACAAAGCAGTAAAAACAAAATTCACCCCAATTTTAAAAAATGGGCAAAACACTTGAGCTAGCAGTTTACAAAGAACTATAAATGGCCCATAAATAGTCACTCGTTCTACTAGGAACTAAAGAAATGCAAACAAAATCAACAAAGGGATCAGTTTTTCAGGTCTCATTTGAAAGGATGGTGTTGGTCCCCAATGTTGGTGAGACTGCAGGGAAACAAGCCTTATCCCACCCTGCTGGTGGGATTTCAAATGTGTATCTTCCTAGGGGGTCAGATTTGGCAGTCTCTATCAGGGCTTTCCAATCATTTAGTCTCTACAAATGTATCTTTAGGAAATAATTCTAGATGTGTTCAAAGAGCTTCACGAATGTTCACTGTCTGCTACTTATAATAGTGAACAACTGAGTTCAACCTAAAGGTCCAATAAAAGGGGATCACTTAAATAAATTGTGACCCTTCCACACAATGAAAAACTTTGTACCTTTACACAGTGATAGAAAAACGTTTACTAATTGAAAGTGTTCACAATTTATATTGTTCAGTAAAAAAGGAGATTAAATACAAAACCGTATGTATAGTATAATTCATTTTGGTAAGAAACAAAAAGTTTCTTACCAAAGAAGATATATTTAGAATAGAATGTCCCTAAACCTTAACAGTGGTTATCTTTTCTTTGAAATAGGGTCTACATTACCCATTTTTGGCTGGTTTTGAACTCCTGGGCTCAAGTGAGCCTTCTGTCTCAGCCTCCCAAAATGCTGAGATTACTGGTGTGAGCCACTGTGCCTGGCCTTTAACACACTTTTTTTTTTTTTAAAGGGATAATAAAGGTTGTTTTTCTACTTTCTTTGGAATCTCCCAGTCTTTTTCAAAATTAGAAAAGGATCTGGTTGTACAGTGGACAGTGTAAATTCTACCAGGGAGGTATACCAGATTACTGAGAGGCTGACACATAAGCCTGGAACAGTCTCCTTGCGCATGTCACGGAGGGTTGTGGCCTTTGTTCTAAGTCCAACAAAAAGGAAACTCATCTGCTCAGCAGAGTATTCACTACACAATAAGTTGAATGTAGCCACTGAAAATATTCATGCAAATATCTTCATTAGTAAAATCACGCAATTAACCTGAAATATGTGCTAAATGAAGCAGCCAAATTGTTGCATATTTTCCCAGCTCTTAATTATAATTTTGCTAATCAATTTTTCTCCTGATTGCCAAAAAGAAAAAAAAAAACCCTTCACGTATGCATGATCCGAGGATGAGCTGGAACGTGAGAGAAAACCCTGAATCGTTACAGCAAAGAAGGCCATTCACCTTTCCTGTGTTTTTGTTCATCGCGAGCATTTCCTGCTAATGCTCATTGCTGAAGAAGACTGGATTTTAACAAGAGCTTTTTGGATCAAGCATCAGCCCTTCCCGAACTATACTTTTGCAAGCGCCACCGTCATTAAAGGTTACCAGCACTTCCATTATCATCTTCTCAGCGTTTATTTCTTAAATGCCTTTTGACTACAGTGTAAAAATTTTCCTTAAGTGAAAACTGGCATCCAAGCTCACAAGCCCAGACATGCAGATAGCCAAAAATGCCCCAGAGCCACATTAAAAAAAAAAAATAAAAAGAAAAAAAGCGGGGTGGAGGACAATGAGTCCTAATAGACAGATCTCCTGTGCTCTTTGAAGTTTTGTTTTCCCATTTACTGAGCAGTTAGTGGATTTGGAGGTGGGAAGAGCCTCACCGTATAGCATTTCACAAGGTACATTAGGAGGAGCTGCTGAGCCATGGGGTAGCTCAATTTCTACATCTGTAAAATGGAATGAAGCATGTGAGGATTGAGATGAGTAAAGTCTCTAGCATATGCAAAAGACAAAATATATTTGCCAATATTTAAGTTGCCAAATTTTAACTTCCCCTTTTTAACAGGTCCTCCATGAAGCAGTCTACCTCCTCAGGCTAAATCAGGAAGGTATCACCCTTGGGACAGAGTGGGCACTTGATCTCTCTAGGAAGATGTTGTTTTTCACCACTTGACCTTAGAGATCTTCCCAAGATGCAGAAATGCTTAGTTCTCAGTAACGAGAGTAGAGCTGGGAGGAACACAAACATATTAGACAGAGAAAAGCCAGGAAGGCAGGGCCCGGGCATACAGGTTGTACACTGTGCAAGGATCTCATGTAAGGGGTACATTTCATTCACGGCAGACACACTGTAGATTTATAGATTTGTCCTGACAGTTTTCTAGATACAAAATAAATAGAGCAATTTTTCTTCCAGATAGAAGTCAAGTGTCCTGAGGAGGGAGGTGCCTCTTTCTAAATTGCACCAAGATGCTTCATGGACTAACTGCAGCCTGGGGAAGCCGTCTGCTCATGGCTCCCAAAGTTTGTGGGGTGAACAGACCTGGAGGCAGCAGAGGGGAAGATCGGATGTGTGGGTCTTGCTAGGTCTCTTGGAGGAGACCCCTGGTAGGGAGTTGGGAGGGAGCCTGAGGGGGAGGGCTTCTCTTCTGGTTCCTGTTTAGTTCTCTGCTATCCTGACTGCATTGATACGGAATTTAAGAAGAAATTATTGGCTGGGCTCGGTGGCTCACACCTGTAATCCCAGCATTTTGGGAGGCCGAGGTGGGCGGATCACTTGAGGTCAGGAGTTCGAGACCAGCCCGGCCAATGTAGTGAAACCCTGTCTCTACTAAAAATACAAAAATTAGCCAAGTGTAGTGGCGGGCACCTGTAATCCCAGCTATTTGGGAGGCAGAGGCAGGAGAATTGCTTGAACTGGGGAGGTGGAAGTTGCAGTGAGTTGAGATCATGCCACTGCATTCCAGCCTGGGTGACAGAGTGAGATTCCACAAAAAAAAAAAAAAAAGAAAAAAAATTATTTAGGCAGATACTAAGGAAGGGTAAGGATGTCCTTAGTAAGGTTTTCCTTTTAATTAAAAGCAGCAGCCCCCAAATCATTTCTTTTCTAACAAAGAGCAGCCTATAAAATCGAGGTGCGCACATTGAAAGGCAGGCTAGAACTTGGCATGAGTGAATGCCGGCAGCCGTGCCAGTAGGAAAGGGGCTACCTGGATCTACGTGTGTCCAACATGGCAACTCCATCTTCCCTTCCCTTTGCCAGACAAGTCTACAGTAAGGAGCAGACAATATGGCACCCACCAAGTGGAAAGCCAATTTGCTTAGTAAGATTAGGGTGGGATGGGCAGCTTCCCCAAATGCTGTGTAAATATCACACCTGGTCCAACCAATCTGTGGGCCCTCTGTAAATCAGACACCCCCCTCCTCAAGCCTGTCTATAAAATCTGCTGCATTCTGCTGCAGGCCGGAAGTCCTATTCTGGCACCCTTCTCTTTTGCAAGTGAGAGAACTGTTCTCCTTTCTCTTTCTTTTGCCTATTAAACCTCCACTCTTTTTTATTGTTGTTGTTGAGACAGAGTCTCGCTCTGTCGCCCAGGCTGGAGTGCAGCAGTGCCATCTTGGCTCACTGCAACCTTTGCCTCCTGGGTTCAAGTGATTCTTGTGCCTCAGCCTCCTGAGTAGCTGGGATTACAGGTGTGCGCCACCACACCTGGCAAATTTTTGTATTTTTAGTAGAGACAGGATTTCACCATGTTGGCCAGGCTGGTCTCGAACTCCTTACCTCAAGTGATCCGCCTGCCTTGGCCTCCCAAAGTGCTGGGATTACAGCTGTGAGCTACCGTGCCTGGCCTAAACCTCCTTGTGTGTGTCCATGTCCTTAATTTTCTTGGCCTGAGGCAAGGAACCTTGGGGATTACCCCAGACAAGGACACCGCTTCAGCATCGGGGAGAAGTCAGTAATGGAGTGAGACTAGGAGGGGAGGCCTTGCATATCCAGCAGGCCCCTGGCAGGAAACAGATGGCTCATTCCAACTGCGAACTTGACCATGTGTGGGCAGAGCACAGAGAAGGCTGCAGGGGGCCGCAGGGCCTGGCGCCAGCAAAGGCAGGAGCCACTGCTGCTCCCAGGTCTGAGAGTGGCGGGTGGTGCTGGGCAGACAGGCTCCCGATAGGTGCTGGGCCTTGGGGAGAGGACCCAACAGTGGGGGAATCAGAAAATGAGGATAAAACCCAAGGCCCTGTTCTCACTCCTTTTTGCCTTCAGCTGGTGCTGACCGTTGGCCAAACTCAACTGGAAGCCACAGGCAGAAGTGTCTGTGCACCGGGCTCGGGGACAGGGGAGGACACTTCTCTGAAGGGGGCAGGGATTACTCGGTGCACCTGATCCTGGCTTCACTGGGCTCCTCTTGGTTCCCAGGTAGAAAGGGGCAAGGTGACCCTTAGGCAGAGGCTGGGTATAGGCTGGTCTGGGACAGGGAAGCAAATGGAGGATGTGGTGGAGACTCACAAGAGACTTCAGTTTGGAGAGGGCGGAGGTGAGACTGAGGCAGCCATGGGGTCTCTTGGGTCCCAAACAAACCCATCTCGGGAGCCTACCCCAGCCCCCAGTTCACACGATGAAGGCCCATGGGGCTCTCGGCACGGCATCGTGGTCACCGTCTGGACCTGAGAAGTGCTTCCCTCTGCTGTCAGGGGTGCCATGGGGGCCCCTGGTCTCCCAAACACCCAGACCCCATCTCAGGGAGGGGTGGGCAAGCAGAGATGGAACTGAGAGAGGCTGAGCACGGCAGCGGCCAGTTGTGTGTGACCTGATTCAGCAGCTGGGACAAAAGGCAGTTTGTTCCATGATCCCTGACATGGGGTCTTGGGAGAGACCAGATGAGTTCTATGGAATATGAGGAAGTGGGTGGTCAGGTACAGAAATCTGAATCCCACTATATATCTATATCTTAAATATATGTATTTTTTGATCCCATTTGTGTATATGTGTATGCACACACACTCACACACGAGAGTGAAAGGGAGGGAGAGAGAGACAGACAGACAGACTATTAAGGCAATCCCTTCTCTAATATTCAATCCCAGAAACTTAGATGATTATGGTACCCTATTATAATGGAGTATCCTAGAACCATGAAAAATCCTACTTCTCAAAAATATTACAGATCAATAGCACTTGTAATGATAGATGCAGAAGTCCTTCATAAAATTTTTACCAACCAGCATAAAACAACTCATTAAAGAAAAGTCACCAAGGCCAAATAAGCTTTGTTCTTAAGGTAATTTATCGTGGAATAAGAGAAAATATTTAAAGGCTTTAATAATTGAAACCGACAATTTTAAAACATGATTCAACACTCTGTTTTCATAAAATAGTGGAAAAATAGTAAAGGGAGTTTTCCCTTAACACGATGACGTGTTGCATTTGAAATTCAAATCCAGCAGTAATTTATAGAGGTGCATGGTTCTGTGCTGGGCACTGCACCACGGTATGACCCTGCTTCCCCCTGACCCTGGAGTGATGTACAAAATCCCACTCTGTTTGGCCCAGCACTGTCTCTTCGGTCTCTCCTCCTCCCCTTTTCCCTCCTACTCATGCATCGCGGCATGGCAGGCCTCCCTGCTGCTCCCGGTGCATACCAGCCTCACCTCTGTGGCTGCGTCTTTGCATGTGCAGTTCCTCTCTTTAGAACAGCTTCCCCTTGGCCAGATAGCTCCATGACTGGCCCCTCCCTCCTCCCTCCTTCCTCCTTCCTCCTTTCCTTTCCTTTCCTTCTTTTGGTGGAGTTTCGCTCTTGTTGCCCAGGCTGGAGTGCAGTGGCGCAATCTCAGCTCACTGCAACCTCCGCCTCCCAGGTTCAAGCGATTCTCCTGCCTCAGACTTCCAACTAGCTGGGATTACAGGCATGTACCACCACGCCCAGCCAATTTTGTATTTTTAGTAGAGATGGTGTTTCTCCATGTTGGTCAGGCTGGTCTCAAATTCCCGACCTCAGGTGATCCGCCCGCCTCAGCCTCCCAAAGTGCTGGGATTACAAGCGTGAGCCACCGCACCCGGCCTGGTTCCCCCATTTCTTTGAGGACTCGGCTCAAATGTCACTGTCTTGCTCAGGACTTTCTTGAGCAACTTATGCTAAAAAAAGCATGCGACGTCTACCCAGCTCCCTCCCAGCGCTCCTCCCCTCCCCTCCCTACCAGTCCTTGATGTCACCTGCCATCACCTACATACCATATAGGGACTCGTTTCTTTATTGTCTGTCTCCCACTGCCAGAACACAAGGGCCACCAGGCTAGGGACTTTGCCTTTTTCGCAGCCATTTCCCAGGGCTCAGAACAATGCCAGGCACTGCAGTTGCTCAGGGAGTATCAGTGACATGAGTGAATGAGCAGCTGCCCCATGGGAAAAGAGGTAACATCTGCAGCTTCTCCATTTCAAACCCTTCTGCTTAGGATTTCTGCATACTTGCACTTAAAACACCTTTATTTTTGAAAAGGCAAAACATACCCATGGTATAAAATTCAAAAAGGCCATAAGACTTAAGTGTACACTAAGTCTTATGTACTAAGCGCCCCCTCATCCAGGAACTTAAAGCCTCTTCCCCTTGCCAGAGTCTGATAGATGGAAAAGGGAAGCTCTTGCATAATTTTAAGTTTCATTTTATTCACAAGTGAGATTGAGCTTCTCATCTATTTAAGAGTAGTGAGTGAGTGTTTTTGTTTTACTGGGGACTGTCTGTTGATAGCCTTGCTCATTTTTCTGCGCAGTTGTCAGTCTTTCTTATTGATTCTGCAGGGAAGGAAAAAGAATTTTCTCTCTGTCCTTCATAATTCTTAGCCGGGACTCCCTATAACAAAAGACAGATGCACAGGAGAAAAGCAAACAGAAATTTGAAAACATTTATCCCTCCTGCATACGTGGGAGATGACCCAAAGAAACGAGTAGATCTTAAAAAAAAAAAAGAGTATAAGCTTCAGGCTTAAATATCATTGTTTGCTGAAACAAAGCAAGGAGGGTGGGGAAAGGCCCCTTTAAGGTGAGAAGGCCAGGACAAGCCCTGGAAAACAAAAGTGAGCTTGCGCAGATTTAAGTTGAAGCCTTCTCCGTTGATTAAGAGTCTTAGAGGGAGACATCCTTTCAAATGGAGATTTCCTTTACAAATGCCAATTTCTCTTACAAAAGATAATTTTTCAGATCTTCTATGTCTGCAGTTTCTCAAAATAACCAGGTCAAAATAATCCTTATGACAAAGAAGCGTATTTGGGTGGCCTATGCTGCCGGTCTCCTTGATTCATATTTTGGGGTGGTGTGCCCTGAGCCTTATCAATTCATACATGGGAGCACTCTTCATATCAAGGAAATCAGGCCTTTTTCACAGTTTGTCATGTTACTATGTTTATGGTATACATTTCTGGGCAGAACAGCTTTTTTTTTTTTTTTTTTTTTTGAGACACAGTCTTGTTCTGTTGCCCAGGTGGTGCGATCTCAGCTCACTGCAACCTCTGCCCCCACCCGGGTTCAAGCGATTCTCCTGCTTCTCAGCCTACTGAGCCTACTGAGTAGCTGGGACTACAGGTGCATGCCACCACACTTGGCTAATTTTTGTTTTTTTTTTTAGTAGAGACAGGGTTTTACCATATTGGTCAGGCTGGTCTCAAACTCCTGACCTCAAGTGATCCACCTGCCTGGGCCTCCCAAAGTGTTGGGATTACAGGTGTGAGCCACCGTGCCCAGCCAAACAGCTTATTTTTACATCAATCTTGTCTTTTATGGCTTCTGTCAAACAAAAATAAAATTGTAAGCCTCCCGATCAACTGGATGGACCCTTCCTGCAGGTCAAGGGCATTCTAAAGTAAACCTGAAACCCTGGTTTAGGTCATGATGGGGATGGGTTGTTGGACATGTGTCATTATACCTTCGTCCCCTGGAATTCAGGTACAGCTGACCAGCATTAACATTAAAACAGAGACCTTAAGACTGACAGAACAGATGCTTTCAGTCTGATGAGAAACATTTACATCTGGAGCTGAGGCTCTTGCCTGTAATCCCAGCACTTTGGGAGGCTGAGGTGGGAGGATCACTTGAATCAAGGAGTTTAGGATCATCCTGGGCAACATAGTGAGATCTGGTCTCTACAAAAAATTAAAATAAAATAAAATAAAATTAGCCGGGATAGTGGTGCATGTCTGTGTTCTCAGCTACTCGGGAGGCTGAGGTGGGAGGATAACTTGAGCCCAGGAGGTCGAGGCTGCAGTGAGCTATATTTGTGCCACTGCGCTCAAGCCTGGATGACAGAGTGAGACTCTGAAACCTACTACCTGAGGGCTTCATCTGCATAATAAGAACCTTGGTCTCCACAACCTTATCTTTTTTTTTTTTTTTTCACTCTTGTTGCCCAAGCTGGAGAACAATGGCACGATCTTGGCTCACTGCAACCTCCGTCTCTCCTAGGTTCAAGCAATTCTCCTGCCTCAGCCTCCCAAGTACCTGGGATTACAGACACGTGCCACTATGCCCAGCTAATTCTGTATTTTTAGTAGAGACAGGGTTTCTCCATATTGGCCAGGCAGGTCTCGAAGTCCTGACCTCAAGTGATCTGCCTGCCTTGGCCTCCCAAAGTGCTGGGATTACAGGTGTGAACCACTGCACCCAGCCCCCAAAATAAAATTCTAAGCCCTCTGACTGACTGAATGGATCCCTCCTCTCAGCCAAGGGGATTCCAAAGTAAACCTGAAAAACTAGTTCAGGCCATGATGGGAAGCGGGGGTTGGACATGCCTTTTTATGCCCTCCTTCCTTTGGAATTCAGGCACAACAGACCCGCATTAACATTAAAACAGAGATTGTAAGGCTGATTAAACAGACTCTTTGTAGCCAGAAGATACCAAATTCCAACCTGACTCTAGTATAGCATCACATGACAGATGGCAGGCCCTGAAAGAAACTGAAGTATTTTACCTCAAAATATATTTTTTGAGATATTCTGAAATGGCCCTGTAAAGTTGTCTTTACATTCTCTAGAGAATTCCCCTCCCTTTCCAGGTCTTTTCCTGATTCAGGAGAGATTAACAAAGAGGCTAGCACCTTCTTAGTTCTGGTAAGAGCCATTTAACATCTATTCTCTCTGAAGCCTGCTACCTGGAGTCTTCATCTACATAATAAGAACCTTGATCTCCACAACCCCTTATCTTAACCCAGACACTCTTTTCTACTGATTTCAGGTCTTTAGCTAATAACTCTTTCAACCAATTGCCAATCAGAAAATCTTTGAATCCACCTATGACCTGGAACCCACTCCTCCACCCCCAGCTCTTTGAGCTGTCCCACCTTTCTGGATGGAACCAATGTATACATGTATTGATTGATGTCTGCCTACAATTCCTGTCCCCCTAAAATGTATAAAATCAAGCTGTCACCCAACCACCTTGGGAGCATGTTCTTAGGACCTCTTGAGACTGTATCTCAGGCCCTGGTCACTCATATTGGGCTCAGAATAAACCTCTTTAAATATTTTACTGAGTTTGACTCTTTTTGTTGACAACTTTATAGTATTCATAATACTATATATGGTATTTTAAAAAATTGAACAATATATAAAAGTGCAAAGAATAATAATGCTAATGGAAAGACACTTGCAATCTCTGCTTCCCAGAAACAGCCATTATTCTCAGTCTTTGGTTTCTGCTACACGGATAAAAAGACAAATAAAAAGACATTAGTTGAAAATGGGGAATTTTACTGTAGATGCTACTTTTAAAGAGAAAACATTTGATTTTACTTAGATTTGACAGTAAAAGAATCTGAAGTTAAACTAAAGAAATTGCTGACCTTTGGATAAACACAAACATAGACACCCACACACAGAAACACACACATACACACACACACACAGAAATACACAAAGGACACAGGAACATACACACACACTCAAGAGAAATGAGTTCTCTGTTCCTTTAAAGTTAAGAAAAATGTTTAGAAAAATCATAGAGGCTGAAGTCATTAGCTTTTTCTTAAACTCCATGTTTTAACTTCAGATGATATTTGTTGACTCTCTGGCAGGAACAATGAAAAAAAATTGTCCCATTTATTTTTTCTTCATATTCCTCTCCCTATCAGCCCCAGGAAATCATTTTTTTAAAAACTTGGTTTTACGGCAGTTGATTAACAAATGTTATGCCATATAAATCCTCAAAATTTAACTATTGGCTGCATTTAAAATATTGAAAATCTGGGAGTAAAGCAAATTAGATAACTACAATTGTGACACTTGAATTAATTAATCCGTTTTGTCTTCTCAACTCTGTTTTAAAGCTGAAATCTAAGAAGACACGAACACAATCCATTGGCTTTGAAGATTCTGTGCCTTCTAGTTCTGCCCAGGAATAAGAAGAGCTTAATGCAAGTGGAAAATTAAGATTTTTGTTATTTTACTTATTTATTTTTTTGAGATGGAGTTTTGCTCTTGTTGCCCAGACTGGAGTGCAATGGCATGATCTCGGCTCAAGGCAACCTCCGCCTCCCTGGTTCAAGTGATTCTCCTGCCTCAGCCTCCCGAGTAGCTGGGATTACAGGCATGTGCCACCACACCCAGCTAATTTTATATTTTTAGTAGAGATGGGGTTTCTCCATGTTGGTCAGGCTGGTCTCGAACTCCCAACCTCAGGTGATCCACCCGCCTCGGCCTCCCAAAGTGCTGGAATTACAGGTGTGAGCCACCATGCCTGGCCAAGATTTCGGTTATACATGATAAAGATAAAGTAAAGAATTCCATCGAGTTCAAATTATTGTCAGTGTTCCCAAATGGCATTTTTCATCTGCATTTGAGGGAAGGAGAAATATCAACCTTACTAATAACTAAGACAACCAATATGAGTGTAGCTTCCTGAAATGTATTTAATGGACATTTTTGTTTTTAAAGCAGTCAGGAGACCTGGATCTGAAATCTGGACATTCTTTTACTCTCCATGGAAAAGACACCCCAAGTAGTTCCAATGCGATTAGACGATTATGGCTGATCACATTTCCCTTTGTAAGTACGTAGTCTATGAAATCAGCAAAAAAGAGATCATGGTTGTTGTAACTCGATCCTCCTACTCTGTGGCATTAATCTTTCCAACGGAATAAGACGGTTGCGTCTCTTTCTTCCTCCTTCTCTCCTTTTTTTCCTTTCTTTCTCCCTCCCTCCCTCCTTTCTTCTTTCTTTCCTTTCTCCCTCCATCCCCTTCCTCCCTCCTTCCTTCCTTTTTCCCTTTCTCTTTTCTTCCCCTCCTCTCTCTCTTCCCTCCCTCTCTCTCTTCCCTCCTTTTCTTTCCTTTTCCTTCCTTTTCTTTTCTTTTTCCTTTTCTTTCTCCCTCTCCCCCACTGCATCATGCACTTATTCATTTATTCAACAAGTATTTATTGAGCATCTACTAGCACCAGCCCTGTATCCTCTATCCTAGAGGATACAATGGTAAATGTATTGGTTATTCTGCGCTGGATAACAAGCCACCCCAATACTTAGTATTTAAACTTAGTGTGAAATGGCAATGATATTGCTTTACTCATGATTCTGTGGGTTGGCTGGATAATTCTTCTGCTGGCCTCATCTAGCCTTGCTCATCTGGATGTATCCGGCCAGAGGGTCAACTGGGCTGGAAGTCTTAACATAGCTCACTAGTATACGAGTCTCTTGGTGCTGGGTATTGGTGGCGTGCCTCAGTTCTCCACCAGGTGGGAGTTAGGTTAGACTAGCTCCCTTAGATGGCAGGAACTAGGACTCCACCTTCAGATGGGAAAAGTGGCAAAATCACAATGCAGAGGGACGTGTATATAAGGATTGGAGGAATCTGGAGCAATGTGGCTATGTTTTGCATTTCACCATAGCAAATGAGATGGATGGGGTTCCTACCCTCATGTAGCTTGCAGTCTAGTAACAACAATTAGTAATGACAGTTCACACTTGCAGAGTACCCACAATACAATGTGCCAGGCACTGTTCTAAATGATTTATAAGCATTAAGATAGTTCATCCTCACAACAACCTTATAACATCATAGTATGAGCCACAGGTGGCCTGCCTTATTCCAGGATTGTTAGGGGCTCTTCTCCATGGAAGTGATGTCCAAACTCTCCCTTGAGGGATAAAAAAGCTATCAAGGGAAAAGGGGAAGGGTGGGGAGAAGAAAAAGGGTGCCATGGGAAAAGTCATGGAAAGGTAAGATTTCGTTTGAGAATTGCCGCTGGCTACAGTTGAGTGAAATCAAGAGCAAGTAAAGAAAGCTGCCAAGTCGGACAACAAAAAAGGGCATTTACCCCATCCTAAGACAATTACTCAGAGATTTTGAAAATCAAGTTTATTGCTTAAAACTTCAGGAATGAAAGTAGATAGGCAGATAACAAATGGGAAAAATTATTAACAACATATATTGTTTCAACCATGTATTAATTCAACTACGGAGCACCTACGAGATTCTGCAGTTCCAGACCCTTTTCCAAGCACCTACCTAAATATATACCCCAATAGATAATTACCTAGGAGAGTATTCTCTAACATGGGTTTGAAGTTGATTCACTTTTTAACCATATTTTTCTCTCAACAGCATATCTTAATAATCATCAGATAGGTCTAGCTCATTGTTTTTGAATGGATATATGCTACTGCTCATTTAAATCTCAATGGATTTTAGGTTGCTTATAATTTTATCCTATTGCAACCACTGCAACCAGGGGCACCTCAGTTATTGCTTCTTGGCACATGAAGTATTTCTATAATCTAGAAGCAAAATTATTGCAACAAATGGTATGTGCATTCTAAACATTTTAGTAGCTATTGCTATGATACCTTCCAATAAGGCTGAACTAATTTGCATCTTATCAGCATATTATGAGAGTACCCATCCCTTTGCCAATCATTAAATTTTTAACAATCTAAAGGGCAAAAAAAGAAAAAAATCCCCACAAACAACACAACAACAAAAACAACAACAAAAGACGCATTTTGTCACTATTGAGTTAGATTGAGTTTGAACTGTCCTAATTTCCAGAGCAGTCCTTACCAGTTTTCAACTGGCCACATTTATGAGACACCACGCATATTTCAGGAATATTTTGCTTCAGGAAATTGCCCAGTTTAAGTTTGTGGATAAATTGAGGGTTAAATTGCCTCCAAATGAAGTTTAAGGTATACAGCAAAATGTATGGCTCCAAAGGATATCAAAGTAGGAGCTCAGAGCAATTTCAAAGAACGTACAAGGCTCTTATCAGAATAAGAGCACAGATGAACAGCGGATCCATGATTTGCCGAGGGCTTATTCATTACAGAGTTATTTTGGGGGTAATAATACAAATAGGCATGCCACCTTTCCTTCTGGGTGGAATAAACGTGATAATATTCTCTACAAGAAAAGATGGCAATATCCATGTTGATAAATGTATGCTTTATCATTTCAGAAGTTGTTTATGGAAAGAACGACTCAGCAGGAAACACAGACGAGAAACCACAGGAAATCTGAACTGGGCTTTTGACTGGAGCTGGTTAAATAAAAGCCATTATGTTTTACTTAATACCTAGACATTTGTATTTTAAATTTAATCACATTGAAGTCTTAAGTGGCATAATTTTATTACACATAAAATTGATGAATACAATGTCTTTTTGTTTTTTTCCCATTAAAAATTACTCCAAATTGGGATGAAATGTTTCTAAGTGCTCAGAACTGGAACATTTGGTGAAGTCATGGGTGGGGATAGAAAATATCCTCGGTAAATTATTAGGTCCTTCTTCTTATGGAATTTCATATTATGTTACTAACAGGGAATGCTGACACCACTCTTTGAAGACTCACATTTATAGTAGAACGGTATTTCCTGTGGTGGTTTTGGGATGTGATTACTAGGAAATTGAATTTAGGAAAACAACCATGTAGTATAATCATATAAAAACTTAATTTCTTGTACCAAGCTAGCCAATCCATCAAAAAAACAAAAAACAAAAAACAAAAAACAAAAACAAAAACTAAAAAACAAAAAACAAACAAACAAACAAAAACTATTGATACTACCTCTTGAATGCACATCAGTTAATCCGGTCCTCCCAATGTCTACTGCCTGTCCAAGGCACCTCAGTGATGTCATGCCTGGAGCCCTGCAGAGGCTTCCCATGGGTCTTTGGGAATCCCCTCTAGCTCTGGGGTGGACATGGTTTGGTGCCTGTCCGGCAACCAACACCCAAATCCTACTTGATAAGAACACCCAAAGACTCAAGAGAAAGTGACCCCTTTTCCAACCCAGGGATAGATTTTGATTACTCTAAGCCAGTTAGGGCAGCCCCATTTTCCTTGCAGTGGCTGGTTTGGAACAAACAAATGAACTACAGAGTGGGTTATAAACCCACAAATCTTACTATGTTATGTCTCTGCTTAAAAACCTCTCAATGGCTTCTTCAGTCTTTTAAAAGAAGAGTCTTAATAAGGTCCTTTGTTATCTGTCAAAGTGCTCTAGCTTTTCCTTAAGGCCTCCTCCCCATGTCTGGCCTCCAGCACAGACATCTTCTCTGAGTTGCTGGAAGCTCTGAAAGTGGTTGTTCTAAGAGCCTGTACACAAAGTGATCACTTTGTTCCCTAGACTATAGCAAGTGTTAAAATAATGATAATAATAGTCACTTTGCTTCAGTCTTATTTCCACTTTCTTTGTTCACACAACTTTTTCAGCTCCTTGGTAAAATCTTCCTACGCTCCCTTCCTCTGAGACATGGGAAGCTTCCCTTTTATAGGTTTTCAAAACACCCTATATTTTCTCATACCCCTTATGTATTAGTCTGTTTTCCCACTGCTATAAAGAAATGCCTGAGACTGGGTAATTTATAAAGGTAAGAGGTTTAATTGACAGTTCCTCTTGGCTGGGGAGGCCTCAGGAAACTTACAACCATGGCCAAAGGGGAAACAAGTACCTTCTTCACACGGCGGCAGGAGAGAGAGAGAGAGCCCGGAGGAAACTGCCACCTTTAAACCATCAGATCTCCTGAGAACTCCCTCACTATAATGAGAACAGCACGGGGGAAACTGCCCCCATGATCCAATCACCTCCCAGCAGGTTCCGCCCTTGACACATGGGGATCACAGTTTGAGATGACATTTGGGTGGAGTCACAGACCCAGACAATACCACCTTACCACAGTTTCTCAGACTTTCCTTGTTTTTGATGACCTTGGTAGTTTTGAGGCATACTGGTTGGGTATTTTGTAGAATGTTCTTTGTGGGGCTTTGTTTGATGATTTTCCTCATAAGACTGGGGTTGTGAGTTTCAAGGTCAAAGACTTTACAGAGGTAAAATGTCCTTCTCATCACATTGTATCAAGGGTGCCTCCAATGAATGGAATGTCATTGCTGATGTTGACCTTGGTCACCTGGCCAGGGTCATGTTTGCCATGTTATTCCACTTTAAAGTTACCCTTTTAGGCCCCGAGTGGTGACTCACACCTGTAATCTCAGCACATTTGGAGGCTAAAGCAGGAGGACTGCTTGAGGCCAATAGTTGGAGACTAGCCTGGACAACATAGTGAGACCTTGACTCTATGAATATAAAAATTATGCACACCAGGCTTGGTGCTGTGCATCTGTAGTCCTAGCTACTCAGGAGGGTGAGGCAGGAGGATCGCTTGGGCCTGGGAGGTGAGGCTACAGTGAGGTATGATCATGCCAGTGCACTCCAGTCTGGGTGATGGGGCAAGACCCTGTCTCAAAAATAAATAAAGTGACTTTTTGTCCCCTCTTTGGAAGGAAGTCACTGCATGCAGCCCACACCTAAGCAGGAGGGAGTTATGCTCCTCTTGCAGTATGGTTTTCAGGAAGCTCAGGCAGAGCTGTCAGGGAGTCTACGAGTCAGGGTGCCCCAGCAGAGGAGTCCTGCATCCCCCAGGAAGGGGCCTGGCTCAATGTTTCTGTCATGCTCAGTCCCTGGCTGGGAGCAGCTTATGGCAAGCATGGCCTTGCTGCAAACGTGGCAATGGATTTCAGGATTCAGCAGCTGGGGCTGTGGGGCTGTCACCCTCCCTACAGTCAGAGGCCTGCAAGACATTTTCTCATGAAGGCCTGGGCAGTAGGCAGCAGCTGCGTGTAGCAATCCTATTGATAGTCCCAGCTGAGGTCCCAGCCAATCACTAGCATCACCTACCAGCCAAGTGAGAGGCAGGGCCTGCAGCCTTCCAGCCCTGGAGCAGGGACATGCACTTCATCCCTTGGAGTGGGGGCATGCACTTCCTGCTTTGCCCTACACAAATCTCCTGATGCAGGGCAGGCAGTCCCAAATTGGGGCTTAGCCTGGGAGGGTTCCTTGGCTCCACTCAGGAAAGAATTTAAGAGCGAGCTGGTGGTGGAAGAAAACAGCTTTATTGAGGCAGCAGTATTACAGCTCTGTGGCTGGTCCTCCAGAGCAGGGCTAACCTATAGGCAGTGTGCTGAGAGTAGCAGCTCAGGGACAGGTCTGCAGTCATATTGATACCCACTGATATGGTTTGGCTATGTTCCCACCCAAATCTCATCTTGAATTCCCATGTGTTGTGGGAGGGACCCAGTGGGAGGTAATTGAATCATGGGGGCAGGTTTTTCCCATGTTGTTCTCATGATAGTAAGACTCACCAGATCTTACAGTTATTGAAAGTGGGAGTTTCCCTGCACAAGCTCTCTTTGCCTGCTGCCATCCATGTAAGATGTGACTTGCTCCTCCTTGCCTTCCACCATGATTGTGAGGCTTTCCCAGCCACACGGAACTATAAGTCCAATTAAACCTCTTTCTCCTGTAAATTGCCCATTCTCAGGTATGTCTTTATCAGCAGCATAAAAATGGACTAATACACCCACTTTTAATTACATGCAAATTAAAGGGAAGATTATGAGAAATCTTAAGGAAAAGGGTAGTAACTTCCAGGTCATCAGGTTGTTGCCATGGAAAGGGGCAGTAACTTTGCGGTGTTGCTATGGCTATGGTAAACTGACATGCAACACTGGTAGGTGTGTCTTATAAAAAGGTGCTTCCACCCAGTCCCTGTCTAGCTGGTCTGGTGTCCAAGCCTTACCTCAAGAGTCCTCACTCCCATTGGAGGGATAAAGGGTCATTTATGCTGCCTAGTTTTGGGTGCTGTGTTACAAAGCACAGGCAACTGCGACACTGCTTTGCTTCCATGAGACCTGCCTGTCCCTTCATGGAAATGCCCCTGTTTTGCTTAGATTGGGTGTGGTGGCTTCTGTGATGCCTACTCAAGCCTCCTGAAGACCCTCCTTGGCCTGTGAATTAGACAGACACTGGAGCCACTGGTGAGAAATGCTGAAAAGAAGCTTCTGCATTGATGGCAGCAAAAACTAAGCAATCACTGGGGGCTCTTCCAATCCTGGGGCCCAGTCCTCCTGGATCCAGGCCATGGGCATTTCTTCTCATTGGTAAAGGCAATTTATAATTCATTCTCACCTCCAAAAATGCTTTTCTGGGAAGGGATTGGGGCAATGCAGTAGAAAGAAGAGCCACAGCACCCCTGAGCAAGCCTTTGTTTCACCTGGTTCTGTTATAGAGGCGTCCTCTCTCTTAGCCAGGGATTTTTAGTACCTTCTGAGCTACTCAAATAGAAATAGTGGGACCAATACTCTGATACAAAGAAGCTTCTGTCAAGGACATTAGAGCTAGTATTTTCTGCTTATATAAAGAAATTGAAGCATGATTTTAAGCAAACAAGATTTGCTGATCTCTAATGTATTCCAGAGTGTTTATTCACCACCTTTCAGAAAATTAGAATTTCTGTTTAAACAAAAGATTTTCTTCTCATAATCTATTTATGGCTGACATTGCAAAAGTCATTTTATTGTGTGAATCAAAGTTTGAGAAGTGGAAAGCGAAGGTCAAGGGCAGACCGGATGATGAGGGTCGCAGGTGGGAGAGGAGCAGTTATTGGATTTTAAGTTTCCCAGTTTATGCAAGCACCTCCCCAGGGAGGCGGCAAAGGGAGAGGAATAAGGGCAGAAGGGGAGGAGGGAGGAGTGGAGAGAGGAGGGGCAGCACTGGGACCCGCTCAGCATCCATTCCTGTTCTTCCTAAAGGAATTCCAGTTTCACTCTGGAATCTCCCCCGTGCTCAAAGCAGTTCACCCCTCAGGAGAAGCTGCTCCAACCCCTGGCTCCTGGATGCGTCTGCCTCCTCCACTGACATGGAGAGACAAGAGTGTGGTGTGTACTGCTGTCAACTCTGGAGTCAGACAGCTTGGGTTAAAATCCCAGCCTTTCTATTTACATGCTGTGCAATCTTGAGCAAGTAACCTCACCTCTCTGGGCCATAGTTTCCTCGGCTGTAAACTGTGTGGATAATAATTACAGACATTTCATAGGGCTGTAAGAGGACTGAGTTCATATTGTAAAGTGCTTAGGATGATACCGGGCACAGAGCGTTTTGTTAAATCTCAATGTCATTGTCTTTACCAGCATTTGCTTCAGAAATGAATGAGTGGCTATCTCCAGCTAAATATATGTGAGTGACCTCTCCCCTTCAGACTTCTAGCTTTGTGAGAAAAACACCTCCCTATTGGTTTGACCCAGCATCAAGGGGGTCTGTGCTACCCGCTACTGAAGGCTTCCTCCCCGAGGCATTCCACAGCAAGTCACTCCCTCTACTGTTGGCTATGATTTCTCAGCAGTTATCCTGCATACTTGGGAATTTTTGTGACAGAAGAAAATGAAACCTATAACTTACTCACTAACACAACATTCTATGAATGCTAAATATACCTGTTAATGAGGTTGGTATAATGGTATCTTTTGTAGATATTGATTCAAACGTGTTGGACTTTGGAATTTCACTTTGGTATCAATACCATCCCCTTCCCCACAAAAGTCTCTAATACATGTACAGGTCCTGAGAAGTTCGTAGGCCCCAGCGCTGGGCCCTTTACACCTAATGAGTAAAGCGGCTCCCTCTCGGATGTCCAACCACAGACTCCACCCCGCAACAGGGCGCCCAGGCTGCCGCCTCCTACAGCTGTGATTTCGAGAAAGAAACGCACCTTGGTACCGACACTGGGCAAAGCACTCTGCTTGGCCTGCCTCAGCCACGTGGCCACCTTCAGATCAGGGTTGGGGGGGGCTGTCATGTGACCCGAATAACTCACATGACTTTTTGCCAGAGTCTCATGGAAGACAGCCCTACTTCAGCTTCTGCATTAGCCACGGTGATTTCTCAGCGGTATGGAGTCAGGCTTTTGCTGCAATGATGCGGTGTCCCTAAACTGACCAGACATGAAACGGAGGCACCCGCCCTACGCAGCACTGGCCAGGCACAGCCCCTCCACTCCAGCGTGCGCACGTGGCTGGGACGCTCAGCTCCAGCGCCTCAGGCAGGGACCTAGGATGGGGCGGGCGCTGTCATCCCCACTCTTATCCCATTGGACCAACCAAGTCACGTGGCCACGCCCAGGTCAAGAGTTTGTGGCCGACGCTCCGCCCACCGCGCTCCTGTCCACACAACAGAGGAGGCAGGACCTGCCACACGAATGCAACCAGCCAGTTGCCTGCGGTTGAGCCTGGTGACCGTGAACTGGGATTGCCCTATTGGCTCTGCGGTGCCATCCCCTTGGCCGGACTGCCATAGGGCAGAATGCAATTGACAGACTCACCTTTAGAATACGAATCTGTCATTCTGCGACCCTCGGGAAGCGGTGCGGGGACCTTGTGAGCGTCCCTTTCCCTGGACCCCTGCAGCTCCGTCACCATGGGGAAATGGCGGGAAATGTAGGACACGGCTGTCCTGCCTGTTGGGGAATTAAGAAAACAGAAGACAAAATTGATTATAGAGGTTATGTGTGAACGTATGTGCCTGTTAAAAAATGCAAACAATAAAGCAATGTACAAAATAAAACGAAATCACCCTTTTCCCTGCTTCCCTGTAGGTAGACGCTGTGATGTCATCCTTCAGTGCTAATTTACCTGCACTCCTTCGTTCTACTTGAAAAACGGGACTGCAAGCAAAAGAGGAAGGGGCAGGGAGGGAGGAGGCAGGAGGGGGCCAGGGAGCAGGTCACTCAGGCCTGGCCGGTGCCTCGGCCTCCTTGTGCACTTGTGCACATTCCTCTAGGATACAGGCCCAGCCACCCCAGTGAGTCCCAAAGCCTCTGTCTGTGGGCTAGTCAGGAGGAGGAGGCTTTCCACCTTCCTGGGCTGCTGTTGGCCTCCTGGAGCTTCTGGAATCACACAGAGATGAAGGTTTCTAAAAATTTATCGAGGGCCAGGAGCGGTGGCTCAGGCCTATAATCCCATCACTTAGGGAGGATGAGGAGGGCAGATCACTTGCAGTCATGAGTTCGAGAGCAGCCTGGCCAACATGGTAAAACCCCATCTCTACTAAAAATACAAAATTAGCCTGGCGTGGTGGCGCATGCCTGTAATCCCAGCTACCTGGGAGTCTGAGGCAGGAGAATCTCTTGAATCCGGGAGGTGGAGGTTACAGTGAGATCACATTATTGCACTCCAGTCTGGGCAACAAGAGTAAAACTCTGTCTCAAATAAATAAATAGATACATCGATAAAATAAATAAAAATAAAAATCTACCAGGATTCCTTATGCTGACGTGCAATTTGATGCCGCATGTCAGAGGGAATGGTTGTGCTTGCTATGTGGGGCCTCGCTTTAGTGAGGACTGAGCCCCTGTTCCCTCTTGCTGGTGTCAAGGGACCCAATGCCTGTCTGGGGGCTGGTGCATCTCTATCACTTTGTGATAGGCAGGTGCAGAGTGCCTTCCTAGGCTTGCGCCCTCACGCAGTCACATGGGCTGAGGAGCAGGGAGGACGGTGGTCTAGGTAGGATGGCTCAGGTCCCAGAGCCCTTCACTCCAGTCCCAGCGGACAGGGCTGTTCAAAGTGTGGCTCTGCCACCCAGCGGATCCTCTGACCTCTCCCTTATCTTCAAGATGGAGGTCTCAGCCCCCTTCTCTAGTCTTAGCCAGGACAGAGTATTCTGAGGGTCTCTCCATCAATGAGACTGGGCCATGAAAATGATGAGCCCTTGACCTGTTCTGACTCACTCACCCTCTGCCCTGCCAGAGGCAAGCACTGCCATTGGCTTCTCTGCTCTCCCATCTTCCAAGGAGGATCTGGCTTGGACTGACCATTTTAAGGGGTGCTTTCATGAAGCAGAATCTGGAGGTGAGTCGGAGGGTGAGAAGGGCTGCAGGTTCCTGGGCCAAGATGGTGAGGTGTTCCTGGGCACAGACACACCTGGGGGAGTGAGGGGTCCAGGGAGGCTCACGGAGAGACTGGAACCCTATTGTTGGGCCCGTGTGGCCTCTTCACAGCAGCGGAAAACTGAAATAAAGACTTGTGCAGTTTCTCAGACAGCAACGCCATCCCGGGTCTGCCTCACATGGGTTCCCGCCTGCACACCCTCTGTTAATAGTGTGAATGGGATAGGAGAGCCCTGGGAGATGAGAAGGGATGCACTGCAAAGCTGGGAGTGGGGGAATCGCTGACTGAGGAAGAGGAGAGAAACTCACTCCATAGCCTCGAGGAGCAGATATGACAGCGCAGAAATCTGAGCTCTACCAACTACAAATTTTGTGACCCTGTACTAAGAGTTTTCCAAGCTGCAAGCACTATGTGGTACTCCCAGTCACTAGCACAAAGCTCCCCGTTGACCGTCGCGGCACTGTAGGGGCCCGTATTCATTTCTCAGGGTCACTAAAACAAAATGCCCCAAACTGAGGGGCTTACAAGCTCAAACTGAGGGGCTTACAAGAGAAGACACTTACCCTTTCATAGTTCTGGAGGGCAGAAGTCCAAAATCAAGGTGTCTACAAATCCATGCTCCCGGGAAGATCCTTCCCGCCCCTCCAGCTCCTGATGGTCCCTGGCGATGCCTGGTGATCCTTGATGTTCCCTGGCTCCCAGCTGCGTCACTCCAGTCTCTGCCTCCATCATCACGTGGCCTTCTCCTTGGGTGTTTCCTATCTGTGAAAATTACCTTCTTAGAAGGACCCTAGACATTGGATTTAGGGCCCACCCTAATTCAGTATGACCTAATCTCAACTTGATTACATCTGCAAAGAACCTGTTTCCAAATAAGATCACATTGACAGGCAGTGGGAGTGAGGACTTCCACACATTTTTGGGGTGACACAATCTATATAGTGACCTTCCCATGTCCCCTGCCTTTGTCACTTCTGTAAACTCTGGCCTGACATCTGACCGCCAGCAGCTGCGCTTCTTTGCTTGAGAGCTTTCTGTTGCCGCTGGATTTCACGCTACCACCCGTTCCAGGGAATTAGCACCACTGCATGGCCACCTCTCCACCCCAGCAGCCCCCAACCATGACTGACAGGTATTGGTATATAAGTCCCCCAGGCCCCCTTGGGTGGGAAGACTAAAAAAACACCAATTTTCAACATTTGCTCATATTTGGTAATAAGATAAAGTGGGATGTGGACTGATTAGCGGGTCAGAGGATCTGGGTTGAATGCCAGTTCGCCTCTTACCAGCTGTGCTACCTTGGGCAAGTTCATTCATTCATTCCTTCATTCAACAAATAAATATTGGTAGGGTGTGCCAGCCAATGTCCAGGATACTAGGGAGTCAATGATGGCAAAAACAGTTCTTGCCTTCTTGGTGCTTACAGGCTAGTGAGGGAGAAAGACAATCAAAGTCACACAGATGCACGTACCACCATGATAGAAGCTCTGAAAAGAACAAGCTGGTATGAAAGCAGAAACCACAGCACCAGGCCAGGTGTGCAAGATTTGAGCAGAGCTCCCTGAGGACGTGATGTCTACGCTGAGACGTGCGTATACCGAGGTGTTCGCCAAGTGAAGGAGCTGTGAGGCGGGAGGATGGGATTTCTGCCAAAAACAACAGCACAAGCAAAGGTCCTGGGGTGGAAGGGATGCCAGCACGTCCCAGAAACGGCTTGCAGAGCATGATTTACTCTTCTGTTTAGAAACAAAAGAATATATAAAAATGCCCAGCTTTCAGATTATCGGGAAAATCGAATGAAATACGGCACAGGAGGCCGGGCACGGTGGCTCACGCCTGTAATCCCAGCACTTTGGGAGGCCGAGGTGGGTGGATCGCGAGGTCAGGAGATCGAGACCATCCTGGCCAACATGGTGAAACCCTGTCTCTACTAAAAATACAAAAAACTTAGCCGGGCGTGGTGGCGGGCGCCTGTAGTCCCAGCTACTCGGGAGGCTGAGGCAAGAGAATGGCGTGAACCCGGGAGGTGGAGCTTGCAGTGAGCCGAGATTGCGCCACTGCACTCCAGCCTGGGCGACTGATCAAGACTCCATCTCAAAAAAAAAAAAAAAAAAAAAAAGAAAAGAAACACGGCACAGGAAAGTCCCTATCAAACATCCTTCCTTCCAGCCTTGGGAAAATCATGCAGGGGTCTGAAGCTTCTCATCCTGGGAGCGGGGTGGGGGCGAGGGGGAAATTAGACCGTCCCCGAAAGCGATTACTTCATGCTGCTTCTTTATTTGCATGCAGGTCATGTGCCTCTTGGGTACCATTTCTTGGGGTGTTGTTTGCTTTAGTTTTGAGACTTAGGAGTAAATTATGCAGGCTCCCTGCCAGACCTTCTAGCAAAGTTGTCCTCTGGGTTTGGGGCCTTGCCCGAATCCTGGGGCTTTAGTTGCACAACGCTGCCCTCTGCTGGTCGCAGATGGAAGTCTGGGCGCGGCTGTTGAGCAGGGCAGGACACGGTACCTTGGGGGTAGCCTTCATCCCGGTTTTGCTCTGTTTTCGCGTGGAGATGGGGCTTCCACTCACACTGAACAGTCAATCTGCTTCCCTTCCTCTCTTCTCTCCTCTTCCTTTCACCCACTGAATGAGTGCTTAAGCCCCGCCCTAAGCATGGCACGTTCATAATCTTATTGCAATCTGCACAAAAACTTGAAGGTAATTATTGCTATCCCCTTCGCAGAAATGACAGTCAGGAGGCTTGCGGTGGCCAGGTGACTTTCCCAAGATTATGAGCAATAAAGCTGGAAAACAGGGCTGGCCTCAGGGGTCTGTGACCTACGCACAGGGCCCTGTGCTCGGTTTAATGCTCTGCCGTTGTTATCTTGAGATTCCTAATAGTTTCTGAACACAAGACGCTGCATTTCTTGGGCAGGCGTGGTGGCTCACGCCTGTAATCCCAGCACTTTGGCAGGCCGAGGCAGGCAGATCGCCTGAGGTCAGGAGTTCGAGACCAGCCTGGTCAACATGGTGAAACCCCCGTCTCTACCAAAACTACAAAAATTAGCCGGGCATGGTGGTGGGTGCCTGTAATTCCCAGCTTCTCGGGAGGCTGAGGCAGGAGAATCGCTTGAACCCGGGAGGCAGAGGTTGCAGTAAGCCAAGATCATGCCCCTGCATTCCAGCCTGGGTGACAGAGTGAGACTCGGTCTCACAAAAAAAAAAAAAAAAAAAAAAAAAAAAATTAAATAAATAAAAAGACCCTGCATTTCCATTTTGCACTGGGCCTGGCAAGTTTGTGTCTGCTCTGCTGTTAGAGCTCTGGGTTCCAACCAGGCCTGCTTCACTGCAACCGCAGTGCTTTCCTGTCTGCTCCAGGGCTCTTTCTAGAAGGCACACCTGGCAGCTCAACGTTTAACTCCCAAGAAGGCACTCCATTACCTACGGGATAATGCGTCTTATTTCCTAACGCAGGGATTCTCACCCTGGCTGGACACCCAGGGGAGGGAGGACTTTGGAAAAATACTAATGATCTGGGCATGACGAATGCTGCAAGTGGAGCCCTAGCATGGCTGTGTGTAAAAGTTTTCCAGGTGATTCTAATGAGTAGGTAGAATACAGCACCATTGGTGTAGGGCCTGGCACAGTTCCTGGCATTCAGTGGGTGTTTAATAAATGTTTTCCAACTTTTTAGAGCAATGAATTGACTGGAGGGCTCATGCTGAGAATTAAACTGAGTCGTGAACAAGAAGAGACTCAACTTTGGGTTTCATGTTGGGGTCAGACTAGGAGCTCGGAGTTTGCCAGGCAATGGGGGAAACTACCTGGGGCTGGCTGGAGAGGAAGAGGGAGTGGGAAAGACTTGGAAATTAGGTGCACCTTCCTGAATATTTGGAGCTTGGTGAGCCTTAAATTTACATAGCCTGGAAATAGCACCTGATGCCACTTAGGTAGCTCTTCTCCCCCATCCTCAATTTCAGTTCTTTGATGAGTGGGTTAATCCCATGCCTGGTCTCAGTGTAGGGTGCTGACCCAGGTCTGGCCAATCAGATTATTCCATTCCTCTCGGCTGGCTTCTGTGATTGGCTCAGAGATAGGCATATACTCCAAACCAGACCAATGAGATGCAACTTTGGGACATTTGCGGGAACTTTGGCCCAGAGAAACTGTTGTTGTCCAGGGGTTGGTGCCTGAGGGGTTTGAATGCAGCTGGAACTGCTTGTGGCCATCTTACCGTGGTGGCCAGGACATCATACAGGACGGTAGAGTTGACTGGCAGCAGCCATTCCTGATGAATTTGAGCAGCTGGATTCAGCAATGTCTGAATTTACCCCAAACCCCGGCTTCCAAGTGTCAACAAATGCCCTTTCTTGCTTCAGTGCCTTGAGGTAGATTACTGGCCACTTGCAGCAGAAAGCAAGCGATAAGGAATGTAAATAACCTGAACAAAATTTCCTGTCCCTTGGTTCCTGAATCACCTTATAGGGATTTGCAGGGAGCTGAATATTCAGTCCGGAGTGAAGATGCATTCAAGGAGCAAATGGCACTAGTACCCAAGTCAAAGTCTTGTCTTCAGCCAAGATGGCACCCTGAGATCCTGAGATCTTTCGCCCCCATCAGTGCAACTGCAGACCTTTGATACTGACTCTATAGGATCCTTTTTTTTAAAAAAATATTTATTTATTTATTTATTTTTGTCTGACCACAGCTTTCCAGGATATGCATCTATCCAATGATCAAATGTTTGCTGAGCATCTACTTTGTGCCGGGCACTGTGCTGGTACAGAACTTGTGAAGATGACGATGTTTCCAGGTCAGCCCAGGGAAGCCAGTGCAGCCCATTAGATGATTTTCAGAATCATGGGCTGCAGAGTACGGAAGCATTCTATTTATTCAATTATTATTTTATGTAAGCAGTTGTAAGAATCTTTAAACCTATTGCACACTTTAATAAACAGATACGTAGTAGGTAGCCAAATTTTATCACACTAGTCATGAGACAAAACTGACAAAAAGGAATGTGCAATAATTTTTTTTTTTTTGAGATAGGGTCTCACTATGTTGCAGTGGCACCATCTTGGCTCACTGCAACCTCCACCTCCTGGTTTCAAGTGATTCTCCCACCTCACCCTCCCAAGTAGCTGGGATTATGCAGGCACGTGCCACCACACCTGGCTAATTTTTGTATTTTTTGGTGGAGATGGGATTTCACTGTGTTGGCCAGGCTGGTCTTGAATCCTGACCTCAAGTGATCCACCTGCCTCCTAAAATGCTGGGATTACAGGCATGAGTCACTGCACCCAGCCGGTGCAATAATTTTTAAAACAAATTTTGGCTGCTGGTGTTACTACCAGGTAAAAATGGATATTTCCACAAGGAATCTGATGGCAATGCTGGCCTCTTGAAGGGCTTTGAATGTTGATAATACAGGTTCTTTGAGGACAGTTTGCTTTTGAGACATTGGCCCATCTCAGGAGGAGACTGGAACCTTCCTCTCCTGGCAGTCTCTTGTGACCTGTGCCATGGCAGAGTCAGAGAGATGATACATCAAGCAGAGTCACATGTTAGCAGTTGACTGTAGGTAGTATGCAGGTGTTCACTGTAGAAATTCTTTTAGCTTTGTTGAATGTTTAAAATTTTTCAAAATAAAATGTTGGAAAAAAATGAACTTGGTTCAAATTTATTTCCCTCCTCTTTTTTTTTTTTTCAATATTGTTTTTCTTTAGCTTCTGTTTGATTACTAAAGTTGCCAGTCCCAGAGCAATTACTTTCTGCAAACAAGTTCTCAGAAGCCTTAGATGAATTTTGGACCTAATTTAATTCCCAATTTCCTTGCTTGTGAAAAAAAAAAGGCTTAATTTCATCACACCAAATCAACCCTTGGTGTACCAGCTATGATTGCTTTTAAAAAGCTGGCTATAAGATGCCAAGCCAGGCAGCATGAGATAGTCCAAATGAATTCATGAAAACTGGGGAAAAATGGGGTGTTCAGAGTTTGCAGGACAATGGCAAAACCCATGCACAAAGGGAGGCCGGGAGGGGACACGCACGCCAGGATAAAGGGAGAGTGCGGATGGTGCCTGTGATGAAGTACAGACGGGAGCGAGCTGCTCCGATGAGCAAGGGTGAATGGGGCCAGAGGGAGCCTCTCTCTGTATCTAACACGTGGCTTGGTGGTTCCAGGCATGGGGGTTGGGAAAACAGGCACAGAGTTGTCCTTTGACTTGTGTCCCCCCCCAGAAGATATGTTGACATCCTCACCCTTGGGCTCTGTGAATGTAACCTTATTTGGAACTAGGGTCTTTGCAGATATAACTAGATAAGATGAGGTCAACATGGATTTGGGCGGGCTTTAATCCAACAACCGGGGTCCTTATAAGAAGAAGTTTACTTGGACACAGACACATGGAGAGGAGAACAGAACGTGAAGACTCACAGACATGCGGAGGGAGGAGGGCCATGTGATGACGGATGCAGAGATGGGAGTGATGCAGCTGCCAGCCACGGGATACTGGGAACCACCAGGAGCCGCCAGGAACCATTAGGAGCTACCAGGACCTGGAAGAGGCAAGGAAGGCCCTCCCTGGAGCCCCAGAAGGAGCACAGCCCTGCCCATCCCTTGATGTTGGATGTCTGGCCTCCAGACCGTGAGAGGACACATATCTGCCATTTTAAGGCCCCCGGTGTGTGGAGCTTTGTTAGGGCAGCCCCGGGACAGTCACACATAGGGTAATGGTGGAGCCCCAGAGAGGTCTGCAGAGTCGCTGCTGCAGGGCCCAGCATGAACTTGGTCTGCCCTTGGTGTCAACACCCACAGTCCTTGCTTGTTGCTTCTGTGTCTTGACCCTAAACAACCAATGCCTTATCTTAGAGCAGAGTACTGCATCCGTCCATTCACCCTCTACTCTTCTCTTCTGCAGGCAGCCCAGAGACACAGGGGGGCTCTGGAGCCCAGCTTAGTCTGGAATCTGACTGTATCAACATTATCAGTAAAGAACAAAAAGCACCCAGGAGGAGGTGGGTCAGCTGCGGGACCTCATGCAAAGACAGCTGGGGAGCAACCACAGGCACTCTGCCTCCTGCCTTCGGGGTGTTGGGTCCACGCAATGGCTGGTCTCTGCTGGGGAGGTAGGTACGTCTTGCTTGCTTTGGGAGCATGTGCTCCAAGCTGCTTTCTCAGTGGAGTTCAGCTGCCTGGGTAGACTGGCCAGCAGAGGGGACTCCTTCATACTTTGATTTCTCACTGAAAATGACTCTACACGGTCATTTTGGAGCCCAGTAATGAAGGAGCCATGCCATGGAACTCAGTGATGTCACCAGGGCCGGGCCAGCCTGGGTGACCTGTTTGGTTGGGTGGGCAGCTGGTGCTTCTCAGGTGCCTTCCCTCCCCTTCTTGAAATTATGTCCTGGGCTCAGAGAAGATGAGGCTGTCCCCCAGCTAGCCCTTAGCCAGTCAAGGTTATTTGGGACCCCCTTGCCAGTGATGGCTGTGAGGTGGGCATGTGACCAGCACCTGGCCAAACAGATAGAAGGGCAGGTCTGCCGGAAGATTACGGGAAAGTGTGCCCCTGGGGGAGAGACAGAGAGAGAGAGACACACATACACAGAGAGGGAGAGAGAGAGAGAAAAGAAGAAGGGAGGGTAGAGGGGAAAGAGAGAACGGATGATGCAAAGCCCCCGCTCTGCCTCCCTGCCTTGGATGGGGCCTGTGAAACGTGTATCTGAGTTGGAAGATTTAAACAAGGGAAGCAGCAAGCCCATATTGCAGGGCCTCCCTTCTTTCCACAGGGGCAGCGATCGGTGAGCAGGTGTCCTTCAACTTTGTTTTCAAGACGGAGTCTCACTGTGTTGCCCAGGCTGGTTTTCCCTATTTCCAAATAAAGCCACAATCCCAGGTATAGGGGTTAGGACTTCCACCAGTCTTTTAGGGGGACACCATTCCACCCACAGCTGAGGTGGACAGGGAGGAAAGGTTTGGGGCAAGGGCGTTGGGGTGGCCCACAGAGGCGGTGCTTGGAGATACTGTGTCACCCGGAGAAGAAAGCCACAAGCCCCACAGAGCAGCCAGCAGTGTGGGTGGACAGAAGGGGTGACAAGTCTCCTATCCACGGCACAGCCTCCTCTGGACATCTCATGTGTAAGATCCCTCAATATCCTTGTGATTTAAACCATTTTTAGTCATTGCTTGCAGCTGAAAACATTCTAATGTTTTTATTATAGAAATAAAATATGTAACCGTAAGCACTTGAACCCAGTACTTTGATTTTGGGCCAATGTATTGCATGTTTTCCTTTCCAGCTATAAGAAAAAGAAGTTATGTATTAGTTATTTCCTTCAGGATCAATGACCCAAGTGATAAATGAGAATCTTGTTCTTTTTTCAAAACAGCAAATGTGATTCCTTTTTAAGTGCATGAAACTGTGCTTAAAACTCTCTGAAAGTTCAAATTAAACTGTAATTTTACAGCTATCTTTCCCATTATTAGTGAAATCTTGTTATTTTCACAAGTTAAATTCTATTTAAATACATTTATGTATTACAGAATTGTCAAGTGGCAGCTTAACCTGCTGAGGGAATAGAAAAAAGTCTGCCTAGATTAAAAGAATGCACTTACACGAAAATAAAGATAAATGAACTAATAAATTACCAGTTTTTAATAAATAATCTCCATATTGAATAACTTATCCTTCTGGTAAAATATTTACTATGCTCTTTAAAACCTTTTTAATCAACTGAAACACTCAGGAAGCTTTAAATGATTGGATATCCTTTTGTGGCTTAAGAGTTGAAATGATTTTTTACTGAAGTACATTTTAATAAGAAGCAAATTGATTTAAAGTGATTCAAGTCTTCCTGGCGTGAGGGCCCTTCACGCTCAGTTCCTCGGGCTTAGGGGTGGACTCCTCGGTTCAGAAGGCGGAAGAGGTCACACTTGGTCCTAGAGTGTGGATGTTCTGGGTAATTAAGAATCAATTCCTTTTCAATTATTCTAGGACTAGCCCAGGCCCGAGACTCCCAGCATGGGAGCATCGCCCACACTCCCATTTCTCTACGCAGTGTTTTTGTGCATGGGAAATAATATACAAAAATAATAAATGAGGGAATTTATTAAAAATATGAATCTCCAGCCCCTGTCCCAGATATTCTGAATCAGGATCTACAAAAAGAGGGCCTGGGGACCTGCATGCTAATCAGTGCCCCATGGGGCTTCTTCGTTTAGACATATTTGACCCTAAAGCCATTAGACAAAAGGGTGTTGGGCAACGCAACACCCTTGTCCCAAGGCCCTGGTTGATGCCCTAAGGCCCTGGCTCTCTCACTCTCAGAATCACCTGGAGGATGTGTTAAAACACAGGCTGCTGGACCTCCCTCCCAGGGTCTCTGATTCAGCAGGGCTAGGCAGGGCCTGGGGATCTACATTTCCAGCAAGTTCCCAGGGGATTCTGATGCTGCTGGTTCAGGAACGTATTTTAAGAGCCACTGCCCTATGGGAAATGTCTCCAAGGAAGAAAATATTCTTTCCATGTATGTTCTGTTGAAATCCGAGGCAAAAAAAGAAAAAATCCGTTGTTCTCAGACCAATTATGGAAAACAAGTATCAGTAGAGAGCAGAAGAATGAATTCTGCCAGAACTTCAGTGATTTAGGTGCTGCTGCAAACCTTTCAGAACCAAGACCAGATACAGGGTCGTCTGCTGAAGGGGTTATGAAGAGTCCAGAAGAGAACATCACGGTGGTTCCCAAGAAAGAGCTTAACATCTCAGTGGTGTCTAATACAGCATAAAAGCAAATTAGGACATCCATTTAGTTACGCGTATTTCAAACAATTCTCGCCAGTTTATTAGTCAGTGTTAGGATAAAAGGGATTCTTCAAGTTCTGAACTTGCTGAACAGTAACTTGTTGCAAGCATTACCAGCAAATCTTGTCCACAATTGTTCTGGAATACGAGTCAGCTTGAATAAATCCAAGAAATGTCTGGCAGAGTGGATGGCAGGGAACAATTTCTGGGTCAGTGATTCCAGAGATTTTGTGCCAGACAGTTTCTATGGGGTCTGCTTTTCATTACGGGGAAGACAAAGTTGGGTCACAGATCATTGTTAAGACTTGTCCAAGCTTGAGAAAATGAGAGTGGCCCAGGAAAAGAATCTTCCTCGTATCTCCTTCTGAGGATGCTGGCAAAATGCGCATCTCATATAATCAACCTTCCAGACAAGGATTCTGATAGGAAGCCGAGCCCCGGGGATGAGGGCTCACAGACCCAGTGCCGACCCACGGTAACCATGAACCTCTTTAACATTCTACAAGCAAAACTGCATACTTTTGACAGATGGCTTTCAAAAGATTCTTTCCCTTTAAGATTCTTAATTATGGCCCCAGTGAACACAGGTTCTAACTGGGGCGCACCTGAGCCTGGCTTACGGGAGCGATCCCTATCAAAGGGAAAGGCTGATTTCTTTTGAGGACATTGTTTTGCAGCATTTCCTGGACTTACCAGTCCTAGGCTTCTGTTCCATGAATAATTCGGTCCAGTCCTTTGCCTCAATAAGATTCTGGAGCAAAATCAGTCAAATGGTCTTATGTTTTCAGGAGAATGCACTGTTAAAAGAAACAGCCATATTATTTACATTTCCAGAAATGGCTCTTCTGATGATTATCCGTAGCCCATCAAAATTAACTGCATATTCTGCATAAAAGACCTTTGAGATATTTAATATTTAAAGTTTCTTTCTGGAAACACTTACTGGGTTTTGACAGTAACTTGTAAAGACGAAGGTAAGAGGTAATAAAACTACAGCAATGGTTTACAAATGGAGGTTTTGAAGGCTGATTAGAGGGAGATGAATTCCAGCTGGAAAAATTTTTGATAATGTCAACAGCTTTTGAGAGCCTCTGAGAAGTGAATGAGATGGTACAGGTGAAAGCACCTAGCGCCATACCTGGCACAGGACAGGCAGAGAAAATGTCAGGCAGATCTGAAGCTGAATCCGGTTACCGAGTCATCACCTGTCAGGGAATCAGAAATCCTTTGATTCAAACAGTTGGGACACAATCAAATTGTTGAGGCATGTGTGACACATGGATTGAATTGAATGCCAGGTAACAGGGGCCAAAGCCCTGATTGTCCAAGCTGGAGGTGTCAGCTGGGTTGACACGGGCGTGGCGGAATCCCATGGAACTTGGTGAATTACATCATCGGACGGTGGGCAGTACACAGGCCTTCTTGAATGCAGTTCTCGACCTTGACTGCACACTGGAGTCTAAGATGAACACTGCTGTCTGGGCCCACCCGTGGGGATTCTGATGTAAGGGTTCCGTGGTGCTGCCCAGTCTTGGGCCTTTGAACTGCTCCCCAGGTGATTCTAATGTGCCACCAAGGTTGACAGCCAGCTAATTCCAATTTAACCATCTCCAGTGTTACCAGTGTTTATAATCTAGAAGTTACATCTAGAAGGTCTGTAGCAAACACTGTAGGTTGTCCACCCAATAGCCATTCTGATTTCCTTTCTGATGGAACCCTGGTATTGTTCTTGTATGTCTCCACCTCCAAGGGTCCGGAAACTATCAGCAGAACCGTTACACCAGGCTCAGGTGGTCTCATGAATGGATTAAGCTGGGATTCCTCAACCTCAGCACTGTTGACACTTGGGGCTGTGCCATTCTTTAGAGTGAGGGTTGTCCTGTGCATGGTAGGGTGTTGAAGCAGCATCCCTGGTTTCTACCCTTTGGATGCTAGTAACACCCCCAACCTGAGTTGTGACAACAAAAAAACAAGAACCACATGGCTCAACCTATCATGCAGGTCTTGTTCGCCAGGATCATTTTAGGCACAGGCAGTGGGGTGGAAACACCTTCAAAGAAACATTTTCTTCACTCTTAGGAGACAAAAGGAAAGGAGAAAGGCATTCTCTGGCTGGATGCACCCAGGTGGAACAAATCTGGGGTTGGGTCTTTTTATTTTTTATTTTTATTTTTGTTTTTTATTTTTTGAGATGGAGTCTTGCTCTGTTACCCAGGCTGGAGTGCAATGGCACAATCTCGGCTCACTGCAACTTCCACCTCCTGAGTTCAAGCGATTCTCCTCCCTCAGCCTCCCGAGTAACTGGGATTACAAGCGCCCCCCCACCACGCCTGGCTAATTTTTGTATTTTTAGTAGAGATGGGGGTTTCGCCATGTTGGCCAGGCTGGTCTAGAACTCCTGACCTCAGGTGATCCATCCACCTTGGCCTCCCAAAGTGTTGGGATTACAGGCGTGAGCCACTGCGCCCGGCCGGGTCTTGCTCTTAGTTTTACTGAGGTGCAGAATTTACTCGCCCTAGAGCTGCCCTCCCTTGGGACTTCTTGCCATGTGAAATAATACATCCCACCATTATTAAAAGGGCTGATTTCTGCTATTGGTAGCTAAATGCTTCTAAGCTGCTGGATCGTGAATCCAGACTATTCTTAATTATTGGGAAGCAATACTGTTCTCTTTTGGAAGGTGGACATTTTGCAAGACCAACGTGACTAAATGGTCAAATTCTGTTTTCTATGGTAGGGACACAGAATTTGAACATTATTAGATCATTATTGCGAAGATTATTATTGTGAAGCAGGACAGTCAAGACTGTTCTTATGAGGCAGGGCAGCATCTACATGATAGGTATGTAGTTCATGTATGTGGTGTCTACATAAGCTTTGGCAAAATGAAGCTCTGTTGAGGAGACAGCCACACATTACATTTCATCATTGTCAGGGATCCCACAGAGGCTGATGTTGTACAGCTTTTAGGATCACTCGAACCCTAGGCAGCAGTCTGAGGAGCTTCCAGTCACCTCTTAGTGATAGCCTCAGGTGTGAGGACCAAGCCTTAGGATCCGCCTTTTTTTTTTTTTTGAGACAGGGTCTTGTTCTGTCACCCCGGCTGGAGTGGAGTGGTCCGATCACAGCTCACTGCAGCCTCGACTTCCTGGTCTCAAATGATCCTCCCACCTCAGCCTCCTGAGTAGCTGGGAGCACAGATGTGTGCCACCACACTCTGGGCTAATTTTTCTATTTTTTTGTAGAGATGGAGTCTCACTATATTGCCCAGGCTGGCCTTTTTTTCTTTTTTAAAATACTGTCATCCTGACTTGTTGAAACAAACCCTTTTCCTATTTCCATATTAATCTGTGGGGTTGATAAGTGTAATGTTCAATCACAATTCCTCTGGTTTTGTCTCCCCTCCCTCATTTTCATTCATTGAAAAGTTCTCAAGTGGCTGCAGCTAAAATCAGACACTTAAAATTAATGCAAGATTAAGATTCCAGGTGATGGCTTCATGAGTCCATTAAAAAGTCTTCGTTGCCTTAAAAAAAAAAAACCAAAAAACAAAAAACAGTGAAATCCAATAGGATGGTCATGGAGTGGCGGGGCGGGGGGGAGGTGTCTTTTTATCCCCCGGGTTGGGCCTCAAGCAATAATTTTTGTGGGAGATAGGACGGGGGTATAGGCATGGAAAACCAATGTGCAAACCTGTGGGTCATATTCCCCGCGGTTGTGCTCTGGGCAAATGTTTGAGGAACATCATTTGTTTCTGTTGTTGTTCTCAACTGATTTAGGAGAAAAAAGGCACTGATCCAGGAGCACACATTTTCTACCAGCTCTGAATAGTTTAAATTCCAAATAAAAACTCACATCCAGTGTGTTTATTACTTAATTTTAGGTCATGTTTAATTGAAAACACTCCATCAGCCTTTTGAAAGTAAATTTCGAGATCCAGCGAGTGGGGCTGATGATTTCCAGACAGCCTGGACAGCTGAGATTTGGAGCTGAGCTCACACGAAGAGGCAGATGATCAGCTGTGTTGGTGAGCGGTGCAGGTGTGCAGCTGTGAGACGGTCAGCTGTGTTTGTGAGCGGTGCAGGTGTGCAGCTGTGAGACGATCAGCTGTGTTCATGAGCGGTGCAGGTGTGCAGCTGTGAGGACATTCCAGGGTCATCATTACCAGCTGTGACCTTGGGCCCCTGACTCCCAGTCTTGGGTTCCTTTTCTTTAAATGGGACTCATCAAATGAAAACCTCTCAGTGCTGTCGTGAGGATTAAGCCAAATAGTGCAAACAAAATGCTTAGCACAGTACAGCGGTTTACAGTCAATGCTTTCAATGGCGCTAGCTGTGAACAATTGGTAACTGTAACCAGTCAACTTTCAGGGCTAGATATGACAACACATCCTGCAAATTCCTCCATTTTAATCTAATCAAAATATATAATCTGCAAAATACAAAATAAAAGAGGAACACAGTGTCTGCTTGGGAAGGCTTCCATTTACAAACAGCAAGTTGAAAAAGTTCACTTTTGTTTGGCGGACTCTTATGTTCCCACAGCAACAGTGCTCTAAGTGGTGGGGGGAGGGGTTAAAATTCCAAGGACTTACAAGGGCAAATTAACTCTTAGTTACGTGAAATATTGTGTTAGTCCTGATAGGGTCAAACAATGACTGTACTTTACTGGTAATGAAACAGAGAAAAAATTGATACGAAAATAAGATTATTTTAAAATCCTGTGGCTCAAAGGAAAGCAGGATGAACTAGGGGCCAAATGAGGAAGCTGTGGGGCCTTGGGGTTTGAGACAGGACACTTAATTAAATGTAAGGCTGTTTTCCTTGGTGCAAGGGCCCCCATACTCATCTTTATTGGTCAGCCCTCAAGAGAATCTTCACTGGCTGGTAAATGAACAAGAATAGCTGGAGAATGAATACTTCATATAGTATAAAAAAGACCCTTGGCCAGGCATGGTGGCTCGAGCCTGTAATCCCAGCACTTTGGGAGGCTGAGGCAGGATTGCTTGAGCCTAGGAGTTCTAGACCAGCCTGGGCAACACAGCCAAGACCCAGGTGCGGTGGCACGAACCTGTAATACTCTTGGGAGGCTGAGGCAGGAAGATTGCCTGAGTCCAGGAGCTTGAGGCTCCAAGTGAGCTATGACTGTGCCACTGCACTCCAGCCTGGGCAACAGAGCGAGACCTCAAAAACCAGCAGGTGAGCAGGTTAAAGCTGAGTTCTCTGCTCTACTTTCAGAGCCTTTAATATGCTAATTTCATGAGGTTCACAGTATGTCGTCTAAACCCAAGTGACCATAACCCCTTCTTTCCTGCAGCATCTCCAGGGGCAAGTGTTCTGGGAACACACGTGAGACAAGTCTCCTGCAATGCCAGTCCTGGCAAGCCCTCCTCCCACTCCTCAACTTCCCCTTCCAGCAGGCAACCTCCCCCAACACCCCCTCTGCTGCTTTGCCTTGGGCTACTTGTACTTAATCCATCCAGAGGTTTTAGTTGATACTCTAATGTGATTTCTGCATTTCAATCTGAAAACCAAACATTTTTGACACAAAGGAAGCTTCATAGCAGGATTTCAGGCACCTTTATTCATGGCAGATATTTTTGGTCAGGGCAGCCTGCCTTTGAAATCGTTCCATTACTTGAGGAGGTCGACTCCTGCCTAAGTCACAACTCTCCTACAACTGCAACCGGCCATATCATTTCCATTGCCACTTCCAAGGCTTGAGAACATCAGCAGGGATGCAGGTTTCAGATGGTCTGGTCAATGCTGCAGTGTGTGCGGGGCATTCGGGGGCTCCAGCCTGCATCACAACCTCCTGGCCTGATCAAAGGAGGTTCTGTAGTTGGGTAACCAGAGTGTTGAATTCATTTTATCACAGAAGGATCTCACTCCTTTATGTTCCCCATGTAATTTGTATACAGGACAAATTACTTCTTACTATGATAGAGTTGCAATATAAACACCAAGACTGGTGATATGAGAAACTTAAAAAAATGTTTTTCAAATTTTCAAGTTTTTGTGTAAAAGCACTTTGTGGTGACAATCACATGGATCACCTCCCAGGTCATCAGTATTGGCCTCTAGGTTTAGCACTCCTGGCACTGCATTTTTGAGCGGCAAGAGTTAAAAGGTATTATCCCTGTCTTCTATAATCAATGATAACATTGATACTCTGCAAGAATTTAGATAAGAAACAGTTTAAGTAATATAGTATTTCTTAAAAACTTGAGTCTACAAGTCGTTGATCATATTCTAGCCAAGCAACTGGCATGGACTTAATATGGTCTCTTTTCCTTCTCTCTTTCTTTTCCAGTCAGTAGCTCAAAGGAAGGATGGATTGAATTTTAAAATCCTGCCAGATTTTTTATGGTAACCATTGTAGATGAACCATGTGTGGTCCTACTGAAGTATTAGAATCTCATGCAAAACTCTAACGAATGCCTCATTACAGAAGGCTATTCTGTTATTTTCTGTACCGTAAAAGTTCTAACACAAGAAAGTGGCAGTGGTTACTTTTCATCGACTTTAGCATGTGATCTCAGGGACTCAGACATATGTCTAAGTTCTATTCCGAGTTTTGGCAACAGAGCAGTGACAGATATTTCTGAATAAACAATTTTTAGGTGTTTTCAGCCGTTTGAAAAGTATTGCCAACACACTATTTGGTGTTAGCTCAACAGTCACTTCGTGCTGAGAATTAAAGAACTCTAAAGTCTACAAACATCGTACTTCACCAAGACTAACTATAATCGAAGGGTTTACTATTTGTTTAATAAAAAATCACACAGCAACTTTTATCCAAACAGCAACATATGACTTCACAGAAATACACTGAAAAATTTGACAATGTTATGCAAGAACCGCCAAAGTTTTAGTGTTTAATAATGAATAGCACAACTGACCAAGGTCCAAGATGTGAAGATACCATGTTCAAGAAACTGGGGGGTAAATCACTCTACAAACTAACTATATAATATGTGATAAGAATGCATACTTTATAATATAAAACCTGTCTACACATAGTAGTTAGCTGCAAAAAGCCATTTGATCTTCTCTTGGCTTGGAAAAATGCCAGATTCCAGTATAAATTATTAGCAACCTGTTGAAGAAGGAAAAATCATCAACATGTTTTTCATTATATGAGCACAAGTAAAAATGACATATAGACCTATCAACTAAAAATCCCTTTCCACTCTCCTACTGAGTTAAACTTATTTTCTTTGGACAATATTTTAGCAAAAATAGATTTAACTGGAAATATTTTTAAAAATTTTGGAGTCAGTTTCCTACTCCCATTCTTTTCTTTGAATGACCCCCATCACTAGCCAGTCTACAATCCTGAAATTCTAGTGGTAAGATTCTCAGTCGGTTGATGGCAGTTTTGACTGCCACATAATATAAAAAGAGATCCACAGAAGCATCTGAGACTGGTAAGACATTTTTCCAAGTTATCTCTGGATAAGAATAACGATAACATAACCCATAGAAAGCAGTTACGTGATTTACTCACACGTGAATGAACCCCACCTATTGTGAAGATAAAAGCAAATTTTAGAGTCTGTCTTCAACATCCCAAACCTGTATTTCACAGTAACTTAAAATGTGGTCCACAGCAAGCCCAGAAAATAGGAAATTAGGCATCTTTTACTGTATATTCTGCTTAGTACTCTACAAATCTAAAAATACTCAGGAACCATTTTATTTTTTTGAGACAGAGTCTTGCTCTGTCTCCCAGGCTGGAGTGCAGGGGCATCATTACAGCTCACTGCAAACTCTGCCTCCCGGGTTCAAACGATTCTCCTGTCTCAGCCTGCCGAGTAGCTGGGATTACAGATGTGCAGCACCACACCCAGCTAATTTTTGTACAGACAGGGTTTCACCATGTTGGCCAGGTTGGTCTTGAGCTCCTCACATCAACTGATCTGCCTGCCTTTGCCTCCCAAAGTGCTGGGATTACAGGCATGAGACACTATGCGCCAGTAACTTTTTTTTTTTTTTTTGAGACAGAGTCTCACTCTGTCGCCCAGGCTGGAGTGCAGTGGCGCGACCTCGACTGCAACCTCCGCCTCCCTCAGCAACATTCATTTTTATACAGAATTAAAATGTTACAAATGAAACACGAGAAAAGTGAGTTTAAAACTTATTTTTCACACACACAGAGGAAAAGGATCACCACAGACTGTGCTGAGTGATACTGTACATTTACCTATCTTGCTGTGTGGGTCTTTTTAATTACTAGGCTTTCCTCTGACATCTGAAACTATTCAGTGGAAATTTAAATGAACTCCAGAGTAAAAGCTTAATGTGGCCACAATCTAGTTCACCTATGTCAAGTTACCAAGGAAGTCTCCAGAATTTAAGCCATTTAAGAAGGTGGTAATGCGGGTGACTTATCAGTTATTTCCATAAAAAAAAAAAAAAGCAATGGAAAATCTTCCAGTGACAGGCTTTATAGGCCAACAAAAACACCTTTATTAGCTGGAATGATAAAAACTCAGTGGTTATCTAATGTTAGCCAGTGGTCTTAACTAACAGTGACAGAAGTCTAATTAATAAAAACTGGGAAAATAAATTCGGTGTAAAGAATGAATTTGGCATGAAAAATTTCAAAACATCAAGTCCACAGCGGGTAGACAATACAGTGATGTCTGCTGGGATCATGGCTGGGAACTGATCTACAGACTGACTACATAAAAATTATACTTACAGGTTCTCTCTATTCTTTTAAGAAAAAAAAAAAAAAAGGCCAGGCACGGTGGTTCATACCTGTAATCCCAGCACTTTCAGAGGCTGAGGCGGACAGATCACTCAAGGTGAGAATTCGAGACCAGCATGACCAATATGGAGAAACCCCATCTCTACTAAAAATACAAAATTAGCTGGGTGTGGTGGCGCAAGCCTGTAATCCCAGCTACTCGGGAGGCTGAAGCAGGAGAATCGCTTGAACCCAGGAGGCAAAGGTTGCAGGGAGCCGAGATCGTGCCATTGCACTCCAGGCTGGGCAACAAGAGCAAAACTCCGTGTCAAAAAAAAAAAAAAGAAAGAAAAGAAAAGAAAAAAAAATTGCCCACTTCCTCACCTTCAACTCTTTTGTGTGGCAGGTATCTTGTTTTCACCTTCCAGTTCTTCCACCCCAGCCTGTGTCATGAGGTCTGCGATATTCTTCTCCAGATCATCAATGCGACTACTCATATCATCAAGTGGTGAAGTTAAAGACAACGTGTGCCAACATCTCATTGAGCCCTTTTCCTCCCGTCCCTGCAGACTACGGCCTTAAACACAACGATTTTAGGGAAACTGGTCTTCCAATTTCCTTTAGACACTGTTACACGCTGGTGGGTAAGAGTACAGGACTCTGGGGCATGGCTACCCCGCATAGGATTCCAGCCCTGACCCTTACTAGTGATGGAACCCCTAAACCTCAATTTATTCATTCGCTAAAGATGATAACACTACAACCCACTCATCAGGTCATGCTGAGCATCAAAAGAAAGACACACACAAAAGCGCTTAGTTCACAGTCCATGGTCCACCACACCAGCTATTAGCATTGGTAGACGTATGCTCCTTGAGCCAGGGGTGTGTCTAACTCAGCTGTACCCCTAGCTCTCGGCGCAGACCTTCTCAGAAACACAGTACAATCCAAGCTCAAATTCTACAAGTGAATGGCTGAAGCTAGCCTGAAAACTACTCATTTATCCCCACCGCTGCCCGGCAAATAGGCTCCAAAGGCCCACAGGAGGCCGACTGCAGATAAAAAGGATATTTCTCCCAATGATCTGGTCAGACATGGTCTGAAATTTATCTTGCATCTGCTGCAGGAGTGTCTGCACCTAAGAAAAACCGAAACAAACAAACACGGTCCACATCAATCCTGAGACAACTTCCTGGGATCAGGACGCGAGCCCTGGTCCCGGGTTCCAGCCCCGTTTCTGCCTCTGGACAGCTGTGCGGCCTTCAGCAAGGATCTTCCTTCTCTGGGCTTCCGTTTTCCAACCCGTCCAATTAGACTGCTGGGCTGGGGAGGCCGCTGCGACTCAAAGCTCAGGGTCTTTAGGTTGTTTCTGCTGGGCTGGGGCACCCGGGGGTGTGTGAGGAGTTGAAGGGCGGGGAGGGTGTCAGAGGTAGGCGGGAGGGACCCGGGGGGCGTTCGCGACAGCTGAATGGGGATACTGGAGGGGGTCGGGCTTGGGGGCCCCGCGGGGAGACGGGCCCGCACCGAGCGCCCAGGGGGTCGAGGTGGCCGGGAGCCTCGGCCAGAGACGCTTCCAGAAACGGGGCCTCGGCAGACGCCACGCGCGGCCGCGGTGGGCGCGCCTCTGTCCAACAGGGCTTGGCCCGGCGCCGCCCGGGAAGGCCGCGGCCTCGGGCCCTCACAGCCCTCCCTTACCACCGAGGTGAGGTCCTGCACGGTCTTGGGGTCAGTCTCGGCCATCTCCCCGATGCCCAGCTTGGCGGTGATGTCTCAGACCGTAACCTACACTTCCGTTTGTCCGCTCAGACGCCCCCGGCCGCTGCTTCTCGCGACGAGACTGGCTGCTCGCGGGACCGCGGGGCATTATGGGAGTAGTAGTTTCTCCCGCACCGGAAGGGCCTCGAGGCCGCGCGCTTCCGTTCCAAGGAGCGGCCCCACCCAACTCTCCCTGCCCTTTTTTGCATAGCCCCTCCCCTCCCCCTATGCCCCGCCCCTCACGCAGCGTGCCGTCGGTTGGGTGGGAAGTGAGACCAATTCAGAAATGGAGTAATAGAGGTCTTGGCCTCCCTTCCAGGCTGTAGTCGGTCGAAAGACCGCTCTGGGGTTTCTTTGGCCTGTCGGGACGAACTTACAGAACTTTTGCTCTTCAACAAGACCCACTATACCCTTGTAACAGCCCCCAAGCCAAGGAACATGACCCCGCCCCCCCCCGGAAGCCCCACGGCCCCTGTCCTGTCCTGTCATCTGTCCTGTCCTGTCATCTCCACCCTATGAGGGTGGTCAGCGTGTGGAGTTTAGCCCAGTAGGTTCACTGTGCCCGTCAGGTTCACATGAGGGGATTCAGACAGGAAGCTGTCCATCATGCCTGGCTTCTTTCACTCCACGCAATGCCTGCTGTTGAGTGGGGAAGGCTTCCGGCGTCAGGGTTAGACTGTGGGTTTGGGTGTTGAAGGAGGTGGACACTGCTGATTTGGAACCTCAACTTCCAACGCCACAGATGGTCTTTAGGATTGGGTCTCATGGCAAGGGGATAGGAGAGTCCTTGACTGCGGGCCTGGCATGTTCTGGAAACTTTCACACATCTCATTTAAGGACTGTGCTATGTGAGGGGTCAGCTCCAGTTTGACTTTAGTTGGGGAGAGGCTGTAAGTTGTTAGAGCTGTTACAGGAAAGGGTCCTGATCCAGACCCCAAGAGAGGGGGTTCTTGGATCTCATGCAAGAAAGAATTCAGGGCGAGTCTGTAAAGTGAAAGCAAGTTTAAGAAAATGAAGGAATAAAAGAATGGTTACTCCATAGACAGAGCCCTGAGGGCTGCTTGTTTCTCATTTTTATACTTATTTCTTGATGATATGCTAAACAAGGGGTGGGTGATTCATGTCTCCCCTTTTTAGACCATATAGGATAACTTCTTGACGTTGCCATGGCATTTGTAAACTGTCATGGCAGTAATGGGAGTGTAGCAATGAGGACAAGCAGGGTTCACTCTTACTGCCATCTTGGTTTTGGTGGGTTTTGGCCGGCTTCTTTACCACAAGCTGTTTTATCAGCAAGGTCTTTATGACCTGTACCTTGTGCTGACCTCCTATCCCATCCTGTGACTTAGAATCCTTTAACTGTCTGGGAATGCAGCCCAGTAGGTCTCAGCCTCAGTTTACCCAGCTCCTATTCGAGATGGAGATGCTGTTGTTCAAACGCCTCTGCCAGACCCACCAGTGTCTCTAACAAACGTGGAATCCAGTTGGCCTTGAGGCATGAGACTTCAACTCCCTTCACCACCCCTTCCCCCTCACTCACACCTTTGCCCCTCACCCTTCACACCTCATCCTTTCCTATAGAGAGATCTTCCTTTCTGTGTAAGTATGCACAACTTTTTTGTAATTGGCTGTTGTCAACTGGTATTTGGCTAGTGCTTTACCCGACCACTTGAAATAAAAATATCTCAGTGTTTTAACTTAATCCTCAGAAGACCCTGTGATATAATTATCATAATTTTACATTTTTGAGAAAACAGATGCAGAGGCATTAAGAAACTGGAACAAGGTCATCAAATTAAGGAAGTAAGAGATGCAGGACTTCCTGACTCTACATCTTCTCCTTTTTTCTCACCATTCTAGAATTATCTGAGTTTTTTGTGCTTAGAGCAGCGTTTCTCAAGAGCTGCAATACTGGCATTTGAGTCAAGTCATTCTTTATTGTTGGTGGTGGGGGGGGCACCCTGTATATTGTAGGACGTTGAGCAGCATCTCTGACTTCGACCTACTAGATGCCAGTATCTCAGTTTTCTTAAAATACTTTTTTTTTGAAATGGAGTCTTGCTGTGTTGCCTAGGCTGGAGTGCAGGGGCACGATGTCGACTCACGGCAACCTCTGCCTCCCCGGTTCAAGCGATTCTCCTGCCTCAGCCTTCTGAGTAGCTGGGATTACAGGTGCGCACCACCATGCCCAGCTAATCGTAAAAGACTTTTCATAAAACTTCAGAACTCCTTAAAAACTAGTGAATAGCCAAGGTGAAGAAAGACCTCAGGCTTCTGACTTTAGACCCCAATCCCTGGGACTCCCACACTCAGCAAAGAAAGCTGGGTGCCTGCACCCTGGATTTCTGGGCAGATCTGTCTTATGGCTGTGGGCAACTCAGGAACATGAATTAGCACTAGAATCTGGAGTTTTCCTTTTCTTTTCTGGTAAGACACTTGTGGTTTTTTTTTTTTTCAAATTCCAATTGGAAATTTGCTTTATATAAACAACAAACAAACTTGATACTCTTTTAGTGGAGGCATTATTTGTTCCTTTATTTTTTTCGCTTAAACAGATAGGCAGTATGCTTTCTCTGTGTGGAGACCAAGGTCTGTTAAAGGGCTGCTTTTCACGGAAGCTTCACTAATTTATACTCATGGCTGACATACCTTGTGGGGCTGACACACCGAACCTAACTGAATATTGTCCCATTAACAAAACTAATGTATTACGTGTAAGGCACCAGTAATTAACCTTTACACTTCGGTTTTGAACAACTCTCATTTTTAACCTTTATTTAAGTGTCATAGTTGTCTTACCTCCTCTTAGCATTTTTTTAAAGCTCTTCCTAGATTAATTGCATGTTGTAACTCCCTTTTTCCATTCAAGACAGTTCTGTTTTACGTGCGCTTATTATGGTACTTTTGTAATTGCTTTTTGGTTCTCTGGGCCATTCTTTTGACATGCCCCCTTTCTTGGATCTATATTATGATAGGTGGCTGGGCATGGTGGCTCGTGCCTGTAATCCCAGCACTTTGGGAGGCTGAGGCAGGCAGATCACTTGAGACCAGGAGTTCAAGACCATCCTCGCCAACGTGGCAAAACCCCGTCTCTACTAAAAATACAAAAATTAGCTGGGCTAGGTGGCGTGCACCTGTAATCCCAGCTATTCAGGAGGCTGAGGCAGGAGAATCGTTTGACCTGGGGAGGCAGAGGTTGCAGTGAGCCGAGATCGATCCACTGCACTTCAGCCTGGGCAACAGATTGAGACTCTGTCTAATAAAATAGTAATAATAAAATACACTGTGGAAGGTGTTGGTCTGTCCATGTGACCACATGCAATGAGGTGCTTTGTGCGTTTGTCTTGTGTGAGCAGCGATGGAATGATCCTAACAGGGCCTTGGAGGAACTGGAATGTGTTCTTTGCCTAGTTGCACCTGCGTCAGCTCTATAGGCCCAGCTCTGGGGCCCAGCAGCTGCTCCCCTGGTTTGCTTTCCTGCCAGGTTGCCTCATGCTGCTGCTGAGTTCCCCTCACCTGATGGGCGGTGCCACAGCAGGGTCAGTGAAGGTCAGTCCTTCTAGTGACCTGGGCTGCCCTAGCCCTGGCCCTTCAGTAGCCATTCCAAACCTTTCCGGTCTCCCCAAATCCAGGACTTTATCCCCTTCACCCTCAGAGGATTACCTTATATTCTGTTTTGTGGAGAAAATAGAGACTGTCCATCAAAACACCTTAACTCCTGCGTGCATTCATAAGTTCCTGCATTAACCCCGGTGTCACTAGCTAACGATCCTTTCTGTCTCAGGAAGAAGTGTCCTTCCTCGCGCACAGGGCTCTGGGTTTGTCTAAGGCAGAGAGACCTGGGCCCTGATCCCATTCTCTTTCCTCAACTCCAGGAACTTGCTTCCTGCATTCATTTTCTTTTTTCCAATGATTCCTCCTTCTCAGCACATAAAAGTGACCAACCCCCCGCCCCACCCCCACTGCACAAAAAACAAATAGAAAATGGAAACCAGTCCAACCAGGGTGAACCTCCACTGACTGTGTGCCCTTGTTGAGCTACTGCTCATAGGGGAGGTTCTAGAAAGGAAGGACTTATTGTCTTAGTTACTTGATCCACTTCCTTACCTCCTGTTCATGCAACTTTGCTTGTTTTGCTTCTACTAAAATGATTCTAGGTGCTGTGTGGACAGGTGCTACAAAAGTGTGACTCACACGGTGGACATTCATTCATTCCATTTTCATTTCTCTTTGAGTGATCCTGACAAGCAGAGGGTCTCTCAGGTGGATGTTACTATGTCTTTGAGACCTCTCCAATCCTTATTTGTCTCTCATTTTAATACAGAGAGTTTCATACGCAGACCTTAAGTAGACGTAGTATCTAGCTAAAAGGTAATTATGCTTTTTTGTTTGTTTTTGTTGTATTTATTTTATTGCTGCTTTAGTGTATTCCAAGTGATACTGGTTTTTCATTCATGTTATAATGTAGAGTTTTCTTTTTCTTTTTTTTTTTTTGAGACAGGGTCTCACTCTGTTACCCAGGCTGGAGTGCAGTGGCACAGTCATGGCTCCCTGTAACCTCAACCTCGCAGACTCCAGCAATCCTCCTGCGACAGGCATGCACCATTACGCTTGTCTAATCTTTGTATTTTTTGTAGAGATGGAGTTTTGCCATGTTGTCTAGGCTGGTCTTGAACTCTTGGGCTCAAACCATCTACCTACCTGCCTTGGCCTCGCCAAATGCTGGGATGATAGGTATGAGCTACCATGCCCGGCCAATGTACCAGCTTCTTTTAAAATAAATTCAAGCCAAAATTATAAATGTAAAATTACGTAGTTTAAAACTAGAGTTGTAGCTGATGGTACAGGTGGCATTTCAGTATGGCAGAGTTAGTGAAGGTGCTGAGAGATGAGACAGGGAGATGGCTAAATAGTGACGCTATTCCCTTGGGATTAAAGTTTAGAAAATCCTGCCTTGAAAGAAGGCAGGGAGCCAAAAGGTGAAGAGATTTCATGTGCTATAAAACAACATGTTTATATAATTTGATAAGGGGAAGCACAGGAACTATGAGTGCATCAGGGTAACATCGACTTGCTTCTTCTCCCTGGGGATAAAGTCAGAGAGGATGCTGAGGAATGTCAGCAGGTGCTGGGTCCCCGTTTTTCACAGGACAATCCTTCAGGTGCTAGTAAGCCTCAGGAGGAGGATGCTGTCCTGCTGGCACGAGGAGGGGCTGGGGCAGGACCGTCATCATCCAACAAAGGTAGGGCTTAGTTACAGACACAGAACGGCAGATTTAATCTAGAAATACCACCATCCTGGTACCAGTCCTCTTGGCTTGGATTCCCATGTAAAAATCCAGCGTTGCTACCCTCTCAAGGGTGTGCCCTGGCTAGAATGAGTGGATATTTTGCCTTGCATTACCAAAGCACAAAGAGGTCTCTTTGAGGACTTGTTTGCAAAAAAATCAAAAAACAAAAAACAAACAAACAAAAACCTAGAAAATTGCTTTTCTGGGGGAGAATGGTGTGATGGGTGGTTGTTCTGACACATCTCAAATTCTCTTGCTTTTGGATTGAAGCATTGGTTTCTGTTTCTTATGTTCTTTTGAGGCAAATTTCCAAATTAGCGTCTCTATGACTGGCTGCCAAGGCATCCGTTTGCTATTTATTTACCCAAACTAGCAGTTTCCGGGAGACAGACCGCCTAGGGGGAAGGAAAGTTTTCTTATAGACCAGATTTGCAAGTTTGGGTTTCCTCTGCTTCATCCCCCATCATTGTCAACTTGCTTAGTCCTCAGCACTTTCATGCATTGTTTGTGATGACAGTTTTTTCCTGGTGATAAATGGGGTGGTGCTGCCTTAGCGTATAGCAGGAAAAGTGCCAGGGTGGGGCCATGCATACCACTTAGTAGTCGTGAGACCTACTGTGAGATAGTTTTTAACTGTGTGAACCTCAGTTTCTTCATCTATAGAATGGAGCTAATGTCTATTACATAAATTATGTATATGATATATAATTATGTATTATACATAAATTACACATATAACTACAAGGTAATATGTGTATACACATCTATATAGATACGTAAAGTATCCGGCCCGTAGGAAGCACTTATGAACACCCCCTTCCCTTTTTTTTTTTTGAGATGGAGTCTTGCTCTGCTCTGTTGCCCAGGCTGGAGTGCAGTGGCACTATCTTGGCTCACTGCAACCTCCGGCTCCCAGGTTCAAGAGAGTCTCCTGCCTCAGCCTCCTGAGTAGCTGGGATTACAGGTGCCCATCACTACACCTTGCTTAGTTTTATATTTTTGGTAGAGACGAGGTTTCACCACGTTGGCCAGGCTGGTCTTGAACTCCTGACCTCAGGTGATCGGCCCACCTCTGCCTCCCAAATTGCTGGAATTACAGGCGTGAGCCACTGCATCTGGCCCCCTCCTTTTTTTACAAAATGATCTCACTAAGCTTCTTGCTGTCTATCTTCTCTCTCTTTCTATCTCTCTCTCTCTCTCTCTATCACCTATCCATCTGTCCTTCTGTCATCTATATATCTGTTTTTCCAAATCAGAATGATTGACTTTTATGAAAGAAGCAGAAGAGAGCCAATTATTAAGCAGGCAGCACTTGGTTTTAGTCTTGGTTTTTAAACATCATAGACTAACCTGGTGTGGAGTCCTGATAAGTAAGCAACAATGAGGAAGGGGGTCCCAGGTAGGGAACAACTGTTCCAAGAGACAGCTAATCACAAACAAGCCGCTGGCATAACTACCTCACTCCAAGTGTAACATCCTCCAGCACAACCCTATAAAACTTCCCTCCAGCCCCTGCCTCTTTCCAGACAGCCCCTTCTCTGCTGTGCTGCCTGTTGCTTCCTTGCAACGTACTTTCCCTTGAATAATCGGCCTTTCTTTACCTACAACTGTCTTGGTAAATTGGTAAATTCTTCTTTTTTTTTTTTTGTTTTTTTGAGACAGAGTCTCACTCTGTTGCCCAGGCTGGAGTGCAGCGGCGCTATCTCGGCTCACTCTAACCTCCGCCTCCCAGGTTCAAGCGATTCTCCCGCCTTAGCTTCCTGAGTAGCTGGGATTACAGGCATGCACCACCATACCCAGCTAATTTTTGTATTTTTGGTAGAGATGGGGTTTCACCACATTGGCTGGGCTGGTCACGAACTCCTGACCTCTGGTGATCTGCCCGCCTTGGCCTCCCAAAGCGCTGGGATTACAGGCATGAGCCACCATGCCCTGCCGGTAAATTATTTTACCATCCACAACACCGGCACCAGCCAGTTGCACCCACGACACTGTGCATCATTGGAAAAAAAGGTCCCTTTGCTCTGTCACAGTGTTTAGACTAGACTGTACTAAAGATGGTCTAAGACTAAACACACAAGTTAAAAATCCCAGATAAGCTTTATTTGAATATTTCACAAACAAGTTACACATTTCTTTGTAACTACATAGTAAAGCAAATGTTAGTTTACAGCTCAGAAACTGTAAGCAATTCAGCAGTGAGGGCCCAAAGGAGTGACATCTGCCATAGACTGAATATTTTAACATGATTAACTTTTATCCCTTTTGAAAAGTGTTTGTGAATAAAAAGCATTTAAAATTTCTTAAATGTTTTATCTGGGGGGATAAATAAAATTTTGTCATCAGGACAGTGTGGACATGTGCATGACAACACAGATTTATATATGTGTATATATATATATATATATATATATATATATATATATAGCCTGCATTTTCAACTCTCTAATAGTCTGAATTCATGTATACGACAGATATAGAATGGCTTTATTACTCTTTAAAGAAAAAGCTTTTTAAAAAGTAGGAAAACAATAGAGTCTCCAGTTTATTTTCATAGTGCTTCTGTAAGCCCCTTTCTCCAACTCTTCATAGCTTCAGAGTGAAAAAAACCTCCCTCGTCCTACATCACCCAATGTATTTCACCATCTCCCTACCAAGGAGACGGCACGTGGAGAGTCAAATAAAATGGTGCAAAGGGTTATCAAGCTCAGCAACCCTCCAACGATAGATGTGATGATAGCAACATAGTATGAGAGAGAGGACATTTTTCCGCTTACTTAATTTGATGAGTATCTAAATTATTTCTGCTTAAATTATAGACTTACTCTTAAATTATATAATTGAAGTTCTTATCTGAAACCCTCATACACACATCCATTTCCACCATTTTTTGCTGTCTCTCTCTATCTTGTATATGCTTTCGTATGAACACAGTCACAACTGCAGAATTTTTTCAATAGTGGGCTAATCTATTAGCAATAGGAAATATAGTAAGGGTAACACATTGGATATAGTGAAAGAATTGTTAATTGCATTAGATGAACCATTTTGAAAGCATTTTATCATTAGACGGTGAAAAGTATAAAATCTCAACAGTCAGTTAAGGAGAGAAGATGAAGGTCTTTATGAAAGATGTAGCCAGATTATTAGATTGTTATTCTTAGTATTTGGTAAACAGAAAAGGTAGGTGGCTTTTTCAGTGCTTGGGTTTCCTGTTGGTGTGATTTACCCTGTTGACTCATGTTTAAGGCAGCTACACGTAAACAGATTTATGGGCTACCTTTACAAAATCAGCAACTACTTAGAGATCCTTTAGAATTTGCCTCTTTGAATAATCTATAGCAAAGCACAGTGCAAGCCCTTTGAGACCCCACCCCACTTTCTCCCTCAGTTTTCTCTCCCTTCAGTTGGTTTGGTAGGGAATGAGTACTCTGGAGTTCATAAATTTCCTTTTTTTTTTTTTTTGACGGGGTCTTGCTCTGGTGCCCAGGCTGGAGTGCAATGGCTCACTGCAAACTCTGCCTTCTGGGTTCAAGCGATTCTCCTGCCTCAGCCTCCTGAGTAGCTGGGATTTCAGGTGTGCACCACCACACCCAGCTAATTTTTGTATTTTTTAGTAGAGATGGGGTTTCACCATGCTGGCCAGGCTGGTCTTGAACTCCTGACCTTAAGTGATCCACCCGCCTCTGCCTCCCAAAGGGCTGGGATTACAGGCATGAGTCACCATGCCCAGCTACTTTTGATTAACTGAGATGTTAAATTAATCTAGGAGAAGCCCCTCATCTACCTGCTAACAAGTCATGGAAGGGAAGGGGCAAATAATTATTTTATCTTGCACAGGAAAAATTTCTAAGGTCTCAATATTAATTTAGAACGATGTTAACATTTTTTTTTAACAGAAAGCTTTCAGATTGAAGAAGTATAGCACGAACTTAATAGTAGGTAACAGAAGATACTGTTAGTAAAAGGTACTTAATAGTAAAGGGTACCTCATAGTAAAAGGTACTGTTGCTTAACAGTAAGTTGGTCTAGCCGCATAGTCATGCTAATGGAGGCTTCAAACTAGGGTCTTCCGGTCTGCAGTAGGCATTTGTCTGGTTTTGCTCCTGGGTTGAGAGTGGCATTGTGATGTTGTCGGAAGAACATGAACCCTGGAGCCAGATAGCCTGAGGTTTGGTTCTGGAGGCCACTTACCTTGGGCAAGCCATTCGATTTTTCTGAGCCTCAGCCTTCTTTATCTGTAAGTTGGAGAAGATAGTAGTACTTGCCTCATATGTTACTGGAGGGATTAATGAGTTACTATCTATAAGGATTTTGTACAGTGTGGGCACATAATAAGCAGTTGATAAATATAAACCATTATTATAATTATTAATCACCTTTTTGGTACCATGTTCATACACCCCCTAGGAAAATTGTAGACTCCTTTCCTCAGAATCATCTGGAGAGCTTGTGCCTGGGTGCAACTGCACTAAATCCAGGATCAAACACAGACTTGTTAAAAATTTTTTAGTTGTCACATCTTAAGATTAAGACCCAGTGTATTTATTTGGGTAAAATGCAATTTGAGCTACTTTATGAGTGTGATGGTAGATGGTTGTTCCATTTATCAGACTGTTTTAAATGACATCCTGAAACTCTGGAATGAGCTATCAAAATTTCTAACGATGTTCTTTAAGAGCCAAAGTCTTATTTGATACCTACCATGAAATCTGGCTGGATTTATTTCGTTATAATGCTTAGATTTGCTGGTGTCGGCCAAGAGGCATAGCAGGTATATCTGCCTGGAAAGATGCTCATTTGGAGAGAACTGGCAGTACTGAAGGTGACTTTTATTAAAATTAGAAAATGTGTGCATATTCTTATTAAAACAAATTATCCAAAATAATTAATTTATCGTATGTAAAATGAGGGAGAAAATGTGATTTTTAATCAGCTAAGTTGGTTGAGTATTAATAAAAAGAAGTGAAGGTGTGACTGTTTGCTCAGTGGAAATAAAACCCTCAGACCTGTGCTCAGTAATTGGGAAAAGCAATTTCTGCTTCTTACTTAACTTCATTTTTTAATAAGTTGGACTCAGATAAAATGCATAGGTAATAATGAAATAACATTTTGATTCTACTATGGTTTTCAGTAAACAATGTAATATATTCCAGCAAGTTAACAAAACATTCTATGATTCAGGAAATGCTACCACTTTGGCCTGTAAGAATTGGTTTATTTTTCTTTTTTTCTGGAAAGTATTAGGAGGAACATGACAGAAGTATCCCTGTCCTGATTAGAACTGTGGGGACAGAGAATATGTTTAAATAAGGGAAAGTTGAGGCATATTCTATTTATTAATGAAGTGTGCACTTTACTCCTATTTTTCTGAATTTTCAGCGAAGTTAAGCTTCTGGTTAGGTTTGCAAAGTGCAGGAGAGCTTACTGGCTTGAGAGGAAAGGAGTCGTCTTGGATTTGTTTCCTTCAGTGAATGGCCACTCAGCTGCTGTGTTTCTCCCTGCAGGTGGCTGAAGTTTATGTTGGAGGGTGACTTCCTGATTGCCAGTTAGCATATGTGTCCAGCTACCAGCCGCCTGACTGGCTGAGGATGCTCTTGGTTTGTTCAAGGGTGAACGTTCTCCCCCTGCCTTGCAGGAAGAGAGGAGCAAGGTGCGCCAGGGAGACGCGTGATAGTGCCCTATAAAGCCAGTAGAGGAAATCTTGTGAAGTGTGAATGCACAGGCTTAGATTCCCCTGTCCCTGAGTCGGGGGCATGTGCTCGTGGAGAATGACCCTGTCAAGTTCTAGGTGTGGCATCTCCTGATCCAGCAACAGGATTTGTTCCAGAGAAAAATCCCCAGGTCTTGGGACTGTTGACAGATGGCCGTGACTGTGCTTAATGTGGTCATCAAACTGAGAATGGTCTGTCTCATCTTTGAGTATGCCATTACCTTTATAGCTGATTATGACACCCTCAGATTATATCATGAGGTGGACAAGATGAGTCCATTGCCCATGCTGAGAACTAGTACTTCTGTCTTTATAGACTCACTCACCAACCAGAGAGGTACGACGGACCCCAAATGGTCAGTCAAAAATGTGAACTTGCACTAAGACAAGACCCAGCATCAGTGACATTAGACACAAGATAGAAATCAGAGAAAAGTTACTGTCCAGCAGTTTTAACCACCAATACCCATTTATTTTAATGGAAAAAAAAATCTCTGCATTCTATATGTTCCAAAAGGATTTACCATTGAAACAAATACAATATATGGAATTCTATCTGTATAATTTCACTATAACAAAGACAACATATGACTTCTACTTCCTACAGAAGGCTAACTGAAAGCACAAGTGCAAACATAGATTGCATAAGAAAGCGTGTGTGTGTGCGTGTGCGGTTAAAACCTTTAGTAAGCAACTGCATTAAAATATGCTAAGACACTTACCTTACCCTAGTTCGTGGCGAGCTCTAATAAAAAGCCACAAGCTGTCACTAGTTTTATTTGATAGAAAAATTTGGTGTGAGCTTTGATGATTCATTTACGGTTTATCAACAAGAAGGTAATCTTAGAACAAGCACTAACTTTCCGCTTTTACATGCTCACAGAATACAAATCAGTTACTTTTCATACATAACGAACGTCTTTTATTTTCAGGTTTGCAAACAACGGTAGTCAATTCACACAAAAGGGTACTTTTAAAACTACCTGTATTTACTCTATTTTATGCCTGTATATATGAAACAAACAGAGTGAATGTGCATAAATGTATGTCTGTACATGTGGGTATATATGTGTATACAAGATGGTACCTGTACACCTCTTTGTATGCATGTATGACCTCCATGATGACAGGTGCAGTTGTACATTTACTGAGGAGGGAGAGATTCTCTACCATGATCTGTGTCCCCATAAGAATCAGTGCGACTGTGGATTCGGGACACATACAAATGCAGGTTGGTGCCCATGAAAGAAAACGTCAGCCCTTTTCTTGGCATTTGGTGGTGAAATTGCCTGCTCTGCTACTCACCGCCTTGGCTCAGGATCACGGTATCAGATGGCAGTGAAAATTGGTTGTAGTCCTCGAACTCAATAAAGAGAAAGGACTTCTTTCTCTGCTCTCCCTCTCTGTGGACCTGCCTGGCTGGTCATGGCAGCATTCAGACTGAACGGGACAGTGGAGAAGTAGCTTCAGAGCAAAAGTGACAGCTCTGTGGTCTGTCCTCATGCTGACCTTGATGCGGGAGGCCCTGGAGGGTTCAGTTGTCTTAGTTTCCACCCACCTTGCTTAACCTTGCAAGGAAGAATGGCATCAAAACGAGGCTTCTCCAGGATAGTCTGTCTCTATAAATACCGTGTATATGTACATACAGATACTCATACATACACCAATACTAACCCACAGACAAAGCTGGGTGCCTGGAGCACTGGCTAGCGACATGTTAACACACCAGAAAAAGTAGTCATTGTTCCTGCTCCCAGAAGATCAAGCCATATGTCATGATCTTTAAACATTCAGGGAAAATTCAGAGGATTCCATTAATTAAAGGAAGGAGGAAGATGCTGTCAAAATGATGAAGTACAGACTAAGTGAAATTGCAAAGAAAATAAAAACCCGGAACAATTGAGGCCTAGTTGTGAAGTTCGATAGCTGTAAACCGCAATCTTCAGATTTGGATAGTTTTTTTTTTCTTTTTCCTGTTGCTATGGAAACTTGGGAGTCAAGCTTCAGACGTCAGGAGTTCTCACAGACCTGAATAGAGAGGGTTCAGAGTTAAGTCGGGAATATCACCACTCAATTCAAAACATTTTAGCTAAAAACCAGATAAATGACAGGCAAGCTATAATAAACACATTTTAAACATCACACGACTATGGGGGATTTTTTTTTCCTTAAGGATCACATTGGAAGACAGAATGAATAGCTGTGTCATAAAAAGCTGGACTTCTCTGAAAATGCTAATGGTGACTTCAGATGCCAAACATCGCTCAGACCGAGAGCTGCTATTACCACTGTTACCAATGAGCCTTATGTCTTTGTCTCTTAGCACATAGCTTGGCTATTTTATGAGCACGCTATGTATCTTAGAGATTGGTGATTATCCCTTGTATGTATTGACTTCCTGTGACTATATATATATATATTGACTTAAGGATCACAAGTCACAAAGCAAGATACCTATTGGTGGTTCTTCAAACATGATATGTTTTTATTTTATTTTGAGACAGGGTCTCATTCTGTTGCCCAGGCTGGAGTGCAGTGGTACAATCTTGGCTCACTGCAACCCCTGTCTCCTGGGCTCAAGCGATCCTCCCACCTTAGTCTCTGGAGTAGCTGGGACTACAGGCATGCACCGCCATGCCTGGCTAATTTGTGTATTTTTTGTAGAGATGGAGTTTCTCCATGTTGTCCAGGCTGGTCTTGAACTCCTGGCCTCAAGCGATCCTCCCATCTTGGCTTCCCAAAGTGCTGGGGTTATAGGCTCACCTGTGAGCCACTGCACCAGGCCCAAACATGGTATATCAATTTCCTGTTGCTCCTGTAACAAATGGCCATAAAGTTCAAACAACACAAATCTATTCTCATACAGTTCTGGAAGTCAGAAGACTGAGATGAGTCTTATGGGGCTAAAACCAGTGTTGGCCGGGCTGTGCTCCTTCTGGAGGCTCTAGGAAAGCATCCGTTCCCTTGCCTTTCCTGGCCTCTAAGCGTTGCCTGCATCCCTTGGCTCATGGCCCCTTCCTTCATCTTCAGAGGCAGCACTGCAGCATCTTCTCTTTTTCACCTCTGGCCTCCTTCTGTTTCTGCCATCGCATGGTCTGTTTCTAATTGACTCTTCCTTTGTCCCTCTTATAAGGACTCTGTGATTATATCAGCCTCACCTGGCTAATCCAGAATACTCTCCCCATCTCAAAATCCTTCACTTAGTTACTTCTGAGAAGATTTTTTTTTTTTTTTTTTGAGACAGTCTCACTTTGTTGCTCAGGCTGAAGTGCATTGGCACAATCTTGGCTCACTGCAACCTCCGCCTCCCAGGTTTGAGCGATTCTCGTGCCTTAGCCTCCTGAGTATCTGGGATGACAGGCGCCTGCCCAAAGTCTCTTTTGCCGTATAAGGTAACATGTTCACAGGTTCCAGGGATTAGGATGAGAAGTACATCTTTGGGGGCCATTACTCAGACAATCACGAAAGTAGCATTGTGTTCCCAGAGGAAAAAAGGCATCTTGTGGCAGACTGTGTTGCAGACTTTGAGAACGTCACTCATGTAGAAAACTTCACAGAAAGAGATATCAGCATAGTGTGCGTTCAAGAGCCTGTCTTCCCAGCGCCTGCTCGTGGCTCCTCCTTATGGCCAGCTGGGGGGCTGGCTCCAATGTGGAGTCTGTCACTCTGCTCAACTCAGCAATGTTGGCTGGGAGAGGCTCTGGCTCTAGGATGCTCAGATCCAGTTTCAAAATGAGGCATGTTTTTGCCTGCATTTTTCTTTTATTGCCACCTTACTCCTCGCAAGCACGTTTTGTCTGTGCAATTCCAGCAGAAGGCGTGAATTCCAGCCCAGGACTAACAGTTCATGAAATTGAGTAAACTATTGTGTCTACAGTAATAGTTGCCAAAGCCCTTCCTCACTCTCAGGCTTCTGTTACAGTCTTGCTCCATCGAAAGAAGGAAAAAAGAAAGGAATTAATCAGTCTACAAGTGCTGTGTACTCATTTATCTGAACTTTGTTCTCACTCCTACTGATACCCTATTCCTGCCTCCATCCAAAAGCGCCCACTGAAGACAGGCTGCCCTCTGCTCAGAACTTCAGATGTTTTGAGGCACTCTTTTCATTTTTACAATGATTAGGTCTCATTTATACCCCATGCTGCAAGACAGTTGTAAAATATGAACTATTTTTGCAAAAGCCTATTAGGAAGAATGTTAAGATGTTGTTTTGGGTTGGATACATATTGCTCTTTATTGTTTTAAATTGGCAAAAGCCATTGATGTTGTCAGGGTGGTGGAACGTCTCCACTTTCTGTGTCTGATTTTGGTTAGAGAGCAGAGTGGGGTTTCTCAGCCTCAGCACTACTGACATTTGGGGTTGGATAATTCTTTGTGGGGGGTGTTGTTGTGTGTATGGGAGGACACTTAGCAGCACCCTTACCCTCCACCCACTAGATGCCACTAGTGGTGTCCTGCCAGGCATAATAATCAAAATGTCTCTAGACATTTCAACTGTCTCCTGGGAGGCAAATTAGTTAAAAACAACAACAACAACAACAACAACAACAGCAAAACAGTTTTGGCGGCATAAAATCCACTAAATAGGCTCCAACCTCTTGTTTTCAAATTAGAGTCTCAAATTCCTGTTTTAAGTCAATTTAGATGATAACATAAGTGATTTGTCCCAGGGCTATTGAGATGATTACTTGAGGAAATTTATTTAATTTATGTAAAGCCCTTAGCTTGCTTGTGCAAGGTGCATGGAAAGCCTCCAAGAATCAACTGTCATTGTCCATAATGTCATGTCACTTTAAGGGGCCACAGCTCCTCTGCAAAGCATGACTGCGGCCGTCTGCAGGCCGAGGACAGCCCACTCTGCCTGGGTTTAATGCCTTTGTAGGCCCTGTGTCTGTCCATAATACGTTTCACAATAGAAAGGAACAAAATACTGATACACTTTAAGAAATTCTAGAAAAGACAAAACCATTATTAGAGAAAGCAGATAAATGAGAGCCTGGATTGCGGAAAGGGGATCAAGAGCAAAGGAAACTGTATTTTGACTAGGGTGTGGTATAAAATTCTGTACACTTACCAAAATGCATCAAACTGTACACTTGCAATGGATGCATTTTGTTTTATGCAAACAATACATTGAAAAATAAAATTTTAAAAGTGTTTAGTGGTTATCTTTTGCTCATCTTGGCTTTTTTTCTTTTTTTTTGAGACAAAGTCTTGCTCTGTTGCCCAGGCTGGAGTGCAATGGCGCAATCTTGGCTCACTGCAATCTCCAGCTCCTGGGTTCAAGCGATTCTCCTGCCTCAGCCTCCTGAGTAGCTGGGATTATAGGCGTGTGCCACCACACGCAGCTAATTTTTGTATTTTTAGTAGAGACGGGGTTTCACCACATTGGTCAGGCTGATCTTGAATGCCTGACCTCGTGATCCGCCCACCTCGGCCTCCCAAAGTGCTGGGATTACAGGTGTGAGCCACCCCGCCCAGCCAGGCATGCATATTTTATTTTTATTTTTATTTTTTTGAGATGGAGTCTCACTCTGTCCTACAGGCTGGAGTACAGTGGCATGATCTCAGCTTATTGCACCCTCTGCCTCCCAAGCTCACTCGATTCTCCTGCCTCAGCCTCCCGAGTAGCTGGGATTACAGGTGTGTGCCACCATGCCCAGGTAATTTTTATAGCTTTAGTAGGGATGAGTTTCACCATGTCGGTCAGGCTGGTCTCGAATTCCTGACCTCAGGTGATCGGCCCACCTAGGCTTCCGAAAGTGTTGGGATTACAGAAGTGAGCCACGGTGCCTGGTCCACATTTTGTTTAATGTTAATTTTTAGCTGACATGGGGTGGGGCTTTTTTTTCTTTTTTTCAGAGATGGGGGTCTCACTATGTTGCCCAGGCTGGTCTCAAACTCCTAGCCTCATCCAATCCTCCCACCTCAGTCTCCCAAAGTGCTGGGATTATAGGCATGAGCCACTGTGCCCTGCCCACTCACCTCTTTAAACTTCTTTATTGTGTCTGAGTTTGTCTACCTCTTACCCCCCATATAGAGACATTTAATTTTGGTGTTTGTTAAGATAGTTCACCTGATCTGTCCTTTTACATTCTTGCTAATACTGGTTAATTAAGCCTAAAGCAATGGTCAGAAATGGTTTCCTGACAAGTTCTTTTTTTGAGACTTGCCATACCATACAAAGTCGTGCTAGAAAAACCACAGAAACAGCTTAATGGCAATGCCGACTTGCTTCACTGGGAGGGTGCTAGGGGAAGAATTACACATCCGCTTCATGCCACTGACACGCACTTTATACAACAACAACTGGGCCAGGCGCGGTGGCTCACGCCTGTAATCCCAGCACTTTGGGAGGCCGAGGCGGGCGGATCATGAGGTCAGGAGTTCCAGACCATCCTGGCTAACACGGTGAAACCCCATGTCTACTAAAAATACAAAAACAAAATTAGCCAGGCGTGGTGGCGGGCGCCTGTAGTCTCAGCTACTCGGGAGGCTGAGGCAGGAGAATGGCGTGAACCCGGGAGGTGGAGCTTGCAGTGAGCAGAGAATGTGCCACTGCACTCCAGCCTGGGTGACACAGCAAGACTTTGTCAAAAAAAAAAAAAAAAACAAAAAAAACGAACTGACAGTAAAAGTCATCTCATTTTTATTTTTTATTACTTTCAATATCAATAGTTTTATTTCCTTTATTTTCAGATGTCAAAGAAGGAAATGCAGATCCTTCAGTTCAACTGTCAGTTGCAGTAAAGCCACCTACAGGATCAGATCATACTAAATTGAAATGTTGTTATTATCCTTTTCCATAAGGGAGGCAGTCAATGGTGAATGCTGGCCTCACTGATTACTCGCCTGGGGACCTTTCTGAGGATCAGTTTTCTCATCTAGAAAATGGGACAACTGACAGACCACTGAAGAAAATACAGAAAACGGCCCCCAAACATCAGCATGTTTGGTTGCTGCTAGTCTACTTGGATCTGAGTATTTTTTCTTGCCATGAGTGTGACGTGATTATCTTCTCCTACATCACACTGAAGTTTTATGAACAATGCTTTAAAGCAGGAAGGGCCAGAGAGTTAATATTTTCGGCTTCTTGGGCCAGGTGGTCTCAGTGGCAGCTACTCAGCTCTGCCACTGCAGCAGAGAACAGCCACAGGCGATATGGAAATGATAGGCGTGGCTGTGTTCCAATAAAACTTTATTTACAAAAATGGGCAGTAGGCCAGATTTGGTCTGTGTCTTAGACTTTGCTGACCCTGCTTTAAAGAAACATCAAAGAGATTCTACCAGCTGATTTCCTTGCTCCCAAAATTCTTGTAAGGACTATGGCTGAGTTAGGAAGTTATGTACTTTGAAAGCTAATTTCAGGCCTGGCGTGGTGGCTCATGCCTGTAATCCCAGCACTTAGGGAGGCTGAGGCGGGTGGATCACTTGAGGTCAGGAGTTTCAGACCAGCCTGGCCAACATGGCAAAACCCTGTCTCTACTAAAAATACAAAAAAATTAGCTGGGTATGGTGGCAGGCACCTGTAATCCCAGCTACTTAGGAGGCTGAGGCAGGAGAATCACTTGAACCTGGGAGGTGGAGGTTGCAGTGAGCCGAAATCGCGCCCTTGCACTCCAGCCTGGGTGACAGAGTGAGACTCAGTCTCAAAAAAAAAACAAAAAAAAGAAAGCTACTAATTTCAGTGTTTTTTGAAATCACCCTCCTCCTTCTCCAATCCTTGCTTAAGGGTTTAAGCTCACTTCTGTGCAGCCTCTTCTCAATGTCATATAAATGGCAGCACACGTGGGTCGGCCACTTTGATATCTGCTTTCATGCGTTTTAGTGGTTGGGCACTGGTGGTTACCTGTTCCTGCTACCTCTGACCCAGATTCTTACATGTCTTATTATGTCCGACCCTTTTTGGTTAGGAAGAATGTCTTGGACTAGGTATATAATAAAACATAAATCATGACATTTGGCAGGCATCTCTAACATTTAAACGAACAAAATTAGAAAATTTTACGCCTTTTATACATGACCAGACCAAGTGTGTTTTTGAAGGTAAGTGGTAACACCTGTTTTTAACTGTTTTTTGGGGGCTGAAACTACCTGTCTTTGTGCAGCAAACCATTGGAGTGTCAACTGAGTACTTTCCAGCTACACAGGGAGATCCAGAGTTTCATTTTGGGAATAATTTCGACTTTACCTACAGGTGCCCCTACTTACAGTGGGATACAATCATGTGATGCTAGATGGGATGGCTCCCCTTAGATGAGCACATAAAGCACATTTGGTATTTCACAGCTAGTGTACCTATGTCTGTCTTTTATCAATGATATCAACTGTGAAGCAATTCTTTAGGGATTATTGGGCAATTCTGCCTTAGATTAACTTGACCCAAGAGCTCAGTTGAGAGATGAGAAGTGGGAAATCCTTGGGAATCTGCTCATGATTGACATCTGTAGATCAGGAGTCTCAAAGTGAGGACCACAAGAAAATCTCTTGTTGGTAAGAAAAAAATACTGCCAAGTCTTTTTTTTTTAACCTAAAAAAAAAAAATTCAATGTTTACTAATATTTAATATGTGGAATGTTGGTAGCAGAATGTGTAATATTATAAAAATGTTGTATAAAAATAGCCAAACACTGGGTTTTGAGCTAGAGGCCCCTGTCACCTGGGATATTGACGCCATAGGTTGGATAGGCCTGGAAATCTGTATTTTAACAAGCAGGGGCACAGCGGCTCTGGTCTCCATTTAAAACACTCATTTCCAGTCCGGAGTAGCTGACCCGTGAGCAGGGTCCTGCAGTGACTTCGTTCTTCAAAGAGATGTCACGGAGTCAGGCTTTGATGTCCAGAAATTGGATTTACAGAGGGCAATGTGTGATGTGATCCCCTTAATTGTCTTCTTTCTGGGTACAAACACATGTGTGCACACAAACATACATGTACATGTGTATATGAATTCCCACTACACACACATAGAATTTTTATCTCTTTGCAATCACATAGGAAGTACTGCTCTCCAATTTATCCAAACTCTGTTATACTTGAGTTCCAATTGCTCCTGGATCTCTGCAAGGGTTGTTTTTTGCTCTGTTGCTTAGGCTGGAGTGCAGTGGTGTGATCTCGGCTCACTGCAACCTCTGCCTGGCAGGTTCAAGCGATTCTCCTGCCTCAGCCTCCCGAATAGCTGGGATTATAGGTGCTTGCCACCACGCCTGGCTAATTTTTGTATTTTTAGTGGAGACGGGGTTTCGCCATGTTGGCCAGGCTGGTCTTGAACTCCTGACCTCAAGTGATCTGCCTGCCTTGGCCTCCCAAAGTGGTGGGATTACAGGGGTGAGCCACCGCACCCGGCTGCAAGCATTGCTTATAGAGCAGTGGCTTCTGAGTGCTGGTCTTTGGGCAGTGCTGGGCTTGTGGTCTGTCTAGCGCTCACTCCAGAAGCTGGTGGAAAATGGAGATCTCTTACTGTAGTAGCGCTGGTCATAGTAAATGGTTCCAATGTGTCTGCTGATAAGGGAATCCACTGCACAGTATTCAAATGACAGGATCCTCCAGCAGTAGCAATAAATGGAGCAGAGTGGGGTTCAGCCAAGGAAGGCTGTGGGCTGACTCTAACCTCAAGTCCGTGTTTGGTTAGCTCCCAGGCAAAGAAGGGTTTTCACGTTTTTAAAGGGTGGTACAAAAGACAGAAACAAACAAACAAAAAAACAATAAGGATGAATATGTGACAGAGACTAATATGGCCCACAAAGCCATCTGGCCCTTTACAGAAAAAATTTGCTGAATGCTGATTTAGAGCAACGTGGACCGACCTTGTGAATGTAACACAGGTAGGAAGAAAAGTAAGTCGCAGAATGGTATGCCCAATATAATATGAATTACAGGAGGTTTTACAAACTGCACAGAATAGAACTGTATGTGTTATGTGTGAATGTGTGTGCGTGTGTGTATGTGTGAGTTTGTGTGTAGTAAAAGGATAAAACATCTGGACACACACATGAATAGCTAATTCATGGTGGCTATTGTTTCTGAGGAGAGAGAACAGAAAATAAAATTGGGCAGAGAAACATAGGCAATTTTACCTTTGCCTGTAATATTTTATTTTCTGAAGAAAGAGAAAGGAAGGGGCCAGGTGTGGTGACTCACACCTGTAATCCTAGCACTTTGGGAGGCCGAGGCAGGCAGATTACCTGAGGTCAGGGGTTTGAGACGAGCCTGGCCGACATGGTGAAACCTCGTCTCTACTAAAAATACAAAAATTAGCCGGGCATGGTGGTGCATGCCTGTAATCCTAGCTACCTGGGAGGCTGAGGCAGGAGAATCACTTGAACCCAGGAGATGGAGGTTGCAGTAAGCTGAGATGATGCCACTGTACTTCAGCCTGGGTGACAGAGTGAGACTGTCTCAAAAAAAAAAAAAAAAAAAAAAAACAACAACAAATAAATAAAGAAAAGAAAGACAAAGGAAGGAAGAAAAAAAGAATAAAAGAAAAGAGGGAGAAATATGTTTCCTTTCATTTATCCATCTGTCTGTCTATGTATCCGTTCATTCCCATTCTCCAACACCCTATTCCCCAACCTCAAGTCATAATCCAGACCACAAATGAAAGTTTCTAGGGCACTGAGCCCAGGAATTCATATTTTAAAAATGTTTCCTAAGTGGTTCTGATGTGCAACAGCATTTAGGAACTACCACTGCAATTAACATGTTGCCGTTATCACACAGTGGCAATTGTGTACGGCAAGCCAATGAGAAGCTCAGGTCAAATTTAGCGTCAGTTAACTCCATCCTCAACTCTTCCTAGTTGGTTTCTCTTCCTTGTCAAGTTTAACTTCCTGTCTGGTTCACGTTTTAATTCTGTAAGCTTCTGAAACACTTTTTGGAAAGTTGGTGCTATAGAAATTCTCATATGGATGTGTTCTGTCATCTCACTGTACCCTCCTCCCTGGAGGAGGGATGGTGCCAGGTTTTCTGGCACCATCGGTAGCAAACATCTTCATACTTATATTCTTAAATTTACTCTCCTCCACCTGTTTATTATTGAGTTGTGAACCGAAGGAACCAGCATGTGTTTAGGGTGGGGACAAGATCGGAGGACACTGTTAGAATGTCCAGGAGCCTGTACCTAAATGTTGGAGTCACTCACCAGGACGGTCCTGATTTCCCAGTGTCTTTGGACCACCTGGTGAGGCTTTAAAATGGACAAATGTCTAAGCTGCCCTTCCAGCCATAGGGTAGGGCCCAGGTATGGGTAGCTACGTTTAAAAGTTCCCCAGGTGCTTCTGTTGTGCAGCCAGACTTGAGATCCACCACCGTCTCCCCAGCTGATACTATGCAAGAGTGACTTGCAGGTTGCTAGTGATGACTCAGCAAACCAGGCCCCAGAAAGTATACCCTCATGAAGGGAACATTCCTACACTCTAGAAATCTAGGTCTAGGATATCTGTCAGCAAAGTAAGGGGGCAAACAAGCATAATGTGTTGCTATAAATTCGTGGTATCTGCTATGGTCTGAAGTTTGTGCCCCTCCAAAATTTATATGCTGAAACCTGATCCCCAAGGTGATGGTATTAGGAGGTTGGGCCTTTGGAAAATTAGTGGGTCGGGAAGTCAGTGTCCTCATGGATGGGATGGGATGGGATGAGATGCCCCAGAGAGCTGCCTTGCTTCTCCCATCATGTGAAAATGCAGGGAGAAGGCGCCATATGTGAACCACAATGTGGGCTTTCACTAGACAATGAATCTGCCAGCATCTTGTTCTTGGACTTCTCAGCCTCCAGAACCATGAGCAATACATTTCTGTTATTTATAAGCCACCCAGTTTATAGTATTTTGTTATAGTAGCCCGAACGGACTAAGACAGTATCCAAACTCCTCTGGACCACCCCTGCTCAATGTTTAGCCCAATTGCTACACAACCGAATTATCTGCGCTTTGACAAGGTTTCCTAATTTCTTCTCAGCCCCCAGTCCCATCTCTATCCCTTCATCTGAAATTGTTTCTACTTTACAGAAAAGACTCAGGAGAAGCCTCTGAGGGGCGGCCTCCTGATTTCTCTTTTCTGTCTCTCTTTGCAGAAGATAAAGTTAGAAAGCCAGTGAGATAATCGAGGTTAAGTGAACATTAGCACCTGAGACAGGAGGGTGGAGGCAGGGATGGATGGAAAGTGTTGGACACTTAGACTCTGTTGGGCTTTGCAGTGGGAAGATTGAGAAGGAGACATGGGGGTGATGGTGATGATGATGGTGGTGGTAGAGTCATCAGAGGCAAGTCAGGCAGAGGGGCAGGTCAGGAGGGGAAGATGATATGTTCGCTTTCAGAAATGCCCAGTCTGAAGGGCCCTGAAGGGTCAGTGAGATGCTGTAATGGCTTCTTCTTTCTTTCTTTCTTTTTTTTTTGAGACAGAGTCTCGCTCTGTCGCCCAGGTTGGAGTGCAATGGCATGGTCTCGGCTCACTGAAACCTCCACCTCCTGGGTTCAAGAGATTCTGCTGCCTCAGCCTCCTGAGTAGCTGAGACTACAGGCATGTGCCACCATGCCTGGCTAATTTTTGTATTTTTAGTAGACACAAGGTTTCACCATGTTGACCAGGCTGGTCTTGAACTCCTGACCTCAAATGATCCAACCACCTTGGCCTCCCAAAGTGGTGGGATTATAGATGTGAGCCACCGTGCCCGGCCCTTCTTTTTCCTTCAACTCACAGGTCTCTGCTCTTACACACAGCTTTATACACATGAATGTCCAATGTTGTAGTATGTGATTTCCTGGCAGCTCACCACTGTCACTAGGATATAAAACCTTCTGTTTTCTTTTTCTGTCAATTTCCCAACTTCCTAATTCGCAATTACACCGATACCTTCTCAAAAGGTAAGTAGCAAGGCCCAGAAGGCTTTTGGATGGTAACAGTTATATATGAATCACTGCTAAAGTTAACATTGGACTAGTATTTCATAAATAAGGAATATCTGACACATGTATTTATTCATTTTATCCTCACATCTATATTACTTGGCATAATAATTCATTTGTTTAAAATAATGTTTCATTATATTATAGTCATTATTACTAGCCAGTGAAAAAACAGTGTGAATTATGCATTTATCATTTTCCCTGAAGCCCAACCTCCATCCATAAATTCTCACGACTATTCTCAGAAAGTCTCATAATATCTGTTTTAACCTTGCAAAAGATTATTCTGCATAATGTAGAGAGAAACAGGCCTCTGATAGACCAGTTAACTAATCCAGGCACATTTTCATTAGCTCAAGTTGAGTGGCAGCTGTAGGAAGTTTTGCTTACCACCTAGTTTGCAGGCTAGCAATGAACACCTTTGCACAGTTCCTCAGACTGGCTGGCAGGGATTGTTAAGATGCCTTTAAACATTAGTGGGAGCACTTTTACATATAACATGTTCTATCATACAGACATACACTAAAGATGAATGATTCTTCCGGGAAACATCTTCTTGGACAGGTATACGGGAAAACGCTGGCTTCATGAACCCCGTGAAGTTACAATTTCCTATTTGTTCATGCACTGGAGTTAGGCCAACTTACAAGCTAAGCTGAAGAGGCTGAGGAGCAGGAGTGAGGGCAGGCTGAAGCGCAGGGCCCCCGCCGCATTGCAGTCCACTTTGGAATTCCTGCAGGAGCACACTTGTACCCTGAGATCTGTGATATTCGTCATGGGTGGTTTCCCTGAATCTGTCACCATGATGGGCAGGTTGTAGTTTGCTTTGTTCAGATTTTGAAGAAGGCTTACCAGGGCATGTGTATCTGTAAAGGCAAGGAGGGTTCTGGTGAGAGCGGATGAGATTTTTCCAATAAAAGAGTGAGGTTTTGGTGACTAAAATCACACCAAACAGGCATTGCATTTTCATTTATAATCGTGCGAATGCTTAAATTTAAATTCATTAACATCAAGTGAAAATACCAGTTCAGATCCTCAGTGGCACCTGCCACATTCCAAGTGCCCAGAAGCCACACGTGGCTGGTGGCTCCTGTAATGAACAGCACAGAGACAGAGTCTTTCCATCACCAGAGTTCTGTGCCTCGGCACCATTATAATCACCTTCAAGGAGAGCTCCTTTCATGAAGATGATTGATTACCAAGAACTCCTCCCTGCAAATTTATTACACGAAAAAGCCATCTTGACAAAGACTGTGTTCCACATCTAGAAAGCTAAGGTGAAAATCCACCTGCTCTCAATGTGGGCAGGACCCTGATGTGTTATCATGGAGATGGGTTCTACAGCCTACGTTATTTGTCTTTAGTTTTTTTTTTGTTTTTGTTTTGAGACAGGGTCTCACTCTGTTGCCCAGCCTGGAGTGCAGTGGTGCAATCTTGGCTCATTGCAACCTCCGCATCCTGGGTTCAAACGATTCTCCTGCCTCAGCCTCCCGAGTAGCTGGGATTACAGGCACACACTACCATGTCCAGCTAATTTTCGTATTTTTAGTAGTGATGGGGTTTCACCATATTGGCCATGCTGGTCTCAAACTCCTGACCTCAGGTGATCTGCCTGCCTCGGCCTCCCAAAATGCTGGGATTACAGGTGTGAGCCACTGAGTCCAGCCTTGTTTTTATTTTTTTTTGAAATCAATCCTCAGTCCACAGCTCTACATTTGGGTGGGAACCCGCAACATAGAGACTGGATCTTTAAGCTTCCCCTCCACTACCCTAATGTCATATGCGGTGGCAATAGCCACCATCACCCAGGCCCCTGGGTGACACTTGGCAGTGGCTGCACCAGCTGGCCTATTCTTTAGCCTTGGGATAAAGTCACTCACATGATTAGGGGCATATGTATTTTTAAGTGCCCCTTTCTGGGAATAAACAGGGCTAAATATTCAGAAAAAAAAGTGTGAGACAACAAAATCATTTAGAAGGCATTTATCTATTAGGTAAAACCAGGAGAAAAAACAAGAGTGTAATGACAGGGAAATAAAAATAGATGAAGCATGATCATTACCAGAAGGTGACAGCAGCAGCAATGACTAATGTGATGGTCACCTAGTGAGATGGCAGATTAAATCAAACAGCATTTTCCCATCTTCCTTGAGCAGAGGATACACTCTTTTTTTTTTTTTTTTAAATTTAAGTTCCGGGGTGCATGAGCAGGATGTGCAGGTTTGTTACATAGGTAAATGTGTGCCATGGTGGTTTGCTGCACAAATCATCCCATCACCTAGGTATTAAGCCCCACATGCACTGGCTATTTATCCTGATGCTCACCCCCCTCTGCACCCTCCCAAAAAAGAAACTCTTGAAAGAGAAAGTTCCAATTGGAAAGAACTGGAGATGATTATTCAAATCGGCTATAGCCATAAAAACTAGCAAATAAAACACTAACCCCTCAAACAAGAGAAGGTCTGTTTTAATTAAAAATAATCAGTATAACAGAATTCATTATTTAAAAAGCAATAAAATAGACAAACAGGCAAATAGAATCAATAACAAGCAAAAGGCACTAATAAAATAAGATATGAGATAGGGCTATAACAATAGATATGAGATTTTTAAATAGAAAATGTTATGCACAATTGTACAATACATTTGCAAAACCTAAGGAAATGGGTAATTCTCTGTCTCCCTCAAAAGTTCTGCCACTGATATAAGAAGTGGGAACCCTGACGGGGTCAACAGCAGGATAAGTATATTATTGAAGACATAGTGTCTAATGTCTTTCTTTTTCTTTTTTCTTTTACTTTATTGGAAGACAAGGTGAACTTGGTAGTTAGTTTACATTTGGGGAAGAAAGTGGGTGAGATTGTGGATATAGGGATATTCCATATTAATATGTTGGTGTTTCAGTCTTAATAAGGCAAGTGATAGAAGTTGGGTTAAGTTTTGAATTCCACCTGCCTATGTGGAAGGACTTGTGGGAGGAGACATTGCTTGCAAGTGTTATAAAGGAGAAAGAAGATGCATGGAAGAAGACATCAAAGTCAGTGATGGCCAAAGATTTGAAAAAAAACCCAAGGTCATCATTAGACCAAGTCAAGTCTGAGGACGTCTGCAGCATACTATGAAAGGTTGCAGGTTGAAGACTATAAAGATTCTTATCCTAGCGCTTTTCTTTCCTTTAGGCTTTTATGGCAGCAGGTATACCATGAAAAGTCTCTCCAATGCGCTAGTGAAAGTTAATGTTAACCCAGTTCTCTGTCTCTGAGATTGGAAAGACAGCTGAGCCAAGAGATAGCTGGGGAGAAGCAGAGACTCCTGTCTTTTGAAGGCCTGATACTGGGCAGGCTGGCCAATATTCTTTGTAAGCTAGTTACAAACAAAGAATCTGTGGAGTTTAATTAAAAGAAAAAAGGAAGAGAAAGAGGAAGAACAAAGAATCACAGTCTTGTAGCTGGGAACTCTGGGATGGCAGAAACTATAGATTAGTTAAGAGAAAGTTCACTATTGGGTGATGGGGACAGTAAAAGCCTAGATTTCACCACTATGCAATGTATGTATGTAAAAACCTGCAGTTGTGCACCCTAAATATATGAAAATTTTAAAGAGAGAATATTGGAGTTATACTAAATAGTGTATGTAGCAGACAGGTTAGGATATACAACACAGGGTGTACAGTATAGAAAACTTCAGAGAGGAAGCAGAAGAGAAAATGTCTATGTTTGAAACAGATATCCAATATTGCATTTGTTTGTTGGTGGGAAAATTGTCAGTATTTATAATATGCCAATAACTTAAAATGAACCAAATGAGAATACATGAGAGAACAGCCGAGAAAGAGCATTTTGGGAAAGAGAAACTAAATTGAAAGCTGGAAGAATAGGGAGAAATGCTTTAGCCAGACTTACTGTTGATCTTGGAGATCTTCCAGACTTTATCAGGAACAGCTTGTTTGTGGATTTCAAATTTGAAAGGATCTGTATTCGGGTGAAGATCCTTATCTGATGCTCCCAAAATGACTACACTGAGGTTTTTGGCATCATCACAGACTTCAGCTACTGTGGGGTAAATGAAGGGGGCATTGTCGTTCACGTCCTCCAGGGTTATCAGCAAAGTCCCAGTGCCCGTAGCAGGAGGGTTGCCTGTGGGAAAAAGGGAAGATATTGGTATGCAACTGGTATATGCGAGAGCAATTTACCATAGTACTTTTTGCATTGTAAACTTAGTATATTTTGCAGTTATTTTATTTTTTTGAGACAGGGTCTCACTCTGTCACCCAGACTGGAATGCAGTGGTGTGATCATGGCTCACTGCAGCCACAACCTCCTGGGCTCAAGCAATCCTATCACTTCAGTATCCCAAGTAGCTGGGACCACAGGCACACGCCACCACACCTGGCTAACTTTATTTTTTTTTAGCGTTTGCATCTAAGAGGATAATTTTTGTATTTTTTGTAGAGACGGAGCCTCACTATGTTACCCAGGCTGATTTCAAACTCCTGGCCTCAAGCAATCCTCCTGCCTCAGATACCCAAATTGTTGTGATCACAGGTGTGAGCCACCATGTCCAGCCCATTTCTCAGTTATTATTAATAGTTGCAAACAAGACTAACCATAATAGATTTTTTTTGGTATAAAGTTTAGTGGTTTACAAAGCCCTTTATCATATATAAGAGATTTTTTTTTTTTTTTTTTTTTTTTTTGAGACGGGGTCTCACCCCATCTCCTGAGCTGGAGTGCAATGGCGCGATCTCCACTCACTGCAACCTCCGCCTCCCAGGTTCAAGCGATTCCTGTGCCTCAGCCTCCCGAGCAGCTGGGACTACAGGCGCCCGCCATCATGCCCAGCTAATTTTTTTGTAGTTTTAGTAGAGATGGGGTTTTGCTGTGTTGGCCAGGCTGGTCTCAAACTCCTGACCTTGTGATCCGCCTGCCTCGGCCTCCCAAAGTGCTGGGATTACAGGCATGAGCCACCACGCCTGGCCTTAAGACTTTTGATTGAAGTTCTTTAGGCTTAATACTTTACCCTTAGAGTACCAAGCTTCTGACACACACTGAAAAGTCATTCTCACACGCTGAAATCTATTCAAAGAATGGAGATAAATATGACTTTTCCTCACTTATCAAATTAAATCTTTTACATAAGTCGCCAGGTATTCACACATGTGGTGGTAGGGGGAGGATGGAGTCTCCATGAGAGATGGCCATGGTTTCACTGCTGTAGCTCTACTCTAACTAGGGAGTTGACTAAAGAGGGAAAGATTAAATCCGAGACATTTTTTTCTGGGGGTGAAAAAGGGTCTCAGATGGCTGATGGTGCCACTGGGGGCTTGGATGGCTGACCGTGCTGGACAGGACATACTTAGGAAGCTGGGTTAGTGATGAGAAATGAGATCACTAGCTGGCTACAGGGGCATAGAAGCAATCATCATATAATCTTTGGGCCTTATTTTTAAAGCCTTGTTTTTTTTCCTAATATTTCAGCTACTTCCTGAAATATTTTTCATTTTAGGAAATACTATTTTAAGATAATGGCCCTCATAATCACCAATCTAATAACGTCTTTCTTTTCTTTCTTTCTTTTTTTTTTTTTTTGAGACAGAGTCTTGCCCTGTCGCCCAGGCTGGAGTGCAGTGGTGCGGTCTCGGCTCACTGCAACCTCTGCTTCCTGCGTTCAAGTGATTCTCATGCCTCAGCCACCCAAGTAGCTGGGATTACAGGTGTGCACCACAATGCCCAGCTAATTTTTGTATTTTTAGTAGAGACGGGGTTTCACCATGTTGGTCAGGCTGGTCTCAAACACCTGACTTCAAGTGATCCACCCGACTCGGCCTCCCAAAGTGTTGGGATTACAGGCATGAGCCATTGTGCCCAGCCCTAATAATGTATTTCACTTAAAGAAACGGTGTTTAATGTTAATAAAACTCAGCTTGCCTTTATTTTTCTCTGAATTCATTTTTAATCATTTGTGCATTAGAGGTTTGCTCTTGGGACAAACCATTTGTTAGTAGTTTCTAATTTTCTGCAAGAAAGGTTAGAGCCAAATTCATAGGTCACACATTTTAAGTATACAGATTTGTCTTATTCCCAAAAGAATTTGAAGCACCTCTAAAATTACAGCACCATAATTTTATACAGTAGTACAATCGTTTCTTGGCCTCTTGGCTAAGATGAAGTACAGATCTGTTCTTATCAGTTTAATAAACTAATACTATAGAGTACTAATCTAACCTATGGCTTTCTTTTATTTTTCTAATCCTTATTTTCACTTAGCCAGATTTCCAAGTATAATTTTATTTTATCTTGTACTATATTTATGTTTTGAAACGCATATTAAGTTTGCAGTTAGGCTATCAGGTTACATGGGGGTTAGAAGGGTAGTGAGTATTTGAAGTTGACATACAAGACGCAGGCAAGTCCTAGCAAAGAAGCAAGGAGACCTCTTTAGATGCAGACAGCTTATTACTCAGACAGTAAAAGCAGGTGTCGGCATGGTGGCCTTGGTGCAGGTCATGGCAGAATAAAAGGGACTGGACAACTGCAAGAGAAAGAAGGGATGTTGCTGTAGAGCCAACTCCAAGCTGCTTCTCAGCAGTTTTACAGCAGCAGCTGTGTCCTGAGAGGGGCAGGCAGAAAGCCCCTGCACCTCATAGAACCCGGAAGGCAATGAGAAACTGGCTGGGGGACCGCAGGGTGTTCTGCCAAGACTCAGAGCAGCTGCAGGTCACACCCTCCCAATGTGGCTCTACATGCAAAGTCATGGGGTGCCGTGGTGGAGCTGCTGCTCCAGAGCTGAGGGCACTGAGGATGGCATGGGCTCCTGGAGGGCCTTGAGTAGCATTACAAGGGGCTGCTACCAATTCCACAGAGTGCACGAGGCCACCAGAGGCTTTCTGGAAAGGCAGTGATCCAGGAACAATCTGATCTGACTTATTTTCAGAAAGCACACAATTGTATTGATAGGAAATGTGAGAACCCGCAGGCAGGCGGGCCAGCCATGGATGAAGACAGGCATGATGTGTGCAGCTCGAGCAGGAAACCAGTGTCTTTTCATGGTGATCAAGCACTCAGACAAGGCTGCCCGAAGAAGAGCAGAGTGCAGTGGGAAGTGGGAAGACCAGCAGTTCAGCCTTGATTGTGCTAACGGCCCCTTGAATTCAATACACCTGTGCAGATGTGTGCAGCTTGGCGGAAGTGCCCAGGCTGAGTTAGGGGTTGGGAAGTCATCAACACATTGATGGCTTTGAAACTTCTCTAACAAAGTGGTTACCCAAGGTGAAAGTTCAGAATGCCAGAGGGGTGGAATACGGAATCCTGAGAGACCCCAAAGTTTAAAGAGCAGATGCTAGTTTTGCGGGAGAGAATTGGAAAAGGAGTCAGTGACCCATAATTAAATGTGTCATGACCCCTACGAGGATAAGAAGTAAAGAGAAGTAATGGGATTTTGCAAGGAGAATGTTACTGGTGATATTTTTGGAAGAGGTTTCTGTTAACGGAGAAAAAACCAGCTTAAAGGAAGCTGAGCAGTGAGTCATGAAGAAGTGCGAGCCGATAATCTTTAGCGGGGCTGGTAGAAATTTAAATATATCAACACCCAAAGACAGCTACAGAGTAAACATTCAAATAAATGTCTGCTAAAATAGCAACACAAATGCAATTAATCATTTGAAGGATGGCTATTTCTAATGGTGGCATATCATCAACTTTTGTTAGAGCGCAAACTCAAAAGAAATGCATAATTACTTTGGTTTTTCACTGTCAGCTTTAGTCGTTTAGTTAAATTTCTTTATTGAAAAATTATTTTTCTCTTTTTATTGAACTAATTGAATATCTCAGAAGAATCCATTATGTTTTTTCACTCTGAATATATTATGAAGCCAAGTCCTTTGGTAGAATGGATGAGAAGGCATTATGAGCATTTGAAATATGGCCATAAGAATTGCCTTTTGTGAACTTAATTATACTACTGTCTTCAATTTCCCACGTGTTATTCCCAGGCCAGGTGGGTGATGTCATTTTCTGAAGTCAGTAAGATGAGTTTGTTACTTTGGGCAATGAGTTAAAGACAAGATTCACAAAATCCTGAGGGAAAGAGCCTCTCTCAGTTTCTGTGCACAGGATAGAGAAAAATCACATCCAAAATTCAGGTGAAATTCAAAATTTCAAAATTCCTCACAAGCCCATTTGGCTCCAATCATTTCTGGGGCCCAGGAAATAGAGGGGCTTCTAAGTATTCTCTAGATTTTCAGCAAAAATCCCTCACCCCTCTGTTCCTCTTTCCATCAGCAGCCTCCACCACCATGGAACCACTCATAACCAAGAATCAAAATCAAGGCACAGTCAAGATGGGGTCCCTCCTTTATGAATTTTCTCTTTCTTTTCTTTTCCTTCTTTCTTTTTTTCTTTTCTTTTTCTTTTTTTTTAATTATTGAGACAGAGTGTCTTGCTCTGTCTCCCAGGCTGGAGTGCAGTGGCACAATCTCGGCTCATAAGCCACCATGCCTGGCCGGAATTTCCTCTTTCAATAGGGAAAAAGGGTCAATTTGAGCAAAACACCCAGAAATGGAGCTAGAATGGGACTCCCTCTTTGCAGCTCCCTTCTGGAGGAAGCCCAGGGGCCATGTTCTCAGGGTAGCCATTTTAAGGATCAGAGGAAGTCCAACCTCTAAACGTGTGGGGATCTGGCTGAGTTTGTAGGGGCTTCTGTCTTTATAATGTTAGGAGCTGTAAGAACTGCTGACAGATGAACCATTCCAGCTTTCAGGTCTTCAACGTGGTTGGGAGGTGGGTTTCCAATTGGGAATCTGCTGAAGGTCATGGCCCCTGCCTCCAGAGAAATGCACCTGCATTCAGAAACATACCTGAGGAGTCCACAGACACCAAAATTGCAAGCCCAGGCTTGGTGCAAGTTCAGAGCAGAAGATCTGAGACCGATTCGTTGTAGGTATGGTGAGGCTGAGGTCCAGAAAGATTTAGGACAGGCTCAAATGGACACCGTGAGTGTCAGGCCTCCTTCTCTAGAGCAAGCATTAACCTATACTTTCTCCACCAGAATTTTTACTACATAGCTTGAGTCTTACAGGCTCTCATTTTAACCATGAAAGCAAACTATAATCCCTAAACCATAATTTCAGGTTATTATTATTACTATTTATAGCTTCCTTCTTATGAACTGTTCTTTTAATCGTGGTGAAATATACATAACATAAAGTTGACAATTTTTAACCATTTTGAAGTGTAAAGTTCAGTGGTGTTAAGTACATTCAAATTCTTGTGAGACCATCACCACCATTTATCTTCAGAACTTTCTCACCATGCAAAACTGAAACTCTGACCCATTAAATACCAACTCCCCATTCCCCTTCCCCTGGCCCCTGGCAGCCACCATTCCACTTCTTGTTTCTATGAATCCGACGACTCTGGGGAATTCATATAAGCGGATTTTTTTTTTTTTCACAAATACATGGTAGGCCGGACGCAGTGGCTCAGGTCTGCAATCCCAGCACTCTGGGAGGCTGAAGTGGGCAGATCACTTGAGGTCAGGAGTTTGAGACCGGCCTGGCCAACATGGCGAAACCCTGTCTCTACTAAAAATACAAAAAATTAGCTGGGCATGGTGGCACGTGCCTGTAATCCCAGCTACTCTGGAGGCTGAGGCAAGAGAATCACTTGAACCCAAGAGGCAGAGGTTGCAGTGAGCTGAGACTGCGCCACTGCACTCCAGCCTGGGCAGCAGAGCAAGACTCTGTCTCAAAGAAAAAAAAAAAAAAAGAAATGGCAGTTGACTAGGTCATTGTAAATGTATTTGAGATTCTTAGCTTCCTGTTCCTATTTTGCTTGCTGGAAATGACTATGACAGCCTGTGTCATAGTCAGGCTGGGTACCCAAGGAATCATCAGTTCCAGCTAGCATAGTCATAGTTGTCCCTGTAGTAGGACAATAGGCAGGATGGGGGCTGGGACTAATGCCCTAGGCTTGCTGGTATCACCGGCCATGCACAGTAAAATAGCATTTACTATTTCTGTAGGAGTAATAGCTCAGTAGCCAAAAATGATCATAGAGTTGAGTAGATCTTTTTCAGAGATAACAGCAGGGGGCTGGGCTCCACATGGGGACAGTCTGTGCTGATGGAGGTTCGTGAAACAGAAACGAGACCCCAAAGCTGAGGCCTTGTCTTCCAGCTACAAGACCATGCCAGGCAGGGAAGGGGGAGGGATAAGGATGGAGAGAAAGGAGGAAGCTTGGGAGCAGGACCTTATTATAGAAATGGGCCTCTGTGGGGTAGTGGTTTAGAGCCTCATGACTGGGGAACAGTGTTGGACCCTGTGGCTCAGCCACCAGGAGAATCACCATATACTAATGCTCACCCTGGATTTGAGGCAGGGCTAGAAGAACTTCCTTACCTCCTAAGGATAGATAGGCTCGACCAAGAGGGCCATAACCTTCCCCTGTGCTGGACTACACTTTAGATGGGCTTCTTTCAGACTCTAGAGCCCTGATATGATTTGGCTTTGTGTCTTCACCCAAATCTCATCTCGAATTGTAATCCCCACATGTTAAGGGAGGGAGATGATTAGATCATGGGGGTGGTTCACCCATGCTGTTCTCGTGATAGTGAGTGAGTTCTCATGAGATCTGATGGTTTTATGTGTCTGGCATTTACCCTGCTAGCACTTCTCTCTCCTGACGCCGTGTGAAGAAGGTCCTTGCTTCCTGTTTGCCTTCCACCATGACTGTAAGTTTCCTGAGGCCTCCCCAGCCATGTGGAACTATGAGCCAATTAAACCTCTTTCCTTTATAAATTACCCAGTCTCGAGTAGTACCTATATATAGTAGTATGAGAATGGGCTAATATAGGCCTTGACTTCTCTTTTCTTGAAGCATTTACTTTAGAAACCTGCAATTGTAAATTCTTTCTCTGTCCCTGTGAGATGTAAATCTTCCAACCTGTTGCTAGTTTTGCAACCCAGGACCATCTTTCTCAAGGACCTGGCATCTCTTTGAAATGTAATCATGGAAAGGAATAGTGTCCCTGTCTCTCAGTCCCTGTGGAGGGTTGGAGCCTAACTCCAATAAACACCCATTAGGAAACACAGATGCCTAATCATGTGGACCAACCTCCCCACAAACATCCTCCAGTACTTTTCCATTAGCTCATCCCAGTGCTTAAAAATCCTCCCATTGTTTGTTTCAGCACAGTTAGTTCAATCTCTCTCCCTTATTGTAGCCTTGAATAAAGCCTTTGCCTTTCAAACTCTGTCCTGCCCATTTTTCTTTGACATGTTCAGATGTTGGCAAGGCTGAAAACTGCAGGGGATCTGGTTGTGATAATCCAGGTAACCCACAGGGAAAGCACAGGTAAGGCAGAAGCAGGGAAGCGAGGTGAGGGGTGGTGTATCCATGAAAGGAGGGTTCCAAAAACGAATGATAAGAATGGTCATGTCACACCAGGAGTGTGGTAGTACGTGCACCCGTTGGCAAGCGATTTAATGAGATTGCTTTAAACATGGCTTGATTTTAATTTGTAGGACAAAATTGAATCCATGATTGATCCACAAGGCCCTGTGAAGTGTTTGGTAAAAACATACACTAAGTCTTTATGGACAGAGTTTCTTTGATGCCGGGAGTTTCTGCTGACCTATATTCAAGTGCTATAAGTAATTGGATTTTTCTTTTTAACCAGCAGTTGCAGACTGGCATTTGGTCTGCTAATTCATTGTGTTTCTGGGATGTCCAGTGTTCCAAGAATTCTTGTTTTTCATCCAAATGGCTGAAGTGGAACACATGTTTGCAAGATGTCCACTGGTCCTTTCCAGCCTCCTGCCTCTGCCCTGGCTTATAAGACTTGGGCCTTCCTCATATGTTCCCTCCTAGCTAACCTGACTTAAGCCAGTATAGATTTTTCTTCATTTCTCCATTCCTGAAGTATGGCTCCCTCCTTTCTCTTAAGCATGTCTTTCAGTCTTATACTACTTCTTTTCTTGATATTGAGTCTATTTGTGTACATGGATAGTTTAATAGGCATCTCATTTAAGGTTCTGAAATAAGTATACAAGCTAAAAACTCTTCCCCCATCCTTCTCCATCCACAAAGTGTACATTGTGTTGGGTGATATCATGGGGAAAATACCAGGAGCAAACCTTAGCTGCAGGAATCTCTTTTCTCTTGTGTTGTTGACTTCTTATTAGAAAGACACGTGTTTTTGTTACAGGGTTGGCAATTCCATCATGCAGCAGTGTGAATGGGATGTAAGGAGATATTTTAAATTTTACCTCCTAATACAACCATATCAAATCCCATTTCCAAATGAGGAAATGAGGACTTGCAGGCATGGATATCTGGAAACAAAGCCTATTTAAAATTGCTTAGTAGGAATGACAGTTTTCCTTCCAACCCATTTTCAGTGACAGCCTGTCACTCTTGACTGAGAGATCTCCAACCTTCAAATGTTGGTGGGTTATTTATTTTGCAAGCAGCCCTCCTGCTGCCATACAATGGCAAGTCTTGAGGGGGAAAGGGTTATCGTTTTCTTTCCTTTGGATCTGAGTTACTGGCTCTCTTGCTCTAGAGGACTATGCCTTTTAGACCATGGCGGTGCTTTTGCTTCATGGACTTGGCATCCTGCCACGGTCTTCCTGGCATTCAACCTCTGCTTGCCCTTGTTTCTGGCTTTGTCATTCCCACTCAGCACTGACAACTTGTAAGAGCCTCAGCACATTATATGACCATGATAGGACCACATGGATTCCACTACTGGATTTCAAACTCCAATAATTAACCTTGTATTTCTTCAAGTTGAGCAGTGATAACTGCCTATGAGATGGCCAAGTTGGCCACCTGGCCTGCCTGGCTTACTTTTGGTCTGGTTGGCTCATGATTTATACTTAGCCTTTTGTGATCTTGGTGTAGTGAGGGCAGAACTGTGCATTTTCTAAGAGAAGCAGGGTAATATAATTAATAAAAGGTGAAGATTTACATAGAGGAATCGAGCGCCTGCTGTTATACAGACTAGGAAAAGTCCAAGCAAACCAGGCAGGTTGTTGCTTTGAGCACATGGGGGTCTACATTCTAGTTTTTTCTCATTTTCTAGAAGAGAAAACTGGAAACTCAGATTAAGGAGCGTGTCCAAGGTGCTCTAACATTAGTGTGTCAGAGGCATTTAAATCAGAGCAACTCCATCTTGAATAGGGGCTGGGTAAAATGAGGTGGAGATCTACTGGGCTGCCTTCCCAGGCGGTTAAGCCATTCTAAGTCACAGGATGAGATAGGAGGTCGGCATAAGATACGGGTTATAAAGACCTTTGATAAAATAGGTTGCAGTACAGAAGCTGGCCAAAACCCACCAAAACCAACATGGTGACAAGGGTGACCTCTTGTGGTCCTCACTACTGCACTCCCACCAGCACCATGACGGTTTAAAAATGCCATGGCAACATCAGGAGGTTACTCTCTATGATCTAAAAAGGGGAGGCATGAATAATCCACCCCTTGTTTAGCATGTCATCAATAAACAACCTCAAAAATGGGCAACCAGCAGCCCTTGGGGATGCTCTGTCTATGGAGTAGCCATTCTTTTATTCTTTTGCTTTCCTAATATACTTGCTTTCACTTTATGGACTCTTACTGAATTCTTTCTTGTGTGAGATCTAAGAACTCTCTCTTGGAGTCTGGATCGGGACCTCTTTCCAGTCACAAGCATGTCACCTGTTTGAGAGCTGTGGCCCCATGGTAGGGCATCCCCATCGCTGGAGCTTTCTGGCTATTCTAGAAAGTGAATGGAATGACTGGCGATTGTAAAGCACTTCCCCGTCCGTAAGAGCCAGAGCTGCAGAGCTCAAAGCTTGAGTATTTTGGTGCTTGTGGTTGGTACTAAACACTGGTAGAAAGGGTAAAAAACAGTCTCCTGTGCTTTTCTTACCTACATGGCCAACAGTATATTGTTTTGTGTGGGAAGCCTGTAGAACTGAACCAGGACTCCTCCAAGAAACATGAGCCACACGTGGTTCTCCTGGCATTGCTTTGACGCTGTGGGTGTGGATGCAATGAGAAACAGGGTCAGGTTTTGAAACCATCCCCACAGGGTTGACAGGAATTGCATGCCAGGTTCTGGGTACAAATATAGTTATAATTCAGCACTAATCAGGCTGCACCCTGGCCCAGTTCCTTGTTGCAGTAGGTCATGTACCGTAACCAAGTACCCTGATTTTTCTGAGGTGGTTTAATTACTTTTTTCTCTTCTCTTCTCCTTTCTCCTTTCAGCCTGCTTCCTACCTAGCCCTTTTTGAAATGCAAAATAACCTCTCACCTCCCCCTCACCACACATTCCCTACAAGGAAAGGTCATCTATGTGCCCCAGTGATCTCTTCTCCAGAATTGACAGTCAATTTGCAGATGAAAGCACATCTCCACGGAACTCCCAGTTCCGGGGTGGCCTCAGGAGGACATGCTGAAAACACGCCCACTTGGCCACTTTTACAACTTATTTCTGCCCAGGAAGGCACCAACTCAACTGTCTGCCAACTCAGCTGTTTGGTAGATAAGACACCAGGCTAGCAGGGGGACTTCCTGCCCTTGCTCACTTCCCCTTTAACCTTATAAACATGTCTGCTTTTTGCTCCAAAGATGAAGCAGCACACTTAAAGCAGGACACTTTGTGTCTTTCCAAGCTAGCTTCAAAAATAAATTCACTTTTCTTGTACCAGGCCTGGATCTTGTTAATTGGACTCTGCTGCAGTGAGTGGCTAACCAGCTCCTCAGTTACAGTAGCACTAGATCCTGACATTTGCATCCCCACTGTTCCCCTAGATAGGATCTCTGACATTAAGGCCAGAAGACTGTTTAAGAATTGATTTGCATCCCCATTTTTCCTATAGACACTTAAGATGTTTTCCAGACACACCTCCCCAGAATTCCAGCAACCAGTTGGAAGTCTCCCACAGGGGAACAGGATCAGCATGAGATCACAGCTGCTTCCTCTCCCCTTCCTATGACTTCACCCTGCACTCTTGATCTCCACACTTCTGCCCACTCCAAAGCCCTCAAAAACCCAAGCCTCAACTTCCTTGGGGAAATGGCTTTGAGGTTCCCTCCCATCTTCTCGTTCTGTGACCCTGTGGTCAAGGTGTTTGAACCAGAGCAACTCCATCTTGAATAGGAGCTGGGTAAAATGAGGATGAGACCAACTGGGCTGCATTCCCAGATGGTTAAGGCATTCTAAGTCACAGGATGAGATAGGAGGTCAGCACAAGATACAGGTTATAAAGACCTTGCTGATAAAACAGGTTGCAACAAAGAAGATGGCTAAAACCCACCAAGACCAAGACAGTGATGAGCGTGACCTCTGGCCATCCTCATTGCTACACTCCAACCAGCACCATGACAGTTTACAAATGCCATGGCAACATCAGGAAGTTACCCTATATGGTCTAAAAAGGGGAGGCATGAATAATCCACCCCTTGTTTAGCATATCATCAAGAAAAAACCATAAACATGGGCAACCAGCAGCCCTTGGGGCTGCTCAATGTTGTAGCCATTCTTTTATTCCTTTACTTTCCTAATAAACTTGCTTTCACTTTACTCTGTGGACTAGCCCTGAATTCTTTCTTGCATGAGATCCAAGAACCCTCTCTTGGGGTCTGGATCATGACCCCTTTCCATTAACACTATGATTAAACCTGTTTCTCTGCTGCAACCCGGTGTCATGGCATATTGATTTGCTGTGTGCATTGGTTAACAAACCTATTGCGATTACAATTTTTGTGTGTGTTTTTTTGTCTATTTAAATTTCAGGGATTTTATTTCATGAAAAACCTTGACCAAACAAGATTTCCACTTAGCTAAAAAACACTGAGATTTTTTTGACAGGTTCTTTTTTTTTGTTCAGTAGCTATATATATAAGTGCTTTATATCTTGTCATTAATAGACATAACTAAAAACATAGTGTGATCCTAATTTAAAAATCTACATATGATTAGAGAAAAATTAGAAAGACATATATAAAAATGTAAGTGGTGATTATTTCTCTAGGTAATTAACATTAAAATAATACATTTATCTATTTTTAATTTTCTTTACAATAACCATGAACATGTTAAACTCATAATTATAAAGGGATTAAAAATACTTTTTCTAATTCTACTTTACTTTTTTCTTACTCTTTACTTTTGCGACAATTAATTTTTAGTACATTTACAGAGTGGTGCAACTATCACCACTACCTACTTTTAGAACATTTCATCACCCCCAAAAATAAACCTTGGGCCCATTTGTACTAACTCTTCATACCCACTCCCAGCCCCTGGCAACTACTAATCAATTTTCTGTCTCTACAGATTTGCCTATTTTGAACATTTAATATAAATGGAGTCATATAGTAGGTAGTTTTTTGGGTCTGGATTCTTTCACTTAGCATAATGTTTTTGAGGGTTGTACATGTTGCAGTGTGTATTAGTACCTCATTCTTTTTTATCACTGAATAATAATCCATTGTATGGATAGACCATGTTGTTTATCTACTCACCAGCTGATGGACATTTGAGTTGTTTCCACTTTTTGTCTGTTACGAATAATGTTTCTGTATTAGTCTATCCTCATACTGCTAATAAAGATATACCCAAGACTGGCTAATTTGTAAAGGAAAGAGGTTTAATTGACTCACAGTTCCACATAATCATTCAGAAGGAGAATGAGAAGCAAAGTCACAACTTACATGGCAGCAAGCCAGGGAGCTCATGCAGGAGAACTCCCATTTATATAACTATCAGATCTCGTGAGACTTATTCGCTACCATAAGAACAGTATGGGGAAAACTGCCCCCATGATTCCATTACTCCATCTGGCCCCACCCTTGACACTTGGGGATTACTATGATTCAAGGTGAGATTTGGGTGGGGACACAGCCAAACTGCATCAGCTGCTGTCCACATCTGAACACAAAGGACTAGACATACACATGTTACGAAATTTCTAGACCAGTAAGACAAGACTCTAAATGCCTCTCCCAAGAGGGTCCCATTAGAAGAATAGGATCCCTGGTCTTGCCACAGTGAGATGGTATATTAGTCCATTCTCATGCTGCTATAAAGAACTGCCCAAGACTGGGTAATTTATAAACAAAAGGGGTTTAATTGACTCATGGTTCCAAATTGCTGGGAAGGCCTCAGGAAACTTACAATCATGGCAGAAGACAAGGAGAAGCAGGCGTCTTCTTCACAGGGTGGCAGGACGGAGTGAGTGCAAGCAGGGGAATGCCAGAAGCTTATAAAACAGTCTGTTCTTGTGAGACTCACTCTTTACCATGAGAACAGCATGAAGGAAACTGCCCCTGTGATTCAATTACCTCCACCTGGTCCCGCCCTTGACATGGGATTACAATGAAGATGAGATTTGGGTGGGGACACAGCCAAACCACATCAGATGGGTTGGTTTCGTTGGCACAGAATGTTAGGATCTCAACACAAACTTTCAGAAGTTAGCTCTGAGAAGTCTTAGAAAGTAGTAGACTTTTCCAGCCACTTGTCCCAAATCTTCCCAGAGGTAGGCCCAGAGGCATGCAGCATATGTCTTACCTTGGAACTTATGAGTACAAGTGGTTTTATTTGGAAACAGTGTGCAAAGTGAGGTTGTCTGTGTGAAGAATGAAATGTAGGAAGACAGAGAGAGAACAGGGAAAACAGGAAGCCCATATAATAAGTGCTCAACATACGTTTGAGTTCTTAGGTTGATGCACAAGTAATTGTGGTTTTTGCCATCACTTGCAATGGCAAAAATCACAATTATTTTTGTGCCAACCTATAATTTGATTTAACAAACAAATATGTATGGCCCTTCCTGTAAATATAATCATATATGTTTGTATTTCCATAAGTTTGCTTCTATTTTGAGAGTAGTGGCTATGTCTAAATTCAAATCCTTCCTTATCTAACCCTTGGGGAGAAAACAGAGTGTGGTAGGGCAGAGGTCTGCAGAACTGGGACTCAGAACAGGGTGTCCATACCAGGGACATAGAGAGGGACCTTGGCTAGTGTCCCAAGGAAGCCTGAGGCCCACATTCTGGGAGGATAATCAGGAAGATGGGCCCATCTGAGAGGAGCCACAATTTAGATGTGAGTTAATGAGCAACCTTGAGCATGGACACAAGAGCGGTACAATCTATGGCCCCAAATTCCCTCTAGGTTGCTGTGCATCTGTTAAACCTTCAATAAGCAGCTGTGAGCAAATACATGCCAGATCTCTTATGCCATCTGAACAGGACTCTAAATGTACCTTCACCTTTGCTTTAAAACTGAGAGTGAACCAGGTAACAAACCTGCACGTGTACCTCCTGTTTAAAATAAAAATAGAAAAAAAAAAAAGCTGAAAGTGAACCAGGAGTCTTCTAAGGTTATCCTTTGTTTTATTTTATCCGTTGTGTTCTCTTTAATATGGTTTTTCAGCACCAGTATTTTACAAATCATTTTTATTGAGTGCTCTATAAGCTGAGAATCTCATTGTTTTTAAACTTAAAATCAGTTTTATTGCTTTGTTAATAGAGATATTGCCAATTTCATCTCAGAAATCTCTCTCTCTCTCTCTCTCTCTCTGTGTGTGTGTGTGTGTATAGAAAAATTTTAATAGTAAGCCAACAAAAAATCTGGTGGAAAATAAGTTTGCAGTAATGTAACACCAGGTTTCCATGTGTACTATACTTGATGTAGAACTGAAGCAATTATCCACATAATTTGGGCTGAAAAATTATTTTAGAAGAGACAATAATATAAAACTAAACTGTTGTACAAAAATTCAACTTTTTGGTTTTTGTTTCCATTTCACTGACTTTAGAGAAAAGAAATAAAAGGGAAAGAATTAATTTCGAGGCCATGTTTAAACATGACAGTTTCATTTTATTCATTCAGTCAATAATCATTTACTGGGACTCTACCTCTGCCCGGATGGAAATGTGCTAATGTCAATGGTACAGGTGCCTGCTCTTGAAAATGCTAATGGTATGGCAGGAACAGATATGTAAGCAGATGTGGGATGGTGTTACAAGTGCAGGAAGAGAGGTGATAATAAAATGCTTGTGGCTTGGGATAATTAACTGCCTGGGGATAGATCAGAAGGCTTCATGAAGAGATGGCATTTGAGTGTGCTAGAAATGAGATACCTTGTAGAGAGGATGAAGGTTGTTGTAGGGGAGGAAGTGGTGTGGCTATTTTGTGAGTTCAAAGACTTTAAAGCAAGAGAATGGCTTTGATACAAAGCAGAGGATGTGGACGCACAGGCAGGAATGGACTTGAGTGAGGAGGCCAGGACTGTCATGGAGGCCACGGAGAGGGCTTCAGAGAAGGCAGGCAGGATGCAAGAGTAAAGGGCTGATTTCAGGAGGCTGAGTAGCCATGGCAAGGGCCTCAGGGAAGGCAGGCAGGATGCAAGAGTAAAGGGCTGACTTCAGGAGGCTGAGCAGGCTGATGGGGTGGAGGCTCATGGAGGAAGGGTCTTGCTTGAGGACTGGGTAGATGGCAATGCCAATATCAAGCTGGGGAAGGGGGACTCCAGGGGGAACCAGCTAAGAGACACTTTGGCAGGATGAACTGAGCTGGTTGAGATGGGCATCACTGACAGTATTTTAATGTCAAAATCAGTTTCTTTCACATAAAAAAATGAATGAAAATGTTCTGTTGAAGATAGTTGATTTGCCTGATCAATGTAGAAATGTCCTGCTGTCAGGCTTCCACCTGCCCATTCAGCCAGAGACAAGCTCCATGAATTGATGCCAACGTCCAAAGACACCTTTTCTGGCTAATTGGATTTAGCATCCTTGTCCAAGTTGGGGGCTCCGTGGCCCATCCATTCCCTAGAAAAATGCTCAAATCACCACCACGGTGGTCATAAGTGCCTTTTCATAGTTTGCCTCAGCACTCATGATTCCATAATGACATGCTTAGAAGATCAGTCCACGACTCAGTTCAAGTCAGTTCACTTAAACATTTCTTATATGCTTAGGAGTACTGGGAATTGTGCATTCATGATTTCCAACCCTTTAACAATCCAGCAGGCAGATGGCATTATCTTCATTCTGCAGGTGGGGAAATTGAGACCGAGAGAGTGTAAGTCTCTTGGCTAACGTTGCACAGCTAAGATGGGGAGCTGAACTCTTCCCGAGGTGTAGATGGCACTAGGCACCATTATCTCAATGGACCCAGTGTGCTGCCTCCAATGGCTCTGATCACAGCTCGCTATTACCAGATCTTAAGAGTTCTTTTACTGGGCCATTTTGTCAGCGACAAACTGTAGGTAGTATTTTCAACATGATTGATATTTTGCAAGTGCTTGAAGTAAGGAGGAATGATGGCTGGGCCATCAATTTATTTTTCTTCCTCAATTAATATCACAGCTGAGATAAGGGGTGTTAAACTGGCTTGATTGGGTTGCCATCATAACTAATGGCTTCATTTTATCCAAACTAGCATCTTTTAAGTAGAATCAATCTAAATAATCTTACTATATGCCCCCTGCAGTCTAGAGCTTGGTTGAGCTATGAAAACAGAAAGACCACAGGCTGAGGTATCTTTCTGAAGTTCAGTTCAGAGCCCCTCCCACCCTCAGTTTGGGGGCTATAAATTCAGTAGTTCAGTAGTCATTTCACTCTGGGGCTGAATAACAATTTAAAAAAAAATCAATCTAAGCATATTTTGAGCAATTTTTCAATTTTGAATCAGCTGGCGTTATCGGAACATCTATCTTACAGAGGACTGAAGGAGAAGACAGGCTGGGACATGATATATCTTAGCCTATGAAAAATCATTATCTTAGTCTATTCCATTTTAATTTTACAGCTGTTATGCCTGGTTCTATATCTGAGTGTCTTCTTGGTAACCCACATCACATTTTTCACTGGCAGGCTCAAACATACTTTATATAAGTTGCTAAGTCATGAAAACATGCTGCTGAATTTAGTGGTAATTTGGCTTGTTTTAAAGCCATCACTCCCCTGTTCTTTTAAATGGAAATACATAGGGAACATGATGCGTTTGATAATCATATAAAGACTTAATATGGGCCCCGTAGAGATGGTTTGGTCTTCCAGGTTCAAACTATTTCATATGCCCTGAGCCTTAGGGGGAACTAACAGGGACACCTTTTGTTTTCTTCTTTCTTTAAACTTGGCAGAGTATGAGAGGGCATTTGGGCTTCCTGGAGCAAAATATTTGTCTTCTTTGTTTGCAGTCATCATTTAGGTCTTCTGTGAGAGCATAAGAGCCCCATTCAATAACAATCATGGAACAACGAACCCTATACAATTTTCAAGCAAGAGGAGGGGGAAAGATTAGGTTACCGGTAAGAAGGAGGCAGGAAGACCAGTCTCAGAGAATTCTGAGCAGTGAGCATGGAGTGAGTGAGCCAAGGAGCAGCAGCCAGCGATGCCTTTCCTGCCTGTGGCTGTCCCCAATGGGATTTCAGAACCCTTAGGAGAAATCGCCTGTGACAGTTTTCAGCCCACATAAGACAGGGCAACTAACATTTGACCTTTCTGGTGATTACCTGTAGGCAGGAGCGGTATTGACGCTGGGATTCGGCCAGTGCTAATTGCTACTGCCTTGCTCCACTGCCAGCACATCCCCAAAGGGATTCCATTTTATTGCATTCCCGAATGTTCTCTCTACATCTTGAGTTTTTCCTTAACTGTTATTTTTTTCTCCTTTCTTAAGAGAGGGCAGCAATTCTGTGTTCGTTGAAGTCTTTAGTAAAAGAGTTCCTGTACTCTGAAGGCACTATCTTGACCTTTTCAGAAAATCTGGACCATATAAGGCAAATGACGATATTCATCTCTAAAGATAAAATGCCTGCCAGCATTAAAGGTCACACCTTATTAATCTATAGGATTAAAGCCTTTACTCATCAAGTCATTTGGCCACAGCCAGTTTTGATGTAGCAAAACAAAAGCATTTCTGTTTTATTGAAACAACATTCTTACGTAATTTACAGCTGATTAAAATTACTTATTTTATTTTTATTTTATTTTTTAGATGGGGTCTCGCTCTGTCACCCAGGCTGGAGTGCAGTGGCGTTATTTCAGCTCACTGCAACCTCTGCCTCCCAGGCTCAAGTGATTCTCCTGCCTCAGCCTCCTGAGTAGCTGAGACTACAGGCATGCACAACCACGCCTGGCTAATTTTTGTATTTTTAGTAGAGATGGGGTTTCACCATGTTGGCCAGGCTGGTCTTGAACTACTGACCTTAAGTGATCCACCTGCCTCAGCCTCCCAAAGTGCTGGGATTAGAGTTGTGATCCACTTTGCTGCTTATAGTGCATTAAAATTATTGATAACAGTTTATAAAATCAAGCTAGCCTAAAGCTGCCTCCATAAATATGCTAAGTTCTGCCTAAAGGTTTCTCTGTACATAGTGAAATACAACCTGAATGGAGGTGTAAACAGACTGTCACCTACTCTGGTGTCAATCTCTGAGTTTGAGCCAATCAAAGGGCCAACTGTTCAAATAGTGTTCAAATAAGGCAAATGCCGAGTGTAACCAATCCAGCTGTTTCTGTGCCTCATTTCCATTTTCTGTACGTCACTTTCCTTTTTCTGTCCATAAATCTTCTTCCACTACACGCCTGCACTGGAGTCTCTCTCAGCCTACTTTGGTTTGAGAGGTTGCCCGATTCACCAATTGTTCTTTGCTCAACTGAACTCAGTGAAATCTAATTTAGCCAAGGATTTTCTTTTAACAAGTTCAAAGAAAGCACCTTGAATATTCTGTTGGTTACAACGTGTCTTTTCCTCCTCAAGTCATCTGCAACCTAGGCATTATCAATATTATTATGAAGCACGATTCTAGAAATTATCTAGACTAGCTCTGGGGCCCCAAGCAAGTAGGTCCAAAGGGCTCTTTACTTCTGTTAACCTCAGACCAGGTTTTCAGTGCTGCTCTTTTGACATCACTCCATTCTGATCTGACAGTTTGTATCCTCTAAGAGGTATCTAAAGGAAAGTTATCTTTTGGTACCATCTTATAATTGTTCTAAACTGAATACTTTGAGCTGTGTGTAGCAAGTTACGATGGTGTCACTTCTGCCCTTTGCAAAGCATGGTAGGGATTGCAGGGAACATGCTTTGCTTTGCTTTGTTCCTTATGCAGAACTCCTATCACTCACCTTTCCTGGCAGAATTGCCCCATCAGCAGACGGGGATTGCCCTTCCTTGGAATAAGATGCTGAGAGTCTGTCTAAAGGCTCAGAAAGTACTTAGAGATATGTGAATGATTACAGGACTAGGTACGTGCTCTCTCTCTGTAGCCACGCATTTTTTGTTAGGTTCTTATTGAAACATAGAAATCTTCATGTATCAAATACACAGTTTGAAGAATTTTCACAATCTGAACACACCCATGTAGTCTAGTACTACCAGATCAAGAAACCCATCCACAAGGTGATCTGCTGGCTAGGATTAATTTTGCCTGGGTTTGAGCTTTGTATAAGTGCAGTCATTTAGCATGTGTTTTCTCATTTCAGCCTTCTTTTGCTGCACGCTATGTTTGTGAGATTCACCCATGTTGTTGTGAATAGTTGCAGTTCATTCACTCATTATTATTGTATAGACTGCATTTTGTGAATGTATCACAATTTATTATTCTACTTTTGCTGGGCATGTGGATAATTTCCAACTTTGGGCTCTTATGAATAGTGGATATTCTGGCACTCGTGTTTTGGGGAACACATTTCTGTTGGATAGATAATACCTAGGCATGTAATTCCTGGATCATAGGGCGTATGTATGTTCAGCTTTAGTTGATACTTTGTTCTCAACGTGGCTATACCAATTTACACTTCTACCAGCTGTGTATGAGAGTTCCAATTATTTCACATCATTGCCAGCACTTGGTATTTTTCATCTTTTCATTTCAGCCACTTTATAGGTATGCTGCTGTATTGCACTTCATTGTATTTCCTTGATTAATTTGTGTTTTAATTTATATTTGTATAATTTAATGTATATATCTTTATTTAATTAAGTTGAGCATCTTTTCATACATTTGTTAGGATTTGTATATTTTCTGCTGTGAAGTATTTGTTTAAGTCTCTTATCTATTCTTCTTTGGGTTGCGTCTTTTGCTTACAGATTATAGGATTTCTTTTTTTTTTTTTTTTAATTGGTTTTGAGACAGGATCTCACTCTGTCCTCCATGCTGGAGTGCAGTGGTGTGACCATGGCTCACTGCAGCCTTGAACTCCTGGGCTCAAGTGATCGTCCTGCTTCAGCCTCCTGTGTAGCTGGGACCACAGGTGTGTGCCACAACACTTGGATAATTTTTTTTATTTTTTGTAAAGATAGGGTCTTGCTTTATTACCCACACTGGTCTCAAACTCCTTGGCTCAAGTGATCTGCCCACCTTGGCCTCCCAAAGTGCTGGGATTATAGGCATGAGCCACTGTACCAGGCCTGTAGCATTTCTTTTTATTATAAATATCTTCTACTCTGTAGGTTATCTTTTTACTTTCTTAACTGTGTCATTTGATGAATCAAAGCTCTTAATTTTAATGTAATCTATCATTTTTTTCTTTTGTGGTTAGTACTTTTGTATCCTAATTAGAAAAAGCTTTGCTTACACAAAGGACATATATTTTCTCATATGTTTTTCTCTAAAATACATATTTTTTTCCTTTTATATTTTGATCTGTAATATATCTAGAATTAATTGTTGTATATGGGTTAAGAGAGGGGTCAGGATGCATTTTAAAAAATACATTTATCCAATCAACTTGGCCTTATTTATTGAAAGACCATGCTTTCTCACCTGCACTGCTGTGTTGTGTTTTCCTTGTTAGAATCAGAAACTGTGTATGTGTGGATTTCTTCCTGAATTCTCTATTCTATTTCATTGGTCAGCTTTTTCCTATCTTTGTGCAAATACCATGGTTTCAATTACTATAGTTTTCTAATAGGTCTGGATATATGTATGGTAGTGTAAGTTCTACAACTTATTCTTCAAGATTGCCTTGGCTATTTTTCACTCCTTGTGTTTCCATATAAATTTTATAATCAGCATATCAATTTCTGCCCCCATCCCCATGCTGGGATTGGGACTTTGCATGGTATTGCGTTGAATCCCTCAGGTCAGTTTGAAAAGAACTGTCATTTCAATAGCATTGAGCCTTCCAATCCATGAACATGGTATAGCTCTCTATTAATGTGGGCTTAAATAGGGAGAAAAAAATTATCTTAGGCAGTCATTTGTAGTTTTCATTGTAGAGGACTTGCATATCTTTCTTTAAATTTATACCTTGCTATTTGGTGTTTTGGATGATATTGCAAAAAGTACCTTTTAGAATTTTATTTTCCATTTGTTTATTGCTGGGGTATATAAAACAATTAATTCTGTATACTGATCTTATACCTGATTACCTTTACTAAAATCAGTAATAGATGCTCTGAAAATTCTTTTAGATTATTTTAGGCATATCATTTGTGAATAAAGAGATTTCTTTGTTTTAATTCCTAAGCCTAGTATTTCTTTTGCTTGCCTTCTTGCTCTGTCTGGGACTGATGTCACAAAAAAAGTTCTTAGTATTTCACCATTGAGCAAGATATTTGCTGTAGCAGCAGCTCCTTCTGTTATTTTTTTTTAAAACCAGACTAAAAAAGTTTCCTAGTTTGCTAAACATTATTTAAAAAAAATCATAAATCAACATGAATGTTTCAAAATGCAACTCTTGAGATAATCATATCATTTTTGTGGGATTCATTAATATTTTTGTTAAGAATTTAAAAATTTATGCTCATGAGTGAGATTGGTCTGCAATTTTAATTTCTTGTAAGATCTTGTCAGGTTTTGGACAAAATCTTGTCTCATAAAAAGAGGGGTGAAGTATTTCTTCTATTTCTGCTTCTGGAAGGGTTTGTGTAAGATTGTTTTTCCTTCTTAAATATTTGGAAACATGTAGTGAAGCCATCTGGATCTGTAGTTTTCTTTGTAGAAAGATTTTCAAGAACATTTTTTTTTTTCCATAAGCATTGGGCTAGTTAAGATTTTCTTTTTAAATTTTTTCTTTTTTTTTGAGACATAGCGCAGCTGGGATTACAGGTGTGCACCACCATACCTGGCTAATTTTTGTATTTTTTAGTAGAGAAGGGGCTTTGTCATGTTGGCCAGGCTGGTCTTGAATTCCTGGCCTCAAGTGATCTTCCTGCTTCGGCCTCCAAAGTGCTGGGATTACAGGCATTAGCTACTACACCCGGCCTCTTTTTAGGTTATTTTTGATAAGTTTTAATTTTGGAGAAACTTGTCCATTACATCCAAATTGTCAAATATATTGCATAATGTTCTTCACAATATCTTTGTATCTTTTTGATGGCTATAGTCATTTTCCCTTTTTTATTCCCAATATTGGTAATTTGTGTTTCTTTTCTCTTTTCGCCCAACAGTTTCGATATGAGTTTACAATTTTATTAATCTTTTTGTAGGACAAACTTTTGGATTTGTTGATTTTCAATTTTTAAAAATTTTTTGGAGACAGAGTCTTGCTCTGTCACCCGGGCTGGAATGCAGTGGTGCGATCTTGGTTCACTGCAACCTCTGCCTCCTGGGTTCAAGTGATTGTCTTGCCTCAGGTTCCCAAGTAACTGGGATTACAGGCACATGCCACCACATCTGGTTAATCTTTGTATGTTTGGTAGAGACAGGGTTTTGCCATGTTGGCCAGGCTGGTCTTGAACTCCTGACCTCAGGTGATCCACCTGCCTCAGCCTCCCAAAGTGCTGGGATTACAGGAGTGAGCCACCATGCCCAGCCTGGATTTGTTGATTTTGTCTTGTATATTTGCTTTCTATTTTCTAGAATTTTCCTCTGAGCACTGCTTTAGTGCATCCCACAAGTTTTGACATTTCATATTTCTATTTTTGTTTTTGATTATGAGTTATTTGGAAGTGTACTGTTTTATGTTCAGTTAGGATATTTCTGGTTATATTTTGCTACTAATGTTTGGTTTAATTCCATCGTGATTGGAGGATATACTATAAATAATTGCAGTTAAAAACATTTGTTAGACTTTTCTATATGCTCTGCATGCAAACAATTTAGGTAATTTTCCTTGTGAATTTGAAAAGAATGAACTCAGTTGTTGAATTCAGAGTTCTATATATGTTAGTTGATGAAATTTGTTAATTATTTTGTTCAAATCTTTTACAGCTTTACTCCTTGTTGTTTTTTCTTGAAGCTGATATGAGAGAGGTTTTAAAGACTCCCACAATGATTGTAGATTTGTCTACTTCTCTTCTTAGTTTTCTCTGCTCTGTATATTTGGAATCTGTGCTGTCCAGTGCATACAGATTCAGGATTGTGATGTCTTTCTTTTTGATTGCTCCCTTTATCATTATGAAATGGCCTCTTTACCTCTTGTCATGTTTCTTGTTTTAAACAGGTGTGTCCAGTCTTTTGGCTTCCCTGGGCCACACTGGAAGAAGAATTGTCTTGGGCCACACATACAATACACTAACACTAACAATAGCTGAAGAGCTATAAAAAAAAGCGCCAAAAAATTTCATAATGTTTAAAGAAAGTTTACGAATTTGTGTTGGGCTACATTCAAAGCCATCCTGGGCCACATATGGCCCACAGGCTGTGGGTTGGACAAGCTTGTTTTGGAATACACTTTCATGTGTTTTCAGGAGAGACTGTATTATCAAGGTATATTTTTCTTTTATTTCCATTCTTTCTTTGTTCTTTTATTTAAAGTGTGTCTATTGTATGCAGCATCTAGTTTGCTGATTTTTAAAAATAGTCATAATATTACTTGAAATATTTAATCTGTTTACATTTTGCATTTTACTATGGTATAATTAGGTATATACTTACTGTATCACTTTGTTGTTCTATTGGGCCATCTTTTTAATGTTGTTTCCCCCTCCTTTCTTATCTTATTTTGGATTAGTCAAACATATTTTCTTCCATTAATTTGTTAGTTTTACTTTCTTTTATATTCTTTTAGTGATTACCCTAAGGGTTATACAATATAGATACTTGACTTATTAGAGTCTAATACAAAGTATTGCTTTAACTACATCTCCAACGCTCCAGAAACTGTTTTAACTACATTTATAGCCTCTCACTTTTTCTGTTATTGAGGTCATGCATTTTAGTTCTATAAATATTAACTCCTTATGTCCTTACAATTTTACTTTATTTACTTTTTTACTTTATACATATTTAACTTTCTATTTTTATTTATGTTTCTTGTGTTTCTATGCCTCTCTGGTATCATTTTCCCTCTGCCTGAAATATTCTCTTTAGTCAAAGGCATAAACCTGCTTGCAACACAATTCCATTTTTTTTTTTTGCCCCAAAAGTCTTTAATTCACCTTGATTTTGAAGGGAAAAATTTGAGAATTATAGAATTCTAGGTTGGTAGGTATCTTTAAAGTGCTCAGAGAAATGTTATTCCATTGCCTTCCACATTCCATTATTTCTACTTAGAAGTCAGCCATAAGTCACATTGTTGCTCATGTGTAGGTAAATGCCTCTTTTATTCTCAGGCTATTTTTAACATTTTCTCTTTGATACTGTTTTTCATCAGTTTGATTTTAGCATCCTGAGGTGTGTTTTTCTTCAAATTTATCCAGCTTGTGGTTTGCTAAACTTTTTGAATTAATAGAGAGAATGTCTTTCATCAGTTTTGGAAAATTCCTGGACATTATGTCTTCAAATATTTTTTTTCTGCTCCATTATCGCTCTCCTATCCTTCTGTAACTCCAATTCCACACACTAGTCTTTTGGCAGATTTTTTCCCATTCTTTATCCTCATTGTGCTTCCCTTGTGGTGTTTGCTATAGATTCATATTCCAGGTTAAAAATCATGTGTTCTGCTGTTAAGTCTACTTAGTGAGTTTTTAATATGATGATATGTATTTCAGTTCCAGAATATCTATCTGATTCCTTCTTAAAGATTTCAAGCCTCTTGTGTAATTCTCTCTGCTTGAATCTATCTTTTATTCTGTCTCCTTGAACATACTAATATTTATTTTAATGTTCTTGTGTGCTAATTCAAATATCTGGATCCTCTGTAGTCTGATTTTTCTCTTGATCATCACTTACACATTCTTGCTTCTTTACAGGTCAAGTAATTTTTATAAAATTGTAAATTGGGCATTATTAAAAAAAGATTGGAGAGGCTCCAGAGGACATATTCTGCTATGTTTTTCCCTGTCTTGTACTAGTCAGATAGGATGATGTATTAGTCCATTTTCATGCTGCTGATAAAGATCTACTGGAGACTGGGCAATTTAAAAAAGAAAGAGGTTTAATTGAATGTACAGTTTCACATGGCTGGGGAAACCTCACAATCATGGTGGAAGGCAAGCAGGAGCAAGTCCCATCTTACAGGGATGGCAGCAGGCAAAGAGAGAATGAGGAAGACACAAAAGTGGAAACCCCTGATAAAACCATCAGATTTCGTGAGACTTATTCACTACCATGAGAACAGTATGGGGGAAACTGCCCCCATGATTCAATTATCTCCTACTGGGTCCCTCCCACAACATATGGGAATTATGGGAGTACAATTCAAGATGAGATTTGGGTGGGGACATAGAGCCAAACTGTATCAGATGGAGACTTGCTTCATCAACTTAGTAAGGGCTTGAAAAGGGTCAGGCTGCGCTGCAAGTTGAACAAGACTGAGTCAACTTCTGGCTTACCCCTGTTGCTGGGCATGGCCCTACTGGGATTTTGAATGAAAGTCTAGAGTATCTCAGCCTGAAAGGCTCCAGGAAATCCAATTCTTCTCTTCAGTGGTTACCATCCTAACTCTCCAGCCATCCCACCCCCCATCCTTTAACCCCTTGTACCTTCAAAATCTGGCAAATATCTTAAATGAGAGAATGGCTATGTATTTGAGGAGAGCTTGCTTCCTTTGGTAGGTCTCTGTTTTCTGTGAGACCCAAGGAGATTTCACTCTGTCCTTTAGGGCATTTGTCCGCAGAGGAAAAGCAGCCCCTCAAGTTTCCAGTTTGTCACAAAAGCTCCCTGTGATTCTGACACTCATTTCTAATTTCTTTCCCTCCATCTTAGGCTCTCTGCATGGGCCAAGCCTGACTCTCACCTAGAATCAGAAAATGCACCCAGAGGAAAAAAAGGTTTTCTTTTTGAAATGATTTTTCCCTCTTTGGTATTTTAGTTTATCTGGGTGTCACTGCTTCTGCAGTTCCCTGATTCCTTTACAATTAAGATTTTTTATATTATCTGATTTTTATAATTTATCTAGATTTTTCTAGTTTTACAGTGGGGATACTTCTGTACTATATCCTACATGGAAGTTCCTGAAGCCATATATTTTATCAACATGTTTTGGCATAAATTCCCGAGTTATTCTTTGTTTGGAGAAATCAATTTATTTTTGGTTTAGCTTTCCTAGTGTTATATGCCAAAAATCCTTATGCTCTCATTCCATCAAATAAATCAAATTTCTATAAAACTAATAAAAACAAATGCTCACTTTGGATAAAGTTGAGAGATGAGTTAGCACTATTTACTTTTTTTTTTTTTTTTTTTTCTGACATGGGGTCTCATTCTGTTGCCCAGGCTAGAGTGCAGTGGTGTGATCTTGGCTCACTGCAGCCTTGACCTCCCTGGGCTCAGGTGATCCTCCTTCCTCAGCCTCCTGAGTAGCTGGGACTACAAGGTATGTGCCACTGTGCGTGACTAATTTTTGTATACTTTTTGGGGATGGAGTTTTGCCATGTTGCCCAGGATGGTTGTGAACTCCTAGACTCAGGCAACCTGCCAACCTCAGCCTCCCAAAGTGCTAGGATTACAGATGTAAGCCACCGTGCTTGGCCTACTAACTTTGATCTAATAGATAGTGTTGACTTTTCCTGGTTAAACATAATACCTAGAGGTAAGTTTTTGGTGAGGCAAAAAGGAGCTTTTAAACAAAAGTTGCTCTGATTTATAAAGGCTTTTTAATTTATGTTCTTTTTGCTGTAAGTCCTTTGGGTCTTGTTCAAGATTATTATTCCTAGCGATGGTTTTGTATATTAATGCCAACCTGGTTTCTATTTACCATTACATCTTTGGGGACATTTTAGCTCTCTGGACACGTCTGTGGCACCAGATTTTAAATTTCCTTGTCTGATATTAGTGTTAACAGAGTTAGACAACAAGTAGATTTCAAACTGTATATTTCTTGGGGCATGGAAAGATCATCCCTGGCTCTACTCTTTCCTTTCTGAAACCCCCACCGGGGTGGGGTTAATATGTAGTGAACATTTACTACGGCTTTTGATGGAGAATCTAGAGGGTACAGCACTTCACTCATTTCTCACAACAACGTTATAAGTAGGAATTATCTTCTTCATTTTGTATACATAGAAAACGAGACTCACAGTCTATAAGAAGCTTTCACAGTTACACAGCCAGACAGTTCATACAGGTGTATGCTGAATATTGAGAAAACATATGAGACTCAATGAGTCTCAAAGATGAGAAACAGCTGTAAGGTATCATTAGGTCCTGACTACATTGTAAATTATTTCTTCAAAATCAGATAGCTAGTAAGTGGTATGGCAGAAGTTTAGACCAGATTGCTGCTTCCACACAGAAATTTTAAAGACTGTTAAAAATGCAAGAAACTAAAGGTAGAAAAATGCTATCCTAATGATACAACTTTTAGAAAGTCAACTAAATTCGATGTCTGTTTCCTAATCTGCAAATTTTGGTTTCATTCTTCTTAATATTCGGGACAAGGTATATAGGCACACAGTGTCACTTAATTGATTACTGCATACCTGTAAAGAGGGCTCTCACTTCTGGTAACAATTCAAGTATACTGCATTTCTAGTTTCTTTGGATTTATAATTGCACAAAAAATTTCACAAAGAAATGCCAGCCACACTATACTATATTTCATCCATGCTTCATGACATTCTTTGCTGAGAAATTTCTCTACAGATACAGATACTTCTACATAGTACAGAACCCTGCCATTGTTACTTTAGCTGATCAATAATGGATACTTTTCATTTCACACAGCATTTTAAACATTCTTGGCTTATTTTCATCCCTGATTATGTACTTAGTACTCTGTCTAGACCTCTTCCTTCTGGAAAGCTTTTCTGTTCTGATAAGTCCCATCTCTTTTGCATGGGCAACTCCCTAATCAAAATCTCTCCTTATTCCATTTCTATCTTGCCAGCTTCTTCTGGGACATAATCTCAACACCCACCCTCCGAAAACAGGAAGGACCAATCCTCTGAAACTCATCCCCTGTTTAGATTGATGAAATAATCACTCCTGATTTCTGGACCAGAAACCTGAATACTGCATTTCTCTAGCTCACGTTCAGTATAAGCTCTTGACAAAGATTTGTTTCTTCCTTTCAGATGTTATCTAGGTTCTTCCTCTCTGGTCCATTTATGTTATGCTTGCGCAGACTCTGACCGCATCAACTAAGATACCTGCTATGGTTTCTAACACATTTCCCCACTGCAGGCTGACTTTTCCCCAACTAACCTCACTACCTTGGCTTGGTCCTCTCTCTTCTCTTACCTGTATTTCTGCCGCAGCTGCCTAATGCCTCCCTCCTCACATCTTGCCATCACCGCATTGATTTTGTATGCTGCTATAGGATGTATCTTTCTTTTTTGTGGAAGGGAGGTATATTTTTTTTTTAGCAGAGATGGGGTTTTGCCATGTTGGCCAGGCTGGTCTTGAACTCCTGGCCTCAAGCGATCTGCCCACCTCAGCCTCCCACAGTGCTGAGATTGCAGGCATGAGCTACCGTGCCTGTGTATCTTTGTAAAACACAATGTTTATTCTGGGGGCAAGTGAGTGACATTTTCAAGGCCAAAGTCCTTGGCATAGCGTGTGGAGCATTTCATGATTGATTTCATGACTTATTCTATAGGCATGTGAGTGCCTGCTCTAAGTCAGGCACCATGGTAGGTGCTGGGCATTCAGCACAAGACCCAGTTCCAACCTTAGAACAGTCTGGTATCCACATGCTTCTCTGCCCTTATCTTTGCACACAAAGAACCTGCCATGCTAGCTTCCACTAATGCTGACCAACTTCCCAACTTCTCACATATTTATTCTACTAGAATGCCTTACCTTTAAAAAAAAAATAGTTAAGTTAAGCACTTGCTACAAGCAAGGTACTGTTCCAAATGCTTTGTAGGTAATGACTCCTTTAAATCTTGCATTACTTTGCTAGAGTTGCCATAACAAAGTGCCACAAAGGAGTGGCTTACACAACAGAAATCTATTGTCTTACAGTTCTGGAGGCCTGAAGTCCAAGACTGAGGCATCTGCAGGTTTGGTCCCTGCTGAGGGATGTGAGGAAGGCTCTCCTCCCAGCATCTCCCCCAGCTGCTGGAAGTTTGCAGGGAATCTTTGGAACTCCTTGACTTGCAGAAACATCACCCTGATCTCTGCCTTCATTTTATGTGGTGTTCTCCCTGTGTGCATGCCTGTCTTCAAATTCCCCCTTTGATGAAGATATCTATCATATTGGATCAGGGCCCACCTTACTCCAGCATGACCTCATCTTAACTAGTCACATCCGCAACAAGCCTGCTTCCTCATAAGGAACATGCTATGGAACCAGGGATTAGGACCCCAATACATCAACATTGAGAGGACACAGTTCAGTCATAAAAATTGTTAAAGTAAATTAAAATGGAAATTAGGCCTGAAGAACCACTGGGCAGAAAAAGCCAGTTAGGTTTCATAAGTCACCTTAACCTTGCTTGATTTTCAAACATAAGCAAAACTGAACATGAGCTATTTCTTTCTTTTTTTTTTGAGATGGAGTCTCACTCTGTCACCCTGGCTGGAGTACAGTGGCACAATCTCGGCTCACTGCAACCTCTGCCTCCTAGGTTCAAGAGATTCTCCTGCCTCAGCCTCCCGAGTAGCTGGGACTACATGTGTGTGCCACCATGCCCAGCTAATTTTTGTATTTTTAGTAGAAATGAGGTTTCACCATATTGGCCAAGCTGGTCTCAAACTCCTGACCTTGTAATCCACCCACCTCAGCCTCCCAAAGTTCTGGGACTACAGGAATGAGCCACCACACCCGGCCAACATGAGCTATTTCTTATAAATGACTATATTAAAGAAAAATGAAACTTAAGGCTAACCAATCAGAAGCTGCCAACTAACTCTTAACACCAGAACTAGCATGCCCTACCTCTAATCAACATATCCTTCATTACGCAGGTGAGATGTCCCCTCTCTCAGGCAGCTCTCCATGACTACCCCCCAGGCTGGACAGGGGCTTCTCTGGGCTTAGCTCCATCAGAACAGTTAGGACACTCTACTGTGATCTTCTGTGTACTTGACTAACCTTCCAAATAACTCATGAGCCCTCTGAACACAAGGACCATGTATTATTCATCCATGAGTCTCCAGGACCAAGCACAAGATCTGGTCCAGCTCTCAGTTGCTGAACATCGTCTACCTGATATTTCATCGTGTCAGTTTCCTCCTCAAGAAGTTTCAGGGTCTCCTGGTTCCCTGTTCTATCAAAAGAATCATCTAGCTTTGAAGATGTGACTTTTCCACATACATCCAAATAGTTTCCTATATATGCACTTATAGCAGACACAACAGTTATTTGTTCCTTTTCTTACCTCCCGTGCTGTGCCCCCTTCTAGCTTTGATTCGTCTGCCTTGGATTTCTGGGTAATGCCACTCATCCAAATCCTACCCGTCTTTCAAGGCTAACCTCAAGGCTCGCCTTTATTGTGAAGCACTCTCTACTTATTGCATGTCACATGGATTGCTCACTTCTTAGACTTGTCTCCTAATGGTTTGTGTGAGTAGCTGGCATATGAGGACCAGGACTGAGAACTCTTAGTTCACCCTTGTTGAGTATAACAATGGGCAGCTATAAATATTCATCTTGATATGGAAGGACTCAAAACTGAGTCTTTAGCCATAAACAGCTGGCTTTTAGGAATAATAGGGAGAACAAAACTTCTTGTGTGATTGACACAATACACATTGCAGCTTAACATGTCCTCAAACCAACTGGAATCCCCTCATCTCAGTTAATGGCAAATCCTGTCAGCTCTGCATTCAAAGTATATAGGACCTCTCTTTTTCTCATCCCCTCCTAGTCTCTGGTCCAGGCCACCATCTTGCATAGATTACCATGCACTCTCCTAAGAGGTTGCCCTCCTTCTGCCCTTGTGCCCTACAGTCTGATCTCAAAGGAGCAGAGAACAATCATGGCACTTTGAACTTTGCCTCCTTTCTGCATGTCAGCTCCATGAGGACAGCTTTCATTTTGTTTACTGCTGCGCCCCCAGCATCTAATCAGGGGCTGGCATATGGATAGTGCATTACCATCTTTTGAACGAACAGCAATTGCTTTGTGGTTGTGCAGCTGCTAACTGAGTGTACCTGATGCCTTTCCTTGGCAGCGCATCATAATAGGATAAAAGCTACAAGAACAATTCAATGGTCAGGGTCAGTGATGTCCTCTGGGACTTACTTTCAACTTGTATTAAGTCCAAGAGCCTCTTTGCAAATGAGAGCGTGACACCAAGACAAAGCACATCAGCGTGGCTTTCTAACCTCCACGCCTGCCCAAGATGGGACAGGGTGAGTTCACTGCTCTGACCTCTCACCAGACATTACTCACTTTCCAAAAAGATCCGAGGATTCTGGGACTTGGAGATATTACTGAACTCAACATGTGTATATTTAAACATTTACTTTGCTGTTCCCACACACTTACATTCTTCCCAAGAACACCCCTGGGTGTATCAGAAGAAATTTTAAAATGTAAAAGTATATTTGTAGCAGAAAAGTATACCCTTGATGGTCTTTGTCAAGTACTCACCACTGTCAATTGCCAGGAAGAGAGCAGTGTACACGCTGTTGTCGACAAATGGGGACTCACGGTCCAGCACAGCTGTGGTGTCAACAGTTCCATTGATGGGGTTAATATTCAGCCAACCTGCTGGGTCCTTGTAAACAGAATACCTGAAAAAAATCCCCACAGTGTCAGACTCTGCATTCAAAGTAGATTCAAGAAACATTTACAGAGTGCAGGGCATGAGCTCCTATGCTAGGTGCTGGATCCTAGGTAACAAAAATCCAAAACCATCATTTCTGTTACAGTTGCTCATTCACAAAGTCAAGAGGACACTGACTCTGGGTCTGCTTAGTGTTAAGCACTCTGCATGTGTGCCTCCTTCATTCCTCTTGACACTCCGAGGAGGAAGATGTTCTTGCCATCTGCCCAGCTCTCACAGAGGCAAAGCAGAATTCACAGCCCAAATCCTGAGTCCACGTCCAGTCTTGTTTCTTTCACACCTGAGATGTATCTTGTGTGTGGACTAGTGGGAGAAGTGCTGTTGTGAAGGTACAAGCAGGGCACATCAATGCTTGGAGGAAGAACTCACTACCTCTGATCCAGGGCAATTATTGGGCACCTCACAGAGAATGCAGCATCCAAACCAAGACAGGAGGAATAGATAAGATGTCATCAGAGAGTGAGAGGACAGACAAACCAGGAAGGGAGAACATGAGTTAACAAATTGTATTAGTCTGTCTTCACACTGCTTATAAAGACATACTCAAGACTGAGTGATTTACAAAAGAAAGAGTTTTAATAGACTCACAGTTCCATGTGGCTGAGGAGGCCTCACAATCATGGTGGAAGGTGAAAGGCACGTCTTACATGGTGGCAGACGAGAGAGAACGAAACCAAGCAAAATGGGTGTCCCCTTATAAAACCATCATATCTCATAGGACTTATTCACTATCACAAGAACAGCATGGGAAAGACCTGCCCCTATGATTCGATTACCTCCCACAGGGTCCCTCCCATAATATGTGGGAATTTGAGATGAGATTTGGGTGGGGACACAGCCAAACTATTACAGATAGAACAGAGACATTCATTAGGATGTAGGTTACAGGAGGGCAAGAAATTTGTTCACTGCTGTGACACCAGCTGCTTGAACACTGCTTAGCCCATATGCGACACTCAATAAATATTTGTCGAATAAATGGATATTTAGGGACTAGAAAGTAGAGGGTTGTGTTTGAAACAGTTTCTTCAAGGGAACTAAAAGTTAATGAGTTTTGAGAAACAGATTAGACAAGATTATAGAGAAGCTGAACTACTGTTTTAAGAGGTTTTGACTTTGGATAATGGGAAATCATCCAAGATTTTAAAATGTTACTTGTTTTGAGGTTGCTCTTTTGAGATTTAAACAATATAGATGCATGGAGTAAGAAATAATAGTCTTATCTATCAGGGAGACTCAACTGGGCATGACTCAGCTTTCTTTGAATTGGGTGGCTTGGATAATGTGCCACTTGCAGACCTAAGCCAGAAAGATGCTGTTGGCACTTTGCTGCCATTTCCTACCGATCTTTGAAGTATATCCTCATGAAGAGACATGGGAGTCTTTACATTGGTAAAGATATATGAAGTTGATTTTCTCTGCCTTGTATGGACAGGTTTGGGTCTAAGGATGTTTAAAACCTGATTTAACCAACAGGATTGAAAATCTCCAACTGAAGTGCTTGGAGCAAATTACCCCTGAGTCTTCACGGGAAAAAGATACCTACCTCCTAATCCTGGAACTTGGGAATGTTACCTTATAGAGCAAAGACTTTGCAGAGCTGAGTTAAGGTTTTTGAGATGAGATTATTTTGGGTTATCTTGGGGGTGTTTGGGGGTTGCTAAATGCAATCACAAGTGTCCTCAGGGGGAGGCAGAGGAGATTTGAGACACAGAAAAGGAGAAGACCACATGACCATGGAGACAGAGATTGGAGTGATGCGGCCACAAACCAAGGAATGCTGCAGCCACCAGAAGTGGGGAGTGGCAGGAAGGATCCTCCCCTAGACCTGTAGATGGAGTGTGGCCCTGCCAACACCTTGGTTTTGACTCAGTTAGACTGATTTTGGACTTCTGGCCTCCAGAACTGTGGGAGAATAAATTTCTAGCCTCCATGTTTGCAATACTTTGTTACCATGGCATTACTAATTTATTATAGTAGGTATACCATCCGCACTTACAGATGAGGACTCTGAGGCACAAACCAACAGCTACGCAAGTCGTAGAGTCAGGACATGGGCCCAGGTGGTCTGACCTTGGAGCGGCAACCCTGAACCCACACTCAAAACTGCTGCTCCCCAGCTAACTTAGTGACTCAGGGTGGGTAGTCAGCAGGTATGTTTCATCTGAAGGATCTTACCTCGAAGAATTACCTGAATTCTGAGAAAAGGTGGCCTCTGAGGATAGAGTTAGGTTGAATTGAAGTGCGGTGGGTGGGATTATTCAGATGTAGGTGGAAGCAAGGGGGATGCCTCCTGTGTGGCCAAGGAGAAGAAGAACTGCCCTTGTCCATGACTTAAAGGTCATCTTGGGGGCTGCAATGGGATTGTTACCTGGGGGAGGCTGTGGTCACTGAAGAAGGGATGTTCAACTTGGGTTGTTGAGAACGGGAGCCAGGGAATAAGAAATTGCTGGCTGACAAAGGGAATGGGCATCTATGCAGTCACCACAAGCCTCATGGCGACCCAGGACAGACAGCAATTCGCCTACCACCCTCGCCTGGCCACCATCAGGAGCCCCTCCGAGTGTTCCTAGCCTCTCCTGGAGTCTCAGAACCAATCATCTGGAGGTCTTTGGGCTTCCAGTAGGCATTGACAGATGCTCTGATGCAGTGCTGTTTTAAATTTAATTCACACAGAGGCAGTCTGGGTTGGTATCAATTCTTTTTGTGTTGGGGTCATGTGAACTGACCTGAGAATCAAATCAAGTTTTTGTCTTGCAAAGTGGATGTACCAGACCCCCCAACTGCAGAAGGACGCCAGGAGAGGCTCCTGCTGATGCTTCCTGGAAGGCGTCTGGCCTGTTCTTTCCTAAAACAGCCTCGGGGTGCAGCCTCCATTTAATATTAATAGTAACACAGCTGCTGCAGCATCGAGCCTTACATTGAGCCGGCTGGACAGCGCTCCAGGAGCTTCCAGCATCTACGCCTTTAGCCCTCACACCAGCCCTGGGAGGTTGATAATATTATTCCTCCCCTTTTACAGATGAGGAACTGAGAGGCCTAGAGATATGTGAACTTTGCCAAGATCATTGGCTAATATGGGGCATGGCTGGGATTTGCAGGCTGGATCTCTGGTGCCAAGGCCTGCTGTCACCCTCTGCTGCTTCCGCCCAGCCATTCACATCGCTAGCATCACATGAGCATTAGAGTCATGGACTCTGGAGAGGAAAGGACCTGGGTTCTAACAGTGAGCTTGGCAATCTACTTCTCTGTGTTTCTGCTTCCTCCTCTGTGACTTGGGGACAGTCCCAGTGGTGTTGTGGGGGTAGCTGTGAGGGCAAACTGAAGCTGACACAAAGGGCTTGGTCTTGTGCAGGGCACCCTCGGGGGAGCCATTGCAGAGTCAGGCTATGGGTGTGTTAATGGTTCACTGGGGTCACGGCCCTGTGTGTCCTCCCTGATGTGACTCACACTGTCCTCCGGAATGTTTCAGAAACATCCGACTCAGCAGAGCCTCGGGGAACAATGTTTTGAAGCTGCAACTGTGACAGGGGACAGATGGGGAGAACGGATAAGGCCAACGCAGGGCTTCCACACGCCCTTGCTGCTGCAATGATCCTTTCACTATTTTGTGAAAACAGAAGTGATGAATTACTCATGAGAATGAACTGCTTTAAAAACACCAGGCTTTCATTTAAAGTCATTTATGCTTCCACCTGGCAAACTTCTGTTTCAAGACCCCACTCATACATCTCCTCTCGTTCACCCGGTGTGACTTTCCCAGTAGAATTAATCACCCTTACTAGGTCTGTGTGAGGCACATGCACTGGTAAAAATGCCTTTGGGAGCCTAACTCGGGCCCGGACGGCTCTGCCATCTCCACCAAACTCTAAGCTCCTTGGTGTCAGGATAGGTAAAAGTTGGTCAATAGACACACAGGGTGCTTCCTTGGGCCCAGCTTGGTGCTAAACCCTTTATTTTTGTGACTCATGACATTTATTTATTATATTATATATTATATTTTGTGACTCATGACAACCTGATGAAGTGGGTATCATCCTTGTTTTAAAGTTGAGGTAACCAAGAATCAGAGAGGCTTAGCAACTTGTCAAAAGCGGCCCAGTTAATAAGACACAGAGCTGGAATGTAGCACCAGCATGCTGGATTCCAGGGGCTGGGCTTCTCGGTACACAGTGTTTTTCATGCCTAAGGCCAGGGTGGTCTGCTCTGCACCCCCAGGGCTGAGTAGAGTGCCTGGACACAGAGGGTGCCCGGTAAAGGTTTATTACATCTTTCCTCCTTCAGTTGGAACAATCATGGGGATGGAAAAAGAAAAAAAAAAAAGGCAACTCATCAGGTAACAAGTTTCCTGTTGATCCAGGAGTGATTGGTAGTGGTTCAACATATTAGAAATAATGAAACTTTTAAATGAACCGCATTCTATTCCCTGATTACTCAACTCAGTTTAGAAGATAAATAAAAACCGAATTAAATAAATTTGGCTTTCATGTTTGGCGTACAAGCAATGCTCTTTGATGCTCCCTCTGTCATTATTTTTTTGTCTCATGATGCCATAATTTTGCTGTACAATTAGCATGTTTGCTTGTTTCTTGTCAAAGAAGCAGTTGTATTCAATAAAGTGCTTAGAGACGTGAACTCAGAGGCAGTCCTCAGAAACAATACTCAGCATGGTTAGGCCACATTTCCAGGGAAAGCCAGGGCTTGGATGATTTTACAGGACGGTGTCTCACTCTTTTTCTTCCTTAAAGAAATAATTGGCCAGGCGCGGTGGCTCACGCCTGTAATCCCAGCACTTTGGGAGGCCGAGGCGGGTGGACCACGAGGTCACAAGGTCGAGACCAGCCTCACCAACATGGTGAAACCCAGTCTCTACTAAAAATACAAAAATTATCTGGGCGTGGTGGCACGTGCCTGTAATCCCAGCTACTCGGGAGGCTGAGGCAGGAGAATTGCTTGAACCTGGGAAGCAGAGGTTGCAGCGAGCCGAGATCGCGTCACTGCACTCCAGCCTGGTGACGGAGCGAGACTCTGTCTCAAAAAAAAAAAAAAAAAAAAATAATAATCAAGTATCCAGAGCTGTGCTATTTAACCGAGCTTTCACAGGACTCTTTCTGCTCCCCTCTGTTTGCTTATTTTATTTTTTGAGATGGAGTCCTGCTCTGTCGCCCAGGCTGGAGTGCAGTGGCAGTGATCTCAGCCCACTGCAACCTCTGCCTCCTGGGTTCAAATAATTCTCCTGCTTCAGCCTCCCAAATATCTGGAATTATAGGCACCTGCCACCATGCCTGGCTAAATTTTCTATTTTTAGTAGAGCGGGGTTTCACCATGTTGGCCAGGCTGGTCTTGAACTCCTGACCTCAAGCGATCCACCTGCTTTGGCCTCCCAAAGGGCTGGGATTACAGGCACGAGCCACCGCACCCAGCCAGTTTGCTTATTTTATTTGGTGCCTCCTCCAATGGGAGACCTCAAGGAGGTGTGCCTGCCCCACAGATGCCCTGGAAGGCCAGCTTGCTGCTCCTACTCAGAACCACACCTGCAGACAGAGGAGGACAGAGGGACACTCATTTGCTGAGCACGCATATGACGTGAACTAAGAGCTGGGTGGAGACACTGAATGGTGGAGCCATCGTTCCTGATGTGGAGGGAGAACAGCTCAAGACCATGGAGCAGCCTGCTCTCCCGCTTCCTGGCTTCCATGAGCTTTTGTCCAATCAGCCTTTTTGACCAATTGGCCAGGCGCGCTATGTAAATTTCTGACATTTTCAAAGCTGTCTTTTTAATAAACCTTTCAGTGTAAAAATACTAGTGTGCAAGATGTTTTCAATGCTTCTAGGCCTGAAAAATGCATACGCCTTATTAAATTGGAATTTCCGGGCAATTTATCCGTAATGTAAACTTTGCTTGTTACAGGAAAAAAAATCAAATTAAAAACTGAGCTCATTTCAGCCTGTAATGTAGCTTCACAGAAGCTGCTCTGAGTGCTTGCCAAGCCTTGGCCTCTTCTGGGTGTCAGTGTTGGGAGACGCAGGGCAAACTGATTAACAGAATCCGAGTTGCAGGCAATGCAGTGGGGGTGACTGGGGCGTGCACCGCCCCGGAAGGCGGGCTCACTCTCAGCAGGGCCCCCTCAGAGCAGGGAAGAAAGCTTCCAGGCAAGTGGCCAGGGCCAGCTGTTGACCTGGAAGGACTTCTTCCAGAGCCAAGGGCTGCCAGCCTCTGCCCTCAGGGGCTCAAGTATTGGTGGGAAGGAGAAAGAGATCAAAGGTTTGACAAGTCCCTTCTGCAGGCTTCTTGGGGTCACTCACTTTCTGTGAGGTAGGGCAGCAGTCCCCAACCTCTTTGGCACCATGGACTGGTTTCGTGGAAGACAATTTTTCCACGAACAGGTGGGGGATGGCTTGGAGATGAAACTGTTCCTCCTCAGTTCAGGCATTAGATTCTTATAAGGAGCACGGAGCCTAGATCCCTTGCGTGTGCAGTTCACAATAGGGTTTGTGCTCCAATAACAATCTGATGTCGTGGCCCAGGAGTTGGGGCCGTCCGTGGCCCAGGGGTTGGGGACCCCTGATGTAGGGGACCCATGTTTGTGCAGCATAGGTGCCAACATTACATGACTTAGCATAGCTTTCCTTTCAGTTTAGACTTAAAAATTTCACAAAGTAATATTGGGCAATTAGTGCACAATAGCCAAATGGATCAATGCAATATAACAGAGCACTAGACATGGCACAGATTATATACATATAAAATTTATATATAGAGATTATAGATATAGTAATAGATGGATCTATCTCTATATATGGCGCATATATATATACACACACAGTAGGATAGGAAAGACTACGAGAAACCTAGAAAATAAAAACTACGAAAGGAGAGGAGATACAGGGTATTTTTATATTCCCGCTGAAGGATACAAACAACCCTGTAAAACTGTAGGAAAGAAGGGAAACAGTAGGGGAATACTTCACACCCTACTTGATTTCAGTCCACTGGACCCCGTATTTATTATTAAAAGCAGAACCAGAAAGACACAGAACTCCCAACTGAAGGAAATACACTATCTTAAAATAGCTCATGTAGCTATGGCCCTGAGTGTAAAGTAAAGGGCATATTTCAAATCTTCTGACAAAATGTATAGATAAAATCGAATGGCCAGTGAATTCCAGAATCCTAGATTAGTTAGACAGTCACAGCCCATCACAGTCCAGGGTACTGTTCTCTTCCTCTCCCAGGAAACCAGAGCCAAAGAAAGCAGTCTCAGTAAACAGAAAGGACTGCCGTGGTCTCTAGGGCCCTAGAGGATCCATCTGGACCTGGCTGACTTTCAACCCGCATTTTCTATCTCTTTCCTCAGCCTTCCTAAGTTACAGACTCACTGGCCTTTCTTTTATTCCTTGAAATTAGCAAATTTCCCAGGGATGCGGGTGCCACAACCAGCAGATGTGGACAAGAAGAGCTGTCCAGTGAGTGGCCTGGGCAGGGCCTCTTGGGGTTGGGAGGATAGGATACTTCTTGCCTTGCCTTTCATGGAGCTATGAGCTTCTGTGACTCCATAACAGCTGAGAACAGGGCAGGGGCTCTTGACACCTGCAGCCCCTTCCCTGGATCCCCTTCCCAGGCATCCCAGAGCCCCTGGTGAAATCCTGTGGATGTCTGCATGAGGCTCTAGCACATGAAAATTCTGACTGGCATACGGCAGCTGGCATCTTCTGATGGCACATGGACCAAAACTTTGCTTTTTACAGACATTCTGATCCCTACCATGACAACAAGTAATATATATCATGCCCAAGAGAATCATCACCTTCCACACATGCAGTGGACCAAGGTAGCTGTGGTGTGGGTTCACTTTCTTTGGATCATTGTAGGAGGTAGGTGGTAAGACCACTAGGGATCGTCTTTTGTGTAGACCACTGCAATGCACCTGATTCTTTGCTTCTCTTCTGCTTGCTACAATCCATGCTCCAAAGAGCAGCCAGTGTTATATCACAGCATGTGAATCCCGGGCTTAAAACCCTCCAGTGACTTCCCATGGGGTATAGAATAAGATCCAAACTCTTAACCATGGTCTCTAAGGTCCTAGAGGATCCATCTGGACCTGCCTGACTTTCTATCTGCATTTTCTACCTCTTTCCTCAGCCTCCCTAAGTTACAGACTCGCTGGCCTTCCTTTCATTCCTTGAAATTAGTAAATTATTGCTGGTCTCAACACCTTTCTACTTGCCTCATGGGATAAGTCTTAGATTTTCTCACGTGTGTCTTATGCTTTGTAGGATCTCAGCTCCAACACCGAGGCTTCTGTGTTCCCTAGAGAAGCCACTCTGGATGGTCCGTCTAAAGTCTGCCTCCTTCCCCGGCCAGCCCTACAACTTAGAACGTGAGCTCCTAGGCGCAGTGACCTCATCTATCTTACTCAACCCTTCATGCCTAGAATCTAGAAGAGTGGCCAGCACACACTGAGTAGGTAGGTACTCAGTTGTTGAATGCATGCATGAGGGAGCGAATAAGAGTACAAACCTTCTTTAACACGCATTGGTTGACCCATGTGCTGAGTGACCCAGAATTCTAAAGGCACTTCATCCTAAAGTGCTCATTCATCACTCCCCCATAGGCAGGTCTCTCAAAAGAGCCATCTGTCTCTCTTGCCCCAGCCAAACTCCCACTTCTATGCTGTTCCAGACATTCCCATCCCTTTAGTTGCCTTGGATCTGATACATGCTGTCAACGGGGGCTTAGTTAGGTGGGTTTGTGTGCTGGGAGTCCCGAAGACCACTCCCAGGTTCAGTGATTTGCCAGGAAGGCCCACAGAACACAGCATATCATCATATTCAATGGTTAAAACTTATCACAGTGAAAATATGCAGGGAAAACAGCACAGAAAAAAGGTACATGGGGCAACATCCCGGGGAAACCAGGTACCAGCTTGCAGGGGTCCGCTCCCAGTGGGGTCACACCGGACGTACTTAATTCTAGCAGCAAGTTGTGACAACATACGTGAAATGTTCTCCATCAGGGAAGCTCACCAAAGACTCAATACCCCGGGTTTTTTTATTGGGGGCTGGTCACCTAGGCACCCTCCACCTAGCATTAGCAAAATTCTTGACTCCCAGAGGGAAAGCAGAAATTCAGCATAAACCACACTTGTTTGCACAAGCAGTTTAGGTACAGTGAGTCACTCTTATCAGTTAAGAGAGTGGGAGCCCTCCCCACATCCAAGATTCTACATACCAGCTGAGGTCAACCTTGCAGGCAGGCCTTGCTAGGGACAGCAGTCTCAGGCCTGCTGTGTGAGCTCTTTTTTGCATAGTCCATGATCAGGACAAGGAAATGGTGATTAAGAATAAATTCTATTTATCTTCAGAAATCACTAAATTCCTATTTCTCTGTTTCTCCTAAAACCTATTTTTTTTTTTTTTTTTTTTTTTAGACGGAGTCTCACTTTGTTGCCCAGGCTGTAGTGCAGTGGCGCGATCGCGGCTCACCGCAACCTCCGCCTCCCGGGTTCAAGTGATTCTCCTGCCTCAGCCTCCCGAGTAGCTGGGACTATAGGCACACACCACCATGCCTGGCTAATTTTTGTGTGTTTAGTAGAGACAGGGTTTCACTATGTTGGCCAGGCTGGTCTCAAACTCCTGACATTGTGATCCACCCGCCTTGGCCTCCCAAAGTGCTGGGATTACAGGCCTGAGCCACCAGGCCCGGCCCAAAACCCTTTTAATTCTAGAGACTACATATTGAAACCCCCAAGGAAGCTGGAATCACAAGAAAACATGCTCTTGTAGGCACAGTGGTAGCTGGTGGCTTCAGCTCCACTCGTGTTTACCCAACGAAACAGTGGTTTGGTCCTCTGTGTTAATTGCAGAAAATTCAGACAATACAGAGGAGAAAAAAAGAAAAAAGTTAAAATCACCCTAATCCACTTCCAGAGATAAGCACTATTAACATTTTTGTCTGGAGGCTTCCAGCCTATGTATCGATGTACACATATACACACACAGGTTTTTCATGGGACGTACTGTTCACTCGCTCATTTGGAATAAACATTTGCTGGGTGTCTGTTACATGCCAGGCACCGAGCTTGGTGTTGGGAAGACAGCAGTGTATTCCCCCCAGTTTTTGGAACTTACACTCCAGCAGGGAGATAAGACATAAATTAGTAATTACACAAATGGTTATTTAATTACTGTCATGACAAGGGCCATGCTAGCAGACTCCCTCACATCGTAAATCATGCGTTGTGAGTGTTTTCCTATTTTTCAGCATTTACTTTCTGCTGTTGTATCTACAACTGGAAGCACACATTCATTGATCACTGAGGAGGTGGCGTACGATGTATGTATTCATATACATTACTGTCTGCCATTGCCTCATCAACCTGGGAGGTAGATATTGCCACCTTATTTTACAGATGAGAAAACAAAGGCTCAGAGTGGTCTAGGAGCTTGCCTGAGTCATGCAGCTTTCGAGCAGCAGAAGTGTGGTTCCAATGTGGATCTCTGCCTCCCAAGCATAGCTTGATTTTTGTTTGCCTTGTGAATAGCCCACGAGGGTTGGGCATTTGTTTGTGCCACTGGTTCTCCAATTTGGGTGTGTATCAGAACGATCAGGGCTGTTGATGATATGATGGGACCTTTCCATTTTTAACATGTTTTCCAGGTGGCTCTGATTCACCAAAGTTTGAGAACCACCATTCTGAGAATAATGATTTAAACTCTGAGCTGGAACCCAGGTCTATGTCCCACAGCTGGGCTTTCCTTAGTAGGGAATAACTCAGGAACATAGGACTGGAATTTACAGGATGGCAATATTTCCTAAAAAAAAAAAAAAAGAACCCTTATATCTATCTTAAGAGAGATATAAAACTTTCTTAAAATTATATTTCTGTTTATAAAAATCATACACATTTGAGAAAAGCTTAAAATTATACAGCACATGTGTGTGAATTTAATATCTTCATCACTATCAATGATGAAACAATATTAGCTTAAACTGTTCTTTTATTGGAAGGCTCTTAATAACTTCGAAGTCAAACTTCGAGACTTACCACCGAGATAAACTACTCAGCTGTGACGTAGATATCAAGGAACTCGTGTCTAACAGTGCTCAGCAATAACTTAAGTCTGAGAATGATTTAGTCTAGGAAATAGGCACTCTTTGCCATGCAGTCACTTTCAATAGTGGGCAGGAAAGGGGTGGGGCCACAGCTAGGTGCCACTGATTGTGGGTATGGTCAGCATGAATTACCGGCGTGCCTGCAGACAAACGCCTGGGAACCACTGTTTTGAGCTCCCACCGTTTTCTGCAGACTCTCTAACCTCTTCCTTTGTGTGTGAGCCCCACGTGCACCGAGCCTTGCCTGGCAAACAATGGAACTGACATTTCCTGGGCACCGGCTACTTGCCAGGGACTGCACACATCTTCTCTGAAAACTTCTCACCACCTGTTCCAGGCAAGCAAGTCTGCTCCTAGTTTCTCCTGGCAAAGGTCATACCTGGAGTCTTGTTCGAGGCCATTAATTCTTTGTTAGAATTGACCAAAGGTCTCCCAACTACTGAAATAGGACCTTTTTATGCCTGCAATGAGATTTTGCTGTGGCTGGGCTCTTCCTAGTCAGGGCTTGCTAGTCCGTTTTGCAAATTTATTTCCAGGGATGATTGACATAGTTTCCCCTAGGCGCTCACTGCCACTGCCCTCCCCCACCCCATTTTTGAAACCTACGTGAACGCAGCAGCTATTAGAGTAAGGAAACAACGTCTTCACAACTTTATAAGTGTCTTTGCAAAGACATTTATATCTCATATAAAGGGACATTTGACACTTCGTACGGGTCATTTCATTGTTGCTTTTGACCAAATTGACTGCCAAGCAATACAGAGAAATACGGACAAAGAGATTCAGGGTATAAAGCCACAGATTTAACAATATCATACACATTGAGTAAATTAGGAAATAAAAAATTAAATAGTAATTAAACATTGAGAGACTAGGACCTTAACATATTTAGTTACCATATTAACAGGCTGAGACTTCAGAAGCTATCCGATTTCTGAAATCCAGAAACACACTAATCAATCCTAGATGAAAACAGGATTGAACACTGTTAGTGTGGGTAAAAGCATCACACAGATGCTTTAAGGTGCAACCACAAGATAGCTTTCATGATTAATTATCATTATCATTATTAATGACTGATCCAGCCTGATCCTATAGGTAGTCTAGGTTTAGGGTTAAATTTGCTACGTCCACGTATCCAGATTGGGTGGCTTTTTCTAAGCAGTAGAAACTGTGCTTGGAAAAGAACAGGATGACTTGGAGTTCAGTACCAGTTGGTAGCAACGTAAGCTTTCCTTGGTGTGAGGCTCTTCATCCATTTGTTCACACTCTTTTCATTCCGTGTGTTTTATCCTTTTTTCCCTGCATTGGTAGGCCTGAATATACAAATATGAACAAGACCCACAAGTACTGCTCGTCACCCCAGTATTCCATTTACAACATCATGAACGAACTCCCAATCAGGCCTATATCTCTGTCTTGCAGCCAAATATCCCGCTTACTCCTGGTATCTACCTGGTCAGCAACCTCCTGAGTTATCTCCCAGTGACAAACCATCCCAAAGTTGCACCAGTCCAGCACAAAGTATGACTGTCAATCTCACAAAAGATGTAGGGTTCTAGGAGGATACTCAGAGTATAAGAATTACGCTAAGTGAAATAAGCCAAGCCCAGAAAGACACATACTTTATTATTTCATGTATCTGTGGAATCTAAAAGAGTCAAATTCATGGCAGCAGGGAGAGGGCTGAGGAAGGGGGAGATGTTGATCAAACTTTCTATGTATACAAAGGCCAAAGCATCACATTATGCCTCATAAATATATACAATTATTATTTGCCAATTACAAGTAAAGCAATAAAAGAAGAAAAAAAGGAATCATAAGTAAATCCATGACAAGTGAAAATGCAATGGAGAGAAGGGAATCAATGATTGAAGAAGAGAAAGGACAGTGGATTTATAACTGCTTCAAAAGAGTGATTTGACTGGCAAAGGACTAAGGAGAGGTCCTTTGGGAAATGGACAAAGCCCTTGAATGGTTAGGAAAGACAACCTCTTTATAAATGCGTGGCATAAGCTGAGCACAAGGTGAAGTTTGGCATGTACTGTCATGGGATGTTGTAAAAATTATGTCAAAAGCAAAGCAATTCTTGGTTCATCTGTGTTCACTCTGAGACTAGCCTATTATTGGGGTTAAACTTATAAACAAACTTCTGTTCATCATTTTTTTCTCCAAAATAAAGTGATCAAATTGTCCCATAGAACTGATGCTTATGTTTTTTTTTTTTTGAATAACCACAGAAATTGTCCCTTCCAGACTTAAAACTTGAGAAAGTTACAATTGTCTTATCTGAGTTCCTTTCTCAAGAAGCCAACCATCAAGTCTCCCAGATAAAATCAAGGAGCTGAAACTTACCAGACCACTGCCTCTGGATAATGAGGAGCCAGACCCCTTATCCATCAGGATTGCCTAAAGGACCACCTGCTTCCTATTGACCAACTTCTCTTCCTTGCCCTGCTTTAATCCCTGTTTTCCCAAACATGGTTATATTTCCTCTCTGGTGCATTAACCCCTCATTTCAGAGATGGATTTGAGACTGACCTCCCATTTCCTTGGCTGCAGCAGCACACGATTAAAGCCTTCTTCCCTGGCTTTTGTCTTGTTGTCTCAGTGATTGGCTTTCAGTGCGGTGAACAGCAGGACCCAGACCAAACCCCTGGTGCTTCGGTAACAATTACATCTTAACCAAATATATATATTTTTTTCAGTTTTGAGTCACACTTTGGTCTTCGCTTTAAATTGATTCATGGTAAGTTGCTTTTTTGTGCTTCCAGTCTTCTTTTGGTAAGGGCTGTTGGTGGTCCCTGTTTTTTGGTTCATGATTTGGAGTACATGGATGGTCACAGGAGGGGAGGCAAGGCTTTGGGGTTTAATCTGGTGAGTAAACACTAATAACACTTTATTACAAGAGCAAAAAGCAGAATAAAATAGTCTGGTGCTCCGTTTCAGAGTTTCTGATAAGGCCCTCCACAGCACGCAACCTGGGGCAGGGGGCTCTCTGCCTAAGTCTCGGGCTGCACTGCTTGCAGGTCACGTTCCACTTTTGTCCACTTATGCCAAGGCATGGTGGTGTCTGGACAGGTGCTCAGTTTCCCAGGGTGGTTTATCTCGAAGAAACATGCTCACTGGGAGAGCAAACCGGGATGTCAGAAGACCAGAATGGGAAAGTTAATCACCCCTCTGTGTTTGTTCTCAGAGTTTATTTTTATTGGGTGATTAATCGACACACCATGGCCTTTGCCCTGGCACCTGTGTCTCTGAGTCCAGCTCAGACCAAGCTGAGCAGGGATATTGGCGCTTTCAAGAAGTCAATAAATGAAGCCAGCTGCCGCAGGGACCACAGTGAGATAGATGGCTGAGCCTCGCATTATGCCTTGAAGGTCAGCGAATGTGGTCTGGCCAGCTGCCAAGCAAGGAAGTTCTTAGAGGCCGCTGTGCTTAGCTTAGGTGATGACTGGACCTCCCTCTCCAGTGGCATCCTGATAGACAGCCATCTACAGAGACTGCATTCCTGATGGAGGCCAGGCTACCAGGAGAGCTGCAGGGTCCCTGGGAGACAGAAGCATCTGGGTTTCACACAGAGAGAGCTCACCCAGGAGCACAAGTCCAGTGTGCGCTCACGGATCATCATCTGGAGGCACCATTGCCATAATAGGTGATGCTGCTGGCTGTTCTGTGAAGGAGCTGGAGGGTTATTTCCACCACGGAGTGCTCAGAATCACACATTCCCAGCCCTGTGTACTGATTTCCAGTGTTCATTCAGTACATATGCTTTGACCATCTTCTATCTTCCCAGTACTCTGTTAGGGACTGGGGAGTTTGCAGTGATCAAGGTGGGGAGCTTCCTGCCCTTGGGATGTGTGTCTTCACCAAGGCATTTACTATCTGATGTAATTTTCACACAAGATGGTGAGCTCCCAGGGATAGACTTTGTCTTTCTCTCTTCATGTAGGCAGTGAGTGGCCACATGTCTGGCCATACAGGCCTTGGTTAAAGATGGGTGAGTGAATGGGCAGAAAAGTCAACGTGTCAGGAACAAGTGGAAGAGCAGCCTGGAATTCCAAGGAGTTGATATCCCCAGGGATTTCAAGGCTCTGTGATGACAAGCGCAGCTGAATCCCTGCAGGAAGCAGTTGGGTTTGGTGCCCCTCGTGAGGTCAGGGGTGTCAAGTACCAAGATTAGCAAGGCGGTTGAGATGTATCCTGGGCCTGCAAGCCTCCCTCTGTACAAGGATGCCAGCTGTTTCTACACGTGGGAACATCAGTTGCCAGGAAGAATGTGGCTCAGCTGTGCTATCATCTTTCTGGATGTAGGAGGTTCTACATTAGCACTAGTGTAGAAACAGAATCCTACTGCAGTTTCCGGGTCCTCTATTCTGTTGCTCACAGAACAGGAGAGTGAGATTTAAAAAATGTACATCATGTCCCTTTCAGGCTTCAAACCCTTTGTGGCTTTGGGGACTGACCCCTGCTCACTTCCCACCATCAAGTCACCCTGTTCCCCAGTCCAAAGCTAGCCAGGCTCTCCCATCCTCCCAGCCTTTGCATTAGCTGTTGGTTTCTCTCCCTCACCTCTCTCCTTGGCTGGTTCATTATCACTCTTCAGATCACACGTCATCTCCCTCCTAACCAGCCCATCTAAGGTGGCCTTCTCCAGTTACTCTCCATCCCATTATGCTGTTGACTCTCCCATGGGCAAGAGCTGTAAGCTGTAATCACACCGGTTGTGTGATCAGACATTCATTGGCTTGTTCACTGCCAGTCTTCCCACTAGAATGGAAACTCCACACTGTCTCATTCACTGCTATCCTCAGGGCTAGTTAGGACCCGGCTCATAGTGTGAATTTTTCAATATTATTTGAATAAATAAATAAACCAGGAAGATTACCTTTAGGTTGGATGTATGAAGAACAGCTAGCATGTCCAAAACATTTACTTTCAGCCTTGTTATTTAATCTGAAAAGCAATATTCACAACTGGCATTTATCGACTACCTGCTACCTGTCATGCAGCATTTAAAGCTCCCACAAACCTTTGAGCTAGTTTATATACAAGAATTTTGCTCATTTTATGTTTTCCTGTCTGAAGTCTAGAAAAAGAAAATGGATACTTTCTGAATAAATCAACCTCTTCTAAACTGACTTGCCAGAAGACGAGAAAAGAATCCAGCTGAAAAAAACCTAGGAAATAGCATTCTGGACATTGACCTTGGCAAAGAATTTATGACGAAGTCCCCAAAAGCAATTGCACCAAAAACAAAAATTGGCAAAGAAACTATCAACAGAATAAACAGACAACCTATAGAATGGAAAGAAATATTCACAAATTATGCATCCAAGAAAGGTCTAAGATCCAGGATCTATAAGTAACTTTAACAATTCAACAAGCAAACAACAACCCCATTAAAAAATGGTCAAAGACATGAACAGACACTTTTCAAAAGAACACATATGTGCGGTCAACAAACATATGAAGAAATGCTCCACATCACTAACCCTCAGAGAAATGCAAATCAAAACCACAATGAGATACCATCTCACACCAGTCAGAATAGCTATTATTAAAAAGTCAAAAAATAACAGATGCTGGCTAGGTTACAGAGAAAAGGGAACTCTTATACACTGTTGGTGCGAATGTAAATCAGTTCAGCCCCGTCCAAAGCAGTTTGGAGATTTCTCAAAGAACTTAGAACAGAACTACCATTTGACTCAGCAATCCTATTACTGGGTATTTGTCCAAAAGAAGATAAATTGTTTTGCCAAAAAGACATATGCACTTGTATGTTTATCACAGCACAATGCACAATAGCAAGCACAAGGAACCAATCCAGGTGCTCATCAATGGTGGAATGGATAAAGAAAATGCAGTACGTGTATACCATGGAATAGCATGCAGCCATGAAAAAGGATGAAATTGTGTTCTTTGCAGCAACATGGATGCAGCTGGAGGCCATTATCCTAAGCGAATTAGCACAGGGACAGAAAACCAAATACTGCATGTTTTCAGTTCTAAGTGGGAGCTAAACATTGAGTACACACAGACACAAAGATGGGAGCAATAGATATTAGGGACTACTAGAAGGGGGAGCATGGAAGGGGTGTAAGGGTTGAAAACTATCGGGTATTATGCACATTGTCTGGGTGATGGGATCACTCATACCCCAAACTTCAGCAACACGCAATATACCCAGGTAATAAACCTGCCCATGGACCCCCCGAATCTAAAAGCTCAAAAAAAAAAAAAAACCAAAAAACCAAAAAACCAAAAACAAAACAAAACAACAAAAAAACAAAAACAAAACAAAAACAAACAAAAAACCCAGGTGATTCTTTGTACCCGGTTCAATTGTATGAATTTTTTAAAAGAATATCACCGTATATTTTAGTGTCTTGAACTTTTCATCGAATTGTGATTTTAAAAAGTCACAGTTTAGCCCAGAAGGAGGTATCTCCAAGTTTGTCAGTTCCTAAAACAACATTCTAGAGGGAAATAAATGAAAATCTCTTGGAACTATACATATTCTTTGATCCAGAAATTCTTCCTCTAATTATTTAGCTTAAAGAAATAGCTATTCCAAAACTGGGGAATGCCGGGTTAATAATGTCAAATGAGGTCCCTCTTTGCACAAGAATTCTCGGAGCCTTTAATACTCAGATTTGCATTGTGAAGATCTGAGAGAGGGCCTTAGAATAAAGCACAGCTCAAACTTATTTGGCTGAAATATTTAGCAAAATTATATTTTCTCCTTCAATGCTTACTATAGAAAAATAAAAAAGCAATCAGGTAACTGTTGATCAAAAGTGATAATGGAATGCTACGTAGACATTAAAAGCCATGATGAACACAACATGACAAGATGACAACATATATGAAGTAAATCTTTATAGTAGGTAGGTATGCATATAGCACCGTGAGGGTCCACATGCAAACATGTGGCAGGCTTGCTGCCCCCTTCTCACAAACACGGTAATGACTTGGCAATGGCCAGGTCAGCTTCAAAACCCCTCTTTGTATGAAGCCCTGTGTGACAAACCCTTCTTATTCACAGGGCTTGACATATAATCCCAAACCTATTTGCTGCTGTGGCAGAGAAAACACCGTGGAAGGGAATGCTAGTAGCAGTTGCAATAATAATTATGATCATGATGATGATAATAATAGAGTCACAGATAATATTTATTGAGCACTTGCTTTGTGCCAGGGACTTTCCAAGCACTTTACATGGGTCAGCTAATATAAGTCTCACAATAACTTCATGTGGGTGGGATTACTGGCCCATTATATAGATGAAGAAACAGAGGTGGCGAGGGACTAAGTAGCTGGCTCCAGGACACATAGCTAGTAAGTGATGGAGTCGTCCAACCATAGCACCCATGCTCTTAACACTGATGCCTCGCTGTCTGGCCTGGGTCTTAGGAGTAGTGGTATCTGGCTAGTGGGAGTTACATCTTTCTTAGTTTTGCTTATCTCAGTTGCTAAAATTTTTACCATGAGCCTATATTTCTTTTGCAAATAAGAATTTTTTTGGCAATAAAAAAACTAGTAATACAAAGATGATTTCGTTTATATCTCTACATTTCCATTTTTTCTTTTTTTGTGAAACCTTATTACTACAGATGGTATATTTACTATATATACATACACATATGTATAATATTCATGTCTTATCTATGATATATAACAGTATATGATGTATATGCACATAAATAATATATCCATTTTATATTTGTGAATTGAATGTTTGTTTCTGTTCCCCCCAAATTTGTATGTTGATACAACCCTAACCCCCATTGTGGCAGTATTTGGAGATGGGCCTCTCCTTAGGAAGTTAAGGTTACATGAGGTCATGGGGATGGAGCTCTGATCTGATAGGATGAGGATCCTTATAAAAGGAGATCCTGTATGCTCCCTAATCCCCACCCTCCAGGCACATGCCCCAAGGAAATGAGGCTACATGATGACACAGCAAGAAGGTGGCTGTCTGCAAGCCAGAAAGAGAGCCCTCCCCAGAGACTGAACCAGCTAGAACCACGATCTTGGACTTCCAGCCTCCAGAACTGTGAGAAATACATGTCTGTATTTAAGCTGCCCAGTCCGTGGTATTCGGTTATGGCAGCCTGAGCTAAGACAATACTATCTAAATATGAGGTTGAACCACACAGTTGCCATTTCTCTGGTCAAAACCCATCACATCAGCAATTTCCCATGGCCCAACCAAATATATAAACATATATACAATAAAAACGGCATGTCGTAATTGTGTGCTTTCCTTCCTGCTGGGCACAGCGCTTTGAAGGCCGAGAGACACGCTTATTTATATTTGCTTTCTCTTCTCCTCAGGCATCCACTGGCACTTGGTAAACACTGGTGACTGAGTGGGTAAATTACAAAGATGAGCATTTTGAATTCCTGTTCCAACAGAAGCTTTAATGTAGTTCCTATCAAGCCTAATTCACTAACTAAAAAGAATTGCATTGCACATACTGGCAGGAGTTATTGAACTGTTGTTCATCAAGATCTTTTCTCCTCGCTTCATAGGGACTCAAATTAAATGTGTCTTCACAACACACACACACACACACACGCACACATACACATACACACATAGCCAGTGCCATTCAACCCTTAGCGAATCACACCACTTACGGCTCACAGGCTTGTGGGGTCAGCCTGTAAGAACAGGCGCCTTCTCTCCAGGGGCCCAGTGTGCACATCAAGGACTTAAACCCTGTCGTCGAGGATAGACTCTGAGACAGAGACGTGGTGTGTGGCTCCGAAGCCTGCCCGCGGTGCTGTTCCCCCTTTCCAGGCACCGTGCTCACTGCTGTCCACATCTGAGTATGTGTTGCCGCATAACAGACTCCTCAGAGGAGCTGTGGCTCTTTGTACAGTCACAGTTTTCAAAAGCTTTTGCCTCACAAAAGAAAAAGCAAAGCACCTTCCCTCAGGCAGTTTTCAATTCTTCCCTCCAAATGCATCAGTCAAACTTGATACTTAAACCCTTGAATCCCAGAAGCTCCTTTGAGAAGTTAGCCCATTAGCAACAGGCGGGAATGGCTGCCCTCCCTGCCAATCCCCCTGTTCGCTCCCTGGGCTGCCCTGTTCTGACTGGTGAGCAAAGTTGTCAGCCAGTTCTGTCAAGGGATTTGTCATTCCTAAACCTGTTTAGTCCACAGTCCTCCTGTCCTGAACCTACAGGCCTTTCCTGGAGAGCTTAGTCTATGACTTTTTTGGCCTTTGAATGCAATTTTATCTTTTAGGGCTTCTAATGTTGATGCACTAACATTCTCGGCTTATGAAATCTCCAATGTTGATATTTTATTTAGTAAAACTGAGTATTTTTCTTTCTCAACACGGGAAGGTTGGAAGGTTCTCCTTTGAGAACCCACTGCTGCAGTGGTGATCTCTGGAACAGGTGGATAGGCGTGCACTAAATAAAGCAAGCAGAAGAAGATGTGCTGGGAGAATCTTGGTGATGGGGCAAAGGGTGTTTGCTACAAAATTCTTTCAACATTTCCGCATGTTTGAAAACTTTTATAAAGTTGGGAAAATAAAATAAAATGATGAATGTGTCTTTTCTGTAAACACTCAGCATGTCCCTTCCCACGTAGATGTCTTTCTGCTATGAAACCTTTAAGGATATCACATGTTAGATGATTTCATTCCGATGAAATGTCCGTACTAGGCAAACCCACAGAGACAGAAAGCTCATTAGTGGTCACTAGAGCAGTGGGAAGGAGACATGTAATGGTTAAGGGGGATGTGGCTTCTCTTTAGGGTGTTGAAAATGTTCTAAAATTGATGGCGGTGATGGTTGCACAACTCTGTGACTATACTAAAAGCCACTGAATTGTATATTTTAAATGGGTGAATTGTGTAGTATGTGAATTATATCTCATAAATCAATACAGTTGTTATACATGAGAAAGATAACTTCAAGGAAGGGAGGTATCCATGATTTCCAAGGCTGCTAAAACAGAACAAAACAAGGCACAAACCAAACACCCCTCCCTTGATAGTCTTCAGAATACTCTTGACTTATAGAAGGCCAAAAAAGGACAGCGATTTTTTTTTTGTTTTTTTTTTTTGAGACATAGTCTTGCTCTGTCGCCCAGGCCGGAGTGCAGTGGCGCCATCTTCGCTCACTACAAGCTCCGCCTCCCGGGTTCACGCCATTCCCCTGCCTCAGTCTCCTGAGTAGCTGGGACTACAGGTGCCGGCCATTACGCTCGGCTAATTTTTTTGTATTTTTAGTAGAGATGGGGTTTCACCGTGTTAGCCAGGATGATCTTGATCTCCTGATCTCGTGATCTGCCCGCCTTGGCCTCCCAAAGTGCCGGAATTACAGGCGTGAGCCACCGTGCCCAGCCAACAGTGATGTTTTGATTTTTCTTCCTTTTTTGCCTGTTTGGCAAATACTGAACAAACAAAAGATGTCCAGAGTCTCCCCTACAGGGCCTGCCTTCTTAGTGGCAATGGCTGCAGCAGAAGGGGCCAAGACAACGATTTGCCTGGAGAATGAATAAACGAATGAATGAATGGACCCTACCTAGGGTCCTTGTTTCTCCAAAACCCGAACAGATGCCCTGGTCTTGTCACAAACTTGGCCTGTGACCTGCAGCACATGACTGTCACTCTTGGGCCTCAGTTTCCCCATCTATAAGATAGAGGTCATGTGAAAGATGGTCTCTAAGGTGCCTTCTAACTGATACATTATGACAATCTTTCCCAAAGCAATTGTTATTCAACGGCTGAGCAAAAAAGTTATAAAATTATCCCTTGTGGGAAGATTCAAACCAAGGTCCAGTTTTCTCTACATGAAAATGCAACAGTTTACAATGTTGTGTAAGTGCAGAAAGTGAAAAGACAGTCATTAAAAAGCTGAGAAAAATAAACAGTCAGGAAAGAATGCCTACATAAATTGCTCAGTCTGACTTCAAAGGGAAATTTTTTTCCAAAGTATCATGAGAATTAGATTAATGTCCTCAGAGCCAATGCAAATATAGGATTTGTACAATATCCATTTATCAGTTCCAAAGGAGCTGATTTACGGCCCACATCTTCTAGTTTGTATTCTGTCCGGCTCAGAAAGTTAACTGACAACACGAAAGAAATATCCTCTGTCTCACTGTAGATGATGGGTTATAAATGAACACAACTTGATTCTCTGTTCTGGAAAATTAGTGTTTTGAAACTCTCATTAGAAATTAGTCATTAAAGCTGTTCCCAAGCTTGACTGCTTGGCCCATCCCTTTGTTGTTGTTGTTAGTTGTTTAATGTTCTGACAATGTCGGCCAGAGAAACAACTGCTTTTGTCTTAGGTTATTCTAGGTCGACTTCCATGTCTGGATGTAATCAAATCAGCAGCCAGACCGTGACCAGGACACATCATACCACCTGCCCCCGGCAGAGATCCTGTGCCCATGTGTGATAAGGTGGGTGATGCAGACCTGGTGCTCAGTATGTCAGTCACAAACTGTGTAGGCCTGGAGGGGGTGGAGACAGAGGTATGACTTGACCTTCCTCTGCAGATCAGTGGAGAAGATGGAACTCATGTTTCCCAGACTGATGCCTAATAGCAGTGGATCCCAGAATCACTTGTGGGACTCAAAGATGCAGATTCCCAGGCCCAGGCATGAGGGACCTTGATTTGGTGATTCTGAGGTGGGGCCTAGGACTCTGTGGTTTTAATGCCTCCCATGGGTTTTTGATGCTGCTGGTTCAGAGACAGGCATCTGGGACTCCCTGAAAGACCAGGGCTTGAGCCATTTCCTCAAGCAGCCATGAGACCAAGGCACTCAGGCAAAGGGTAGAGTCAAGTGTGCTAGATCTCAGAGATCAGTGAGGAGGTCAGGAACCTTCTTCCCAACCAGGGAAACAGCCCAGATCCTTCTTTTTCACCCTCTGCTTAAAGTTAATCACCAAATCATTTCCATTCTGCCTTTGTTGGCTTTCTGAGCTCTTGTACACCTTTGCTTTTCTTAGTTACTCCTTTGGTCCAGGCTGGCTTCGTCTCTTAACGTGGCCTTCCACCCTTTTCTCTCTTCCCCTACAGTCTGGTCTTGTGTCAGAATGAGCTTTTTATGAAATTCAGATCCAATCAGGCCATCTTTCTGCATTTAGGCCTCCAGGTGTCTCCACTGGCTACAGACCCAGGCTCAGATTCCACAGCAGGATACACAAGACCCATTGCAGTCCTGCCTGTGTGTTAAGTGAACGGATCTAGCTCTCTCGGCCACCATGCCTTTGTTTATCCTGTTTCCTCTGCCTGAACATCTTTGCCCTGGTCTACCTGCAAGTCTGAGCCCAGCTGTCCCTTCCTTCCTTGACTTTGACTGATGTGCCTTTCTCTCTGCTGTTGTTATACTGTTGAGTTTTCACCTCAAATATCACTTTCTTCATAGCTTTTATACTAAAAGGGTCTGTTTATTCATCTCTTTCTTTCTCTAGACTGAGTGAAACTGGATGACAGAGGCCATATGTGTTGTGGTGAGTGTATATTCCCACTATCTGTGAATCAAGGGTTAATTTGCATTTGTTGGCCTAATGAGGACACCAATAATGAAGTCCCAGGGGTAGGATGATCCTGCAGCTGGAAGGAAGACTGGGAAGCCATATAGAGTTGTACCTAAAGGGCATCTCAAGGGAGCAGCTCCTGGCTGCAGGTTACAATATAGCTCCTGCTCACCCAGCTGGCTGTGTCCTTGCTGACACTTCATCATTCATCTTGCTCCTGACGCTGACACTGCTCAGGTTGGGAAGGGAGGGGAAGGTAAGGATACAGGTCTCTAGGAGACAGCTTAGGAGATAGGCTCCTTCAGTGAGACGGTAGGAAACAAGCCCCAACATAGTCACAGGGGGCTTCAAGTAAGCTGAAGCTTCGTCCAATCTGAGCTGGTTTGAGCTTATACAACTTCATCTATCCATGTATCCATCCATTCATGCATTCTTCATTCATCCATGCATTCATCCACCCACCCATGCATTCATCACCCACCCATGCATTCCTCACTTATCCATGCATTCATCACCCACCCATGCATTCCACACTCATCCATGCATTCATCATCCACCCATGCATTCCTCACTCACCTAGGCATTCATCCTTCACTCATGCACTCATCACCCACCCATGCACTCATCACCCACCCATGCACTCATCACCCACCCATGCATTCATCACTCACCCATGCATTCATCACCCACCCATGCATTCATCACCCACCCATGCATTCATCACTCACCCATGCATTCATCACCCACCCATGCATTCCACATTCATCCATGCATTCATCACTCACCCATGCATTCCACACTCATCCATGCATTCATCACCCACCCATGCATTCATCACCCACCCATGCATTCCACATTCATCCATGCATTCATCACTCACCCATGCATTCATCACTCACCCATGCATTCCACATTCATCCATGCATTCATCATCCACCCATGCATTCCTCACTCACCCAGGCATTCATCACTCACCCATGCATTCATCACCCACCCATGCACTCATCACCCACCCATGCATTCATCACTCACCCATGCATTCATCACCCACCCATGCATTCATCACCCACCCATGCATTCATCACCCACCCATGCATTCATCACCCACCCATGCATTCATCACTCACCCATGCATTCCACATTCATCCATGCATTCATCATCCACCCATGCATTCCTCACTCACTCAGGCATTCATCACTCACCCATGCATTCATCACCCACCCATGCACTCATCACCCACCCATGCATTCATCACTCACCCATGCATTCCACATTCATCCATGCATTCATCATCCACCCATGCATTCCTCACTCACCCAGGCATTCATCACCCACCCATGCATTCATCACCCACCCATGCATTCCACATTCATCCATGCATTCATCACCCACCCATGCATTCATCACCCACCCATGCATTCATCACCCACCCATGCATTCATCACTCACCCATGCATTCACCACCCACCGAGGCATTCATCACTCCATCCATGTGTCTATCCATGCATCCATCAATTCATGTATCCATCCACCCATCCATCCATCCATCCATCCATCCCTCCATCCATCCATCCTTCCATGGATCTATTCATCTGTCCACCCATCCCCCCATTCTTTCAATATTTATTGTGTAGCTATTATATGTCAGACATTCTTCTTTACTCTGCATATATGAAAGAGAACAAGACACGAAATTTCTGTTCTCATAGAGCTTCTGTTCTAGAAGGGGAAGGGAGATCATAAGCAGACAGTTAACACACAATATGATAACTTCAGAGAGCGGTATGTGCTCTGAAAGCTGTCCCATTGGGCAACAGTACAGGGAGTGACCAGTGACAGGTGGGCAGAGTTGAGGAGGGCTTCTTTAGTGAAGGTGATCAGAGAAAGCCTTGCAGAGGAGATGATAGTGAGACTGAAGTGAAAAGGAGACAGTCACATGAAGGCCTGGGCAAGGGAGAACATTCCAGGCAGAGGGAGCCACAGTGAGCTGATGTCACGGAGGAGCCTCCAGCCGAGCAGCAGCTTGGAGACAGTGGGCCAAGCAGAGGCAAATCAGACAAACCCACACTCAAATCTTGGCTCAGCTCTTTAGTATCTGTGGGACATGGAGGGAGGTGCTAACCTTCCAAGCTTTTACTTCTCTATATGTCAAATGGAGACACTAAAACCTCACTCACAGGGTGGGTGAAAAGATGAAATCGTATACAGAGCGTGGTCCTTGGCATGAGGTAGGTTATCAAGCCCAGATACTTCCAAATCCTTCTGCCAAGTGAAAGTCATCGTGCTTCTCACATCAGCATCCTAAGACAGGCAGGAAGATTGGTCACCTTGCTTCTGGTAACCAGTTTCAGACTGACATGTCTGCATGATTCCACTTTCATTCCATATTTTAAAAATGCTCCATGTACTCCCTTTATTATGCATGTCACCCAGCTCTAGTTACTGTGAAACTAGAATGTCACAGCTTGGCTCTGTGCTCAGAAATATGGCACCTGTCAGGTGCATGATTTAGGAACTTGGCCTTCCTCAGTGGGACCTCAGTGTAGTAAAATCAAGTCAACGATTCAATCCATGGCTGCTGAATAAAGCCTGGGAGAAATATGAAGCTGCTTTCTTAATAATACACTTTTCATTAGTGAACTTTTTTAGTAAGATGACATTGAAACCCACCCCCCACCCTGGTTTCCAAATAGCTCAGCACTGGAACTTGAATAAGATGTGGTCACTCTGCTGGACAAAGACAAAAAGCCTTGCGAGGGTGTGGGACAGACAACAGGATACGTCAGCACAGTTGGCTCAGGTTTGCAAGGTTGGACTTCTCTCATTTGATTTCACCTACCTCTGGCTATTTTCCTTTTCTTTGCCAGAGGAACACTGGCAAATGTTTAACATCTGATTCTCTGGAGGTGGGGAAAGCCTAAATTAATAGTGTTTGCCTAATTCCATGATAGAAGTACTTCCACTGTGGCCAGTTTCAAGTTACTCCCACAATGTCACTGAATGCACAGCTATGAAGAGATGGTAACAACTGGCTCCTGCAAACTGCTATGAACTGGCTCTAGGGCAACACTGCTATACCATCTCCCTACGAATAATAGGGATCCCCTTTGTGGGGTTGGACACTGTACATATGTAGCTGGCACTACATGCATGATATTTCATACAATCTTAACTATCATTGTTTGAGGCTGGGATTATTATTGCCATTTCAGGGATGAGAAAAGTGAGGCTCAGAGAGATTGTGCAGCCAGCATCGGTTCACACAATTAGCAGGCAGCGAAGTTGGGATTCGAATACTGTGGGCACCTTTCACTGTGGCACACTCCTCCCCACTCCGAGTCCTCCTCTTTCTTCCCTGGGGATGGGTACCATTCTTCCTAACAAGCTCCAGAGCTTCAGTGTCCCCTGGATCCTCCCACAGTGCTCTTTTGCACATGGACCCCTCCACTCCCAGTTCAGAATGAAGTCCAGTTTACTTAGCTTGGCTCCAGGGTGCAGCCTGTACTTCCTCATCCAATCTCTCTACTCTAGCAAAATGGGTTTCCTCATGGTCCCTAGATGTGTGTGAGATGGTTGATCTTCTTGCGTTATCAGCTTCTCCTTACTCCACTTAGATGCAATGATCTCATTCAAACTCTGTCTTGTCCTGCTAGCCCTGCTAAACCACTTGAGCCCCTGGAGTCTCTTCCTCCCTTGAGCTTCTACAGCATTCCTATCTGGACCATTCGCCAAGTGGTTAACACCGGAAGCTTTTATAAAAACTATGTTGTTTGCTGGGTTGGGTTTCTTACAGTTCCCAGGAGACCACAAGTTACTCAGAGACAGGACCAAGTGGTGTACATAATGACCAGAGAGCCACAAAGAGTCACTTGCTCAGACAGGTGTTCAGCAACTCTTCCCAGAGCAAAACATACCTGTCTCGCCCACTGCAGAGTAACTGCAAGGCAGTGCACTGCTCCTCTGGGGTCTCAGACCCAATGGCAGCCTTACAAGAACAAACTCAAGCTGTTTTAAAAAATATTTTTAAAAGCAAATCTCTCCTCTCTAAATGACATTTAATTGCTTCAAAGATCAAGGGAAGGCAACTTCTCTGTGGCTGGGTGTGCAAACAACCTGAGTTCTTCAGGGCTCTGGGTATGGGTTACAAGATTCATCGTGACTCAATTCTCCAATCCACTAAGTTTTGGAGGACACAGGCAGTGTGTCACTGCAGATGGACTGCCAACCCCCAATTAAGCTGTTCTGGATGGCTACTGGTGGTGACCTTCAGGTGACATTGGTCAAGCCTCAAAGGAGTGTGGCCACCCAACCCTAGCAGAGTTTGAGTGTGCCAGGTGCTCATTACTGAACCCACTTCTCAGTCTACATCAAACAACCATGCTGGCCAGAAACGGTGTGCTGAGTTCTGATGATACGGAAACACCACACTATTGATGATACAGGTGCATACATGAAACCTCCTGGTGGCAGGAAGACTCGTTCCTGAGAGCCTGATGGCTCCCACACCGAGGAGTGCTCTGCCAGAAGCCAGTCCATTTCAGGCACAGTTATAACCGACTCCATGAAGGTTGTGGCAGGGAGAAAATTATGACAGGACCTTGCTTGAAAGAAGAGGCAGTCACGAGGCCCCATGGGGCTTATCTTCCAGGATGGACTGGCCCTGGGTTTGGGATTGCAACAATTTCATTTCTGGCTCTCATGAGTCGGATTCCCTCTTTTCTCAGAGTATGGAAGCCAGTGGATTGTGGCAAAGGTGTCTGGCAGCCTGTCTTTGCTGCTTCCTGTGAAAACGAGATGGTCTGCCTGAAATGGAACATTGGCTGTTTCATTTCTAGGCTCCCCTTGTGTCTTTTTTTTTTTTTTAAAGATAGAGACGGGGGTCTCACTATGTTGCCCAGGCTGTCCTCGAACTCCTAGGCTCAAGGAATCTTCCTGCCTCAGCCTCCCAAAGTGCTGGATTATGAATGTGAGCCATTACGCCCAACTTCCCCTAATCTCTTGTGCTTGGCATAATGCTGGTATGCAGTAGGTGCTCAATAAATGCTGACTTGGGTGTAATGTTGATGAACTCTAAAAAGCTTACTGGAGTGTGTGTGCATGTGTGAGTGCACATGTGTGAATGTGCGTGCATGTGTGTGCATGAGTACATGTATGAGTATTTGCATGTGGGTGCAGATGTGGGAGTGATGTGTGAATGTGCGTGCATAAGTGCATGTATGCGTGCATGAGTATTTGCATGTGGGTGCAGATGTGAGAGTGGTGTGTGAATGTGTGGACATGTATGTGCATGATGTACACGTGTGTACATGTGCAAGTGTGTGAACATGTGTGTCTGTGCATGTACGTATGTACTGCATCAGGGTCAGGCAGAGCTAGCACTCAGATGACCACCAGCACCCCTGCCCCAAATTTAGCAGCAGCAACCATTTGGTGCCTACTCTGTTCCCTTCTCATTTAGTGCGATCTTCACCAACCTGCCAGAATGACAAGCTTGATTCCATTTTGAATATGAGGAAACGGAGGCTCGGTGATGTGCAGTAGCCCATGCAAGGCCTCACAGTGTGTGCAGGGAGATGTAGATTCCTACAGTGGAGTCTGACTCCACTGTCCCCTGTGCTTCAGTGCCTTCTGGGCAGACGCCAGGCATCAGACCAGGGAAATTCCACCCCACAGTGAGTGGGGCCAACTGAGGCTGATGTCAGTGTATTCCGTAGTGGCTGTGTGTGATGGAGAGAGAGCGGGATTGGTACTCAAGGGCTTCAGGAATGGCATCTGGTATACTGGGTATCTGAGGACATGGCACTGAACATGTATGCCACAGCCTCCTCACCTTATAATGGAAATAACCGTGCATGCCTCCTAGCATCACCACAGGGGTTTAAATTCTTACATGTGAGGTGTGTATAACTGCACGTGGTATGCAGGAAGCGCTCAGTAGATACGCTCCTAATACACCCTCATAAGCAAACACTTACCTAATCTAGTTGTTGTGCTTGAAAATGTGGTGCTGGAAAAGACCTGGAGCTTGACCATGACACAGACATTCAGGCTATGGATCCTGTGTCCACCATTTACTGAGAGGGCTGTGGGTGAGTGACGTGGAGTGTGGCATAACCTCCCCACATCGCCCTCTCCTAGCGCAGAAATTGGAGATAGTGGTGGATCCCTCACAGGGTTGCTGGGATGACTGAATGAGGTAATGGACTTAACATATCCCACATAGGGTCTGGTACGCAGTGGTCCCTCAACAGTGGACAGACATTATTAGGATCTGGTCATATTCTGAGAACAAAGCTTGACAATTTCTGGAATCAAATGTCATTGTCAAATATGCCTGCTCAATGCAATTCTACATGGCTACTGGACTCTCTGCAATAATTTGTCTGAAAGAGAGGCAGAAGCCCCCAGGAGATGAATGAGCTGGTTTTAAGGAGAGAATGGTTTTAAGAGGCATTGAGGGTGCCCTGGAAGCCATCCCCCTACAGTGCATATCAGGCCAAATGCACCTGTCAGCACCTACATTCCTTTGCCAGAGAACTTGCACCAACAGCCAAACGCCTTTGCTCATATGTGCAGCAGGCTGAATGTGATGAGGAATTAGCACCTCTCTCAGGAGCAACCCTCACCCAATGACTGGGGTATTTATACCCCAGCTCCCTTGCTCCCCATGAGACAAGAAGAATACAGGGTGGTCACAGAAGCATAGCAAATTCCAGGCAGTAGTTTCACATGATTAGCAAAAGGAAAATGTTGAAATAGCTGCAGAAGCTAGGGTCTGATAAGACCCTGAAAAAACAGAGTGTGGGCCAAGCTGGCTAAGACCAACTGGACCCAACGTGGTGGTGGATTTGACCTAGGTTTTCCCTAGGACCTCAATATATGCTCATTAACATACTATATCACACACCCACCGGCACCTCGACAGTTCCAGGAACACCCATATTTGGTGCAAAAATGGGTGACACCTCAGTTATGAGAAATCTCCACCTTTTTCCAGGAATCTTCATGAATATTCCACTCCTTGGTTAAAGAAATCCATAGAGGTAGCAACCCCAATCCCCCTTGAGAGTGATTCCTTCACTCCTGAAAATGCTCACACTCACCTTTCTTGAGTGTATACTTTTTGCTTTGCAATAAAGCACCATACTTTTACTATTTTCTGACTTATTCTTGAATTTCTTCTCACAGTCAAGAGCCTGCACACTGACCGGGGTCAAGGACTCACCGGCGTTTGGGGACCTCCCCCAGCCTACGATATCACTCGGATGGAATAAGCCCAGGAGCGTGCTCCTCTGCGGTTCAGCTCCTGTACCCACAGTGGTGGCTGGATGGACAATGCAGGGTGTGTGGGCTGTGTTCCTCTCCTGTCCCACTTCCTGCTCTCCTGCTGGTATTTTATGGGATTTTCTCCCAACTAAACTATTTTCACCCAGACCCTTGTCTCAGCATCTGCTTCAGGGGCAATCCGAAGTAAGACAGTCACAGTCGTGTCAATAGAATTCCCACCAGACAGCGCTTGATTGTTCCAGAGGCCAACACCCAGAGCAGCAGGAAGTGACTTCATCAAGCTAGAGTGGTGAATTAGTTCCAGTGGGTTTTCCTGAGCCTCTCAACAATGGGAGAGGCAAGCAGAGCACAGCAGGAACTGAATGGGGTTTGCGTGAATGAAAAATCCAGAGAAAGGTGTCCTGCAGAATGTGCAGGGTAAGATTTTAAAGAGCTGCCTCTGTCACAGAGAAATAACAAGCTTTGCATGCAGGGGAGCTGGTTAATTGGCCTACTTTTTCTCCAGACTAGCTCTCAAACTCTCACAATAGTCCTGGAGGAAGGAATTATTGTCGCCACTTACAGGTAAGGAAATTGAGGCAGTGAGAGGTGAAAGGAGCTCACAGCGTCCCCATGATCATTAAATGAGAAAATAGACACCAAGACTCAGCCCTTGGCTCATAGTAGGTGCCCATTTCATGTCACCACCTGTTTCTTCCTGATGTGATGGTGTCATCCTTCAGCAGGATGGCCTGGGCCTGTTTCTCAGCTGCCCTGAGTCTGTTTCCTGAGACAGAAGAAGAAAGTGGAGACAGGGGCTTTCATGTGTGGTGAACCAGGCAGTTCAGACCGATTCAGTTCAGACTGAACCCAATGGGAGAAGATGGAAAATATATACAAAAAGTGGGGAAGAAGTCAGGGGAGGTTAGAGGATTATAGTAAAGCAATCACTACAAGTCTTCATTTGCCTCACTTTCTTTTCTTTTTTTTTTGGAGACAGTATCTCGCTCTGTCATCCAGGCTGGAGGGCAGTGGTGTGATCTTGGCTCACTACAACCTCCATCTCCTGGGTTCAAGCAGTTCTCCTGCCTCAGCCTCCCAAGTAGCTGGGACTACAGGTGTGTGCCACTACCCCTGGCTAATTTTTGTATTTTTGGTAGAGACGGGGTTTCACCATGTTGGACAGTCATGTTGGCCAGACAGATCTTGAACTCCTGATCTCAACTAATCCACCTGCTTCGGCCTCCCAAAGTGCTGGGATTACAGGTGTGAGCCACCATGTCCAGCCTGAGTCTGGCCTTCTCTTTTTTTTAATGGCTGTTACCCCATTTCAAGGAGGGTCTTAGAGAGTTTAACAGGCAATGATGTCAATCCGAAAATTCAGATATTTCCAAAGAGTTTTTGATTTAGAGAGAATGAACAGGACTGGAAGACTTTACCTACCCAAGTAAACAATCATTAAAGAGGCCAGGGCAGGTGCGGTGGCTCATGCCTATAATCCCAGCACTTTGGAAGGCCGAGGAGGGCGGATGATGAGGTCACGAGTTTGAGACCAGCCTGGCCAACACAGTGAAACCCCATCTCTACTAAAAATACAAAAATCAGCCGGGTGTGGTGGCACATGCCTGTGGTCCCAGCTACTCGGGAGGCTGAGGCAGGAGGATTGCTTGAGCCCAGGAGCTGGAGGTTGCAGTGAGCTGAGACTGCACCATTGCACTCCAGCCTGGGTGACAGAGCAAGACTGTGACTCAAGACAAAAAAAGCCAGTAGGAGGTGCAGCAGAGCGGGGGTTAATGATTGCCAAGGGTTGGCGGGAAGGAGGGATGTACGGGTGGAGCACACCGGATATTTAGGGTTCTGAAACTACTCTGCATGGTATTATAGTGGTGGATGCATGCTGTTCTACATTTGCCCAAACCCATGGGATTTCCAACACCAAAGGGAATCCTAATTTGCACTACGGCCTCTGGGTGATCATGACGTGTCAATGTAGCTTCATCAGTTGTAACGAATGTCCCAGGTTGGTGGGGGATATTGATTATGGGGGAGGCTGTGCATGTGTGGGGGCAGGAGGCATGTGAGAACTCCCTGTACCTTCTGCTCAATTTTGCTGTGAACCTGCAACTGCTCTAAAAAACAAAGTCTATTAAAAAAAAAGTGGGGAAGTCTAAGTTTTCCTAGCTTTGTGGAAAACAAAATGAACTCAGCAAAATGGAAGACTGTATCAAGAAGATGACATTAAAGGTAAATTGCATATACTGGGGAAAGATTTTAACAATATCTGATAGAACAGTCATCAAATATGGAGAGAAAATTACTGCAAAAGGGGAGGGTAGTGGACATCTGTTGTTTTTTTCGCCACCCAGGAAGGCATTTCGTCTTCCTTCACTTTGGTAAAAACACCCTAATTGCTATGTTTCCACCCCTGTCACAGCCTGTTGTCAAGGTTGACCATCCCCGGGCTGGGAGGTGGGCCCTGACCCAAGCCAAGGTATCACAATCACTCCCAACTCTGACTCCTGGCCTGGGCTGACAGTTGGCACTGAGCATCAGACTCCCTGAGGGACCCGCCTGCTCCCTGAGGGACCCGCCTGCATGTCAGCAGCACACAGCCCTCCAAGACACTGTTTTTGCATTCGTTCTTCAGAGTTAATTTCTGTTGCTTGCACCCAACTCTAATGGATAAAAATACCATTTCAGACACAGGATAGTATTGGAAAATGCATTTTACTAACGCGGCTGCTGCTACCAGGAAGGAGACTTACCAAGACCTGGTACTTACAAGCCCCAGACTCCTGGCTCCCTTACTGCAGCCAGTATAAATACTCGAAAATGCTAAAACAAACAAATGCCTGCAGGAAATCCTGGCACCACCTTCCAGGGTAAGGTCAGCAAGGATAAAGTAGATGGATTCTTGCAAGCGAAAAACAGCTGCAGATGAAGCATTATCCAAACCCTGATCAAGTAAACGGGAACATTAACCTCTGATGGGAAAACAGACTTTGCATTGGCCATAAGTAACTCTGCACTATGTACGGGAATAGCCCAAGTGATTATTACACAGAGCTTAATATTTATGCCGGTATGAACTCATAGCAATAAAGCTCCATTTCATATCTTTTGTGGAATAAGGTGGGGGTATTTATGAGCAAAGGCACGCATGAATGAATGAAGAAATACTCTAAATGATAGCAATAAAACTCTTACTCTCGAACCTAGCTACTGCTTTATCCAATCCTAGCTGGAAAGTCCTTGCTCAGCAAATAACAATTACCTGAGATCACAAATGATGTAAAGAAACAGATGCGCAGAGGCAACACACCCAAGGCTTTTCCTTTCTCTTAAAATCACAAGGGAAATAGATAAAGGTAGTTGGCAAAAACTGTAATTAGGGATTAAAGATAAAGACCCATTCTCATTGAAGATAGATGAGTATCATCAGAACCCTCTCCTTCAAGCAGATTAAGAAGGCATTTCCCATTTCTGTCTTCTATAGAAAAGCTACTAAATGTAAAACAAACACATCCACAGATGCCAGGATATCAAACATTTTGCCTATTTAACTCATGAATATGCAACAGTTCCTGAGTCTGTCTTGTGACAGTCATATGTTACAGTGTCTATAGACAATGTTTTGAAACTGTCCCTCCTACTGAAAGCTGAGAATCCAAGTCAATAGGTAAAAGTCTTTAGCTTTAGTTACAGAGGTAGAAAGCATCACATGGTTAATTACTGAATGTTTGCAGAACATTCCATTGTGGGGGAGAAACAGTTTCCCCCAGGCTTACCAAATGCCCTCATGAAAACACTTGAGCTCACTGGGGCAGCATTGCTAGGTATGCGGTCACTTCAGAAGTATGCTTCACAGTGTTGTGTTTAATTTTTATGCCAGCTATCTATGACCGAGAGCGTAGATTTCACTTCTATTAAGTATTTCTACCAATAATAAAAATCAATCTTTTAGGGACAGGGATATTAATAGCACTTGGGGCAAGATACTAAAGCAACCTGATCCTCTCTACATTTCTGGAAACTATAGAAAGGGTCCAAAGTGCCATTTACTATCGTGTGATTTGCAGTGGATGGGATTGTTGTGGCTTCTGCGGCATCTATTTTCACTTCTTCCTGTAAGACCACCTGACTTAGCTTAGGGCAGCCCCCCCTCCACTCACTGCCCCAGGGTTTTGGATGGGGCCAGTGATGGGTGTAGGCTGGGCTAGAGATCTGCTCTGGACCAGTGAGCGTGAGCCCAGGAATTTTGGAGAATACTGGACAGGCATTTCTCTGGGGTGCAGAGCTGGTGAGCTGTAGACCCAGAGCTACTGCTGGCCTTTTGAAACCTGACCAAAGCCTCTTTGAGAATAATGTTGACAATGAGGAAGGCAGTCAAGAGGGAGGGAGATTCCTGATAGCCCCACCCTGACGGCAGGGCTGATGTCACTGGCATGGACTGTTCTGATTGTCTGGTGTCTGCTCTTAACTGTTCTAATTTGAATATTTCCCACAAACACTCAGATCGAGTTCTGGCTAAAACCACATCCACCCTTGGATCTCCCACTTATGTGAGATACCTCAATTCACTTTCCCCGCCCCCATTCTAGTTTGAGTTAGGTTTCCTTTTTAACCAAAAGAGTCCCAGCCGATAGGTGAACATACCATTTGTGAGAGGTAAAGTTAAAGTAACATGTCTTTTTACATACAAATTTGAAGAAGAAACTTTTTTTCTTTTTGGTGACGGGAAAAGTTGAGAGATGCAAATATCTATCTACTTGGTTCGTGTTTTCCCCCTTCAAAATCTCCCTCCCTCCCTCCCCAACTCTGTATAAAAGAATGCAATGCTCATTACAAACCAGTGTGGCTTTGCCAAAAATAAGTCGGACTCAAAGAACCTCATTGGAAGAAGGTGGGGTGGGAGGCCAGTGGCAGAAGATGAGGTGAGCTCCCTGGTGGAGTAACCATTTCTGGTGGGTGCTGGATTGGCACACTGTCATCTATCAATGCGTCCATGAAGGACCCCAGCCCGTTAGATGGAGAGAGGGTTGGAAGAATCCTCAGTGAATGAGTGCAGGCAGCTGCTCTTTTCCCAGGTTGATCTGTTTGCTGCTGGGTGGTAGAGATGGAGGCTCAAACACACAGTTCCCTAGCTACTGGCTTGAACTATAATCCATACATTAGTAAAAGGCCTAAAGTGCTCAGATCATTTTAAACAGGGATATTTGGCCAGAATTATACTAGTATTTGAAAGCAACAGAGCTCTCCACTTTAACGTTTCTTTAACGTGGCCAGAATCGTACTGTCACTTCAAAGTCACTTTGCGGAACGTTTTTACTACTTTAATAAAAATCCAGGTGATGTACCGACAAACTTAATAGGGCTGAATTTTTAGAGAAGCAATGCTGTTTTACATACTCCTCTATGCTTTTATTATTGTGTGACAGCACATGGCAGATACGACGTTGTGTGGCGAGCTAAACAAAGAGTCTAGTTACTTAGAGGAAAACAATGTCTGTAATACTGAAACTCAAGTGGCAATATGGTCTTTTTCCAGAAAAGGATAGATGTGTAGACAAATTGAATAACATAAGTAAAATATAAAATGTTGCCTCACACCTTGCAACCAGGCCTCTTTGCCTTGCTGGCTTGTACAGGTACAGCACCTGTGCTTGTCCAGACCTTGAGGGGTACTCCTGAAAACACGAAATCAAATGCAGAGCGCAGAGCATGCCCTGATGATTCTTGCCCTCGGATATTTCCTTCTCTAAAGACAATTAAGGCAATATGTGGGAATTTTTATTTTGCTTGCATTTTTTTCTTAGATGCATGCCTCATTCTCCAACCTTCCTGTTGGACAAAGATCCTGTTTTCAATGCTAAAGCAGGCCTGTCCCAAACCAGGTGTGCCTAGACCTGGAGTTTGGTCTCATGAGATCATGAGAGCCCCCAGTGCTCTGGTGGCTATTGTAACCCATAGGTTCTCTCCTTTCCATTCAAGGCCCTTTTAAAAGGTGCTGCCAAATTTTAGTGGTGCCTATTCTGATCTGAATTGTGTTTCCCCAAATATATATGTGGATGTCCTAATCTCCAGCACTTCAGAATGTGATTGTGTTAAAGAGGTAAGTTAAAAGGAGATTACCATAGTGGGCCCTAATCAGATACGACTAGTGTCCTCATGAGAAGAGATTAGGGCACAGACAGGCAGAGAGGGGAGACTCTGTGAGGATACAGGGAGAAGACAGCCATCTACAAGCCAAGGAGAGAGGCCTCAGAAGGAACCAACTCTGCCAACACCTTGATCTCAGACTTCTAACTTACAGAATTGTGAGAAATTAAATTTCTGCTACTTAAGCTGCTCAGTCTATGGTACTTTGTTATGGCAACCCTGGAGAAAGAATGCAATGTCTGCTAAGCACCTAAAAACATGCTGGCCAGCTGGGTGTGGTGGCTCACACCTGTAATCCCAGTGCTTTGGGAGGCCAAGGCAGTGGATCATTTGAGGTCAGGAGTTCGAGACCAGCCTGGCCAACATGGTGAAATCCCGTCTCTACTAAAAATACAAAAATTAGCCAGGTGGTAGTGGTATGCACACGTAATCCCAGCTACTTGGGAAGCCGAGGCAGGAGAATCGCTTGAGCCTGGGAGGCAGAGGTTGTGGTGAGTCAAGATTGCGCCACTATACTCCAGTCTGGGTGAGAGAGTAAGACCTTTCTCAAAACAAAAAACAAAAAACAAAACAAAAACAAAAACAAAAACAAAAAACCCCCAAAACACCAAACAAACAAACAAACAAAAAACCACGCACATGCCAGCCAAAGTACCTCTCAGCCATTAGGAAAGTTTGCTAATTGATTACATTAAGGTAAAGCCTTCCAAGATGCCAAGATGAACCAATTCCTACTCTGTCATCTGTTATGCCTACCACAGCCTGTCTGGCATTTGTTTCCCGCTATTGTTTGCTCACAGAATGCAATGCACACAGGAGGCTTTTATTCCTTCAGCCCACTTGATTAATTATGGGGCATCCTTGCTAAAGAATGAGGTAGGCAGACTATTGACTTTCTAATGGGATAGCTTCAAAATCTCCCTGCATCTGAACTCACAGATACTTCTAATTGGGGAGAGTGGAGAAGGGACAGCTTCAGTTGTCCACCCAGGCTACTGTCCAGTGGCCCCTGCCCCAAGGTGGTGGCGTGTAGCAAGGCATCTCTGCTGGTGGCCAGAATGAAGATCACTGATCCATGTTCAGCAGCCTGCGGGGCTTCCCCAGGTTGAGTCCCAGTATGCCTGTGGAATTTTGCTAACATTCATCCTAGTTCAGCCCACCAGAGACAATCTCCTTCAAATGCTACACAACGATGATCGAGTCTGTCCATCACTCATTCCTTTTCCAGCCCCAGCTCTTCCCATTGTGCCTCAGGTGCCCGAGTTACAGCCCTCTCCTGTTCCGAATAACAAGCATAAACAGCCCTGTTTACTGAGTACTTAGAGGTGGCAGTCACTGTGCTAAGCGCTTCACACATGAACTTTAACTCATTACAATCTTCCTGTTAATTCCCAAGATGAAGAAACTCTAGTTTAGGGACGGTGAGTCAGTTTCTCGAGGTCTCATGGCTGCTAGGTGGCAGTGGAGGAATCTGGGTTTCTGTGCTTCCACAGTCCTTCTTCAGCTCCCCGCAACACTCTTTTTTTTTTTTTTTTTTTTTCCAGGTTGCCTCCCTTGAACACACCTGAATTTGCCAACATCCCTCTTAAAAAGAGGCACCAAGAGGAACGCAGAAGGCCAGCATGCAATGCGATGGCCCAAGTTCCATGCCAGCCGTTGAACGTCGAGATGCTCTTAGCTTTTCTAGCAGTCGTAAGACACTTTTGCCCAAGACCAAGCTTGCGGTCAGTGAAAGTCTCCAGTTTTTTCGAAATGGCCTTGAACAGGTTTTAAGTCAGCTCTCTTGCTTTTAATCAGAGGTCATTTGGCCAAGTTGCAGCCTGTTGTTCCAGCCCAGGGTTTCTCCACCTAAGCAGATACTTCTCATTGGGGAGACTGGAGATGGGGCAACTTCAGTTGTCCACCCTGACATCTGGGGCTGGATAATTCTTGTTGCAGAGGGGCTGTGTAGTGCATTGTGGGAAGTTTACCAGCAACCCGGGCCTCTGCCCCCTAGATGCCAGTGGCATTCCCCTCACACCTCCTGAAATGTTCTAGACACTGACAAATGTCATCTGGGGGCAAGATCACCCCTGGTTAAGAACCACTTTTCTAGTATAATTCAGTCATCTAAAAATAGGCCATTTGTTTGTACTATTTGGAGAAGTCCAAGACTCTGAAGGAATGAATAATGTTTCTTAAAAATCTCTGTTCTTTCTACAGATCCAATGACTAGAGAGAGGTGGAAATAACGAACTGAGAAAGACATAAGGTCAGGAACTGAAAACTACACATCAAATAGATTTTCCATATGTCTGATGTTCTAAAATGCAGAGTGAATACTCAGACTCTATTACACAGGATGACAAAGTCCATGAATAAAATGTTTACTTCCTCATGGCAAAAATAAAATTATTCATTTCATTCTGCTACCATCATGCATGACTAGCTCTGGACGAATATAAATGGGTCTGATGATGAATATATTTTAAGAGGCTCACTGTAGAATGGCAACGGAATACTGGCTTTCTATGCAATTAAATGCATGTTTACAGGGTGTTTGCTATGTATAAAGCCCAGGTGGGCAACATGGTGGATGCAAGGATGATTACAATGCAATTCCTGTGCAGAGGCAGTGTTTCTCAAATGGTGCACACACAGTACACCTAGGGTGGAAAACTTGGGGTGTGCATGGATGAATGCTGAATGGATCGTACTGATTATAGAGGGAGGCCATTGAGGGAACCCTCATGGATTGGAAGAGAAAATAGATGAGGGTTATTATCTTAGGTTCCTGTGTCTGCTATGCAAAAGACCACAGACCTAGTGGATTAAAACAACTCAGCTTTATTCTTATAGTCCCACAAGTCAGAGTCTAAAATTAAGGTGTTTGCAGGGCTGTGTTCCTTTTAGATCTTCAGGGCAGAATTTGTTTCTTTGCTCTTTCCAGAATCTAGAGATGCCTGCATTCCTTGACCTGTGGATTCTTCCTTGTGTGGCTCCAATGGCTTGCTTTTGTCATTGCATCTCCTTCTCCGACTCTGACCCTCCTGCCTCCCTCTATTTTAATTTTTTAATTTAATTTTTATTTTTAATTTAATTTTTTGAGACAGGGTCTCGCTCTGTTGCCCAGACTGGAGGGCAGTGGCATGATCTTGGCTCACCGCAACTTCCGCCTCCTGAGTTCAAACCATTTTCCTGCCTCAGCCTCCTGAGTAGCAGAGACTACAGGTGTATGCCACCACACCCAGCTAATTTTTGCATTTTTAGTAGAGATGGGTTTCACCATATTGGCCAGGCTGGTCTTAAACTCCTGGCCTCAAGTGATCCATCAACCTCAGCCTCCCAAAGTGCTGGGATTACAGGTGTGAGCCACCGCGCTCGGCCCTGCCTCCCTCTTATAAGGACTTTTATGATGAAACTGGGCCTATCCTAATAATCTAAGGTCATCTCAAGACCTTTCATCTAATCATAGCTGCAGAGTCCTTTTTACCGTATAAGGTAAGGACTACGATGTGGACATCTTTGGGGAGTTGGGGGTGGGCGTTACTTAGCTTAGCATGGTTAGCAGGAAGAGAGGCCACAAAGGCTATGAATTCAGAGAAGAGGACACTCATGATAGAGAACCTGGACAGAAAAAGACAGAAAGAGAACAAAACATGCTGAGGGTTGAGTAAGCCAAGGGCATTGGGGAATTTCAATTAAGAAAGTGAAGGGACTGCCTCAACCCCACTTCCAGAAACCTGAACCACCACGATACCTCCTCCGGCTAATGCCATTATAATGAGGTTGAACCCAAGCAAATGAAAAACACATTTGAAGAAGATGTGGAAGCACACGTCTGGTTGACTCTACCTTGCAGTAAGGTCCTGGGAAGCATTTGAGAGGAGCTTGTGCTGCAAGGGATGTGGCCATGAGCAAAAGGACGCTTTTGTTGTCTGCAGGGATGTATTGGTTCTCCTGGTGGCTTTGGGTGGAGCCTCTATGGGTGGTGAGTCTTGCACTTGATAAGGCACTCTGGCTTGCCTGTTCTTCCCATCAGCACCGATGGCTGGAAGAGCCTTGGCTGGGAAACATGGAGCTCATGCATTCTGGTGCCTTGGGCAAGTTGCTTGGGAATAATGGTCATGGTGGCAGCTGCTGCTTAAGCTGCTCCCCATTCCCCTTGCCAACTCACAGGAGGGAGAGTCCAAAGAGAAGGTGTCATTAGGGTAGAAGGAAAATAAAGTGTTCTTGCCTTCTCCACAAAATTCAACTTTCCCAGCTCTTTTTTTTTTTTTTTTTGCCTTTAGGGTCTGTCACCAAACATGAGTCCCACTCAGTTCACTTTAACTTCATTATTTCATCTCACTCTTTCTCCTTCCCTCTTTCTCTCTATTTGTTCACTCAATGACTTTTTATTGAACAGCCACCAGATCAATAGCACAGTGTGGCATGTCAGGGATATGATACACGGGGACTCTAAGAGCTGATCTCTGTCTTACAGGAACTCAGCCAGAATAGGGAAGAGTAGTAGAATGGGGGGTCAGCAATTATTTTAAACATTTCAATAATATTTGTTTTAATGTGAATGGTAAAAATGTAGCTGGCACACCACAGATATTATTGCTAAGTTAAAAGAAAGACAAGTCAAATTAAAGTCAACTTAAAAGCATTCAGTGAATGACAGTACACAGAGAGCAGATAGGTTAGGGGAGATGAAGGTGCCTGGAGTTTGGAAATATTTGGATAAAGCAAAATGGAAATGGCTAAAACAAAGAAGGAGGTAATAATGGCCTAAGAAAGTTATAAAATAGAATGGAGGAATTCAAGGAGAAAGAGATTACTTCCTACTCACCGAAAGTGTTATGGACCATGCAGTGTTTGAAACTGACCTAGAAAGACCAACAGGATTGTGATAGGTGGAGGCAGGGAGAGAAATATTCTAAGAAGACTGACTGATGGTCAAGTTCTAGAGCATGAACATGCATGGCATATTGGGAAGCGGGAACAGTACCCCCATATTCTGCTTTCCATCCTGTATCCTTCTTAGTCCTGCAAACGACCAGAGTAGATGTGCCGTTTATCCATTTCTCCGTCTTTGTGGGGACACCTGCATTTTCCCATGAGTTTATCCCATTCTTCATGCAGCCTTGCTGAGACTTTCCATTATGGTGCCTCTCTCTCCTATAGTGAAGGGATGAAGTGAGTCCGACTCAAGACAGGCCACCTAGGACTTAATATCCTGGGAGTGTACAATGTTGTCAGAGAGACATAAGAATGGAAAATACTTGGAGCTGATTTGTCCTGATTGTGAGGGCCTAAAAATATCATCCATTCATCCCAGGCACCTAGATCACTGAAGCAGCTTTTTCCGGCATTCCTGAAGCTCGCTTCATCCTATTTTTCTTTGCTTCTCTATGTCTTGTGTGTGTGTGCACACATGCCTGCATAAGGTTTGGTTTCCATGGCTTGCAACCAAAGAAATGACTGTATAGCCTGACATAATCAGTTAGCAATCACAGTCATTTTACAAATAACATAGCATTAAAAGGTTCACTGATTTCCCCATGCCACAGAGCTAATAAGCAATGAAGCTGGAATCTGAACTCAGGTACCTCTGCTCCCAATCTATCCTCTGTTCATGCAGACTTTGGCTCTATAGCGTTTTCCAAAAATGGCCATGATAATATTTCTGACACTCCTGTTGTTCACAGGTGGAGTCTAGTTCCTGTCCCCTAGAGTGTGGGTTAGCGTTTATGACCGCCTTCATGAATGAGTGCAATAGAAGTGACACTGCATGATTTCTGAGGCTGGATCATAAAAGGCAAAAGAGAAACCACTGCAAGCTGGCTTTTGGGATGCTCACCTGTAGAACCTGGCCGCCATGTTATGAGGGAGCCCAGGCTGCGTGAAGAGGCCACAAGTAGATGTTCTGGCTGACAGCAAGCCACAGTTGCCAGATAAACAACTGAATAAGCATTCAGATGACATCAGCTCCTAGCCCTTGGGGATTCCAGCTAAGGCTTCAGACACTGAGGCACAGAGATAGGCTGCTCCCAGTGTGCCCTGCTCACATTCCTGAGCCATTAAAACCAGAAAAAACATGAAATGATGTTGTTTCCAGTCACTAAGTTTGTGTGTGATTTGTTATGCATGAATGGGGGCTGAAAGAGGCACCCAGCCCTAGGACAGACTTATCTACTCTCCCACCTAAACAAATTCATTGTTTTATAAAATTTAAGTTAGGATGGGAGATGTAGAGATTGTTGGTGCTTGAAGGAACCCTGGGGATCACTTGACCCAACATTCCCTCCTCTTCTTCTAAGAGTCAGATGTCGAATGAGTGGTGCAAGTGCAGAATCACCTCTTGGGATCACACTATGCAGAACCTCCAATGGCCTGAGGTGTGTAGCTGAGCTCAGACTGCAAAAGAGACTTCCAGGGGGAAGTGACATGATCTGAGCAGGTGTCAGGTGCCCATCATCAGAGAGGTACCAGGAATGGAGTAAAGAAAGAACAGGGTTAAGAGGTCATTACCAATAAATAGGCTAGCAGAGGGATGATCGAATCCAGAATGAGGAAGCTGTTTCTAGGACTGGGAAGAAAGGGAGGGTGCGAGTAGGAATGTCTAGAAGCAGATGGTCCATAGCATGGAAAATGGATTTACCAAAAGATATAGCCAAGGTGCAAGGGGCAGAAAAAAGACAGTGGGAATTTTTGAAGGTGCTAAATGCTGAAATGAATGCATGATGAAGACATTTTCTTAGAGGTAGTAGCTCCCACACAAAGATAAACAGCTCCATGAACATCAAAGCAAGACCAGTACCTGACCATGGGGAAGAGGACCTGGGGATGATCATGGCAACCTATTTAATAAAGAATTATGTACTGAGCCTTAGTACGTGCAGGGCACAGGAGCGGCAATGGTTGAAAATAGAAATAATTCCTTCCCTCACTGAGTGCATGGTCCAGAGGGGAAAATAGATGTGAAACAAAGATTTGCAAATGAGATTTGGTTTATGAAAGGGTAAGTGCAAGACGCTATAGGAATATCATCAGTGGGATCAGGAGAGGTTGCTCTGAGGAAGTGGTGTTTGAGCTGCGACCTGCAGGAAGAGGAGGAGGAGTACTCCAGAGGCCGCCATCTTCCTCCAGCAGGAGGCAGGGACTTGGGTGGCAGCAGCAGGCTGGAAACACACAGATGAATTTGGGAGATGTTGAGAAGGCAAAGTCCACAAGATTTGGTGATGAAGCAGGTGTTGGGGACAAGGACCGAGGGGCACCAAGACTTCTGACTGGAGCTTGGGAGATGGTCCTGTCCTTCACCAACACAAGGAACACTGGGAGAGAAGGTGAATTTGCTTCTGAATATATCATGTTTCATGGGCCTGTGAACTTCCAACATGGAGACGTTCAGCAGAAGTTGTTTATATGGAACAGAGGAATAGGAGAGAGGACATGCACATTTGGGATCCTAAAGTAACCACACTAAAGCCTCTATTGGGATGGTGGGGTGTGAGAAGCAGGTCCAACTCAATGGGAACAAGACTTGAGAAGGACACTGGCCTGAGGTCATGAAAAGAATGAGCAGTCAGAAAGAATGGAAGAGGTGAACTGTGAGGTGCAGTTCGAGATACTGGAGTTGGTGGAGGTATGAGTGCCAGAAGGTTGAACTAGTTTGACTGGTTCCATCAGCTAATTTTCAATTCCTTTGGCAGTTTCAGGGGAGAGGTCATGGTGAATTTCCAATCAGATGCTATATTTTTCATTCTTGCCACATCTAAATATCTTTCTTTATTGCTTTGTTTGGATTCACACGGTTTCCAAGATTATTTTGTCTCTGTTTCTGAGCAAGTTTTGGGTTTGTGTATGCCAACCACAAGAGCCTGGGGTAAGATGCTCTGGCCATGCTTTGAGACAAGTTCAGTGATTCATGAATTTATATTTTGCTGTGTCCATTTAACAGCTGTCTGGTTTGGAACACAGCAACTTACCTAAGTGGCATAAAGCCTTTGTTTGCTCACCCAGGAAACAGGCATAGCAGTGCTGATCTCATGGTGGTAGGTAAAAACGAAGACAGAAAAGTGATGAGAATGTATCTGGCCCAGTGCCTGGAATATTAGAAACCAGTAAATGAATGCTTGTTAGGTGAATGCATGACAAAGACATTTCCTTAACAGGTTGTAGCTCCTACACAAGGATAAACAGCACCATAAACATTGAAAGCACAGAAAGTGATTTTCTGACCACAGACAGAAAGCTGCAGGCTTAGCATAGGCAGGCTCTTAATAAATACAGATTGATCAACCCACTGAATGGATGCAGAAATGAATGCCGTGCTCAGTTTTCCCTCTGATTGCAGCAGGAGAGACTCACTTAGAAGACCACCCATTCCCTTCTCGTTTTGACTCACACAGTACAGCTGAGATGCCACCAACTTGGGGCCACCAGTGCTCAAAAGGAGGTATGGCTGGGCCATCCCTCTGTCACTCATCTTCTTCCAGGAAGACACAGCTGGTGTCTGGCTGCTGTGATAGCAAAGAGCAGGGGGTAGCTGAGAGCCTGTGTTAACAGGAGAGACCCCATGGCAAGCTCTGCCCCAGACTGGATAGAAAATATGCATGGACCCTACTGCTGTGAAGAGTCAGCACTGGCCACCTTTCTTCCTTGAGGGCACAAGCCCCAACTTGGAAGAAAGAGAAAATGTTGGCTGAGACCTCAGATTAGGCCCATGCTCTGAGGTCTACAGCAGGAGAGTATTGGCTAACGCCTGCTACTTCTTAGCTGTGTAACTTTGAACAGATGTGTGTCACCTCCAGGCTCAGCAGCCTCTTGTGTGAATGCTTGACAATAAGGTCAGCTTTAGGGTTGTTTGAAAGATGAAATGATAAAATGCACAGAAAAAAATGCCTGGCACTTAGTAGTTGCTCAATAAAGCTTAATTATCTTTTCCTTAGGCTTTCCTGCTAATATCATTCTTTTTCTTTTCTTTTGTGACAGAGTCTCCCTCTGTCCCCCAGGCTGGAGTGCAGTGGCACGATCTCTGCTCACTGCAAGCTCCACCTCCCGGGTTCACGCCATTCTCCTGCCTCAGCCTCCCAAGTAGCTGGGACTACAGGTGCCCAGCATCACGCCCGGCTAATTTTTTGTATTTTTAGTAGAGACAGGATTTCACTGTGTTAGCCAGGATGGTCTCCGTCTCCTGACCTTGTGATCTGCCCGCCTCAACCTCCCAAAGTGCTAGGATTACAGGCGTGAGCCACCGGGCCTAGCCTTCTTTTTCTTTTTTTAAAAAAGTCAAAATTCTCAAAAAGCTTGTTGTCAAGTTTGTTTTCCAGGTGGATTTCTGGAGTCAAGTTTAGTGATTAGAGCATGATATTTTGTATGAAAGCATAAAAGACAGAAAAAACTCAAAATCAAGTAAAGCATTGTCTTGGTTCACTTATTAACCTATAAGAATGATTACCTCAAATGACCTTAAATTTCTTTCCCATACCCTATTTAAGAATCAGGGAAATGTATGTTTTAGAAATGAAGTCAATATATAGAAAGATACAGCACTTGAAGTGGTGAGCTTCAGTTTCACAGAAAACTCATCTAAGTGAGACAACTTATTCTTGGATGTTGCCAGAGAAATCAAAAAGTTTCTAAATGATTGGAAACAAAAGTTTTTAAATGATTGTTGGAGTTCAACCCCAGGGAGCACTGGCCTCTGCCCTGTGTTGGAGGACAGCTTTGATGATGCATAACAAACAGTGTGATTTCACTCACGCTGAAACTATTTTCCTGAAATTGGAGCCTTATTATTAAGTTACTGGGAAAAAATTCCAATTGAACTTTGGAAATTTTTTTTTTCTATTATAGTACCATTATAGAGTTCCATTTGGTGAAAAATGAGCACTGAAGGCTTTCCACAGTTTTCTATCAGAGCTTAAATTCAATTCTAAGGATAGTGACCATGTAATTGGCAAGGAAAGAGTACTTAATTCTTGGAACTGCACTGATGGGGCAATGATGGGGCATTTCCCTGGCACTGGAGCCTGTGGCAGCAAGGCTGTTGGCAGACTATATCTCACAATGGCTTCCTGGTGGGATATGGGAGTGGCGCCTGCTCTGAGATACAGATTTGGTTAAATCCACTCACTGGGTACACTGCAAACATTTCCCTAAACACCCTAAACTTTCTTTTCTAGGACCTGACCTGAGTTTAAGCTTGTAAGGGGCTTGGTGCCTGGGAGTTGGAGAACCATCTCTGTTCATATTCTGGCATCAAGATGAGAACATGAGTGCATTTTATTGTATCTTTGAGGGTAAGATCATTATTTTTGTTCATTATCTCTCCTGTCTTAACAACCTAACCTCACTGAATGAAAACCCCACCTAAGAGAAGACACTGAAAACACCTATCTATCCCTTAGCTTCCTTCGAGGCAGTTTTCTCCTCCAGATCAAATTGGAAATCACAGCTTCAGGTGAAAAGGGAAACCACTTTTCAAATTTCCATGAACACTTTTGAACTGTAACCAAAGTTAGGGGTGGCTATGACGTGAAATCTGGGTTGAAGGGTTCTTGTCATTTTCTAGATGCCAAGAAATGTCTTTATGGAACTTACAAAGCAAAAAGCCTTTTTCATTTCTCCATATATAAAAAAGTGCAATGTGCAGGGTTATCTGGATGAGGTTTTAGATGACATATTTTGTGCAGTTGAATGGATGTTACGGTGGCTGAAAAGGTTGTGTACCAGGGAGTAATTGGGAGGTCATGCCTATTATGGAGTCAGAGGCCTGTTGGTCTAGGCAAGCATTTGAGTCCTGAGAGAACTGTAGAAAAGAAACATAGTACCTCTGAGTGAGTCTGCCAAGAAAGGATGGTTTTCTTAGTTTCCTTGTCCCTTGTTTCTTAAAAAGTACTTTTCTGTTTATAAAAGTAATGTATGTGTTCAACATTAACAACTTGATAATACAACAGAGTGTGAAGAAAACATGAAAAATCACCAAATAATTCCAGGAGCCTGAAAGCCCGCTCCTATCCTTAGACATTTTATTCAAAGTCTTCTCCACGTGTGATTTGTATAATTGGAATCGTACAGTTTACCAACTTGGATGTCCCACTTTTGTCACTTCAGTTTATATCAGAAACAATTTCTCCTGGCTTCAAAAATTTTAATCACTGCATATTATTCCATCACATGGCAACTCTGTAATATATTTATCCAGCCTCCTATTGTTGGACATTGGGGCTGTTTTCTAACTTTTTGCTATCATAAATAAGGCTTCAGTGTACAACTCCGCACATAAATCTGTTTCCTGAGTATATACATTTTTGACACCATTTCTGATTATTTGGAGATATATTCCTAGGAATGAAATTATGGGTATGGAAGAGTGTGACTGTTTGAAAAAAGTTAATACATACTGCAGCATGTCTTTTAGAAAGTTTATGCCAATTTCCATTCCTTGCCTGTTCTTTAAAGCACTACTCAACGCAGTGTGTTTCCTTGGGTTAGGGATGCAGCTCTATTCAAAGAGATACATAACCCAAGGAGGAATGCTCTTGTTAGCCTTGCCATTGGAACCAAGGAAATGTAGGCTCCATAGCAGAGGCAGACAGGATCAGAAATGCTGGCCTCTACCCAGAGGGTTGTAAGCTCTGCTCTCCTGGGCTGCCCTGGCTCATCCCTGCCCCGGCTCCACATGCATCCTACACTAAGATGGTAATGAGCTATTTTTATGCAGTAATATGTGTGCAGCCCAAGCAAATGTTGCTGTGGCGTGTGGTTCCCTGAAGGGGCCAGTTTTCTCCCAGCCCCTCTGTACCTTTGCATCTCCTGTCATCTGTGCTTGGAAAGCCCCTCCCCACAGTGCCACCTGCTCTGCTCTGGAGGTGACCAGGGAAGGCAGAATGGAGCAAACACTGGATAAGAGACCCAAGGCACATGGCCACCGACCTTGAGCATCTCATGGTCTGGTGCGGAGATGAGAAGAATTCGTGTGGTCAGAGATAATTTTGTCTTCTTTTTGGACATACAGGCAGGCTGCACTTCTCAGCTTCTAATGCAGCTAGATCAGGATAGAGGAAAGCGGGTAGACGTGATAATGTCACTTCTGGGCCTGGCTGCGAACCGCCTGCAAGACCCTCCTTGCTCTCTCTTTCCCTTCCACAGCAACCCTGGAGGCTACACCTTGAAGAGGCAGCCTCATGAAATGGAAGCTGCCAAGGATCTCTGAACGTTGTGGAGTGGAGCCATCCCACCCCACACCACCATCTGCAGTTCGACTGTAATAGGAGTGAGCAATGTAATTTTGTGTTAAGCCATTGAGATTTGAGAGGTTATCTATCACAGAAGCTATTATTACTTATCCTAACTAGCACACTCATGAGCAATTACAAAATACAGTGTGATGGAAGCTATGCCAAGTGAGTACCAAGGAGGGTGTCCAAGCCTCTGGAATACATCAGATTTTTGTATTACACCCCAAGGAAATTATGAGGAAAGGTTCTTAGCACAAGATATATTTGGGATGATTCTTGGCGGGTTACAATAATAGTTAATATGTATTGGGTTCTTTCTATGTTCCAGACACTGTGCTAAGAGCTTTGCTAGATTAGCCTATTTAATCCTCTAGGTATTATCTCTCTTTACACCTGGAGAGAATGAGGTCTGGAGAGGTTAAGTAACTTACCCAAAGTCCCACAACCCTGAATGGCAGAGCTGGACATCAACCTCAGTGTCACTCTGCTGCCAGCAAATACGCAGACATTAGCCAGGCAGCTGTTATTTGGAGGGAGAGAGGGCAGAAGAAGCAAAGTGGGCAGAGGCACAGAGAAGGGCTGATGTGCAAAATACCTAGCAACCCAGTAGCAGGAATGCTGGGCAATTGGTGGGCGCTGACCGTGGTGCTGAAGTGGGGCTGGATTGTAGTAACGTCCTGAGGAAGAAGCCAGGACAGGGGCGCAGGGGTTGTGGGGTGGTGCTCAGGGTAGAGACCCTAGCACAGAGGCAGAGAAGAACCTGACACATTTGGGGAACCACCAGATGTTGGCAAAGGCATGCAGAGACTCCAGGGTTTTAGTTGTAGTTCAAACAGATATGGCTTCAGTCTCCCACACAGAGAAGGCCTGTTCAGTCAACTGCGCCGAGAGAACAGCTGTGCATGGGGTACGGCCTATGACCGGATGCGGCCTCTATGACTGGCACACAGGGTGCACTGCATGGATATGTGTGGACCGAATGAACTGATGAAGGAAACATGCAAATATGTCATTTAGAAAAGAAATGAATTGGGAGCACTGCATCCATCATCGGACTTCTTTATGCAGCCACCCGATGGCCCCATTCAGCTGCCCTCTTGCTTTTTCTGTTCCTAAACATCCTGACACTGAGTCTCTCATCTTTTCAGGGACGGAGAGTTTTATTCTGGCTCAGTAGTTACAGCCATCACAGAATTAAGTAATGACAAAGTGAGTTATTATCCAGCCCTGGCTTCGGCAAGGAATGTAACCTGCAGCCGAGATCCCTCACTGCTGCAGCACTCACATGACTGTCTAGGTAGTGACATGAAAAATGTCCCTAGAATCCCCCAGTTCAGGGCCATACATCCTCAGAGTCTCAACTCCACACTTGGTGGGGAATAAAGTTGTTTTATTGAGAAGGGGAAGAGGGTGTAATTAGATTCCTCTTAAATGTTACATTCATCCTTGTTAATCAAAAATTAGTAGCTCTTAAAAAAATAAACAACTCAGCTCCCCAGGAAGCTGATAGCAGTTCCCGTGGCCTGTTTAATCACACAAAATGAAATAAAACATATTCCTCTACTCCTCGCCTGTGGAATTAACAAAATGAAATATAATGGTGGCCATATCTGGGCAGTGGGATTAAAGGTGACTTTTAATTTACTTCTTTATGCTGCTCCATGTTTGTTAATTTTTTTGTGATGAGCATGCATTGTTCATAAAAAAGTACTTCAATGAGTAAAAAAAGGAAATATGGGATTACATCCCCAAAACCTGTAAACAAAAGAAATATATCCACACCTATTGCAACTTTTTAGCAGTTCACCTGCTCATTCTCTGATCATTCCCCAAGAGGAAGGCCATCTTTTCCTGATTCCCACTCTGTCCCTAACAACAGTGACTGGCACATAGTAGGTGCTTATTAAGCAGCCGCTGAGGCAACTGAAAAATAGCTATTTTTAATAGGGAGAAAAATGGCTATTTAACAACCATGTGTTTCTAAAGACAGAGAGCCCTTTTGGTCTTCTGGCATGTTTCCGTCTGTTAAAAGGGAATTTGAAATTCTTTCAAGGTGGGGGCTGCATAGAATTGAATCTTTCTGCATAAGGTCTTTGTCTCTGTGTAACTGGTGACACAGGTGACAACATGGATAAATCCCACAATTATTGTGCTGAGTAGAAGGAGCCAGACAAAAAAGAGGGCATACTTTATGATTCAATTTATATGAAGCTCTAGAAAATGTACACTAATCTACAATGACAGAAGGCAGATCAGTGGTTGCCTGGGGCTGAGGTACAGGAAAGGAGGGGCAGAAGGGAAGATGACAAAGGAGTCCAAGATGTTTCTGAGGATGCTAGACACAGGCACGATCTAGATCATGGTGATAGCGTCAAGGGTGTGCACATATGTCAGAACTCATCAACTTGTGCACTTTTGCATGTCAATCACATCTCCATGGAGCTGTTTAAAAAGAGAAGGTGCAGAGGAGAGGGAGAAATTGGAGAGAGGAGTCCCAATATGTGCTGAGGCTGGGTACATTCTGGGATGATGTGTCTTGTGAGAAATACAGACAGATGGGATGCTGAGAAGGATGGAAAATCGAGGGCTTTCCAGGGTCTCAGGTTGAAGTTGTTTGATGTGATGTGATGCAACTGCCCTTTCCATGCCTCTAAACATCCTCAGTGAGTTAGATCACATGCAACCAATTCTGATGACAGTGAGTGTGTGTGTGTATGTGCGTGTGCACATACACGTGTGTGTGCATATGTGTGCCAAGGTAGGACTGGGGAGAAGGGCGACATGGGATGCCACAGGCTGGCACAGGCAGGAGACTGAGACAGCTAAGAAATGGAACTAGCTTGCAGAAGTGGAAGCTTGAAGCCAGATGTGACCTCTGGAAACTCAAGGCCTCCTTCTCTGACCCTCTGGAATTTGCATAAATCTTGGGAAGCCTCTGGGCTGCTACAGGGCATGCAGTCAGGACTTATCAACTTATCACATATTTATTTAGTTCTCAAAGGCAGGCAGATCCCAGCTGGCATCTGGATGCTACTCCCACACTCAGTGGCTGTTTGTTGAACAAATGCAGGAATATTATTTTGATTTGTTGACAGAAAAACAACTGGTGCTATTTTGAATACTGGCAACAGGAGGCAGAATGATGATGAATGGGCTGCCACTGGGGCTTAGGTCACCTTTCATGTGGTTAATATGTTTCACAATGCCCGTGCTTTGGGGGCCATGTCTTATAAGTCATGCGTTTAGCAAACATTGGCTGAGGGCTTGTCACAGGGCAGGCACTACACCAGATGTTGAGAGGAAACCAGTGGATGAGATTCAGGCCTTCCCCTAAAGAGCTTGCAGCACAGAGTAGAACACACACAAATGAAGACACCATAATGCCAGTAGGGGTGTACCATGGGGGCTGGCAAACTATGGCCCATGGGCCAAATCTGGCCCTCTGCCTCCCTGTGTCAATTCAGTTGTGTTGGAACACAGCCATGCCTGTTCACAGATGTGGCAGCTTTTGGATTACAATGGTCAAGTTGAGTAGTGGAGATAGAGATTGTGTGGTCCATAAAACCTATATTGTTTATCATCTGGACCTTTATAGAAGAAGCTTGCCAATCCTGCTCTAACAGAAGACAATACAGGGCAAAACGCTGGACTGAAGTAAGAATGTTGGAGTTACTGATCCAGCTTGTTAGCAAACCCAGCTCTCAGTGTTCCAGGCTAGATCATAAGATCAGTTAGGGCTAAGCATCCTCCTCATACTGCCTGTGTGAGTTAGCAAGAAGCAGAATGGAGTTCCAAGAGCAGCCCCTGTCTGCCCAGGAGGAAGCACAAAACAGATGCTCCTGGCCTCATCAACTTTCCAAGAAAGCAGTGTCTTGAGAGCCTCAGCACTGGGAACCAGGCAACACCATCTCCCCATGGTGGCCTCAGGGAGGTTCATCAAAGCCAACGGTGCCTAGTCAGTGACACTGGGAGAAAGTAAAGAAACAGAAGCAGTTTCTTCTATCTTTTTAAGCCCAAAGGGGAGGCCCAAACAAAGGAAGTGCATCAAATAATAATTAAGTGAAGATATTTAATTAGCATTCATTTGCACTGTTTATATTAAAGTCAGACCCTGATGGAAATCCTTTGTTATCCTTTGCAAAGACGTATTAAATATTAACTCCTGAACAGGACACACTACAGTCCTGTACAGTACAGCCTGGTTAAAAATTGTCTTGGAAATAATTTATTTGCAATTCATTCATTAATTAAACAAACATATATTGACTGCCTATTATTTGCCAGGCCCACTTGAATACCAACATGGTCCCTGCCCTCAAGGGGTTTATAGTTTACTGTAGGGAGACAGGTAGTGAATGTTCAGGCAAGAAAGCACACTTGATCTTTGTTACTCACCATAGCTATGTCCTATAAAACTGCTGCAGGCTGGGTGCAGTGGCTCACGTCTGTAATCCCAGCAATTTGGGAGGCTGAGGCGGGGCAGACCACTTGAGGCCAGGAGTTTGAGATTAGCCTGGCCAACATGGTGAAACTCCATTCTACTAAAAACACAAAATTAGCCAGGCATGGTGGTGCATGCCTGTAATCCCAGCTACTCAGGAGGCTGAGGCAGGAGAATTGCTTGAATGTGGGAGGTGGAGGTTGAAGTGAGCCGAGATTGTGCCACTGCACTCCAGCCTGGGTGACAGAGTGAGACTCTGTCTCAAAAACAAAACAAACAAACAAACAAACAAAAAACTATGCAAACACCAAACCATTGCTCTCAGGAAGAATACACGGTTAGGTTTCTTCAAGCCTCTGGTCACAACATTTTTGTCGACTCATCAATACACGGCCTTATTTTATGTGCACTTCTGCTTAAAGACCCCTTCCTTAATATATACAGTTGATCACTAACATTGCACTCACGGTCAGCAGAGCTGTAACTCATGCCTGAAGGAAGGTTGTCCTAACACGCGTTTCTTCTGTAAGGCATGGCGCGGCTTTCTGTGCCCAGACACGCTGGACAGCACTTCAGCACTGTGCTCAACGCCATTTCAAACAGCAAAATTGCGAACAAAACGTGCAAAAATAAGAAACAAAAATCACGACACTAAACAGATCACAAAAAGGGCACTTATTTGTAGTATGAGAGCTGAAACAAGAAGGCAAAGCAAAAGAAGGCCTTGTTTGAGCTCAGCTGTGTATGTGCACGTCAGGTGAACTCAAATTTTTCCCTGCTCTGCACTCCTCCAAGAATAACCATGAAAGCGCCATGAATATTAATGTTGGGGTGACAAATACATTTTATTGAGTAGGTGAGCTCACTAATATGGAATTCATGACTAATAAGGATCGACTGTAATTCAAGGCAGAGGGAACAATGTTTGCACAGTTCCTGAATGGGAAAGAAGCTTGAGGAAGAAAGGCCGTGTGGTTGGAGAAGAGACTGCCAGAGGAGCGAGAGGAGAGGAAGCTCAGCACCAAGGCCAGCCAGGGGGCTTCCTGGGCCAGGACAGGGCGTCTGGGTTTTACTTCAGTGTGAAATGGGAGGCACTAAAGGGCTTCATCAGAGGAGAGACAGGATCTGAGCTTCAGTTTAAGAGGATCACCGCGATGTGGATGGTGCCTTGTAAGAATGGGAGACAAGTTAGGGCAATTATTGTCATCTGGGTGGACGATGGTGGTGGCTTAGACAAAGTTTGTGCAGTGCAGTTGCAAGAACTGCGGAGATTCTAGATATATTTTGGAGATGAAGGCCAGCTGCTGTGTTTTACCAGTGACTAGGTAATCTATGTTTTAAGTATTTGGGAAATATTTACTTTTTGAGCTGTAAAATGTTTCATCTTTATAACTTTAGGGTGAAGCATCAAACAGTAACCACTTGCCTAAAAATACTCCCTGGCAGGTGCCAAGTCCCCACTCCCAGTGAACTCCCTGGTGGGGGTTCCAGGTGGATCCAGTGTGGGCTCGAGGGATGTCTCCTCATGTGCTCACTCTGTTGGATCCCCTGGTCCTCCCACCTTTACAGATTTCAAAAGAAGCCCCAGACACAAAGAACACGAGTGAATGGGGAAAAGAGATGAAATGGGTCCGCTGCACGTGAAGGCCCCACCTGACACAGAATTATAAAAAGATATCACGGGTGTTTAACGAACCTGCACTCTACTGAGTATGACTTTTTTTTTTTAAAAAATAGTGTTTTCTCTTGCAAAACAAAGGAAAGAAATGTTTCCCTGTTGAGAAATTCCTTGAGGCCAGGTGTGGTGGCTCATATCTGTAATCCCAGTACTTTGGGAGGCGGAAGCGAGTGGATTGCTTGAGCCCAGGAGTTTAAGAACCACCTGGGCAACATGGCGAAACCCCATCTCTACAAACAAATAGAAAAATTAGCTGGGCATGGTGGTGCATGCCTGTGATCCCAGCTATTCAGGAGGCTGAGGTGGGAGGATCTCTTGAGCCCAGGAGGCAGAGGTTGTAGGGAGCCGAGACTGCACCACTGCAGGCCATCCTGGGTGACAGACAGACCCAGTCTCAAAAAAAAAAAAAAATTTCTTTGGCAGAAATATATCTGGATTTGAATTCCATCTCTTTCACTCACAAAAGGTTCGACCTCCCTTCCTCATCTATAGAATAGGGATGATCACACCCATCTCACAGGTGTGTCCAAAGTATTAATGAGATAATGCTCTATCAGATTTCTAGACTTTCTATTTAGCTACTGTTCACATCTGCCTTTTCTATTTCATTATGTTTTATCCTTTCTTCCTGGTCCCTGTTCTTTTCCCCTAATCATTTTAAACATAACTATTTTATATTCTAGTTATTTGTTAAATTCAGAGATTTATCTTCTTTTTCTTTGGATCCTAGCTGTGGGTTTCCATGGGTGAAAGGGTCACAGTTTACTCAACATTGCTAACTGTCTGTTGCAGAAAGGGCACCTGCTTTCGCCTAGTCCACTAGGTTGTAGGCACAGGCCTGGCCCAGACCATCTGCCACGCAGGCTGAACTCATTTCTACTCTTGATCCAGGGATCCACAGAGTCACAGCATTTCTGATCCTATTTAAGTTTACAGAAGAAGAAATGGGCCCAAAGAGGAAAAGCAGCTTGTGCACGGCAGCGCCATGCTGAGTCATATGTGAGCTGGACACAAAAGGAAAAATCAGTAACAATGATCCTGCTTTACTTAAAAATCTGAGATTTTGCTTATTATGAATTTTTGCAATAATTTTTTTTTGAAACAGAGTCTCAGTCTGTTGCCCAGGCTGGAGTACAGTGGCATGATCTTGGCTCACTGCAATCTCCACCTCCCAGATTCAAGCGATTCTCCTGCCTCAGCCTCCCGAATAGCTGGTACTACGGGCATGCACCACCACACCTGGCTAATTCTTGTATTTTCAGTAGAGACGGGGTTTCATCATGTTGGCCAGGCTGGTTTCGAACTCCTGATCTCAAGTGATCTGCCCACCTCAGCCTTCCTAAATGCTGGGATTATAGGCGTGAGCCACCGTGCCTGGCTAATTTTTGCATTAATTTTGATTTTTAAAATACTGCATTAAAACATCTATCTGGATGATTGAGTTTTTCAGTATCCCCTTAAAGCTTGTGACCAAGATGAGGGTCTGGCTTGACTCTCCCTAGTCCAGCCCAAAGGGAGGTATTGGGCGGAGTGCCTTCTCTTGCCCTGATGGTCTGCCCAGAGCCACACCCTGCCCTCTGCAAGCCACAGCCCTGTTCTGCAGCATTCTTGGTTCTTCGTACTCTGCAGAGATTTACCTGGTTGCTGGCCCATGCCACCTGTTCCTGCCTTGTGACAGAGGCACTCTTTAGTGTGGGAACTGAATATGCAAATGTTTACCTCTCACCTCATAAGCACCCATCCTCACAGAGGGCAGCTGGGGACAGTCATAACAGCAAGTCTGCTGTGGAGGTCATCGCGGGCACTGTGGAAGACTCACACTTGTGGAAGGGATTTGGAGTGGATGTTTCTCATTCCTGACTGCTCCCCATCCTTTATCATCCCTCATAGCATCCCAATCCCTCTTTTGAAGAAAACCCTGTTTTGTGCAGTGTTGGTGGGAGGTAGTAACCCACTCCCATTCTCTCCCAGTGCAGCAGGAGTGGATATGGGACATGAGACAACTCCAGAAAACTGGATGCTCTTTCATGAGTGATGTGGGGGTGAGCACAGGTCATGTTCATTGCATGGGAAGCATAACATGAGAACTTGGCTGTTCTGTTTGTGGTGGTCCCTTATCCCTCCCTCCCTCCCCTTGAGTTCTATTTGGTGGCTACTCATTTTTTCCCGTCTGTCTTCTGGCTTTCTATCCATTCTGTGATGTGTAATGTCAACCCAGTCTGTTCTCGTTTTATTCCATCTAAGATAGCCCATGCTGGTTTCTGTTGCTTGCGACCATGAATCCTGACAGATAGTGGACTAGGTATGATTAGAGGTTCTGAATTGTCACATCCTCTTCTGCTCACAGGAAGAGTCTCCTCTGATTCATTTCACTTCAAACATTCAACCAGATCCTAAACTTGTTTGGGTGACAGAGTATCCACAACTCATGGTGTTATTTGCACAGTGTGATGTACTTTGCAGAGCATCTTAAAATACTGATAAATTTAATCCCAATGCCCAAACTAGGAACAGTTTTACTAGCAGAAAATATGACTATGTTATATGTGTGCTCTAGAAAAATTGCAAAATCAAGCCTACCTCCACCAAAGGGCCAAGCTGCAAACGTTCATAAATCAGTTGTTCAACTCCTACTTTTAATAGCAGTTCACCATTCATTCACTGGCACTGTCACCTCTGAGTGCTTGCTTACAGGCAAGCAAACAGCAGATGGCAAAACTTAATATTTAGAAACTCCTAACTGCTCCTTTGGATTTTACCAGGAATGAGGAAGAGACTGTTATCATGAGATTTAAGCAGTGAGGTACCCGGGGCTGGCTTGTGGAAAGTAAAAATAAACTAAGTCCATAAGCCACGAAAACCAAAAATTCTAGAAAAACACCCCTATCAGTCTCAAAGAAGACACCCTTAGTAAATGACTACACATTATGCTTTTTGCTAAAAATGCTAATCAGTTAATTTAATGCTATGTCCCATGCACTGTGTTCTAAACACTTTCCGTGAATTCTTTTCTTCTTTATCCATCACAGTGACTCTATAACCTAGATATTATTATTTCTCCCCATGTTTCAGGTGGGGAAACTGAGACCCAGAGAGATTAAGAATCTGCCCAAAGTTATGCTTCTGGAAGATGGACAAGTGGGGATTTGTGCTCTGGAAGTCTGGCACTAGTCTGGCAGTTGTGGCCACTTGGCTATGTACTTTTCTTTTCTTTTCTTTTTTTTTCCTTTGAGGTGGAGTCTCACTCTGTTGCCCAGGCTGGAGTGTAGTGCTGCAATCTTGGCTCACTGCAACCTCCACCTCCCAGGTTCAAGTGATTCTCTTGCCTCAGCCTCCTGAGTAGCTGGTATTACAGGTGCATGCCACCATGCCTGGCTAATTTTTGTATTTTTTAGTAGAGGTGGGGTTTCACCACATTGGCCAGGTTGGTCTTGAACTCCTGACCTCATGATCCACCTGCCTTGGCCTCCCAAAGTGCTGGGATTGCAGGTGTAAGCCACCATGCCCAGCCGGCTATGTGCTTTTCTTTGCAAGGCTGTAAGAGACCAGGGGTCTGACATTTCCCGTGCAGCTGCTCTGGGGTAGTTTCTAGAGACAGCCTGAATCTTAGATGAAATAAAAAGAGTCAAAGTCAGTTTCCTTTGCTTCCATAAGGAAAACACATCCTTCAAGTCCAAGAGTCTCTATTTGCCTATAGTAAGTTTGGCAAAATAAGGAAGTTTATGACAGAGACTTGTTCTCCCTAAGGCAACCACAGGAATAGAATGCACAGGGAAGTGGGCATGAAAGAGTTAAATGGAAAGAAACCGTGACAGAGTCTGTAAAAACATGTAGCATCATCAACCCATGCAATAGGTGGATGTCCAGCAGGCAAAGCCATCCCTGTCATCAGATGATGGCAGAAAGAGCCTCTGTGCTATGGAAAGAGCAAGCCGGGAAGAATGCATCCCTAGGGACCTCCTGCAACCTTGAGTCCTGGGAGCAACCTTGAGTCCATGGAGGTCTGGCCAGACTCCCTCCCCGTGCTCTTACAGGCAGTTGGCAGCAGTGATTTTTGCTGTGGCTATCAGCAGTGAAAGCTGTTATAAATCCATCAACTAAAATCAGAAATGGAACAAACAATTTTATTCTGAAAAACAGAAGTTGGAGAGAGCAAGCTATTGGGTCTGGTAATTGCACACACAGGGCACGTGTCTCTGGCTTCAGTTTGGTTTGGGAGGCAGAAGAGCAGAGAGGTGAGGATGGCTGTCATTGAGGCACATTTCCTGAGTGTGAATCTGAGTGTGAATTTCTTTGGGTAATTTCCTGAATCTTCCTAAGCCTTATTGTCTTCCCCTGTATAAAAGGGGTAATCAGAGACCCACAGGGTTGTTGTGAAATGAGGGGTGATCTAATGCAGAAGGCTCAGGGAACAGTGCTTGGGACAAAGTAAATGCAAGCTACTATATTGTAACCTTGAGCAATTTGGTATAGCTATAACAGAAAGTGGCCAGCCTAGCCTGGCTGTGTTAGGGAAGAGGATCAGACATGCTAGTCAAAGAAGACAGGAGATGGAAGGAGCCAGGATGGCCCAGGTCCATTCGACTCCTGGGGACATTGTGCACTCTACCCTGGGGACTGCATAGACTCAGGATATGCTGATTTGGGGTCTGGCTGCAAAGTTAACAGCATTGTTGTACGGAACTCTGCTGGTCTTGAACTCCTGACCTTGTGACCCACCTGCCGTGGCCTCCCAAAGTGCCGGGTGGGTGTGAGCCACTGCACCTGGCCGGCTATGTACTTTTCTTTGCAAGGCTGTAAGGGGATTCTCAGGAAGCAGTGCCTCATGTGAAACAGCGCCAGGCAGGGCCACTCCTCCCAATATGAGAGTGTCCCAGGGCTTGGCCACAGCCCTACATTCACTTCCCTCTTTGGGGATCATAGTCTCAAGGATTTAAATTCCATCTGGATGTTGATGACACCCAGGCTTCTATCTCTAGCACAAACGCCCCCTGATACCCAGCTCATGTGCTCCCTTTGTCTACCTCAAACTCAACAAGAACAAGACCGAGTTCCTGTACTTTCCTCCCACAAGTTACTTTGCCACTTCTCCAGCGAGCTTGCAAAGCTCAGAGATGTGCCCTCTGTGCTTCCAATTGTTTGGGACAAAAATCTTGGAGTCAGTCTTTATTCCTCTCTCTCTCTCTCTGACACACACACACACACACACACACACACACACGACACAGTTGGTTGCAAATCCCTGTCACCAGTACCTTCAAAACATTCAGGGCCTGGCCCAGTGGCTCACGCCTGTCATCCCAGCACTTTGGGAGGTCGAGGCAGGTGGATCACTTGAGGCCAGGAGTTTGAGACCAGCCTGGCCAACATGGTGAAGCCCCATCTTTATTAAAAATACAAAAATTAGCTGGGTGTGGTGGTGCATGCCTGTAATCCCAGCTACTCCAGAGGCTGAGTCACAAGAAGCACTGGCATCCGGGAGGCAGAGGTAGCAGTGAGCCAAAATCGTGGCACTATAATTCAGCCAGAAAGACATAGCCAGACTCTGTCTCAAAAATAAAAACAACAACAACAAATTCAGTGTCTGCAGCTTCTCACTGCCTGCACTGCAACCATCCCTGCGCAGACCCATGTGGCCTCTTACTTGGATTACTATGGTACGCTACACTCCAGTCCTCTGCTCTGCCTCTGTCTCCCTTTCCCTTAACTGCCCCCTTTCCTAATCCCACTAGCATGCTTAACACTTTCCCCATCTTCTCCAGAGCATCGGCCGCATCTCCCACCTTCCCCCAACTCACTGCGCACTGGGCACACTCCTACACACTCTACCTCGGGGCCTTCCCACTTGCTTCCTCTACCTGGACCTCTCCACCCGGGATAGCTGTGTGGCTCACCTCCACTTCCTCCAATTCTTCACTGCAGCGTCACAGCACTGGTGACGCTTGTGCTGACCCCCTATCTAGAGTGACGGCTCCCCTCCTTCCTTCTCTGCTTTCTTTCTTTGCATTAATCACCAGTTACTATGCTACTTATTGTATTTATTAATTTTCTCATTCTTTTTCTCTCTTCCACGGGAATATAATTTTGATGATAACAGATTTTTTTTTCTTGTTTTTTGAGATGGAGTTTTGCTCTTGTTGCCTAGGCTGGAGTGCAGTGGCATGATCTTGGCTCACCACCACCTCCGCCTCCCGGGTTCAAGTGATTCTTCTGCCTCAGCCTCCCAAGTAGCTGGGATTACAGGCATGCACCACCACACCCGGCTAATTTTGTATTTTTAGTAGAGACGGGGTTTCACCATGTTGTTCAGGCTGGTCTTGAATTCCTGACCTCAGGTGATCCACCCACCTTGGCCTCCCAAAGTGCTGGGACTGCAGGTGTGAGGCACTGCTCCCGGCCAACAGATATTTTTAATTGTTTCTGGGGCTACTGTATCCCCCAATGCCTAGAAAAGCACCCAGTATGTTGTAGGTGTGGGATGAATGAATGGAGAGACAGGTCCTCCGGTCATAGCCCTAGTCCAAATCCCGAGGTCCTCCTTTCACATGTGCAGCCTACACTCAGGGACCCAAGAATACTTAGAAGCAGCCAAATAAGGTCGGATCTTCTAGTGAGATTCCTGCCAACGCTATTGGAATGCATGAGGAAATCCCCAAATTAAGCATTTGTAGGAGGACTGTAGTTTAGAGCCTCATCACTTGAAAATACAAGCTTTGAGATTCATTTGGAAAGCAAATTGGGAGCAGATGATGAAATGTATTTCTTGAATTAGTTACATGACTCACCGCCTGTGGTTTCATTACCCGTGTTAGGGTTAATGCCATGATAAGCTCCTCGTGCTTGCTGGCTGACTGGTGTTAGTGATTGACAGACAAACTCAGATAATAAATCAGCTATTCTCCCTATGCAACTGACTGCTGTTGCAATCCTGAAATGTGTGGCTTTTTCAATCAGTGCTATGTTAGTAGCTTATGTAGCAATCCTCATCTATTTCAAATGGGTTTATTAAAAAAAAAAAGCTAAGTAGATTTTACAGCTTAGAAAATATTGGTCAAGGAACAATATTAACATTTGTCAATATTTTCTATATTGCTTCTGAGGATTAATTTCTAAGGCTGACAAGAAGGACCCTGATAATTATATTCAAATACAGCCAATTTGAAACCATGTTTTCAATAATGAAAGTCTGGCCTATGGCAAATTTATAACAACATATGTAGATGGATGTTAAAAAGGTGGTTGATTTGTAAAATAGCCTTTCATCCGTTTACCCAAATGGCCAGATGTTTCATGTTAACCAAATTGAGCACCTTTAATTGACATGAATAATGAAAATCTTCAGTCTCCAGATCATTATAAAAGCCAGGATTCTATTTTTAGCCAGTGAAGCACTTAAAACTTTAAAAATCCCATAGTTAAATTTGTGAGGCTTTGTTTCCCCCAGCATCTTCATAACAGAAAATCTGACCACTAAAAATAAGAGTCATCTGTGCTAATATATTTGCATAAATAATTAAAAATTCCACAGCAGAATAGGCAATAAAATGTATTGCTACCATAAACTTACAATGGAAGAACATCACTTTAATTAAACATCACAAAGGCACCACTGTAAACAATCCATTTACGTTTCAAACTCTGTGTTTGTTGACTTAAAAAAGGAAAAAATCTTAACTCATTAAAAACAAGAACCAAAAAAATGACCTCAACCCAGATCCTGTTATTGAGGTCAGTAACCACATTTAATTAAGATGAAGTGTTAATAATATAGTTTAGTAGAAGAAGGCCTTCTCTTACTTTCCCCAGGTAGAAATGTTATTATTTGGCCTTTAACTTCTGATTAAAATTTAAAAGGTGGGAGTCACCCCAATTTAAACTCTTAAATCTGGTTTTGAAACCTGGTTTTGGGATTAGAAATCCTCCTTCCTCCCAATAAATGGTAGGCTACTACATATTTTTGAACTCCTATGTTTCTGAGAATGCCAGTGATAACAAAATTTGCATTTTCAAGAGAGCTGGTTTTTGCCTTTTTCTTCCAAAGGTCTTAGAAGATACAGAATAAAATGTCCCATAGCCAATCAATGATGGTTTTTGCTTAATTTCCCATCATTTTTCGTGATTTCCTTTGAATGAGCTCCAATATTAGATTAAACAAGGTGTTAAAGAAAAGGACTTGATGAATCATAGGCAGACCAGTAAAAATGGAAATTGGGCATTTTAACAAATCTTTTGGGGCTGAAATGTCATTATTCTATGTTGTATTCTTTACCAGTTTGAATGCATGAATGAATTCTACTGTAAAGTTAAAAAGCATCCAGGTCAGAAAGATTAGGAGGAAGGAAATGACTTCAAAAAGACAGAGCCCCAAAGAAATCAGGACAAAGCAGTTGCAGTTTTCAAAGAGACGGGTATCTAATTTGGATCTGATTCAGATATTCTGTGTTCAAAGAATAGGCTCAATTTGGATCAAGGCTTCGGAAAAAGGGTTGGCTGACGGCAATGGCTCTTTAATGTAACTTTCATGGACTTGGAAAGTTCTGTGAGAGACTTGTACATCCTTCTAAAGTCTCCCTGCTAGCATTGGTCACCCTTCCTGGGGTTGGTTTAAAACAAGGCCAAATGCAAATGTTTGCATGGTTGGTAGACATTAGTCAATGTTTGAAGATAAAAAGAAAACAAAACCTATGATGTGGTTTGGATTTGTGTCCTCACCCAAATCTCATACTGAAATATAGTCTCCAATGTTGGAGACTGGTGGGAGGTGATGGGATCAGGGGAGTTAATGCACTCCCTCCTTGGTGGCGTCTTCGGGATAGTGTGTTCTTGTGAGATCTGGTTGTTTAAAAGTGTGTAGCACCTCGGCCCACCTACTCAAGACATATGAAGTGCTGGCTCCCTATTTGTCTTCTGCCACGATTTTAAGTTTCCTGAGGCCTCCCCAAAAGCTGAGTGGATGCTGCCATGCTTCCTATACAGCCTGCAGAACCATGAGACAATTAAATCATTTTCTTTGTAAATTACCCAGTCTCAGGCATTTCTGTGTAGCAGTTTGAGAATGGAACTAATACAAGCTATGTCTACATTTGTTTTTTCTAGACAGAGTCTCACTCTGTCACCCAGGTTGGAGGGCAGTGGCACGATCTTGGCTCACTGCAACCTCCACCTCCCAGGTTCAAGTGATTCTCCTGTCTCAGCCTCCCTAGTAGCTGGGACTACAGGCAAGCACCACCATGCCTGGCTAACTTTTTTTGTATTTTTAGTAGAGATGGGGTTTCACCTTGTTGGTCAGGCTGTTCTTGAATTCCTAACCTCAAATGATCTGCCCACCTCGGCCTCCCGAAGTGCTGGGATTACAAAGCGTGAGCCACTGCATTCGGTCTACCTATGTCTACTTAATGCAGAAAAATGTGTGCATGCAGTCACCCCCAACCCAGCCGTCATTAATCTATTCTACCTGGTTACTGAGCACTGGTCATGCACCAGTCCTAATGCTGGGATCGGGCTGTTTCCAGACATTTGAGCCCTTAAGAATTTTTCTCTGTCTTTGGTGGCCTCACCCCAAATTGTATCAAAGGTACTAAAATGTACCCACACTAAAAATACATTTTTTTCCTATAACATGTTTGAAATTATTTTTATACTTTTGCTTTTGGAATTACTGTGCCATAAGAAATATTCTACTAATAATCACCTATAATTTATCTGCCATTCTTGCAAGGTGAGAGCTACAAATAGTTTGCAAAGGTAAAGACACTTTTGCAAATATTACGTTTAACCTGCTAAAGTTGTCATGATGCCGTGGGCAGTTGATATTTATTAATTTCAATTTTGCTGCTTTCTTTTTGAATTTTGGAGGCAACAGACTATGTATTCAGGACCCTGACATTTTTGTAGGCCTGTGGAAAGTCTGAAGGTCTTAGTCCTGTGCCTAAAGTGCTTAATTATCTCAATGGTACTGAGGAAACTCTGGTGGCTCATTAGGGAAGGAGATAAAGATGATTGTTACTCTCCCTGAGCACAAAGTCTAGTGGGAAGATGGACAATGATGTCAAGGATTGAGGAAGTGTGAAGCTCGGTGAAGTTACACTAAGAGATGCTCAAAAAGCCTTAAGCCAACATCAGCAGTAGGAGCAGTGGTGTGGAGGAAGCTCCGGCGTTCTGATTCACCACATTAACTCAGCTTCCGTAAACTCTGCTTGTGTGCTTTCCTCCTTTAACCACGGCTCAGGGAGGTTCTCTCTCCTCATCAGTAAAAAGGGAGAACAAGATGTTCTCATTACAGGGTGGTTGTGAAAATACAAGACTGGTAACAGTACTTTTGGTAAAGTTCTACATAAAAATGTTAGGTATTTTAATCATCCTAGTAGCAATATTATTACCATCATTCTCAAAACCCATGTCTGTAGGGGGTTGTGAAAATCTTGGCCTAGTTTGGTCTGGCACCCGATTCCCTAGAGGCAGAGGCCTGTGCACAGGCAGGAGGAAAGCAGGATTTCTGGGGGAATCCAGCCATCTGCTGAAAGTCAGCCGGGCATGGTGCGGGGGAAGAAGCAATTTGTGCCACTCTGCTCCTTCTCCTCGGCTGGGGATCACTGGTTCTTAGCTCCCAAGGAAGCAATTTATTTCATTCCTTCTTCCCTTCCTTTCTCCCTTTCTTTCTTCCTCTATAGGGACACCATCATTTGCAGCAAAAGTTCTTGCTCTTATGACGATAAGCTCCCTGGGAGGCTGTAGACAGAGACTATTTCTTTCACCAGTGAATTCACAGCACCTAGCACGGTGTCAGGCCCACAGTGGGCTCTACATAAATACCATGGCATGAATGAATGAATTGCTGTAATCCGTATGCTGTTCTCTAGCACTAGTCTTTAGCAACATCATCTATTATTTTGATTATGCAAATATCTAATATCATGGGATAGTTTTCTCTTTTAAAAGGTACCCTGTAGTTATTTATTAAGTAGAAGGTTTCCATTTAAAAAGGCATTCATGGCAGAAAGTGCTATATACCTTATACTATCCATTCTTCCTTTCTTCCTTAGTAAAGAACCTTGGTTTAAAAAACAAGGCACATTGCTTCCCAGTCAAATGACCATACTTCCCATAATCCCTTGCAGCTAGGTATGGCCATGTGACCAATTTTGGCCAATACAATTTAAATAAAAATGTGGATGACTTCCAGAAAGTCTCCTTAAAAGGGAGGGAGTATCCCTCTTCTTTGTCCATTTCCCATCCTGCTGTCTGGAATGCAGATATGAAGGTTGGAGTGCTAGCAACCATAACAGACCATGATGAAGAGGGTGCCAGCCTAGACGTGGTAAAATAGGGAGAAAGTAGAACCCTGTGTGGGGCCGTGTGGGGCTGCCACTGTCCCTGGACTGCCATGCCTGCTCTAGACCTACTTTATGTGAGAAAAAAAAAATCAACTTCTATCTGCTCTGAGCCACTGTCATTTTGAATTTTCCTGTTATGTTCGGCCAAACTTAGTCCCCACAGATAAAATCCTTGACACATACCTGCAGGGCTCCCTGGATGAATGACCCTTTCCAAAAAAAGTGTTGAGCAGTGATATGAAATTTTACATGGGTAGGAACAATATTTTTCTTCCACACATACCTTCTATATTCAAAGTGTAGGCAGAAGTCTCTGCTGTGGAATTGTTTACTATAGATCCTGGGCAAGATGAGTTCTGTCTGAAAAAGGTTTGGAGTAGGAATTGCTACTTGGTTGCCCTTGATTGTAGAGAGAAAGAAGTGAGTCCTCCCAGCTATTCAGAAGGATTTAGCTGCCGGCTGCCTCCCTAATGTAACCAAATCGGGGATCTGATGGAAGGGTTAGTTCCCATGTTTCATTTCACTGTTGGAGAAGCTTTAGCAAATGTAGTTACTTCCATTTTGCATAATTATCTTTGAGTTACTTTTTTTTTTTTTTGTGATGGAGTCATGCTTTATTGCTCACGCTGGAGTGCAGTGGCACCATCTTTGCTCACTGCAACCTCTGCCTCCCAGGTTTAACAGGTTCAAGAAATTCTCCTGCCTCAGCCTCCCAAGTACCTGGGATTACAGGGGTACACCACCACGCACAGCTAATTTTTGTATGTTTAGTAGAGATGGCGTTTCGTCATATTGGACAGGCTGGTCTCGAACTCCTGATCTCAAGTGATCCACCTGCCCCGGTATCCCAAAGTATTGGGATTACAGGTGTGAGCCACTGTGCCCAGCCTGAGCTACTCTTTCTAACAAGTTCAGTTACCTGAGTCCTTTCCTCATTAGAGATACTCGAATATCATCAGGATATTTTACCTGGTGCACCTGGAGGACGGTTGCTATGCTGAAAGCGGAAGCAAGTCTTATTATCATCTCAGGTGGAGAGGACAGAGTGGGAACCTGCTCTGTTTTAGGACCTGATGTACATGATGTTGGAGAGGAAAAGGACTTTCTAAACTGTGACATCAATTTAGAAATGATGGAAAATATAAATTTAACTGCCTAGACCTAAAAACAAAGAATTCTGTATATGCCAAAAAACATTAACAATACACAGTAATACTTTTGCTCAACCAAAGTATTTTCAGGGACTTGTCTTCAGGAGAGTAATGAGGCATTAAACAATTTCACTATAAGCATACCCGCTAATGTTTTAAAAAAACTGCAAACAAGTGTAAACAATGTAAATAGTCAACAACAAGGGAATAAATAAACAGATGAGTATATCCCTGTAATGGAATAATAGCACGCTATTCAGCGATGAAAAATAATGGCTATTTCTTGGGACAGAAAGCTGTTCAGCATATACTGGGAAATAAAAATGGTGAGTTTTGAGGATGGATAATGCAAGCCAATTTTGGTAATGAAAAACACAATACTCACATACGTGATTGAGGGAGATAGATCCAAGCTGTGAAAAAGGGATTTCCTTGTCTGAGATGATGACAGATACTTTATTATCTTCCTTATTCTTACCTCTCTTTTCAAAAGTTTCTTCCAGAAACTATCTTAACTTTATAATAAGGATAAGAAGATAAAAGTCATTAAAAAGAAGAATTTCATCTGTCACTAGATCACTGCTGTTCATTTTGATTTGACTAACAACACAATGTAAAGGGCTTTTTAACAAGTCTTAATAACCCAGGCTTTTTAGTGAGAAGATTCCCTCTGATGTTTGGACACCACTTGTCTTTGGAGTCACAGGCTCCTTGGAGATCAAGGCGCCCTTTGCTAACTTGAGCATTCCCTGGGGAGATGAAAGGGTGTCTGGCCGAGGTCAGCAGAGGAGCAGTGGTGCCTGAGATGTGCATTTCCTCATGCAAGGCAGGACATGGCCTAGGAGCTGGACTTAGCTGGAAGTGCGTTCGTAAGTTTCAGTGGGGTTGGGGTTGGGGAGAAGGCTTCCCACGTTGACCATGGAAGGAGCCCCCTCAGGGAGGAGGTGACAGTGGCCATTAGGATGGGCAGGCCCTGCTGCAGGATCTCAGGGTCCCGGTCTCTCATGGGGGCTTTTAGTTTCGAGGGCTTGGTGACTAATGTGACATGAGATGGGGTTGTTGGAGCTGAATCACAGGGAATGTCAGAAAAGACAGAGATGGTGGGGTGGGGAGAGAAAGAGAGACAGAGCAGCAGAGAGACAGACAGGCAAAGAGACAGAGGAAGGAGGAAGAGTGAGGCCGGACAGGTAGTCAAGGAAGTGACCTTGTTATCGGGACGCAGCAGCAACTGTGGTGACCGCACAGCCAACACCGTCAATCTCAGGATGCGCACGGTAAATGAGCTCATTCGAGCAAAGCTGTCTTCAGTGGGGACTTTCCCCTCTACAGAACATGCACATTTTAATTTTGCTTGTCCTCAAACTGACTCTGCTCATCATAATCGTGAAAAACACAGCCCTGGGTGGAGATTTTAGATGCTAAAGAGACATACGACATATGAACAAGCATGTACAGCTACTGCACACGTGCACCCACAAGACCACCCAGAACAGCTTCCTAGTAACGCCTCTTCCCACCTCCTTATCAATAATCATGGAAGACTCCCAGAAGGGAGCCTCCCTGGTGTGGGTCTTTGCTGCCTCATTGTTGCGAGCAGCCCGCCCGGAATCCTCTCTCTCAGAGTGTACTGGCTATTCTGCACCTAACTGTCAACATATTCTTTTTCTGTTGCAATAAATTACTCTATGCTGCACTTCTTTTGGTGTGTGTCTCTTGTTTAAATTTTTTTAAACTAAGAAGACAAGAACAGAGGTATCACATCAGCAGTCAACACAAGGAAGAAGAAGAAAAAGATATTAGAGATACTAAAATGTTATCAGGAGACACCTGATTCCTGTTTTGTGGAGGAGAAGGAGGAGGAGAAGAAGGAAGAGTTCTCTTCGAGATAAGTTTCTTCTTCCAGTGCCTGCTCCCTGAAGAATCATCACAACAACAGCAGTAACATCACAACTTGGAAGGCTGTTACATCTGTCTGAGAAGCCGGGGTAGCCCAGTGCAGATGATTAGATTAGAAAACTGTCTCCCATCCTGGCCCCTCTCTGCAGCCCCACTCCTCCTCTGCACACACAGTCCCCAAGGGACAGCACTTCTCAGTGTGCAGGATCAAAGGCTGCAAATAATTAATGAGCCTCTTTTTCCCAAAGAGCTCCCATGACAATAGCTCAACCTGTTGGTGATGTTATCCCGGCTTTACTCCAGGAGAGGAGAGGGGTGGAGGGGAAGAAAGAGAAAAGAGGGAAAGGTGGGTAGAAGGGAGGGAAGGGGAGAAGAAAGGAGGAAGAAAAAGGGGGTGTCCAGCCAGTGACAGGCTGAGAAAGGGTCACGTGTGGGCCACTGTGGCTCCCAGCAGGAAGGAATATGCCTGAGGAGTGAGGCCAGAGAGAGAAATGTGTGCGGTACACACATATGCACATGCACACAAACATTTACTTTGCTCCAAGGCTAGGAAAGGGATTAGTCCCGCCATCACTCAGCTAGGCCAATTTGTAAATGCTAGAACTCTTAGACCAGCTGCAGAGACACACTGCAGCTCTATTTTCTGTGGGGTTCACAAGGTTGACCTTTGTGCCAGGGGCTTTCTGTGGTTCCTGATTACACAGCATTTGTTCCCATCCTCTGGGACTAGCCTCCTGCACTTCCTCGGGTAGCCGCCCCTGCAGGCCCTCAGAGCTGGGTGCTGGGGTCTGTGGCAGGCTCAGGCACCAGGACTCGTGGCACAATCCATCCTGCTAATCTTCTGCTTGGTTCGGAGAGTTGTGCTTGTGACTCAACCTGGGCCTTGGGCTGGGCTACTGATTAGGAAGGAAGATGTTGCTTTCCTCTGGTAGGATCAAGGACAGGTGTTGCTGGTGCCTCTTCCCTCTTCCCTCTACAAATGTGCAAATATGGCTGAGGACAGAGACAACCCAGGGGAGAGCAGAGCCAGATATAGAGAAGGAATATGGTCTGAGCACCTGAATTCCATCATGCTGGAGGCCTTCATTCCCATGGATTTTTCCATTAGGTGTGCTGACCTATGCAAGTAAGCAGGACCCCCTTTGGCATAAGTCACTGTGAGTTAGGTACTAGTTACTTGTGATGGAAGGCCAAAGCTGTGATGATCACACTGGCTAGAGAAACAGGAAGATCCTCAGAACTTTCTGCATTCCAGCTTCTCCCCACAGGTGTCACCTCAAGTCATTTCTAGGTTGCTTTCTCTGACCTCCTTCTTCTCTCGCACAGCGGTAGGATGAAGTCCCTTATCTGCCAGTGCTGTTTAATAGTAAGGTGACCTTTGCTCCCCATGGCTCGAATCTTGGCCTGGATGTTCCTTAATGTCTCAGCTCTCCCAGGCACCCCTCCCTCCCCAGGCTGGAATCCTGTTCCTAACTCAGTTTGCTGGGGCTGCACCTGTGGCCTGCCTCCATACTCCCAGCAGTAAGCTTCATTTGTCAGACAGGATGTTCATCCCTCCTTCTCAGTCAGCGGCCCTCTGTGCTGGGTATCTGGGAACATCATCCCGGTTGATCACTAGCCAAGGTGCCTGGAGCAGGGAGGTGCATGACCCCAGCTCCAGCAAGGCAGAGCCACCCTGGGAATGTGACCATAGGCCGAGTGACACTAGAATGGAAAACAGCTGGAGCTGGTTTATTCTCACTGTGAGATCCTGAACTGCAAGTTTGTCTGTTCCTGTGACCTAGGGCCTGAAGGATGCCCTAGCTCCTGTGCTATCTCGAGCAGTTTCTTCAGATATTCCTCCATCGTATATAGTATCCATAGGGTCTTCCAGCACGTTCTTTCTTTGCCTAAAGTCAGCAGAGCTGGTCTTAATCAAACAACCCAGCCTGACCTTCCTCTCCCACCGTCTGTCCCATCTTAGTGGGACATCTAGTCCTGGGTCCCAGACACCTCCATCCACCCCTCCCCGTTGCATTAACTCTTTCATGACTGGGAGCATCCCAAGTTGTCCCAGCAATGGCAGAGACACAGGGTCCAAAACATCAACCTGATTTAACTCATTTTATTGCCCCCAGGGTCCCTGCTTTCACCTCCAATTGTAGAAATACAAGATGACACTTAAGCTCACCTGGCGACATCCTACCTTTGTCCGACTACCTTGTAGTCTGTTAAGCTACCAGTTTTCCCATCTAAGTACTTAAGAAAGACTTTCTCTTTCATGTTTAAATTGCATGTTTCCATTGTCAGATAGCAACAAGGAAAAAAAGAATGGCTATTTCAGATTCACATTATTATAGGATTTGGTATTATTTCACACGCTTGTCTAGTTCATCTGGCATTCAGAAAGCTTAGCCGTAAAAATAAATCCACTTTTGGTGTTGGAAAATAACTTTTGCTTCTTCTCCGCCAGCTTGCTCTAAAGTAAAGTGGTTGACTCAGTCCCCGTTGCACATTTTCAGGTGTTTCAAATCAGGAAAATCAGACACATGTTTATCGTAAGTGTGTCCAATACTTGATTATTTGTACCTCATATGAGAAGATGATTAGATTTTGGAGGAGGAAGATTAATAACTTTCTTCTGCAGAGACAGGCGTGCATTTGGATCTGCACGCTGATTTAAGTTTATTGTGAAACAATGTACCAATGAGGGCATCTTTTATTTGTGAGCATTAGCTGCACCACGGGTAGACAGCAACCATTTAATTAAATCTCATTAGGAAAATGCCTTCTATCTAAGCACTGGGCAGAGCTTAAGAAATGAAGACAGAAATTTCTGAAGACTATTATTATTATTATTAATTTTTGCCTGCCCCTCATCAGGCAGAACACCAATCCCAATGCTCTATTTCCAAGCACCAGGAAGTGACTTTGCTCCTTCCCCTTCTGATAGCTCAGAGTCAGTGAGCATTTAGCAGCTAGAAGGAGCATGAACTTTGCAGAGTGTCCTGTTTCCATCCTGATTCCTCTGCCACCAAGCTGGGCTGCTTGAGCAAGTACCAAACCTCTACGAAACTACGAATCCGCAATACCTGTATCTGTAAATGGAGTTAGCAAAACTTTTGTCATGAAGCAGTGCTAATGACAAAGTAGGTAAGTTTCTGAGATGCAGGAGGCCACCCAGAGAGGCTCCCTTCTCTCTCCGTTCAAGGGCTGTGCTCAGGGGCAGCAGACCTGGCTGGTCATTTGGGAACACAGCACTGAAGCTACTCTCCTCCCAGGCTGGAATCAGGTGGGAGCACCATCCTCACCAGAGAGCCTGGCCCTCTGCAGCCGTCAGCCACAACCTCCTCTCTATGACGCTTTCCTCCCACTTGCTGAGATTGTTGACAAGTTTAATTTAATGGTATCTGCTCCTGACAACCAGCTTCTGTGACTGGAAAGGAAAAGAAATTCCTGCCCACCTCCCGTCTGTGGTTCCGGAGCCACTCACCCACCTGATGGTTTGATGCTGCAGGGAGTCGGGGTCCGTGGCATTCACTGTCAGCAGCACGCTGCCCACAGAGATGTTCTCCTGCCTGGTCACCATCATGGGGTCTGGGTAGAAGACTGGGCCCTCGTTGACATCCAGGACAGTGATGTGGACGGTGGCTGTGGAGCTGGGGCCGTAGGAGACGTCGGGTACGAGTGGGTCTTCATTTTCCACTTTGATCAGCAGGGTGTGAAAGGCGGAAATCTCGTAGTCCAATGGCTGGAAAGCAGACAGAAGGGTCTCAGGATGCACACCAGTCACAAAAGGCAGGTGGTTTGCACCAACTCCCTCTGAAATTCCATGAGCAACAGTGGGCCTTCAGGGACGGAGCTGGGCTTTGGAGGCTAAGCCTGTATAATTGGGGGGCTATCTTTAAGACAAAGAATATGAAACATGAGAATGTGAGATTAGGTGTGGATGTTGGGTTTTTTTTTGTTTTTGTGTTTTTGATTAAGAAATGAATGATAACACTTGACTTGAGCCTTAGTGATCTGGGCAGTGAGTGACTTGAACCTTAGTGATATGGGCAGTGAGTGACTTGAATCTTAGTGAGCCTCCCTCTGAGATCTCATTAGGCAACTCCCTGGAAATGGTGATGCCTAAAGCCTCCCTGCCTGGAACCTGTAACTCCGTATCCCCGACACCCATGGGGGCTCTGGTAAATGAGACCCCAATGCCCAAGCCTCAGTACCTTTATAGCAAGATAACCCTGCCTCTGTGATCACAGTGAATCAAATGGAACAGGAAAACCAAAGTTTTATTTTTAATGTTTCTCACTCACTTGCCACGAAGTCAAAGGGTCTCTATGTCCCTTCAAGTGTAGCCTGGGTACATGGTTTCTAGTGGAGTATGATGTAGGGAAAAGGATTTGAAAGTCTGAGCCACATGGAGTTAAGCCGCTGGGCCCTGCCCATCTGAGGGCATGTGAAAATGTATGGGAGCATTTTCAATTGACTCGAAGGCTCTACAGCCATTTGCCGGGCGGGGGACAGCAATACTAGACTTAAGGCCATGCCCAGGACAGTCCTACACAACGGTGGATTGTCCTATCCCAGTGTCAATGGGCAGCCTTGATGAGGACCACTCTAGGTGATTTTGCAAAGGGGGCTGAAAGTACCCACCTCCCCCAGCCACTGTGTGGACTAAACCAGAGGATGTCAAAGAAACTCCATGATAAACATTAGTAATACAATGGTGCTGTCAATTGAGTGTCTGTCACTCTCTTTCCCAACCACGAGAGCACATGATGTGGTGGGCGCAGCATTTCCCAGAGTGGGGTTCTGTCAGGGGTGAATGGGGAGACATTTAGGTAAGATGAGGGCATACTGCTTCTATCAAGTTATTTTCCTAATGCTTACTGGAACAAACAGCTCACCCATCAGACCCATGCCGTAATGGGTATTCTTGCAAGAAGGACAAGACTAAATGAGTGAAGAGATTTGATTTACACTCAACTAAAAGTAAGCAACAAGAGTTGCAGTGGACATGGGAAAATGAAAGCAGAGATGAGGACCGTTGATGCTGGGGAAAGAGCTGGCACCGAGGTGGGAATGGAATCTGGCAGGTTGGGTCAGAGTGTCTTTAGGCAAATAAAGTCACTTTCATAATAATTACAGCTGACATGTATTCAGTGCTAAGCACTCCACATATGGGAGAGTGTGTGCCCACATACACACACTGGAGATGCTTCCTAGTTGTAACTGGACTTCCTCTTTTCGCCTAGAACAACTCCCAGCAGGGTTAGTAACAGGATTTTAAGAGTTAACAGATGCAAAGCTCTTAGTGCTGAGTGGCTGCACAGTGATGTTTCGGTTCAATCTCTGTAACACAGCAGTAATTTACCGTTCTATCCTTCTTTCTATGGATCCTAATAATGGATCTCTGTCCATCCCAAGTGATGCCAGAATGTGCAACTTCGGTAAAGTAAACTTCAAACCAGGGCCAGGGAGCTGCCATGCTTGGAAAATACAGCTATTCATCTCAATTAGGATCCTGGAGGGGACAGAGCCTTTGGCTTGCTGGGCCATGATGATGCTGAGGGTGGGCCCTCTGAACAGAAGTGAGATGCAGAGCACCCCAGTCTCCCAAGGGCCATTTCCACCCCATACCAGCACTAATCACAATCTTGGCCTAGTTTGGTCTGACATCTGATTCTCCACAGCCAGAGACCTATGCACAAGCAGGAGGATAGTGGGGTTTCTGGGGAATCCAGCCAACTGCTGACAAGTGAGACAGTCAAGATGCTTGGAAATAACCAATTTGTGCCACTCAGCTCCTTTTCCTTGGCTGGGGACCGCTGGTTGTTTTTTCCCAAGGAGACAATTCCCTCCCTCCCTCCTTCTCTCCTTCTTTCCTGGGGATATCATTATTTGCAGCAAAAGTTCTTGCTCTTGTAACTATAAGCTGCCTGGGAGGCTGTAGACAGAGACTATTTCTTTCACCAGTGAATACACAGCACCTAGCACAATGTCAGGACCATAGTGGGCTCTAAATAAATATCATTGCATGAATGAATCAATGAATGAATGAATGACTGTAATTCTTGTGCTTCTCTCTAGCACTAGTCTTTTGCAACACAATTATATATTATTTTGATTATGCAAAAATCTAACATTCTTGGATATTTCTGCCTTTTAAATTCCCTATTTTTTTATTAAATAGAAAGATGGGTGGCACTCAAGTCCTGGTCCTGATGCATCATAACTCTGGGACCACCAGCAAGTCACTGCCTCCCCTGAAGTCTCAGCTGTCTCTACAATAAAATCCTAGTACAGAGGATTGTTGTAAAGATCAGCGGACAGGATGAATGTTGAATATTTCCCATGGAGCTAGGCCTGGCGTTGATATCAATAACAAGAAGCTGTTAAGATGGTGAGGAAGAAGAGTAGGGAAGCAAGAGCTGCAAGAGTCATTTCCCCAGCCCCAGTGTTTCTCCTATGTTCCCAGGCTGACACTCCCTGAACGGAACGCTGGCTTCAGAGGAACTATGCCATGGAGGTTGCCACAGAGGGAGGGGAGCAGCGAGGGAGGGAGCCACACAATGCAAGGCTGGCTTTAGGAAGGGAGCAGGGCCACGCTAATGTTTATTTCCATTTGCCTAAGGTGGGATCTACTAACCCCAGCTGTATGATGCCCAGGGCCAGACCACCTGGAGCTGGTGACACGTGGGTCTCTGTTCCTAATCCCCTCCGAGGGCTGTAATTGGATTAAGAAGCCCTCCAAGATCTCACAAAGCACACAATCTTATTAATGTGCTTTTTCTGTTGCTGGGCCTCTGTGTCAGGGCTGGGAGGAAATTGAAAATACTCCTGATGGAAACTACAGAGAGGCAATTCAATTAATATTTTTTCAAGTGTCAAGAGAGGATGTAAACCACTGTCCTGGGAAATTTAAAGCCTGGAAAAGTTGACCCACATGGGAAGGATGGAGGACCTGGGTTTGTTGGCTGGAAGAGGGAGGATCCAGAACCGATTGAATAGCTATGTTTAGGCCTGTGAAAGGTTTGGGGAATAAGGGATGCTTTCTGGATACTATACTTTCTTTGAGGACAGAATAGAATATGAACTTAAAATGTAGGGTTGATTATATTCAGCTGAAAGAATAACTTTCTGGTGGTTTTAGAATCGGTTTAGAAAGCAAGAGGCGAGCGACGCAGAAGACGGGTGATTTCTGCATTTCCATCTGAGGTACCATGTTCATCTCACTAGGGAGTGCCAGACAGTGGGCGCAGGTCAGTGGGTGAGTGCACCGTGCGCCAGCCGAAGCAGGGGCGAGGCATTGCCTCACTCGGGAAGCGCAAGGGGTCAGGGAGTTCCCTTTCCAGGGGTGACAGACAGCACCTGGAAAATCGGGTCACTCCCACCCGAATACTGTGCTTTTCCGACGGGCTTAGGAAATGGTGCCCCAGGAGAGTATAGCCTGCACCTGGCTCAGAGGGTCCTACGCCCACGGAGTCTCGCTGATTGCTAGCACAGCAGTCTGAGATCAAACAGCAAGTCGGCAGCGAGGCTGGGGGAGGGGCGCCCGCCATTACCCAGGCTCGCTTAGGTAAACAAAGCAGCCTGGAAGCTTGAACTGGGTGGAGCCCACCACAGCTCGAGGAGGCCTGCCTGCCTCTGTAGGCTCCACCTCTGGGGGCAGGGCACAGACAAACAAAAAGACAGCAGTAACCTCTGCAGACTTAAATGTCCCTGTCTGACAGCTTTGAGGAGAGCAGTGGTTCTCCCAGCACGCAGCTGGAGATCTGAGAACGGGCTGACTGCCTCCTCAAGTGGGTCCCTGACCCCTGACCCCCGAGCAGCCTAACTGGGAGGCACCCCCCAGCAGGGGCAGACTGACACCTCACACGGCCAGCCAGGTACTCCAACAGACCTGCAGCTGAGGGTCCTGTCTGTTAGAAGGAAAACTAACAGAAAGGACATCCACACCAAAAACCCATCTGTGCATCACCATCATCAAAGACCAAAAGTAGATAAAACCACAAAGATGGGGAAAAAACAGAGCAGAAAAACTGGAAACTCTAAAAAGCAGAGTACCTCTCCTCCTCCAAAGGAACGCAGTTCCTCACCAGCAATGGAACAAAGCTGGACGGAGAATGACTTTGACGAGCTGAGAGAAGAAGGCTTCAGACGATCAAATTACTCCGAGCTACGGGAGGATATTCAAACCAAAGGCAAAGAAGTTGAAAACTTTCAAAAAAATTTAGAAGAATGTATAACTAGAATAACCAATACAGAGAAGTGCTTAAAGGAGCTGATGGAGCTGAAAACCAAGGCTCGAGAACTACGTGAAGAATGCAGAAGCCTCAGGAGCCGATGCGATCAAATGGAAGAAAGGGTATCAGCCCTGGAAGATGAAATGAATGAAATGAAGCGAGAAGGGAAGTTTAGAGAAAAAAGAATAAAAAGAAACGAGCAAAGCCTTCAAGAAATGTGGGACTATGTGAAAAGACCAAATCTACGTCTGATTGGTGTACCTGAAAGTGACGGGGAGAATGGAAACAAGTTGGAAAACACTCTGCAGGATATTATCCAGGAGAACTTCCCCAATCTAGCAAGGCAGGCCAACATTCAGATTCAGGAAATACAGAGAACGCCACAAAGATACTCCTCGAGAAGAGCAACTCCAAGACACATAATTGTCAGATTCACCAAAGTTAAAATGAAGGAAAAAATGTTAAGGGCAGCCAGAGAGAAAGGTCGCGTTACCATCAAAGGGAAGCCCATCAGACTAACAGCGGATCTCTCGGCAGAAACCCTACAAGCCAGAAGAGAGTGGGGGCCAATATTCAACATTCTTAAAGAAAAGAATTTTCAACCCAGAATTTCATATCCTGCCAAACTAAGCTTCATAAGTGAAGGAGAAATAAAATACTTTACAGACAAGCAAATGCTGAGAGATTTTGTCACCACCAGGCCTGCCCTAAAAGAGCTCCTGAAGGAAGCGCTAAACATGGAAAGGCACAACCGGTACCAGCCACTGCAAAATCATACCGAAATGTAAAGACCATCGAGACTAGGAAGAGACTGCATCACCTAACGAGCAAAATAACCAACTAACATCATAATGACAGGATCAGATTCACACATAACAATATTAACTTTAAATGTAAATGGACTAAATGCTCCAATTAAAAGACACAGACTGGCAAATTGGATAAAGACTCAAGACCCATCAGTGTGCTGTATTCAGGAAACCCATCTCACGTGCAGAGACACACATAGGCTCAGAATAAAAGGATGGAGGAAGATCTACCAAGCAAATGGAAAACAAAAAAAGGCAGGGGTTGCAATCCTAGTCTCTGATAAAACAGACTTTAAACCAACAAAGATCAAAAGAGACAAAGAAGGCCATTACATAATGGTAAAGGGATTAATTCAACAAGAAGAGCTAACTATCCTAAATATATATGCACCCAATACAGGAGCACCCAGATTCATAAAGCAAGTCCTGAGTGACCTACAAAGAGACTTAGACTCCCACACATTAATAATGGGAGACTTTAACACCCCACTGTCAACATTAGACAGATCAACGAGACAGAAAATCAACAAGGATACCCAGGAATTGAACTCAGGTCTGCACCAAGTGGACCTAATAGACATCTACAGAACTCTCCACCCCAGATCAACAGAATATACATTTTTTTCAGCACCACACCACACCTATTCCAAAATTGACCATATACTTGGAAGTAAAGCTCTCCTCAATAAATGTAAAAGAACAGAAATTATAACAAACTATCTCTCAGATCACAGTGCAATCAAGCTAGAACTCAGGATTAAGAATCTCACTCAAAACCGCTCAACTACATGGAAACTGAACAACCTGCTCCTGAATGACTACTGGGTACATAACGAAATGAAGGCAGAAATAAAGATGTTCTTTGAAACCAATGAGAACCAAGACACAACATACCAGAATCTCTGGGATGCATTCAAAGCAGTGTGTAGAGGGAAATTTATAGCACTAAATGCCCACAAGAGAAAGCAGGAAAGATCCAAAATTGACACCCTAACATCACAATTAAAAGAACTAGAAAAGCAAGAGCAAACACATTCAAAAGCTAGCAGAAGGCAAGAAATAACTAAAATCAGAGCAGAACTGAAGGAAATAGAGACACAAAAAACCCTTCAAAAAATCAATGAATCCAGGAGCTGGTTTTTTGAAAGGATCAACAAAATTGATAGACCGCTAGCAAGAAAAAAAGAGAAAAATAAAGAAAAAAAGAGAGAAGAATCAAATAGATGCAATAAAAAATGATAAAGGGGATATCACCACCGATCCCACAGAAATACAAACTACCATCAGAGAATATTACAAACACCTCTACGCAAATAAACTAGAAAATCTAGAAGAAATGGATAAATTCCTCAACACATACACCCTCCCAAGACTAAACCAGGAAGAAGTTGAATCTCTGAATAGACCAATAACAGGAGCGGAAATTGTGGCAATAATCAATAGCTTACCAACCAAAAAAAGTCCAGGACCAGATGGGTTCACAGCCGAATTCTACCAGAGGTACAAGGAGGAGCTGGTACCATTCCTTCTGAAACTATTCCAATCAATAGAAAAAGAGGGAATCCTCCCTAACTCATTTTATGAGGCCAGCATCATCCTGATACCAAAGCCTGGCAGAGACACAACAAAAAAAGAGAATTTTAGACCAATATCCTTGATGAACATTGATGCAAAAATCCTCAATAAAATACTGGCAAACAGAATCCAGCAGCACATCAAAAAGCTTATCCACCATGATCAAGTGGGCTTCATCCCTGGGATGCAAGGCTGGTTCAATATACGCAAATCAATAAACGTAATCCAGCATATAAACAGAACCAAAGACAAAAACCACATGATTATCTCAATAGATGCAGAAAAGGCCTTTGACAAAATTCAACAACCCTTCATGTTAAAAACTCTCAATAAATTAGGTATTGATGGGACATATCTCAAAATAATAAGAGCTATTTATGACAAACCCACAGCCAATATCATACTGAATGGGCAAAAACTGGAAGCATTCCCTTTGAAAACTGGCACAAGACAGGGATGCCCTCTCTCACCACTTCTATTCAACATAGTGTTGGAAGTTCTGGCCAGGGCAATTAGGCAAGAGAAGGAAATCAAGGGTATTCAATTAGGAAAAGAGGAAGTCAAATTGTCCCTGTTTGCAGATGACATGATAGTATATCTAGAAAACCCCAATGTCTCAGCCCAAAATCTCCTTAAGCTGATAAGCAACTTCAGCAAAGTCTCAGGATACAAAATCAATGTGCAAAAATCACAAGCATTCTTATACATCAATAACAGACAAACAGAGAGCCAAATCATGAGTGAACTCCCATTCACAATTGCTTCAAAGAGAATAAAATACCTAGGAATCCAACTTACAAGGGATGTGAAGGACCTCTTCAAGGAGAACTACAAACCACTGCTCAAGGAAATAAAAGAGGATACAAACAAATGGAAGAACATTCCATGCTCATGGGTAGGAAGAATCAATATCATGAAAATGGCCATCCTTCCCAAGGTAATTTACAGATTCAATGCCATCCCCATCAAGTTACCAATGACTTTCTTCACAGAATTGGAAAAAACTACTTTAAAGTTCATATGGAACCAAAAAAGAGCCTGCATCGCCAAGTCAATCCTAAGCCAAAAGAACAAAGCTGGAGGCATCACGCTACCTGACTTCAAACTATACTACAAGGCTACAGTAACCAAAACAGCATGGTACTGGTACCAAAACAGAGATATAGATCAATGGAACAGAACAGAGCCCTCAGAAATAATGCCACATATCTACAACTATCTGATCTTTGACAAACCTGAGAAAAACAAGAAATGGGGAAAGGATTCCCTATTTAATAAATGGTGCTGGGAAAACTGGCTAGCCATATGTAGAAAGCTGAAACTGGATCCCTTCCTTACACCTTATACAAAAATCAATTCAAGATGGATTAAAGACTTAAATGTTAGACCTAAAACCATAAAAACCCTAGAAGAAAACCTAGGCATTACCATTCAGGACATAGGCATGGGCAAGGACTTCATGTCTAAAACACCAAAAGCAATGGCAACAAAAGCCAAAATTGACAAATGGGATCTAATTAAACTAAAGAGCTTCTGCACAGCAAAGGAAACTACCATCAGAGTGAACAGGCAACCTACAAAATGGGAGAAAATTTTCGCAACCTGCTCATCTGACAAAGGGCTAATATCCAGAATCTACAATGAACTCCAACAAATTTACAAGAAAAAAACAAACAACCCCATCAAAAAGTGGGCGAAGGACATGAACAGACACTTCTCAAAAGAAGACATTTATGCAGCCAAAAAACACATGAAAAAATGCTCACCATCACTGGCCATCAGAGAAATGCAAATCAAAACCACAATGAGATACCATCTCACACCAGTTAGAATGGCAATCATTAAAAAGTCAGGAAACAACAGGTGCTGGAGAGGATGTGGAGAAATAGGAACACTTTTACACTGTTGGTGGGACTGTAAACTAGTTCAACCCTTGTGGAAGTCAGTGTGGCGATTCCTCAGGGATCTAGAACTAGAAATTCCATTTGACCCAGCCATCCCATTACTGGGTATATACCCAAAGGACTATACATCATGCTGCTATAAAGACACATGCACACGTATGTTTATTGCAGCATTATTCACAATAGCAAAGACTTGGAACCAACCCAAATGTCCAACAATGATAGACTGGATTAAGAAAATGTGGCACATATACACCACGGAATACTATGCAGCCATAAAAAATGATGAGTTCATGTCCTTTGTAGGGACATGGATGAAATTGGAAATCATCATTCTCAGTAAACTATCGCAAGAACAAAAAACCAAACACCGCATATTCTCACTCATAGGTGGGAATTGAACAATGAGAACACATGGACACAGGAAGGGGAACATCACACTTCGGGGACTGTTGTGGGGTGGGGGGAGGGGGAAGGGATAGCATTGGGAGATATACCTAATGCTAGATGACGAGTTGGTGGGTGCAGCGCACCAGCATGGCACATGTATACATATGTAACTTACCTGCACGTTGCGCACATGTACCATAGAGCCTAAAGTATAATAATAATAATAATAATCATAATAATAAAAAGAAAAAAAAAAAAGAAAGCAACAAAGCGTGCTTCTGATCTGAAGGTTTTAAAGATGAAGCTGACACTCATCTGTCAGAGCCACTGGGATTTGGTTCTTTTGAGAGGCAGGACCTTGCTGGAAACCAGCAGCATCCTGAGACTCCAAATAGTTCTTCTGTATGTTGGATTGCTAACTGGTTAGGGCAGACCTGCTTGTGCTTGACTGCCCAACAGCAATCACCAGCCCCCCTCTCCCTTATACACTGTAAAGGCCCAAAGGCCAGATTTGGACTTTCTCAGCTTTCCTTGAAGTTAAGGAAGAACATATGTCATTGGCCAATGAAACATCATGGGAAATTGGCCAGGGGACCCTGAGAAAGGATGTTTTCTGCCCTGATAAGAGGAGAGGGTCACATGAGAGCACCTTCTCTCATTTGCCAGGCTGCCTCCTTGTTTCCTACATTAGGACGCAGCAATGGGAAGACATGATGCCTGGGGCTTCAGCAGCTACTTTATGTCCAAGAGGAAAATGTCAAAAGCATCTGAGGCACCCCACTGCCGGCTCTCTGCCACCTGGAACCGTTGGCCAATCCTGGACTGGCCTACCTTCATCTAGTTATAAAAATTCTTAAATTCGCTTTATTACTTAAGCCACTATTAGTCTAACATTCTGTTACTTGCAGCAGAATGCATTCCTAATGGTTGCATCAATGGCTGGCACAATGGACAGCAGCAGAGAGCATGGCCTAGCTGGCTTCTAGAAGGTGTTCTGGGGCTCTGCCTCACATGTGCTGAGAGATAGATAGAGCTCAAAGCCCTTCCTACTGACCTGGGAGGCAGCCAATGTGGGGTGAGGGAGAGTCTGCATCCCAATTCCAAAGCAAAGGAAGTCCACTCACTAGCAAAGCTGAAGTCAGCAAGAGCCTCAGCCTCTGTGAGCACCTCTTCCCCTGGAATTTGCAGGGAGGGTGGACAAGCTGATGGAAACCGCTTCCCCTAAGGCCATGCCCCTTAACAAGAGGTGTGCCCTGTGAACAACAGAACCACCCGGCACACCTCGCCTTCATATTCTGACACAGCAGGTCTGGGGCAAGTCCAGAAATCTGCATTTTAACTAGCATTGCAGATGATTCTTATATATGCTAGCATTTGAGAGAGCCATTACATTGTGGACCAGTGCAGGAATGTAGGGAGAGGAGAATAGCTCCTTCCTGCAAGTCTAGTTTTTCTTTTTTTCTTTTTTTGTTGTTGTTATTTTGAGACAGAGTCTCACTCTGTTGCCAAGGTTGGTTAATAGGGTGGTAGCCACTAGTCCATCGAGATGTCTTAATTTAAGGGTAACATGTGGGCGAACTTAATGTTATGGCTCTGAAGTAAGAACAAGATGCCAGGTATAGTTTCAGAATAGTCACCCCCAAGTGTTATAGGCCTGGAGCGAGGAGGGTAGTACTCCTGAGCGGGGATGATTTCTCAGAGATTGGTAGATTCAGAGGCCAAAATTTGATAGGGGATATCCATGTTGGCGAGAGATTTCTTGACTGAGATGTGCTATGTCTGATGAACGAATGTATGTACTACGTAATATTAAGGATTTCTAGTACGGGTCACTATTCGTATGGGTTAGGTTTTATTGTGTATTTGACAACAGTAGATGTGCGATAGTTAATTAAGGGATTGTTAATATGTGCTTATGTTATATAGACTAGGTTTGTAATGTACTCTTATATATGAATGTACTATGTACGAATAAGCAATTATAGTACTGTATATTATTCATGGGGACTAGCAGTAATGCACGAAGTACATAAAAGCACTAATGTATTGGGCAATGGCAAAGTTATTAGGAAATCCTGGCCCTGGCCCTCTGTGTCCATGGCTGCTGCACTTTTGAAGCTGTAAAAGTCATAGAATGACATAGCCACTGGCTGTCCTCTGTGGCTAGTCCTGAGTCTATAAAATCTGTCAAGTAATTTTCCAAACCTGAAGTTTGGAAGATAAAACTTGGGTAAATAGACATCCAAGTTTTGAAGATAAAACTTGGGTAAATAGACATCTCCATCACACATCTTGGAGCTCAGTCCTCCCCAAAATGTGTTTGCTACAGCTCAAGGAAAATAGATATGAGCAAAACAGGATTTGGCAGGGTGCAGTGGCTCATGTCTGTAATCCCAGCACTTTGGGAGGCCGAGGCGGGCAGATCACTTGAAGTCAGGAGTTCAAGACCAGCCTGGCCAACATGGTGAGACCCCCGTCTCTATTGAAAATACAAAAGTTAGCTGGGTGGGGTGGCATGCACCTGTAATCCCAGCTACTCGGGAGACTGAGGCAGGAGAATCACTTGAACCCAGGAAGTGGAGGTTGCAGTGAGCCAAGATCACACCACTGCACTCCAGCCTGGTGAGAGAGCAAGAATCCATCTAAAAAAAAAAAAAAAAAAAAGGAGAGAGAGAGAATCCAGAGAGCTGCCTCACTCTATCTACCATGTGAGGATAGAGAGAGAAGAAGATGGACATCTATCAAAAAGTGGGTCCTCACCAGACACAGAATCTACTGGAAGGTTGATCTTGGACTTTTCAAGCTCCAGAACTGTGAGAAATGAATGTCTGTGGTTTATAAGGCACCAGCCTACAGTACTTCATTATAGCAACTCAATGGATTACAACAACAACCCTAAGAAGGAGGTTACATTAACATTCTCATTTTACAGGTGAGGAAACTGGTGCACAGAAAACATGGGTATCTTGGCCAAGGGCACACAGGGAGTGGGCAGCCATGTCCCTGCTCTGCCCACTGGTACTATCACTATAAATATGATTGATCCCTGCTGCTCAGGCAAATGGCTTCATCCACTAGAAAAGAAAATGTGTTCCCATGAAGGTCCTGGTCTCTGGCAGAAACTCTCCCCAGAACTTCCCAGAAAGAATGAAACTGTGTAGAAATGCCTTCTCCCAGAATACCAAGGCCACCTGTAGCAAGCCTTTTGTGCCACCAACCCCGCTAATATTTCTGGATTACCAGCATGAGCTGAGGTTTTACATTTATAATTACATTTCCTCCTTGTTCTACTTGTTGCCATAGAGAGGGTCGGCGTGCGAGGTGGCAAGGCTCACAGAGGGTTTCACATCAATAACTATGTTGTGTGTGTTTTTAAGGAAAAATTGAGCTCTGCTAAGAAAGATTAAGAAGACATGTCATAGCCCATATTTTGAGCAAAGATGTCTAAAAACACCTTCACACATCTCATTTTGGCATAGCTGTTAATAATTCCTTAGCAAATGTATACAGAATTTCATTTAAAACTTAAGTTTGGGCCAGGCATGGTGGCTCACACTTGTAACCCCAGCACTTTGGGAGGCCAAGGCAGGCAGATCACTTGAGGCCAGGAGTTTGAGACCAGCCTGGGCAACATGGTGAGACCCCATCTCTACTAAAAATACAAAAACTGGCCGGGCATGGTGGCAGGCAGCTGTAATCCCAGCTACTCAGGAAGCTGAGGCACGAGAATCACTTGAACCTAGGAGGCAGAGATTGCAGTGAGCTGAGATCACACTACTGCATCCCAGCCTAGGTGACAGAGTGAGACTGTCTCAAAAAACAAAAACAAAAACAAAAACAATCCACTTAAGTTTGGTTTTCTTAAAGTCACACATAAGTTTGGGTATTTTAGAACCTATAAAACAGGTTTGTTTTATGGCTGCTTGCTTACGCTGCTGAGGATACGAGTGCACCCTTAAGCCATGAGCCTTTTTCCTTTGTTAATTCCCAGAAGGAGGAGACTGGGGGAATTTATCTGTGGCCTTCTAAACTCAGTGATTCTATGAGACCCCTGATGGGGCCATCCGTGCTTGCGTGAGGAGAAAGAGGCAGTTGGAAGCACCCTTACTTTGACAACAGAAAGCATCCCTTCGTTGGTTTGGGGATTGGTGTGGATTTCAAAGCTCTGCCCGGGGTTTCCGTTGATGATGGTGTAGGCAGCTCTCCAGGCGCCTGTGGTTGGGTCATCCTTATCTTCAACTGTCAAATTGACAATAACTCCCACAGCTCCTTCCTCGACTGTGGCTTGAAACTGCAAACAAAGCAGATGGTAATGGTCACTATTTTGAAAACACATAGTCATTTACTACATGCTTTGCATTGGGTATGTTACACACATCATCTCACTTAAAAATAAATAATAACATAAGAGGATTATGATTGGAAGATACTATGCTCCTCTTCTCAGCTTTCCTTGAACTTAGGTGAGGTCACGAGACTAACTTCTCTCCTGCAGAATGTGGGCAGGAATGATACTGACCATGGCTGTGCTGTGCTGCTCTGTGGTGGGAGGGTGAAAAGAACAGCTGTGCCTCCTCTCTGTGCTTTTTCACCCTCTGCCTACCTGAATGCAGAGGACCACAAAACCCCAGGGGAGCAGGGAGCTACAAGGAAGGAGGAGCTTCTGTTCCTGAGTCACCACATGGAGGGGAGCAACCTGGTGGCCAAGAACACTTGTCCTGAACTATCAATGAATGAGAAACAAATTTTCTTTGAGTTCAAGCCATTTTTGTTTGCATTTGTTCTCGCAGCCTTGCCTCCCCAAAATAACAATATAATCAGATGAGTAAAGCACTAAGACTTGTAAGTGAAGAGACTGGGATTTGACCCCAGATCCTCTGCTAGATCCTGCTATTTTCCCTAATGAAGAAAACCAATCCCATCCTTCCCACTCCATATTTACTCTTAATATGACCTTAGAAACCATTTTCTAAGAAATCATCTACATCAATTGTTTGGAGCCTTGTTGTACCTGTGTTTCTATTGTAATACATCTCAAATACTTGTTGCAAGTAGGTGTGGTGAAAATAAATCAATAAATGAAAAATCAACCTTCTCATAGATAGAGCATTTCATGAGCTATCATTAGCACATTCCTTTGAGCTGAAAGCATAAAGTATTGTTTTGGTGCTTACCTCTGACACACTACAGGTGAACAGCAATCTGTTTGCAAATATTTTATAAACAAGTAACACCAATAAGCTGACAAGAAGAAGAAATATCTTGGAATTTCAATTAGTAGGAAAGTGAATCTAGAGACAGTAAGATGATGTCAAAAAGCCCTTGTGTTCAAAGAAAAGTAATTTGAGAAATGAGGTTTCAAAAACAGTAGCTGATTAATTGACTTGCAAATCATTAATCATAAACCTTAATCCTGAGGCCTCTTGGGGGACAGGGCGGGGACTGGAACTAATTTGTTTATTGCACCTTGGCAAACCTGGGCGAGTTGTCTTCGATAAAAGGAGAGCTGGAAAATTCTTAGAACATGCATGGATGCTAGAAAATAGTGGGAATGAGGAGGGATACTGAGGCTGTTGTCACACAGAAACAACTCCAGGGTGCAATTATTTTGATCTGATTCGTATGATCTTGTTTAATGTCTATCTATCTTCTATCTTCTCTTCTCACAAAAATCACAGGATTCTTGAGCAAGAAAACTATACGAACGGTTCTCAGCCCTGTCTGCACATTAGAATCTCCCAGAGGCTTTGAAAAAACTTCCTGAGTCCTATTCCAATTCAGGATTCCCCAGGGTTAAAGCACATGAAAATCTATTATGGTTATTATGGTTGGAGGGGTTGATGAAGGATAAAGTGCCTGGGGTCCTCTAGCCAGGTTGGAGCACATGGGAGATCAGTCCATCTCTGGTCTTCTGGGACACGCAGTCAAGTGGCAGAATGAGGCATCAGTCAGGGAATCAATTCAGATTCAGACTCTCCAGATCAATTCAGATTCCCCAGGCTCTGGGGTAAAGTCTAGGACTCATTATTTTCTTCACCTGCCTAGATAATTCTAATATGTAGTCGGGGCAAGAAGCAGGATGGAGTCCCCATCTAAGGATGACAGGCAGGTGTCAATGACAGGACCTACCCTTGTGAATGGGTGAAGCTGCCTGATCCTGGTGTGGACAGGCCTGCAGTACATCTGGGCTCAGCAGGAAAGAGTGCTGTGATCAATTAATGCTATCTGCCATGTAGTCAGGAGGGGGCTTGGTGACACATGTGTGATCTAATCCCTTCACTTGCCTAAGTGTTCCAGAAGACCAGGGATGGACTGATCTCCCCTGTGCTCCAGCAGAGCTGCGTCGTGACTGGTGGAACCCAGGCACCTTTGCCTTCATCAACCCCTCCTATCATAATGGAGTAATGCGCTTTAAAAAATTTATTTTGGGGGCTGGGCATGGTATTCTAACACAGTAATCCTAGCTCTTTGGGAGGCTGAGGTGGGAGGATCACTTGAGCCCAGGAATTCAAGATGAGCCTAGGCAACATAGTGAGATTACCGTCTCTAAAAAAAAAAAAATGTAAAAAATTAGCCAGGTGTGGTGGTACATGCCTGTGGTCCCACATACTCAGGAGGCTGAGGTGGGACGATCTCTTGACTGTAGGAGTTTGAGGCTGCAGTGAGCTATGATTACACCACTGCACTCCAGCCTGGGTGACAGAGCAAGACCCTGTCTCAGAAAAAATTATTTTTGTGATGTGAAGAAAAGAATTAAAAATTTATTTTACCCTAAAAGTTCTTTTTATTTCTTTCTGATTTTAGGGTCCTAGCACTGTGATAATGGTGCCTAATGGATGAGTAAGCCCTGATCCTCAGTAAACAGCACAGTGCCCAACACATGAGCAGGTCTGAAGATGGGATGGATGGATGGATGGGTGGACGGATAGATGGATAGATGGATGGTTGGATGGATGGGTGGGTGGTGGATGGATGGATGGGTACGTGGGTGGATGGGTGGATGAATGAATTAATAAAATTAATATTTAGGCCACGTATAAGTGAGACAAACCTGTGCAGCTTCTTCCACAACACTGATAGTTTTATGTCTGCAGCACCTGCCGAAGGGGCTGGTATAGAATACATTTTTAGTGTGTGAGCAAATGAATTCAAGTAGAATGGAAAGGTGCTGATGTGCTAGGAATTCTCAGAGATGTGCATTGTGGCCCTCATATGTCCTTGGATGGGTCCACAATGACATTTACCTGCCATTCATCTATCTATTTATCCATCCATCCATCCATCATTCATCTATCTGTCCATCCTTCCATTCATCATCCATCCATCCTTCCATTCATCATCCATCTATCCTTCCATTCATCCATTCATCCATCCATCTATCCATCCATCCATCCATCCAGGGATATACCACTAAACAAAACAGACATGATATATTTCCTCATGGAGATTACAGGCTGAAAGGAGAGACAGATGGGAAAGAAATGTATAACAACGTGTTAATTGTCAAGAAATAAAATCACAGTTCTTGGGGAGTCTGTGTGTGTGTGTATGTGTGGAGGTGGGTATCTGATCCAGTCTGGAGAGGATCATCAGGAAAAAATTCCCTGAGAACTGAAAGAAGAGGAGGCCTTAGAAAGGTGAAGGGGGTGAGAACATACCTGGCATCTGAAAGAGGAGGAGCAAAGGCCAGGTGGCAGGAAGAGCCAAAGGTGCCTTTGCAGAACAAAGGCAAGCTGGGTGTGGCTGGAATGAAGGGGAGAGCCAGAGAGAACTCTTTGACATCAGACTCTACCATCAGAGGTGGTAGAGTCAGCTTATGCAGGGCCCTGTGGGCCATGGAAAGGCATTTGGGATTTACTTTGAAAGCAAAGTGTAGCCTAATCAAGCAACTGGGTTATGTTTAAATCTACTCCTGAGAGAATACAGAAAAAAAAATCTTTAAATATGGAAAGCATTCAACACAGTTATTATAGTCTTTGTTAAGACCATTATCTGATTTCTGCATAAACTATGAAGCAGTTTCTTTGAGCATCCATTTAGAAGCTCATTATTGCTTAATTAAATACTCATTCTATTAATTTTATTCAATGTTTTAACCCCATTATATAATTCAAGAAAGGAAAATTAAATAGCTTAAAATGAAATGGTACCATTTTATATTTCTATAGCAATGCTCACTTTGTGATTTAAAAACAATAGACAGACATTAATTTACCACACTAGAGCAGGAGGAATTATTGATTGTACTATTACTACCTTTAATTGGAAAAAATAGATAAAGTTACTTTTCTGTTAAACTGTGTGGCAAATCAAATACCAGATATAAAAAGTATTTTTACACAATCACTGTGGCTTGTTGGGACTATGTACTAGGCTTATGATCTCTTCCCTCCAAATTCAGAACTGAGTATTTTCTTTTCTTTGAGTTACATCATAGACATTCAGGATGAGGCTGCCTGGATGAGCCACAAAGGCCATCACTAGTGGGAAGAGGAACTTGAATTTTATTATACACCAAGAATGCATGTTCTTCCTCCAAGAGCAGAAAGTTGACCTTTAGATTAACATGGGAGATGGAAATAATGATCAGAAGGCTGGAAAGCCACAGATGGGAAAGAAGTGACAGAGGACAATTTTAAAGGACTGGACATATGCAAGCTTGCATGCTTGGCTACTTGCATGTTTGACCTGAATACTAGACCAAGTTCATGAGCCATTAACCCTAAAGTTTCACAGAGAACTAATATGGAACTTGAAAAGCTGGGATGTAGTCATCTGGGCCTTGGCTTAAAAAAATTAAAAGACAGGGTCTCACTAATTTCTATTTGTGATGATAAAAGGGTAGGGGAGAGACAATCAGAAATGTAACTTGCAAACATTTTTGAGTCTATGTTTACATAAAAGATACAGCTTATTGGAAGGCTATACCCAATAGTCTAATGGGTAGCAACAGTGACTGATATAAATAAGATAATGCATTTAAGGAGCTTGGCAAATTGCCTGGTATATGTATAACAAGGAGTCAGTATTTGTTAGCAAGGATAATGATGATGGATTTTGCCCTGTATCATATGAAATTCTTACTAAGAAATTGGAGAATTTGGTTTAAACCCCTGTGACTCTTTCTGCTCTTATCATAGTCTGCCTTATAATGTAGTTATGTATATATGTATTTTATTTTCCTCGAATGGTGTGGAAGAAGCTTTTTTTTTTTTCAGTTATGTATGCCTGGCACTCACACACTTGCTCATTCTTGTTATGCTCCAACAATAGACATGAGGCAAATGATGTCAATCCTATCATGTCCACATTTGGAAGGGAAAGCTGCATTAGATATCTGGTTTTCTTCTATGATTAGGATTTATCTCATGGTAGAAAGATACAACAATTCATTTTAATAAATACTGGTTGTGTCTGTTGCATGCTGGAGACTCCACTAGGCACAAAAATACATCAGTAAATGAGAGGTCTAGTATTCTCTCCGGGTGTCCCCATTCTTTGTAGGTACCGTCCATCTACAATATATCCTGACAATTTGTTTTCTCCCACTTCTAAAACCATTTCCTTCACTGTCATACATCCAAGGCTGTACCTATGGCCAATTATGGATGCTTTTATGTTTGGACATGATTTAGTTTCCAGGTAATGGTCATTTCAGTAAATGGTGCTGGATCAATTGGATATCCATCTGGAGAAAACAATGAATCCTGACCCCTGCCTCACACCATACACAAAATGTGAAAGGTAAACAGTAAAGTTCTTAGAAGAAAACATATGAGAACATTTTCATTCAGCCTCCACATCATGTTTGTGTGCACTATATATATATAATATATAATATGAAATATAATATAAAAACTATAATTATATAAAATATACATAAGATATATATTTACATAAAAATTTTAAACAGTATACAGTACAGAGTTCTAAATAAAGCTCATTCAATATCTTAAGAAAGCCTGATGTCTCAGAAGAGATTAATAACAGAGCCACTCAAGGGACCTGTGGTTGCTTGACTAAGAACCATGGTCTGTTCATTGGCAAGTCCTCAAGATGATTGGAACCTACTAAGTCCTTCCCTAGCTACATCACAGTAGAAAAGGCATAGTCAAGCCCTGAAGTGACTACAGGAGCAAGACAAAAGAATATTCAGGAACCCACCAGATCATCATAGTCCCAGTCATTGGTGAGCATCTTTTTCTTCTCCTCTTTTTTTGAAGCAGATCTTGCTCTGTTGCCCAGACTGGAATGCAGTGTTATGATCATGGCTCACTGCAGCCTCGACTTCTTAGGCTCAAGTGATCCTCCTGCCTTAGCTGGGACCACAGGCATAAACCACTATGACTGGCTAATTTAAATTTTTTTTTTTTTTGTGGAGATGGGGTCCTACTAAGTTGCCTAGGCTGGTTTCAAACTCTTAGTCTCAAGTGATCTTCCTGCCTTGGCCTCCCAAATTGCTGGCATTACAGGCATGAGCCACTGTGCCCTGCCTTCTCCTCTCTTTATCTGATTAAAATTCTGTAAATGATTTGTTTTCTTTGAAGATGCGGAGTGGTGTCAGAGACTTGATTTTTAATGCCCATGGGAGGTAGCTCACACACGAAAGAAATAAATCAGATGCTAGAGGTGAGAATTCCAGTAACCATGAACAGAAAGAACTTGGCACAGACTTCCCTGCCTCTCAAACAGAGACAACCTGGGGCATGCCTCTCCCAATGTTGAGCCCCTGGAGAGTCGGAGTCACGTCTCTGATTCCCCAAAATTCTCAATGCCACATCTTTCATAAAGTAAGAGCACTGTAAGTAGACATTAACTTTTGGGATTGTCTCAAGAATAAAAACCCAAGGTAGAAAGATAACAACGTACATGTGTTTGAGAGTCTCCCAATGAGAATAGTAACCAGTTCTTTTCTATTTCTCCTAAGAAAAAGGAAAGTGGACTCAATTGTAGTTTAAATGACAGAAATGATAGAATTTCTAAATGGCAAATTAGAGTATTTCTTTCCTGAAAATCTTAGCGGTTTTGAGTAGATATAGCTCAGGGTGCCTGCATAATCCATAAAATATTTGAGGGAACTAAACCTACCCCCAGTCCCTGCTGAAAAGAGTGGTACTAGGGAGTCATTTTGTATCATGTGATCCTAGCTTCCTTGGCCATAGCTGATTGGACCCAGAGCTGATCATCTGACTCCGGAGTAACCACTCCATCAGTTGATTCATGAAAAATGGGATTATTTCTTTTATAAATTTGAACTAAGAGAATTATAGGTTTCTCAGCATTTGTGCAAGGGGTGGCCATTTTTTGTCATTTGGATATGGATACATTATCAGAGAAATCCAATATGCATGGAGAAGCAAAAGAATGGAGAAATTGAGAGAAAAATTTACAAAAGAGATTTTTTTCTGGGACTTAAAGACAAAAGACAGATAGGAAGTGCTCTCAGTAGCAGACTGGTTTCCCAGTCCTGCTCTCAGTCCTACGAGGTTCCCTATGTTCTTGTCTGTTGGAACCTCTGTTCCCATCAACAACTTCATTTTCACTCCAGCTGCCTTGAGCAGGTTTCTATTCCTTGCAATAATGGCGCCCTGGGGAAAACAACTCTGAAGATGTCTGCTGATCTCATCAGGTGAGTGGTCCCTTTGATGGTTCTTTGGGTTTCATAGATGTTTTCTCAAGTATTTTTTCTTTTTCACATCTTGTTGTGAAAAATATTAAACATGTATAAAAGCTGGTACAATAGGATAATAACCCCCACATGCCTGTCTTCAGGCTTTAGAGATCCTCAACTCCCCGCTCCTGGTGCTTCATCTCCTCAGCCACCCCACCCCGATTCTGCACTGTTTGGAGCAAATCCCAGACATGCCATTGCATCTGTAAAGATTTAAGTCTAAAACACAGAGATTCTTTTTAAGAAAACATAATCAAAGTCCTTTCTTGGTCCAACTAACACTAATTTCTTCTACGCACAATTTTGTGTTTCTCTTTTGTGCCAGATGCTTTGCTAAAAGTATTTGCATGTTATCTCCATCATACAAAGAGAGAGTACCTACTAGCTATGGTAACGGACAGTGACAGAAAGGTCTACTAAACATCCAGAGTCTTCCCAGTTAAATGTCTGAAGCCATCCACCGTTACTAAACAGGTGAGAAAATGCAAAACCCGAATGTGGAAATAGTTCAAAAATAATAAGGAATAGCATCTCAACAAGAAAGAAACGTCCTGAGTGAAGAGTCCTCTCCAAAACTCATTGGCATCCCAGGTAGTGTGGTTCTTGATCCTGGACTGCTACTAATGTCCGCCTTACTGATGTCCTGCCCCCATGTGACCCACCCACCCAGAGTGATCCTGGGTTGAAAGGAAAATGATGTTCCTAAACAGCAGCTATCTGTGGGTCCCATTCCACTGAGAGAGAAAATGAAGCATCCCTCAACCTCCTGGCTCTACAGGTGCTGGCGAATGAACCAAAGGGCAAGAAAGGGAAACATTCACTGCCTGCCCTGGCAGGAATTGCTCCCTCTTCCCCTCAGGGCACACTTCTCTGATTCATTTCCTATGAGATGTTTCCAGGTGTTGGCTGCAGATACACAGGAGGTGCTGAGTCCATGGCTTTTGAGGAAGATGCTCACCTGGGACAGTCCACCTTCCAATGACTGTACTCTTCCTCTACATGACCCTGTCTACACAAATACAGAACTGCACATTTGCAAAACTAAAAATCAAATGCGTTTTCACGGAGAAGAGGCTCGCATAACAAAGTAGGTCTTTGCCCTACAAAACAAAATGAAAAGACATGGCCACTGAAGACTGACAGGAAAATGATGTAGTGGAACGATGGTTCTTAAACTGTGTTCCTGAGAACCAAGATTTTTTTTTTTTTTTGAGACAGGGTCTTGCTCTGTCACCCAGGCTGGAGTGCAGTGGTGTGACTGTGGCTCATTGCAGCCTTGAGCTCCTAAGCGCAAGTGATCCTTGTGCCTCAGCCTCCCTAGTAGCTGGGTGTGTGAGTGCCATCATGTCCAGCTAATTTTTACATTTTGTGTAGAGATGGGGTTTCACTACACTGCCCAGGCTGGCCTCGAATGCCTGGGCTCAAGTGATCTTCCCGTCTTGGCCCCGCAAAGTGCTGCAATTATAGGTGTGAGCCACTGAGTCCAGCAAGAATGTTTGAGATGGTACAGGAGTCCTACCAAGGCAACGCAAGGCAAGGAAGGCAAACATTTTCCTTCAAATAATAGGAATTTAAACTGCCTGAGGAATCTGTTAATTATATTTTATCTGTTTTGTATATTAGAATTCCTGCCTAGGATTTTGTTTGGAAAAAAAAAAAAGTTTTGCTGCTAAAGAGAGTTTGAAAATCATTGCCTTAGGGGAATGATGAAATAAATATTACATTAGATGGTGACAGACAAATAAGAACCAAAGAGCAAATATGCCTATATTCTTTTTTTTCTGAATTTCAGGCTTGGATACTTTATTTCATTGGATGTTAGTAGCTCTCCTTCACTTGAGTTTCTCTCTTTAAAAAATGAAAGAAAATGCAAAACACATTTGTTCATCTGACAAGATAATTGAAAATAGTTTAATTCTGAGAAGCAGAGAGATTTTCTGTAGAGATACTCATCTGACCACGAACATCTGAATCTGGGTGTAGAATGGCTTTTCAAGAGACAATAACATAGTCTGCTTTCTAAAGACACTGGAGTTGGCTTATGCAATTCCGCAGATTTAAAGGAGTTGGGAATTCAATGAAGTGGGGCAAATTCTAGTTGGCCTCTAACTCAGTGGTTCCCAACTCCCTGTCAGATCAGCGGTGGCATTAGATTTTCATAGGAGCACAAACCCTATCGTGAACTGCACACACGAGGGATCTAGGTTGCACATTCCTCGTGAGAATCTAATACTTGATGATCTATCATTGTCTACTATCACCCCCGGATGGAACCGTCTAGTTGCAGGAAAACAAGCTCAGGGATCCCACTGGTTCTACATTATGGTAGTTGTATAATTATTTCATTGTATATTACAATGTAATAATAATAGAAATGAAATGCACAATAAATGTAATGTGCTTGAATCCTCCCAAGACCATCCCTGCAACCCTGGTCCGTGGAAAAAGTGTCTTCCACAAAACAAGTTCCTGGTGCCAAAAAGGTTGTGGATTGGCTGGGCATGGTGGCTTCTTCATGTAATCTCAGCACTTTGGGAGGCCGAGGCAGGAGGATCACCTGAGGTCAGGAGTTCGAGGCCAGCCTGACTAATACGGTGAAATCCCGTCTCTACAAAAAATACAAAAATTAGCCGGGCATGGTGGTGGGTGCCTGTAGTCCTTGCTATTCGGGAGGCTGAGACAGAAGAATCCTTGAACCCGGGAGGTGGAGGTTGCAGTGAGCGAAGATCATGCCACTGCACTCCAGCCTGGGCGACAGAGTGAGACTCCATCTCAAAAAAAAAAAAAAAAAAAAGGTTGTGGACTGCTGCTCTAACTCATGGGTACATTTCTGGTAAATTCTGCAAGATCTCTGAGTCCCAGTTCACTTATCCGAGAAAAGGGTATCAGACTAAAGCTGTCATTCTTAATCCTGACTACACATTAAAACACCTGAAAATCTTAAAACAAACCCACTAATGATATGGGGTCCTGCTTTCAGAGATCGTTCTTGGATGGGGCCCAGGCATTTGTATTTCTGAAAACACCCTTCTGTGATTCTAATGAATAGCCAAGGGCTGAGAACAACAGCTTGAGGTAACCACTGAGGTCCCTTTTAGTTCTAAGATCAAATGATAAAAGAGACTTGGTGGCGCATTCTAACTTGTGTTGGGACCTTGGTGGTGAGGACATGGGGCCTTGGTGGTGAGGACATGTGGCTGGCAGTGCTGAAGGATGCCACTGGTGGGGAATGTTGTGAATTCTTGCTGTTCTATGGACAAGGAGTTCACAGACATTGCTAAGCAAGTGAATGCAGTACCTTTGCCAAGGAAATCACAGTCTCCTGGAGGTCATCTCTTCCACTGACTGATTTCTGCAGACACATCCCTCACTCATCAGTTTGTTCTCCATATCCCCAGCTCACAGCCTCTCCAGCAAAGAAGAGGTCTGCTGCAGAGGAAGGTGGGCTGTTCAGTGAAGTAGAAACTGATTGACAAGGAGCACTTTGGAGCTACTGGTTGGCTGTCATCCTGAGCATAGATGAACTTTATGTCTAAAGTGCTGCTTTGGGGGTCAAAGAGGAACTAGTGATTCAGTGGGATTCTGCCTACTCATGAACCTAGAAGCTATCCCAAGGGGATCAGAGTAGAGATCCCTGAAAAGCAGCAGCCTGTCTTCTTGACGGTCTATGGGGGACACCTTGTTTGACTTCATAATGTCAATCACTGTCCCAGAGACATGGTGGCCAGGACACTTGGCTCAGGAACAACGCAGCAATGGAGTGGCAGTACAGATAAATGAACCTGTGTTGAGGGATTAACACCCTTTACGTCACTCATATGGCTGTTTCTTTACAACGAGCTGGATCCACAGTCTGTTAGTTTCTCAAAGGAAGAGCCTACATCTTTCATTTTTCCATTACATATGCAGGGCTGAGATCTTTTCAGTTCATGTGACTTCAGTCTTTCCTAAAATTATGGAAGAATAAAGCCCAATTGAGTGCCCTGAGTTTACTGTACCTGAAGTGCAAGTTTTATTCTCCATAAACGATGGCATCAGCCTGTCCTTTAATCACCTTTCCTGGGGCCCAAGAGCTGGCATTCCCAGAATGTACCACATCTGAAATTCATAAGCCACCAGTAGTGTCGATCCCTAAAGATTGACTTGGAGAGATGAAATGCCTCCTAAAATCAAGTAATTCTTTACACCATGCTGTCTTATTCCTATTACAGGCAAATGATAACTGGGAATGGTTTGTGTTTGTGCCCTAAAATTGGCTCTGATATTGCCAAAACTGTAGGGGAGAGTGGCAAAGACCAAGATTCTCTGTGCAGTCATTCTAAGACATCTACTTTCCCACAGGAAATGGCTCAGGAGCCTTGATCAAGATGCCACTAAATCACCTTTACCATTCAAGGGTAACAGTGCCTGGATCTGGTTGACTTTTTCTTAACGTGGCTCAGGGGTTCTGGTCCCAGCTTGGGCAATGGCAGCTCTTCATCAGTCACCACCTGGATGAGAACTTCCATGCACTGCCTCTCTACTGAGGAATCACACACTCACACCCCCAACCCTGGCCTCTGCCCTGTATCCAGGATTGCAAGTGCCAAGTCACAGCCAGCATCTGCCTCTGGGTGTCTAATGGGCACCTCAAACTTAACATGATCGAAACAGAGGGCTTTCCACCTCCTGACTCCACCAAAACAAATCTCGTCTTTCCGCCTTCTCCCTTTTCTTGGCAAAGAGCACCATTTGCCAAGCACCATTTACTCATGTTGTGAAGGCTGAAAACCCAGGAGTCATCTTTTGATTCCTCTCTTTTCTCATTTCTCACACCCAGTCCATCAGCAACAACTCTTAAAAACTACATGATTCCATTTCTGTGACATATCTGTGCAGGCAAATTCAGAGAGACAGAAAACAGACTTATGGTTGCCAGGGGCTGGGTGTGAGGGCTGGGAATGGAGAATGACCCCTTAGTGGGTGTAAAGTTTCCCCCTGGGTGATGAAAAAGTTCTAGCCTTAGACAGTGGTGAAGGTTGCATGCATGCAGAATATGTGCTGAATAGGCCTATTTATCTGCGTCCCACCCCTACCAACCTTGGTGGAGCCATCAGAAGCTCTGCTCAGGTAATTTCATTATCTCCTACAGGGGTGTTTGACTCCTCCTCTGTTTTTCCCCCTGCCACTTTCTCTCTACAACCTGTCCTTTGCATACTAGCAGCCAGAGTCATCTGTTACAAATTTAAACATGATTCATTGATTCCATGAAGCCACTGAACACCTGCCACAGGCCAGGCTCGATTCTGGGTGTTTGGGAGTCTTCATTGAACAAAGAAGACACACATTCCTGCTTCATGGAGCTGACATTCCTCTCTCTTCGCAGCCCTGCAACAGCTTCTACTTTACAAAATCCAGAGTCTTTTCCACGGGTTCCCAGGCCTTCTGGGATCTGCCCATCTCTCCCTTCTCTCCCTCATTCACTTGGGCTCTGCCATGGGTTTCTGTGCAGTTGCTCAAGTTGCAGGACTCTACCTGTGTTGTTCTCTCTGACAGACTCTTGTCTTCATGTATTGGCACCATCTTGCCATTCGGGCCTCTGCTCAGTGCCCCACCTCAGAGGGTCTGGCTTTGTCACTCATCAGCTGGGTGCCCTGAAACAACTTCACCTCTGTAAGCCTCAGTACTTCCTTATCTATAAAATGGGGATACAGTCATTGCTAACTCCATAGGTGATTCTGATGAATAAATGAACGAGTGCAGATCAAACTCTTAGTGTGGTGTCTGACACATCCTAAGAAGTGGGTACCTGTCAGCTATCCAAAGGCCAGGCTGGAAGGATCAGACAGACACAAAGGATGCCAAAGGGAATCAAGGTGGGAGATTTGCCAACAAGATTTGCCAGGTTTCTCATCACTCAATGTGTTCAACAACATGAATCCATCCTACAAAATTCTAAATTGGACAGGATCTCAAGTCATGCCTTGTATGCCTCCATCCTTGCCTTCAAAACTGGAAAGCATGCTGCCTACTGCTGGGTCCAAGGTCATGGGCTGTGCATCCCATGTGCCAGGAAGCAGGTGGGTTGATGCGGTGTGGCCCACTGGTAGACTGAGAACATGTGCCCCAGGGAGCAGCCCGCCTGAAGGAGTAGTACCTGGACCCACAGTTTTAAGCCATCTGGAGATGCTCTTTCATCTCTCCAGAACCCAGAGTCATAGGGTTGGTGGGAAATCATGCAGGGATCTGGTGGCAGCATTCATTAACCCGTAGGCCTAATGCAGAAAGGGGACGAATGATGGGGTGAGTGGAGCAATAGGAAACTATTTTGAGTATTTGCCTGGAGACGGAAGCACAGGCATGGTAGTTTTGTAGCAATAAAGAGCTGTTTGGAACATCCTGGCATTTTTATATTTTAATTTTCTTTTATTGCTGTCTGACAAAACACACGAGATTCTCGGGCCTGTTTCCTCATCCTGGGGCTAACAATCTGCATTCTGGCAGGATTCTTCGTCTGACCTCTTGTGTGTCTTCTCCTCGTGGCCCCTGATCCCGCCATCTTGCAAAGCTGCCTGGCTTGGGTCCTTTCTTGCACATAGTCCTGCACGGGACCTCTGCCCATCCTGGTCTCCCGACCTGCCTTACTTGCTTCAGGGTCTTTCTCTGTTAAATTCAGGGGCTGTTCCTAACTATGGGCTATACCCTAATGTTCAGATAAACCCCACCACATGAGGGTGCAGGAGAGACTCTCCCCCCAGACATGCTTATAGATGTATCAGGTTGGTGCAAAAGTAATTGTGATTTTTTGTCATTTTTAATTGCAAAAACTGCAATTACTTTTGCACCAACCTAATAGAAAGAACCGGAACAAATTCAGTCATGCTGGTTGCCTACGAGTCTTTGGTGGAATGATTCATTCATCCTCTATCCACACTTTTATCCTCCATCCATCATCCCATAGCCACATGCTCATCCCTGTCTATGTATTAAGTCTCCAATTCGTGCATTCATTACCCCACCCATTTGCTTATTCCCTGTCAGCATGTTAATTCCCCCATCCATGTGTGTGTTCCTAGCCACTCGTTCATTTCACTCTCCAAGGACATATTCCCCTATTCAAGCCTTCAATCCCCTGTCTGTACATTCCACAAATATTTATGGCTGATGACGCCATGCTGAGCGCCATTCTTGATGCCGGACACAGAAGTGGACAAACCATAGGAGGTCCCTTCTGTCATGAGTGTTGTCCCTATGTGGGAGTGAGATGCTACATAGATACATAAATAATAATATACCCAGCTTGTTGGATTATTTGAAGAAAAATAAAGCAGGGTAAGAGAATTCCTAAGTGATTTCTTCTTTTCGAAACCTCTTCCCAACAGATTGATTCTTCATTTACCTCCTGGGTTCTGTTTCCTGTCAACTCTTCAACACCTAAGTACCAGAACTATGCTAGAGTGCTGATGATATTAAAAGTAAGCTACAATTCCTGATTCTAGGAGCTCTATTTATTTTAATTTTCTCAGCTTTTGTGAGTTTTTTTTTCCCCTAGAAAGATTTTCCTCAATCTGGTTTGATTTCTGAGCTATGGAGGGGAAAAAAAAAACAAACAAAAAAAAACAGCTTGTGATTTTTCAAACCTAAAGAAGAGCTCAAGTTCTTCCTAAAAAGGTGACCCTTTGGGTGACATCCCCTGTAGTCTTTAGACATGGTGCTATGCAGTTTTTTCTTTGCTAACAGTTTTATTGTGCTATGATTCACATACCAAAAAATTGATCAATTTAAATTGTACATATGAATGGATTCCAGCACATTCACAGAGTTGTGCAACCACCACCACAATCAATTTTAGAATTTTTTTAACACCTTGAACAGAAACCCCACCCCCAGGAGCAGCCACTCCCCATTCCTCACCCCCTCCCAGCCCCTGGCAACCGCTAATTGGCTTTCTGTCCCTGGAGATCTGCCTGTTCTGGACATTTCATAGAAATGGAATTGCACAATATGTGGCCCTTTGTGTCTGACTTTTTTCACTGAACATCGTGTTTTCACGGTTCATCCACACTGTAGCATGGATCAGTACTTCATTCCTTCGTGTGGCTGAAAGCATTCCATCATGTGGATAGACCATGTTTTGTTTCTCCATTTCTTAGTTGATGGACCTGGAATTGTTTCCACTTAGTGGCTACTGTGAATAATGCTGCTGTGAATGTTCACATACTAGTTTTGGGAGGACTTATGCCTTCATTCTCTTGGGTTTACACCTAGGAGTGGAGCTGCTGGGTCATAGGGTGACTCCAGGCTTCAGGCGCTGGGGATTCAAGTCATTTCTTAACACCTATGTAGCCCCTGGGTTGCTCCTTTCAAATACAAGAGACTGTGGACTGTCAGCTTCCCAGAGCCCAGCCTCCAGCTCCTGAGTGAGGAAAGGCAATATTTGAGAAAGAGGGCTTGCTTTGTGAATGGCATGAGGGGCCAGTAAAGAGGGGGTACAATGAGAGCCTTGTCTCTTTCAAAACCTTTGGCTAAACCACGAGGACCCTCCTTCTTCCCAATTTCCATGGGGTGTTGCTGAAGTTAATGGAGAAACTAGACGGACCCCCTGGAGCCCATGGAGAATCCCACCCCCAGCCTGGCACTCACAGCCGTCTCTAACTGGAGAAAGCACATCTCTAATCTCCAGAGCTGTAGGGAGATTGACACACTTGGTTAGGCTCTTGATGCTAACACCGCAGCACAAAGAAGGACAAGAGAAACCTTCTGCTTTCATTACAAGGGATTTGTATAAATTCATACATGGAATTGACTTACAGCTTCTAATTTGCATTTAAATCCCAAATGTCTTAGTCAGAAGAAACTGCTCTAAATCCATTCTCTGTGTTTACACCATTGATTCCAGTTTCAAATAGACCCCTTGGGCCCTACTGTAATTCCCATGAGCACATCGCATATTCCTTCCAGAGGCGGCTGATGGAGTTTCTGAGTCCTAGAGGGAGAAGAAATGGATGAGAACTGTTCCCTTGGGAATCAGGTTCAATGAGATAAGGAGGATTAATAAGCATTCTCTGTCCCTCCTGGGCTCTGATCACCGGGTGGAGTAACATAATGAAAATCTGCGTGAGGAGAGACGCACTCCAATGGCACTCTGTCACATTAAAAAAGACCTATGGGACGGGTGTGGTGGCTCACGCCTGTAATTCCAGCAATTTGGGAGGCTGAGGCAGGCAGATCACCTGAGGTCAGGAGTTTGAAACCAGCTGGCCAACATGGTGAAACCCTGTCTCTACTAAAAATACAAAAATTAGCCAGGTATGGTGGTGGCCGCCTGTAATCCCAGCCAACTGGGAGGCTGAGGCAGGAGAATTTCTTGAACCTGGGAGGCAGAGGTTGCAGTGAGCCAAGATTGTGCCACTGCACTCCAGCCTGGGTGACAGAGCAAGATTCCACCTCAAAAAAAAAAAAAAAAAAAGGAAGAAAAAAAGACCAATGAGGAAAGTGATTCATGTTTAAAGCCACAGGAAGCTACATCTTATTGTCTCTGTGACTTTTGGCAAGTCATTTAACCTCTCTGTGTCTCCATTTTCTCATCTGCAAAATGGGAATAATTAATAATAATAATACCTACCCTTATAGGATTATGATGGATTAAATAATTTATAAAATGCTTGCAGGAATGCCCAGCATGTAAGCAAGAGAATGCACATTGTTATAATGAAAGTGGATAAATAAAATACATAAAGAAATGATGTTTGTTACAGTGAACATCATTTTAAGGAATTTCATGAACAAAGAAATACACGTTGTTCTTTTGGGAACTTTTTGTTACAGTACCCTAGTCTCTCACTACCTAATATTCCTGCCAATAGAAAGTCCCCTTGTTATCTAAACTACTTAGAGCTAGGGGTCACTTATAACCAGAAGTGTTCTGATCAATAATTTTTATTTTATTATTTTTTGAGACAGGGTCTTGCTTTGTTGCCCAGGCTGGAATACACCAGTGTGATGATGACTCACTGCAGCCTTGACCTCCCAGGCTTAATGGATCCTCCTGCCTCGGCCTCCAGAGTAGCTGGGACTGCAGGCATGTGACACCACACTATATATATATTTAAATTTTTAAAACATATTATATGTATTTAAATTTTTAAAACATATTATATATATTTAAATTTTTAAAATATATTATATATTTAAATTTTTAAAATATATTATGTATATTTAAATTTTAAAAATATATTATGTATATTTAAATTTTAAAAATAAATTATGTATATTTAAATTTTAAAAATATATTATATATATTTAAATTTAAAAAATATATATATTTAAATTTTTTAAAATATATTTTATATGTTTAAAATTTTTATAGAGACAGGGTCTCACTATGTTGCCCAGGCTGGTCTTGGACTCCTGGCCTCAGGCAATCCTCCAGCCTCAGCCTCCTAAAGTGTTAAGATAACAGGCATTAGCCACCGCATCCACCCTGCTTTTTCTTTTCGAATTGTAATCTAATCGTAATCCTAATCTCACTTACAGTCTTTCAACCTCGCCACTAATGACATTCTGGGCTGGATAATTGTTCACTGGGTGGTGGCTGCCCTGTGCATTGGGAGATGCTGAGCAGCATCCTTAGTTCTTACCTACTAGATGCTGGTAGCACCACCCAAGCTGTGACAATCAAAAATGTGTTCAGACATTGTCGGGTGTCCCAGTGGGGTGTGTAAAACCCTCCGGGGTTGAGAACCACTAATCCAGCTAAGCTGTGTGTCTCAGGTCTCCCTACATGACAGCTGCCTGTGTATGGCAGCCCACAAGCTCTCCTTGGACAAGTTATCAGTTATTTGGTCGTAGATTCAAACCTCACAGGAAAATGCTGGAAGAGCATAATAACATTTTCTGGGGTAATTGAATCAGATGCTGCCAGAAAAACATTCAAGGGTAAAACCAAAGACTATAATTATTATGAAAATTATTGATGTAGTTTTCATTACCCTACAATTTTTGAATTAGCAGCTGATAATCCCTTTTATAAAAGAAGAAAGGTATTTTTTTTCCTGCTTTCTGTTCTTCCTGCCGCTTTTCAATAAATACATTTTATACCTGTGGGTGCCAAGTGGATGCAGGTGCAACAAATTGACTCTGGTCCTACAGCCAGGGTCAAGTGCCATCAACCTACAAAGGAGCAGGGACTTGAAAGGAGGCAGCTGTGTCACCCTTGGAGCTGTCTCAATGGGCCTCAGAAAATTAAAACACGGCACTTTCCATTTTGTCCAATTAGAACTGTGTTCAGACTCCAGCTTACTTCGCAATGAAGAAAAAATGGTATGTGGTCAATTTTCCCCTCCCTACTCAAAGTGTGGGCTTTTGACCAGGTTAGCTGTGAGCTGGTTAGAAAGGTAGAACCTGGGCCCACCTTTTGAATCGGTCCTCAGTTGGCTGGGTGCTTCAGCAAAGCTGCAAAGTGGGTTCTAGACCCCTGCCTCTCTCAGCAGCAGACCTTGCTGCTTGACCCACAAGGGAAGAGTGCGAGAAGGCAGGTGCCCTCCGTGTTCAGCATCCCCGACCCGGAAACCCACAGGCCCCCTCCCTTTGCCTCTTTCTTGCCTCCTTCGCCTGGCTGCAGGAGGCTATCTCCCTTGCTGCTCAAAGTGAACTCCAGTCACTGGCTCCCACCCGCTATGTACTCCTCAGTGCCTTACCCCTTCCTGCCCTCTTTTCCTGCACATCAGCTTATCTCTCCTTGCAGGTCCACAGACGTGTTCATGACTCTCCAATTAGAAAACAACCACCACACGCGTAACAAAGAAAAAGCAGCTCTGAGCCCAACCACCCTCTCGTTCCCTTCACAAGAGGGGCCTGTATTTCCTCACCTCCCATTGTGATTAAGGTGTATTAAATACATTGAAAGATGCAATGAAGGTAGAGAGCACAAAAATAAGCGTTGTAAATTTATTTGCAATCAAGGAATAATATAATTGGTCACTATTGAGATGTAATTACAGTAGAAAACATACTGTTCCAAAATCCTCATTGGGTCTGATTGAACAGGTGCCAAGGGCACTTTTTATAGAACCCACATGGAGCAGGAAGGTTCACTCCAACAGCAGCGTGCGGCCACTTTAACCTCACTGCCACACCTGGGGGGAGTGGGGGCGAGGAGGCTGGAATTCATAAGTGGAAAACAGGAATAGTCACAGAGTTAAGAAATTTTAAGTAAAAAGGTGAATTCTTTCAGCTTGAATTTCCTTCCCCAGTGATAAGATGTCCTGCCACAGTTACCCGGTGGGAATTGCCAGATAGCATAGGAGGGGTTGTATGTGTGTTGGGGGGAAGCTAGAGAGCTGGGGATAGAGTGCAGAAAAAGAAGGCAGGAAAAGACACAGCTACATATACAAAAAAGTTAGGAAAAGAGACAAAGAGAGGAAGAAGAGAGAAACAGGGAGGGAAAGAGAAAAAGGGGGAGAGATAAGGAAGAAAATAAAGACAGGAGAGAGAGATGGGGAGAGAGAATAGAGAATAAAGATAGAATGATAATGACTCGATTTTTGCACAAGCAATTTTCTTTGTTTTAAATAGGAAAATCTGAGCGAATCAAGAGCTGCGTTCCAGTGTTTTCAGCATTCCCAGGGGGTCGGTGTCAGCAGAAACCATGAATGAAAATTTCAATGTCGATAGAAACCCAGTGGTTGAAGCCTCCGGTGTAACTCACTGACCACTTTGGGCAGCTGCAGAGAGACTGAGCATTCAGACTAAGCCTGGGACTTCTGGGAGGCAGGAGGGGTGGCAGGAATCACGGACACCACCCAGGAAAGATTCTGGCAAGTCACGGTGATGCCTCTGCATTAGCTACCATGAAGCCTTACCTTCTTGCTACAGTTTCTAAAATCAGTGCATCACACAAACTCGCATTGAATCAAAGTGACCCTTAAGTCTCCAAAACAGTCCATATGGAAAGTTCTCCTGGGAGTTGTTCTGCCTGGAGACCACCCACTGGCTTGTTCTTGCATGTAAAATACACATGACTTTGAGAGCACATGGCCAGACATGTGTAATTTACATGCTTGGATGATGAAACATCTGTGTTTTATTAACCCCATACCTTGGTCCTTCCAAGGTATGGCTTTGGTTTCCCTTAACTCATGCTTTGTTGCCTTTACAAAGCAACAAATTCAAACACGCCTTGAGGGAATATTTAAGAGGTTCTAAGTCAGGGAACCAAAAAAAGGTGTGGTCACTAGACTCCAGTTTCCTTAGGCAAAGAACTGGGATAATGCTATTACCTTATTGGGCAGTTGTGGGGCTTTAGGATCAGGTTTGTAATGCATCTTGCATGTGTGCTTATAACACATCCCCATGGCATGGGGATTTTAACAGGGATCATAATGGGGATGGTGGCTATCAACTTTCTGGACCCCGGTAGGACTGAGCAGTTAAGGAGACACCTGGACAGAATCTCTTCCCCTTTGGTCCTACCAGCATCACTGCTGATACCCACCAACCAGACAACACTTATTCTTCACGTGTCACAGATCCTATGATTGTTGAGGATAAAAAGATGGGCCGTTTGAGGGGAATCATATTCTAGATAATCCCTGAATATGGAAAAATCTGTGAATTTTCCTTCTCTGTCAATAACAGCTATTTCTGAATGGAAACAGAGTCCCTTGATTATCAGGTTTTGAGGAAGCCCAGCTCATAAGTAACTCAGTTCAACACACATACACACACACACGCATGCATGCACACACATACACACACTTATGTTGTAGGAAGGGAGTGTTTCCAAAGTGAGCCAACATTTAGCATCATTGCTATGGTAGCACAAGCGAAATGGGGGAGAAACTTTCACAAACAAAACAGAAAGGTAAGCCTCCTGGGGTCACCTGTGAGTAACACCATACTTCCTACAGGTAGGGTAAGAATGGATGTTAGTGTAATTTTTTTTTTTTTTTTTTTTGAGACAGAGTCTTGCTCTGTTGCCCAGGCTCGAGTTCAGTGGTGCGATCTCGGCTAACTGCAAGCTCCACCTCCCGGGTTCACGCCATTCTCCTGCCTCAGCCTCCCGAGTAGCTGGGACTACAGGCACCTACCACCACGTCGGGCTAATTTTTTGTGTTTTTAGTAGAGACGGGGTTTCACTGTGTTGTCCAGGATGGTCTCGATCTCCTGACCTCATGATCCGCCCGCCTCGGACTCCCAAAGTGCTGGGATTACAGGCGTGAGCCACCGCGCCTGGCCGATGTTACTGTAATTTAAGACTCAAGGGAGAGAGAAAGCCTGCAGTCCCAGCTGCCTAGTGTAGACCTCCAGGAAAGGACAAAAAGTAAATGATGCTGTGGTGTGGACTGCAAGTTCCATGCCTCATTAGCAGGTGAAGGGGACGGGGGGAGTTGCCTTCTTCTAATATAAGCAGCTAGAGAAGAAGCCATCAGACCAGGTCTCATGGCCCTGGGGTAACTGGAACAGGCTGTAGGATGGGAATTCGGTAGAATTGAGCTAACTCAAATAATAGGATGCAAACACAACTGTGTGTGTGCGTTTTTTTTTTTTTTTTTTTGAGACGGAGTCTTGCTCTTGTCACCCAGGCTGGAGTGCAATGGCATGATCTCAGCTCACTGCAACCTCTCCCTCCCGGATTCAAGCAATTCTCCTGCCTCAGCCTCTGAGTAGCTGGGGCTACAGGGATGCGCCCCCACGCTCAGCTAATGTTTTATATTTTTAGTAGAGATGGGGTTTCACCATTTTGGCCAGGCTGGTCTTGAACTCCTGACCTCAGGTGATCCACCCACCTCGGCCTCCCAAAATGCTGGGATTACAGGTGTGAACCCCTGCGCCCAGCCAACACAACTATTTTCTAAAGAAAGTCGTGCTCTGCAGAACGGCAGCAACAGAAAGCTTATTAGTGGAATGGTGATAATCACAGCTAACGATTACATACATACTTCCTGTCATGACCTGGGTACGCTGCTCACCCAGTGGGGTAGGTTACCATCACAAGCTCCAAATTACAGGTGAGGAAACTGAGGCACAGAGAAGTTCAAGCACTTGCCTAGGGTAGCAGAGTAAGGGAGTGGAGAGATGGGATTCAGACCCAGGTTGGTCTGAGTCTAGAGTCTATGTGCAACCCCACTTGGCGGCTTTCACATATGGTCCCACACTGTGTCGAAAGAAAAATTCCCTAGCGGCCTGGTGGGAAAGCGTCAGTACTCTACACAGACACTGCCCCAACCCATACAGCTCCAAGTCTTCTAAGGGGGCAAGGCTGGATGTGGAGCAAACCAACAGCAGACGTTTCCTCCAGTTTATGTAGCTATGGTTTAAGAACAGGAAAGGATTCACAATTGATTTGCTAAGTAATGGCAGAAAGATTTTTCACCTCAATTTCCGCCTCCCTTTTTCTTGTGTATGATGGAGGAAGGATCTTTTTGACTTTTTTAGTATTTCCACTGTCTAAGCAAACCAAGCCTGTGCTAGATTTACAGGAAACGATGCCTCCTGTCCTCCTGTTTTCCCTGCGCCTTCCCTTATGCCCTACCACCATGAACAGGCCACATGCAGGGGCTAGCAAGTTCTTTTCATGTGGCCCTTCTGAGGGTCAGCATAGTGCTCTGGTGATTGGAGAAGGATGGGGAAGGGGCTTTGCTGCTGAGGTTTCTGTAATGCCACACCTGAGGGTGCGGGAGATGGGGGGTGTTCTGATGTAGTACCTTTAAAAAAATTATTTTATTTTAGATTGCAGGGGCGGCATGTGTGCATGTTTGTTATATGGGTGGGTATATTGTCTCCTGGTGGAGACTGGGCTTCTAGCACACCTATTACCCAAACAGCAAACATTGTACCTGACAGGTGGTTTTTCAGCCCTCATCCCCAACATCTCTCTCTCCCTGCATTTGGAGTCCTCACTGTCTATTGTTTCCACGTTTATGTTCATGTGTACCCATTGCTTACCCTTCACTTACAAGTGAGAACATGCAGTAGTTGATTTTCTGCTTCTGAGTTAATTCACATAGGATAATAGCCTCCAGCTCCACCCATGTTGCTGCAAAGGACAGGATTTCATTCTTTTTTGTGGCTGCATAGTATTTCACCTGTATAAGCACCATCTTTTTTTTAACCTGTCAACCGTTGATGTACACTTAGGTTGGTTCCGTGACCTTGCTATTGTGAATAGTGCTGCGGTGAACACATGAAGAGTAGCCCTTTTAATATAATGTAGCTCAGGGTGGTTAGAGGATTTGGGAGTGGATGCGAGCATAGAAGGAAGCTCAGGAATGGGGTTAGATTCAAGAGGGGGGAGCTTGTAGGTTTGAAGTCCAAGCGAGGAGCCCAGAATATTTAGCACCTCCCTCATGATCATTAGCCCCTGGATTCTAGAGGAGCTGCAAGCTGCAAAGCATACTTCATATGTGCTCCTGCCTTGCTGTGCCTTAGAGGCTTCCATTGCAAGTTCAAGTTCATGCCCATGGAAGCATGAAGGATATTAGTATTCATCCAATTGCTGTGGCCTTTGGGATCCCACTTCACTGGGGACCCCCACTGCTGATATGAACCATTCACAGGCCTAGAATTCCACCTCTGCTCCGTGCTCAAGTACCAGATGCTTTTCTGGACCATGAACCTCATCCTCTGTGTGGCAGCCCATTTGCAGTGGAGCAGGCTAGGAATCTATGCAATACAGAAACCAGTGTAACTGAGGGATGACAAGAGTGAAGGTAATTTAAAAATACTTTAATCATATTAGAAAAAGGGCTATAAACTGCAATGTAAAGTGCTCATACTTTTGGGCCAGGCATTTTGCTTTTGGGATTTTATCCTACAAAGAATTTCATATATGTACGTGAAGATGTACATTCGAGCATTTTTATTGCCGTAATGTTTATAAAAGGGAAAACCAGGAACCACCACCAAAATGTCCATTGATGTGAAGTTGGTCAAATGGTGGGACATCCATAAAACAGAACACGATACAAAGCCATTAAAGGGAATGAAGTAGCACATTGTTTGGTATTATGGATCAGAAGGGAAATCTGTTGTATTGGACCATGGAAGCCCCTTGGGTTTACTTAGTGGAAATAAAATGTGTTAAGTTAATGAAATCGGGAGAACGTGGGCCATTCACGGGACACATTTGAAGGCAGAGCTGAGATAAAGAGAAGGAGATTACAGAATTTTTGTTCTTAGGCTGCAGGGGCCAAGGACTCTGTTGGGTTTCACTAGTTGGAGCTGGGCAGGGCTGATCTGATAGGCTCTGCTTCCAGCTGCCCTAGTTACAGCTTATGTTAAAGATCTGAAGATAAGACAAACCACATGCAAGTTCCTCAAAGGATCTCTAGGAGTGGAGCTCTGGCTTTCTGGGAGGATCCCACTTAGAGGAAGAGCTGGGTAGCATGTATAGGGTAGGTGGGTGGCTGTACAGTGGACAAGTGGACAGGAACCTTGGGGGGCTCTCCAGGATGCTGTTGACATGTTTGACATTACGATTAATGTAAGTAAACTATGAATTTGTGGTACTACCTGTCTCATTCATTCTATTTGGTAGGAAACCTGGACTGAGTGATGGAAGAACCCATTCTCCTGACTGCTTCTGCAAACTGACTTGGATTACTAAACATTATGGAGTTTCTCTGCCCTTTATTGCCACCAAGAAAGGCCAAGATCACCCAAAGCACATAGCATAAGCTGAAGGGGGAACAATAAAAATAACATCAACAAAGACATTACTATGTAGCAGGCACTGGGTTAAACTTTCTGCATGTGTTTTATCATTTGATCCTCACCACAGACTAAAGAAATAAAGAGTATTATTAATAGTTCTCCCTTTTTACAGACAAGGAAAAAGATACAAATCCTGAGACAGATTGCAATATACTGAACAGAGTGTGATCCCACATTTGTAAATAAAAAAGTAGAACTTGATATATACAAAGGGAAAGAACATAATCCTCTCTCAGGTGTGTGGTGAGATCTGTTAACTTTTTCTATTAGATGTTTATGATATTTTAATGTTTTTTACAATGGAAATAAGTTATGTTTTAATCTGAAAAATAATTTTAGAGGGGATAAAAAGCTGTTGAGTTCAAACTGCATTTAAAATGGTTTTCTACAAATAACCATTAAAAAGTGGGCAAAGGACATGAACAGACACTTCTCAAGAGAAGACATACGAATGGCCAACAAACAAATGAAAAAATGCTCATCATCACTAATCAGCAGAGAAATGCAAATCAAAACCACAATGAGTTACCATCTCACACCAGTTGGAATGGCTTTTGTTAAAAAGTCAAAAAATTACAGGTGTTGGTAGAACTAGGAGAAAAGGGAACACATATATGCTGCTGGTGGGAATGTAGATTAGTTCAGCCATTGTGGAGAGCAGTTTGGACATTTCTCAAAGACCTAAGAGTTGAACCACCATTTGGCCCAGCAATCCCATCACTGAGTAGATACTCAGAGGAAAATAGGTCACTCTACTGAAAAGACACATGCACCCACATATCCATTGCAGCACTATACACAATAGGAAAGACATGCAACAAACCCAGGTGCCCTTCAATTGTGGGTTAGAAAACACCATGGAATACTATGTAACCATAGAAAATAATGAAATCATGTCCTTTGCAGCACCATGAATGGAGCTGGAGGCTTTTGTCTTAATGAACAGAAGCAGAAAACTAAACACTGCAGGTTCTCAGTCAGAAGTGGGAGTTAAACATTGGGTGCACATGGACATAAAGATGGAAACAATAGACACTGGGGACTCCAAAAGTGGGGAGGGAAGGAGCAAAGGTTGAAAAACTACCAATTTGGGTGCTAGGGTTCATCGTGCTCCAAACTCTAGCATCATGTAATATACCTTCGTAACAAACCTGCACATGTATTCCTGCAATCTAAAGTAAAAGTTGAAAAAGGAAAAAAAATGTTTTCTAAAATACTTTTGAAAAAGAAGAATAAAGCAGAGGAATCATTCTACTTGATGTGAAGCCTTACTCTACAGCTCCAGTAATAAGACAGTACAGTACTGGTGAGAGAGAGACATAGATCAATGGGACAGAATGGAGGATTCAGAATAGATCTGCACAAATACACCTGCACCCACATGATTTTTTTTTTTTTTTTTTTTTTTGAAACAAAGGGACAATAGCAATTCAATGGAAGAAGGATAGCTATTTCTAAAAGGCTACTGGAGCAACTGTGTGTCCACTGGCAAATAAATGAACTCAACCTAAACCTTACACTTTACATAAAAAAATCAGTTCCAAAAGGATCATGGACTTAGATGTAAAAATACAACTATAAAAATTTGTAGAAGAAAACAGAGGATAAAATCTTTAACACCTAGAGCTAGGCAAAGAATTCCTAGAGTTGACACCAAAAGCACAATCTATAGAAGAAAAAAGTATAAATTGGACTTGTATGAAATTAAAAACTTTTGTTCCGTGAAAGATTCTATCAAGAGAATGAACAGATAAGCCACCGACTGAGATAAATATTTGCAAGCCACATCTCCGACAAAGGACGTGCATGTAGACTACATAAAAGACTCTCAACACTCAACCATTAAAAGATTCTGTTAGAAAATGGGGCCAGGCGTGGTGGTTCACACCTGTAATCTCAGCACTTTGGGAGGCTGAGGCAGGCAGATCACAAGGTCAGGAGTTCGAGACCAGCCTGGCCAGCATGGTGAAATCCCATCTCTACTAAAAATACAAAAATTAGCTGGGCGTGGTGGCACGTGCCTGCAATCCTAGTTACTCGGGAGGCTGAGGCAGGAGAATCACTTGACCCCAGGAGGCGGAGGTTGTGGTGAGCCGAGATCATGCCACTGCACTCCAGCCTGGGCAACAGAGTGAGACTCTGTCTCAAAAAAAAAAAAAAAAGAAAGAAAGAAAGAAAGAAAGTGGGCAAAAGTTAAAGTCCTGAAAATGGCCTGTAAAACAAAACAAAACAAAAAATAGGCAAAAGACATAGTTAGACATTTCACCAAAGAGAACACTGATGGCAAATAAGCACATGCAAAGATGTTTCATATCACTAGTTATTAGGGAAATGCAAATTAACATCATATTGCTATACACCAAACCAGAGACCAGCTATTACTATATGCTGAACAGAATGGCTATAATGAAAAATAGTGATAACACCAAATGCTGGTGAGAATGTGGAAGAACTGGATTTCTCCTCTATTGCTGGTAAGGATGAAAATGGTTTAGCCACTCTGGAAAACAGGCAGTTTCTTATAAAACTAACATGCACTTAACATATGATCTAGCAGTTGGTACCCAGAAAAATGAAAATGTATGTTCACTCAAAAGCCTTACACAAATATTCATGGTGGCTCTATTTGCAGTAGCTTCAATCTAGCGACAAAGTCAAATGTCCTTCAGAGGGTGAATGGTTCAATGAACTCTGGCATACCATACCATGGAATATCACTCAGCAATCAAAAGGAACCAGCTATCGGTTGATGTGAGTACTTGGATGAATCTCAGTGATTCACTAAGATGAGCTTAGTGAAAAGAGCTCATCTCAGCCAGGTGTGGTGGCTCACACCTGTAATCCCAGCGCTTTGGGAGGCCGAGGCAGGTGGATCACCTGAGGTCAGGAGTTCAAGACCAGCCTGGCCAACATGGTGAAACCCTGTCTCTACTAAAAATACAAAAATTAGCTGGGCATGGTGGCAGGCGTCTGTAGTCCCAGCTATTCAGGAGACTGAGGCAGGAGAATGGCTTAAATCTGGGAGGTGGAGGTCGCAATGAGCCGAGATTGTGCCACTACACTCCAGCCTGGGTGGCTGAGCAAGACTCTGTCTCAAAAAAAAAAAAAAAAAAAAAAGAGTTAATATCAAAGAGTTACATATTGTATGATTCCATTATGTACCATCCTTGAAGTGACAAAACTACAGGTGGAGAACAGGTTAATAATTGCCAGGGGAGAAGGCCAAGAGTAAGGGGAAGGTTAGTACAACTAATAAGGAGTAGCAAGGCAGGTAGCCCTTCTGTGACCATGCAGCTATCCTGTATCATGATGGTGGTGGGGGTCACACAAAACCGTACGTGTGATCAAATGCATAGGACCACACACACACACACACACACACACACACAGAAAAACACACAAAAATGGGTGGAGACTTCATGAGGTCTGGTTAATAGTATTGTGCCCACGTGAACGTCCTGCTCTTGGTATTGTTGCACTACAGTTATAGGCGATGTTACTACGGAGGAAGCTGAGAGAAGGGTTCAAGGTGCTTCTGGCACTATTTTTGCAACTTCCTGTGAGTCTGTGATCATGGAAAAATTGAAAAATAAGGAAATTCTGTTGCATTTCTTTATAAGCCTGAAATGATGCATTCTGGGACCACATGGCCTATTTTACTGTTAATTTGGAGGGGGGATACCTTGTTTATGACGGAATCTACTTTGCAGTTGGGCTCCCACACACTGTACAGGCCCAGAACCCTAACTCAAACGCAACCTGTTTTGAAGGGCAATAAATAGTGATTTTAGAAACAAAAACAAGAGAAAGTGCTACGAAAAGCCAGTGTGTGTCTTCATGGAAGCCAAGCCTCCACCAATGAGCAAGCAGCTCAAGAAGATACCATTTTCCCTCCGAGTAAGATCATAATGACAGACGCAAAGCAAGACATGTTTTCACTGGAGAAACAAACCCCTATAAGAAAACACTCCCTGCAACATGAAAACAAACTCCTTTCAGACCTGGCTAAGGCCTTTTGTGCTGACTCAGCTAACTGGAAAGTCTGTTAGAAAGTGGTGAGGAGTTTCAAAACACTGATGTCAATATGTTCAAAACTAACTTCAGATGTGCTCTTCAATGGTGAGGTCAAACCTCTGGAACCACTGCACGCTAATGTGACAATTCCGGGGTTCTTAGCCAATAAAATGAACACTGGTGCGACCTTTATTCACCTCATGGATGCAGTATCTGTCAGAGACTTTGAACCAGGGCAACTCCATCTTGAATAGGAGCTGGGTAAAATAAGGCTGAGACCTACCGGGTTGCATTCTCAGGAGGTTGAGGCATTCTTAATCACAGGATGAGATAGGAGGTCAGCACAAGATTTAGATCAGGAAGACCTTGCTGATAAGACAAGTTGCAGTAAAGAAGCTGGCCGAAACCTACCAAAACCAAGATGGCAACGAGAGTGACCTCTGGTCATTTTCACTGCTCATTATATGCTAATTATAATGCATTAGCATGTCAAAAGACACTCCCACCAATGCCATGACAGTTTACAAATGCCATGGTAACATAAGGAAGTTACTCTATATGGTCTAAAAGGGGGAGAAACTCTCATTTCTGGGAACTGCCCACCCCTTTCCTGGAAAACCCATGAATAATCCACCTTTTGTTTAGCATATAATCAAGAGATAACCATAAAAATGGCCAACTAGCAGCTCATGCTGTTGCGCTGCCTATAGAGTAGTCATTCTTTTATTCCTTTACTTTCTTAATAAACTTGCTTTCACTTTACTCTATGGACTTGCCCTGAATTCTTTCTTGCATGACATCCAAGAACACTCTCTTGGGATCTGGATCTGGACCCCTTTCCAGTAACCTATCTATTGATCAGTATCAGTAATATAGGATCAATGGTGAAAAAATGTCACTGATCCGTGGAGAACTTGAGGATAACCTGCTGTAACCTGGGTGTATTACCTTAGCTCTCTAACCCTCAGCTTCCTGATCTGAGAACTGGAGGGTCTAGTAGAATGCACCTCACAAAGAGATCATAAGGATTCGGCATGATAATAAACAGAAAGCACTCAGCACTTTGTCATGCACGGAGCTGGTGGTCTTCATTACCAACATCCCTATTCTGTAAGTGAGGACACTGAGGCCCAAAGCATCTAAGGAACTTGTGCAATATCTAAGAGGGGCTGACTGATGGAGATGCGACTGAAACTAGGAATCATCTGGTACCCAAACCATCTCTACAGTGTCAGCCCATCCTGCCCTGTGAATAAGAACTCAGAAACAGAACTGGGATTCAGGGAAATAAAAACAGCCCTTCTAGTCAAACTGACAGTGTGATGGAGTAACAATGGGGAAACATAAAAGCCCCTTCTCTTTCCTCCCTGCTTGCCTTCTCCCTGCATTCTATCTTCTAAGGCTCTGTGGATCAAAATAACTGGGTTTGTTCTTCTTTAAAATCCTGTTTTCTCAAACTTCCACATTTCTGTCAGCAGCACCTGCTTCCTTGCTAGAATGTCAAAGCCTAAAAGCAGGCTTGTCATATGGACAGTTTGTCTCATGACTTTGCTCAGCTGGCGAATGAGACTTCTTGAATGTCTTCAGGGGCACCTGGGATCCATGACCTTGACACATGGTTTGGTCAAGCAGAGATGAAGAAATTGCCTAGGGCCCCTTATCCCGCAACAACCTACAAGTTCATTGGTGGCAGCAGTGGCTGATTTAATTCAGGGACTGTTGACAACACAGGCAGATAGACTGCTGCCAGGAGCTGCTAGGAGTCACCACGGCTGGCTCTCCTCATCGACATTTTGTTGCGTGGATGCTGACAAGTGTCACTTCCGTGGTTCCTAAAGAGCATCTCGTTGGCCCATCCTAAAGTGACATCCCTCTTTCCTTTCCTCTTTGGGGAGCTTGCCATTTTGACACTGTCCACCTCAGGCTGTATCTCTGCTAAATGAAAGAACTCCATCATTTTGATGTGGATCTTCCCGAGATCAGGAGAACCCACCTTCCCCTCCCAAAAACATTACATGAAAAAAAGACAAGCTGTGTTTGAAACCACAGGATGGTCACACAGTTCAAGCAAATGAAGTTAACGCAATGTTTCTTCTCCAAGCAACAGGGCCACGGAAAGAACAAACAACAACAAACCAAACTCTCAAAATCTGATTAAAGCCTGAAACCCAAGATGCATTTATGGACACAGGGCAGATTTCCATGTGAAATTAGAGACTCAGGCAAGTTTTACTGCTCAGTTCCAGCAACAACTCATAAATAGAATTCTTCTGGGAGCAGAATTCTGCCAGATAACCTGAGGGCTTCATTCTGTAGCCTTTCCAAGTTGCACTCGTTGATTGCATTTGCTGGCTACAAAATGCCTTTCTTACATTCACTAGAACCATGCCAGCAAATGCAGAACCGAGGAAGAGGAGTGCTCTGTAATTTCAGCCCAGCTGTTCCGGGGCAGAGATGTATCTCTGGGATGCCATCTTCATCACAATGGCCCCTTTACTGAACCACATGTCAGGCACTGTGCTTGCCATATATTATTGACCTTGGCATTGTGAAAGGAAAATAAATCTTGGGACCCCCAATTACTAAGCTAAAGGGAAAAGTCTAGCTGGGAACTATGGGAGGCAAACCTGCTCCCATTTTATTTCTAAATAAGATAGCTACAAATATAAAAAATACCTCCCTCACAATTTGCCTGCAAGGAAATTCCTTGTGGGCCTCAAGATCTTTACTCTAAAAACTTCTGTTGAATTTCACCTGGGCAATGTAAACTGATAGCTCATCTACACAGGTGCAGGTCAAAGGACAGACAGAACTCAAAGTTATCCCTCTGCTCACCTGAGACAAATGCATATCTAATTCCTTCCTCAGTCTGACTGTTTATGTAAAAATGCAGATTCACTGAGCTAGACTAAGGCATAAGTGACTATTCCTCTACCGTCGTCTTTGATCAAAGACTCAAAAGAATGCAACCATTTGTCTGTTACCTACTTATGATCTGGAAGCTCCCTGACTGCCCACTCTCCAGACTGAACCAATGTACATCTTACACACATTGATTGATATCTCATGTCTCCCTAAAATCCATAAAACCAGGTTATACCCCGAGCACCTCGGGTACGTGTCATCAGGACCTCCTGAGGCTGCGTGACGGGTACATCCTTAACCTTGGCAAAATAAACTTTCTAAATTGACTGAGACCTGTCCCAGATACTTCTAGGTTCATAGCATCAAAATGCTGTACTTTATTTAACCTTTATTACAAAGCAGGTCCACTTATCTCCATCATACTGAAAAATAAGCCAGATCTCAGAGAGGTTAAAAACTATGCCTGATCTCACACCGTCAGAAAATGGTGGTGCAGGGATGCAAAGGCAGGTCTGAGATCAACACGTAGGTTTTCAGAGCTAGGCTAGATGTTTGCCAACCCAGGATGAATCTGTTAAATGCCTCTCTGCCAGCCTGCTGTCAGATGACAGGGCATGTGGGAAGTCAGGATGGTATGAGGGCTCTATGAAATACGGCAGCTAAAATACATTTCTGTTACTGACATTGACTTTTAACCGTGATGGTTCTAGACTGTCTCATCTACCTGAATGGACTCAAGGCTGTTGTAAGCTCTCTTCCCCTGCATCTGCCAAGGTGTAAGCTCATGTGACTGAGCTTGTCAATCTTCTACATTGATGGCCGAGGAGTTTTCCAATTGGATGCTGGATGTTCCACTGCCTTGCTCTCATTGAATAGTCTTGAAGAGATGGGATTTAAATTGTGTCGAGGATATTAGTCCAAAGTGAATGAAATGGAGAGTAGACTTCTCATTTATGTCCCCAGAGTGATAAATGAGGGAGTGTAATTTTTTTTCTAAGGCAAAGAAAATGGGAAACCAACATGGATTTCAGACACATAAAAAATAGCTTATGAATTTAGATGATGGCTCGGCAGAAATAAATTGTACATCTGTTCATTCATTTTAATAAAGTGGAGAGATGGCATGCTGCTGAAGCCCTTGGAGAACCCTGGGTTTTTAAAATTATGATCCTATAATAGTAGCATTAAAATTTGTAATGTAGCCAGTGCTTTCTGAATTGGAGGGAAAATTCATTTATAAAATAACAGTTCAGACTTTGGAATGTAAATGGGAAAATGTAATTTTTCTTGGCTAGATATGAATTAGTCCTGGGAGGATGCTAGAACATCTTGACCATAAAATATATTTTTAAAATCTTATGAGAAAGTTTTCAGAAGCTAGCAAAACTTCTTTGGGCAATCTCTATTTAGGTAAATTGTGCAGGTATGAAACATATGGTTAACTGGCCTTGTTTTTTTTGCCTTGAACTTGGTGTTTCTTGTATAAGGACAATTACAGATTAATATTTCCATTTGAAATGAGTCTAGTCTGTTACAAATACAAAAATCATTTTTACTCAGTAGCAGGAACATAAGGAAGAGAGCTTTTGTAGGCCAGCAATTGCCAGTTACCATGAAAATTTACTTACTCAACAAACGGCACTGGGTTCCTTATTACTTATGCTCCTTATGTTTGATATTGGTGCAAATACAACAATCCTGATTGTAGGTTTCCTGCTGATTCTAAAGCCAGAAGCATTATTAAAATTTCTTTTAAAAAATAGGTAAGTTTAAAACCCACAGAAAGCTTTTAGACAGATTGAGCAATTTTGGTTTTATTTCACAAATCAACCATCAAGTTTTCAGGTGGGAAAAAGGTATAAATAAACCAGGAGAGCTGGCTGGCCATGAATAACACGGGCCCAGCTAGAAAAACCCCAGATTGCCTCACAGAGATCTTTGCCTCCTATTGAAATACCGGGTAGATAGAGAGGACACACTCCAGCCTGCAAATATGCAAAAGAAAAATACAGATTGGGAAGAGCTTGTGGTTAGTCTTAGCATCAAGGGCAATTGCCTATTGCCTCAGGTCAGCTTTTGCCCAAAGATGTACGGCACTTCCTCCCAGGTCTGTAGGAATCTTGATATCTCAAGAAATCACATGGATAAAAGGGTCTGGAATGTGACTTATCAGTGGAGACAGAGAACAGCGATGTGACAAAGATAAAAAATAAACTATCCAGGCAGAGCCCCGTGGCTCACATCTGTAATCCCAGCATTTTGGGAGGCTGAGGTGGGCAGATCACTTGAGCTTAGGAGTTTGAGACCAGCCTGGGCAACATGGTGAAACCCTGTTTCTACAAAAAATATGAAAAATTAGCCTGGCATGGTGGTGTCAGAGGCGTTTGAACCAGAGCAACTCCATCTTGAACAGGGGCTGACTAAAATAAGGCTGAGACCTACTGGACTGTATTCCCAGATGGTTAGGCATAAACAGGATAAGATGAGAGGTTGGCACAGGATGTAGGTCATAAAGTCCTTGCTGATAAAATAGGTTGCAGTAAAGAAGCCGAAAAAACACCAAAACCAAGATGGCCATGAGAGTGACCTCCAGTCGTCCTCACTGCTACACTCCCACCAGCACCATGACAGTTTACAAATGCCATGGTAACGTCAGGAAGTTACCCTATATGGTCTAAAAAGCCCTGGGAATTGCCCATCCCTTTCCTGGAAAAGTCATGAATAATCTGCTCCTTGTTTAACACATAGTCAAGAAATAATCATTTGGCCCTTGGGGCTGCTCTGTCAATGGTGTAGTCATACTTTTATTCATTTATTTTCCCAAAAAACTTGCTTTCACTTTAAGGACTTGCCTCGAATTCTTTCTTGCGTAAGATCCAAGAACCCTCTCAGGGTCTGGATTGGGACCTTTTCTGGTAACAGTGGCGTGTACCTATAATCCCAGCTACTTGGGGGGCTGAGGTGAGAGGATTGCTTGAGCCTGGGAGGCCAAGACTGAAGTGAGTTAAGATTGCATCACTGCACTCCAGCCTGGGTGATAGAGCGAGACCCTGTCTGAAAAACAAAACAAAACAAAACAAAAACAAAATAAACTATCCAAATTCCTCGCAGGCAGGACAGTGGTGTGAATACTCCAGATCAGGAAAGATAAAAGTCCCCAGAAAGTTTTGCAATTAAGCTTTTTTAGCTAATGCCTAGAGTTGGCACTATTCAGATCAGAGGCTTCTCAGGAATTCTGCTTTGCTATATGTATGTTCATCTCTGTCTAGTTTCTCCGACTCCACTCCTAGAAGTGGGGTATTAGGTCCATGGAAAGGAATCTTTTTTTTTTTTTTCTTTCCCGGAGACAGAGTCTCACTCTGTCGCCCAGGCTGGAGTGCAGGGGCACAATCTCGGCTCACTGCAACCTCCACCTGCCGGGTTCAAGCAATTCTGCCTCAGCTCCCCCAGTAGCTGAGACTACAGGTGCAGGCTGCCACACTTGGCTAATTTTTTTTTTTGTATTTTAGTGGAGATGGGGTTTCACCATATTGCCGAGGCTGGTCTTGAACTCCTGAGCTTAGGGAATCCGCCAGCCTTGGCAGCCTAAAATGCTATGATTACAGGCATGAGCCACTGTGCCCGGCCAAATAGGAATCTTTTTAAGAACCATCAGGGAGCATGAGAATTGGGAAAGAGCCGAGAGAGGTGAGATGCTCTAGGGTGTTGTGAGGACACCAAGGCAGAAGGTGGTCCAGACAGCATGGGTGCAGCAGCATCACGGAGGACCATCTCGAGGTGTCCTAGGGAGAGCGGGTACAGGGAGTCTGTGCCGGATTCAGGACTAAATTCAGTAAAAGTAGAGACTCAGCAGTCTCGTCCCGAAGTCTGCTTTTGGTCATGGCTCCGTTGCTTCTTCCAGCGGGATTTATTTTGAATTGGAAGTAGGAGGCAAAGTCATCCTCTGAGAAAGAGAGAATGGACAAAAGAAAGCCTTGGGGGCAGCAGACAATGTTGACTTCAGCTGCCAAGTGAGCAGCAAAAGGAACCATGCAGAGTTAAATAGAAAAAATGGAAGACATCCCTGCCAGCCCCACCCAGTCCAGGTTTGGAAACCACACTGATTTACTCATCTTTAGGTCCCCAGCAAAGAGCCTGGCTCATAGCAAGTGCTTCATTAACGCTTGCAGAATGACCTGAGTGCCAACTATATCCCAAGCACTTTCACATCTCTCCTGCAGTTATCCCAGTGACAACGCCAATCATGTTATTCACAGAAGGTCCCAGACAGGGCATGTCTCATCAACACGTCCTGATGGCTGGTGCTTTTCTGCATTCCTCAGGGCCTCTAGCATTGACTCTGGTCACAAAATGGTTACAACGAGGAGGAAGATGAAACCGGTGCACGTGGTGCGGCAAAATCAGCTGAAGAAATTTAAAAAGCTCAGGAATAAGAAGCAAGCTTGTGTAGTGCCAGCTACACAGGAGGCTGAGATAGGGGGACCATTTGAGCCTTGGAAGTGGAGGCTGCAGTGAACTGTGATTGTTCCACTGTACTCCAGCCTGGGCAACAGAGTGAGACCCTGTTTTGAAAAAAAAAAAAAAAGCAAGCTTGTTTCCTCACGTTTTACCTGTGACAGTGTTGCTCACTGCATAGGGTTCCCAGGGAAAGACCCTGATAAACCTGACTTTGGGGTGCAGTGTTTCTGCCCTATCTCACATCACGCTATTGCTTGCATTTGTCTCTGGCTACCGCGTGGCTTACATACAAGGGTAGGTGGACCTTGCTTTTGTGGATTCACAGACTTTGGGCTGAGGTACCTCCTGGAGAAAGCTGTAGACCTCCCCTCCCTAAGTGCAGGGGGTGGGGGCTGCCCCTTCTTGAGCTAGGGACCACCAAGTTGCCCTCCATCAGGGGATGACGGGCCAGATGTGCTCCAGCTAATTACAAGTGCATGAGACCCACCACTTTTTCGAAGCCAAAAGAGGGAGGAAAAAGAGTGGCACAAATGCCAAGAGAAAATAACTTGTTTTCTGCAGTTCTGAGAGGTAAAGAACAAATCTTGGGAGAGGAAGCAGACAGTCCTGTCATGGGGAAAGCAGGTAACAGGCTCGGCTCTCAGCACGCAGTCCTGTTAGTGATGGTCAGTAGCATGTGGAAGGAGGATGAAGAAAATGGACCTGAAGAAATCAAATGACTGGGCGACCCTCCAACTGTATAGGGTGGTAGTGGACCATCCTTTAAACAGGGCACATGCGGAGCTTTGGAACACAGGAACCAATAAACCCACATGGAAGAATTAAGCACGGCCTGAGACCATGGATCTCCAAAGATAACACAGGGGTCCATCATTTTGGCTTAAATTACACACACACACATAGATACACGTGCACACACACACATGTACATGCACAAACATGAGCACACACACACACAGAGTTTCTTTAGGTGGGCAAACACCATAACTAATCCACAGTGTTGTGCTGGTAAATGTTTAATGGCAATTCAGGGGGAAATGCCCTGATTTGTAGCTTGTGTCCATTTTTGTGGTTAAATATTCCCTCCACGGCCAATTTCAAGCTATGTACTCGATACCACCACACACATGCAGAACCGGCAAGACATGTGGCGATCAGCTCTCCCAAAGCTGGTACCGACTGGTTGCAACACACCAGCTTTCCACATTCAAATCATGGCCAGGCTCAAGGGAACTGGTTCTGTTTGAATAGGATCTGGAGTAGATGGGAAATGTAGCTTTGATCTGGGGGCATTCCTTTCTTCAGGGAACCACCACACCCTGCTCCTTGAGGTCATGTTGGTGCAGTCAACCACAGTCCTCATTTTCTCCCTGTCTTGTTTCCCAGAGGTGGGCAGGTGATCTAGGGCAAGGATCCCCAACCCCTGGGGCTGTGGACCTGTACTGATCCATGGCCTATTAGGAAACAGCAGCACAGCAGGAGGTGAGCATCCTGTGAGTGAGCATGACCGCCTGAGCTCCGCCTCCTGTCAGAGCATTAGATTCTCATAGGAGCGGAAACCTTATTGTGAGCTGGGCATGAGAGGGATCTAGGTTGCACGTTTCTTTTTTTTTTTTAATTATTATTATACTTTAAGTTTGCATGTTTCTTAAGAGAATCTAACTGATGCCTGATGATCTAAGGTGGAACAGTGTCATCCCGAAACCATCCCCCACCATCCCTGCCATCTGTGAAAAAATTGTGTTGTACGAAACCGGTCCCCGGTGCCAAAAAGGTTGGGGACTGCTGACCTGGGTCGGGGGGGGCCGTCATCTCATCACTTCCTGGTACTCAATGCCTGGTCTGAGGGGGTCCTGTGACCCAGCGAGACCAAAAGTCTTCCTATGAGAGTAGCATTTGGATCTGGGAGAGAGGGTGTGGGTGTTCCTGCCTTTGTGTATAAGCCATCAGGGCTGTCAGAAGTCACCTTCCTTGCCACAAGGAGAGAGCCTAGCAGAGAATAAAGCCAACACTGAGAGACAGGCAGAGCTGACAGCTGGAGCTGCAGACAGGGAGCATCCGGTCCACATTGTCTGAGGGCTTAGATGCAGCTGCACCTGAAGCTGGAAAGCCCTGGAACCTCCCCCAGTGATGAGTACCAATGCCTTCCAGGATTCGTTTCTGCTGGTTGAAAGTGGATGTCTGTTCCTAACAACAAAATGAGTGCAAACAGGGGGTCCTTGACTCCGGAGAAAATACAAGTGAATTTCCTTGTCGAAGGGTGAGCCTCTAGTTTTAGCCTTCCGCCAACTGATTTGTCTTTTCAATTTCCCAGAGCTGAAGGAAAAGAGGTATTTTGACCATTCCTGTGTGAGGCTGGTATAAGTGGAAAATTGAGTTTGTTTGGGTTTGTTGAGACTTTCTTTTCAGCCACAGGGTCCAGTGCCCATGATGTGAGAGGCCAGTGCGTGGTTATTATAGACTAGACAGCTAACTGGTTCTGGCTCTGATATATGGATTTACAGCCCTGAATTGAACCATGCATTCAGGGGCGATTAGCAAAGACATCTGTTCCTATTTGCAGAGCTGCTGGGAAAAAACACTGTTTGTTAGATTTGATTTAACGCAATGGACATTCTTTGTGCTCCCTCTGCACACCACTCTGAGGCTGAAGGGGGCGACCATGATGAGTGAAGCTCTGTCTGCCCTCAAGGAGCCCCAGAAGAGGCGCTGCCCAGAAGAGGCAGAAACCAATCGCAATAAAGCCGATAGTGCATGCTGGGAAGGATGCTGAGATCCAGGGGGAAACAAAGCACTGAAAGGGCCCAAGTGAAAGAAAAGAGAGCCAGTTAATCCTGACTGGGGAGTGATTTGGGGGAGCTCGAGGGAAATGAATGGCTTCCCGGAGTCTGTCATTAGGGGACAGAGTCCCTGGGTGTGTGCCACCTCTCCCACCGAGCCCTGGCCCCACCTCTCAGCCCGTCAACCGGGCTCTTGTGTGCCTCAGGGCATTTGCACACAACGTTTGCTCTTCCGGGATTGTGCTAACCTTGTACCACCCCTTCTTACTCTACCCAGTAGAGCCAAGTCTTAAAGGACAAGATATAACTTCATGAGCTGACCTTCGCAGACTTCAGGTCTGTTTCCCTTAGGTCATGTTCCCAAAGCACTCTGAATTTATTTGTAAGATTCACCCTTGTACTACTTTTATACCTATCCTCCCTGCTAAGCCTCATGAAAGCAAGAATTTGCTGCCTTATTTAAATCTCCAGCCTTCAGCCCACAGCCTGTGTTTGGTAGGCATGTGGTGACTGCATGAACCAAAAAGGTGAGGCCGCTGCAACCCTGCTAACTCAGAACAAGTATATCAAATTCACAGAGACTGGTGAACTTGAAGAAGCACATTATCTCATTAATGATTATGAAACTGCAGTAACGACTATCATAAACGTAAAAAGATTTAAAAATTGTTATGTAGCGAGAGCAGGCTAATGTAAAAATGACCCTCGTTAATGAACTAAAGTTTTTCTTGCTTTGTAGGCCTTTGCCCAAATTCTCCAGTGAGTAAAACCTGGATTTCAATTATGATATCTAATTATTGGAGTATCAATTATAAGCTATTGATGGTGATGCAGGAAGATTTTAAAGTAGATATGCACATGAATATATTGAAGTGTGGAAAAGTTAATACTGCTGCAAGAATGATGCGGTGTTCAACATAGGTTTTTTGACTTTCTTGTCCGAGTCTCCTGATGAAGGCTGGTCTTTTGGGGGCCTGATTTCTTTCATTTCAGAATCCTGTGGGGCTGGAAGAGTGTGTAGAAGCTCAGGGGAGTGCAGTGCTGTGTTTGAAAGCTGCCTCAGGAAGCAGGTGCTCTGGCTCACACCTCACATCCCTGCCCCACCACGCTGAAGTCTCAGGTATCATCCTAAACCTCTCTGTGCCTCAGTTTCCTCATCTATGAAATGGGCACAATAAGAGTACCTACGTCATAGGGCTGTTGTGAGAATTAAATGAGCTACAGTTCCCAAAGCATCTCGAACAGTGCCTCATACAGATAAGAACTTGATAATAATTAGCTTTCAAAAAGTTATTTATATGGATGAATTTTTTTAATCTATTCTTCGCTCATAAGAAATGATTAGTATATTTTCCCATTGGACTTATCAAAATAAAGATACAAGGTTGCTAATCAACTTCATTGGCTATTAAAAGAAGCCCTCCAACCCTTTTATAATGAGAAGAAATGACAGAGGGACAGAGGGTAACTTAAACTTATCCTAATGAACCCAGGAGAGAAATCTTTTGTGTGCTGTAGTTATATCCAGGGCTTGCACAAAACATTGTCTTGATTTGAACAGAAAGGCAGGTGAGGTGGCTGGGCGCGGTGGCTCACACCTGTAATACTGGCACTTTGGGAGGCCTAGGCGGGTGGGTCACTTCAGGTTAAGAGCTCCAGACCAGCCTGGCCGACATGGTGAAAGCTCATCTCTACTAAAAATACAAAAATTAGCCAGGTGTGGTGGCACATGCCTGTAATTCCAGCTACTCAGGAGGCTGAGGCAGGAGAATTGCTTGAACCTAAGAGGAGGAGGTTGCAGTGAGCCGAGATCATGCCACTGCACTCCAGCCTGGGTGACAGAGTGAAACTCCATCTCAAAAAAATAAAATAAATAAAAAATAAAGGTAGGTGAGGTGAGAGCAAGAAGGCCAGCAGTAAGTTGAAGTTTGCAAGTTCGAGTAGAGTGGAAAACGGAGGTAATAAACCTGGGCTGCTTCAACAAACCCTTGGTGCACAAGTGTAACAAGAAAAACAGGATAGGTATTCCCTGAGGAATAGCCCCGGCAAGGAATCCTACAGAGCTGACCCCAAGGGTTAGACCACTGGAGAGTAATATAGCGGCTGCCACTGAATCAGGCAGAAATGCCTGAACAGTGGGTCCTACCAGCACTGGACTGGTAAATTGCTAACCCTTTCACGGGACAGAAGCAGCTTAGCAGAGGGTTGAGAGTTGGGGTCTCAAGTCTGGGTAAGTTCTTCAGCTGTCGGAGCCTCCATCTCCATACCCATGAAAGGGGTATTACAATCATGGTACCTGTCTCAGCGCTGGCAGGAGGAGGGCTTGAGGGCGTGCATATAAAGGTCTCCGACCCTGCTGCGTACAAAGCAGGTGTTTTCAGATATTCACACTGGCTGGGGGATGTTTACTTAATAGCACGGGGCCCCAAAAGAGCAAGTCTGGGGCATGTTGGACAGACAGAAGTGATGGAATGACCAGTCTTGCTTTTCACAGGAACTCACGACACAATTGCCATTCTTGACAGGACACTTGCAACATGAAGGAGAGACATCTCTTTGAGTTTGCAAGGGAAAAGCAGATGCAGAGGTTGGACTCTTACCATGCAGCTCCCAGCGACCTCAGGGAAAGAATCGGTGCCGCTTAGCCTCAGCTTCCTCATCTATGTGGAGGGACAACAAGACCCTGTTTGCTGGACGGGGCAAGTATTAGGTGAGAGAGAGCATGTGGCACGTGGAAGGGCTTCCAAAGCTTGAAACTTACTACATAAACGTCTACTCATGTTGGCTGCCTGTGGTTGGCATTATTCCCACTTGGGTGAAGGACATAGGTGGTGGGTCTCATGCTGTTGGCATCCCCAGCAATCTCCTAGCCATTGACTCACCCTTGTGGACCAACAGTATTCCTAAGCAGCATGGGGGCACTGAGTCTTGGAATGCTCCTTTTTTTTTTTTGAGACGGAGTCTCGCTCTGTCGACAGGCTGGAGTGCAGAGTTGCACGCTTGGCTCATTGCAACCTCTGCCTCCTGGGTCCGAACAATACTCCTGCCTCAGCCTCCCAAGTAGCTGGGGCTACACACACGTGCCACCACGCCCAGCTAATTTTTGTATTTTCAGTAGAGATGGGGTTTCACCATGTTGGCCAGGCTGGTCTCCATCTCTTGACCTCGTGATCCACCCACCTCGGCCTCCCAAAGTGCTGAGATTACAGGCGTGAGCCACTGCGCCTGGCCCCCCTCCCTACCTCTTTTAACATCTGCCAGTGTCTTCCCCATGCATTTGGAATAAATCCAGCCTCCTCACCTTGTGGGTGAGATCTGGCCCCTGCCACCCTCTCCAGCCTCACACCCTCCCTGACTCTTTCATGTTGCTCTGGTCACCCTGGGTGGCTTTCAGTTCCTCCTGCCAGACACGCCCTTCCCAGCCTGGGGTCTTCCCACAGATGCTTCCATCTGCATCCTCCACTTCTGTGTCACTGCTAGACTTTGAATTGTGTCTCCCCCTAAGGATACATTGAAATCTGAACCCTCAGGACCTCAGACTGTAATCTTATTTGGAAAGAGGACCTTGACAGAGGGAATCAAGTTACAGTGAGGCTACTATGGTAGGCCCTAGTCAAATATGACTGGTGTCCTTCTGCAAAGAGGAAATGTGGACACAGGCGTGGACACAGGCATGGGCACAGGGAGAAGCCAGGTGTAGATGGAGGCAGGGACTGGGGGGATGCTCGTGCTCATGCACAAGCCCAGGAGCACAAAGGTTGCCGGCGGCCACCAGAAGCGTGGGGAGAGGCATGGAACCAATTCTCTCTCCCAGTCTCCGGAGGAACCAACCCTGCCAGCGCCTTGCTCTTGGACTTCTGCCTCCAGAGCTGTGAGGTCATAAATATCCATTGTTGAAGCCACATGGCCGGTAATACCTTGTTATGGCAGCCCAGGAAATGAATAGAGTCACCTCCTCTGAGAAGCCCTCCCTGAGCTCCATGCCAAGTACCCTTGCAGTCCCCCTCTGTTATAACTTTACCCTGTTCCATCTCATCATGAGGGGTCATCCAGGATCGATGTGCTGGTTGGCTGGTTGTCCCCAGCCATGCTTTGTGAGGTCAGGGACCCTGTTTGTTTCATTCACAGCCCTGCACTCCAGCTTAACACAGAGCCTGGAAAAGAGGAGGCATGGGGCACACACGTGTCTGATGGGCAAGCAGGTGGATGATGAATGAATGAATGTACTTTGGAAAGCGACAGCATAACGTTATCACATGTGATACACAAATGCAGGCACGCACAGGCAAAGCAGGCTGAAGGTGATGCTTCTCATAAAATCCTGTCTTTCAGATCTGAGCCGGTCAACAGCAAAAATAAAGTGCCAACACTGGAAAAACTGATACTCAGTCTGTAACTGAAATAGATTGTAGTTTGGAAGGAAATGAATATATCAATCCTGAATTATTTTGTTTAATCTCACAAGAATGAGCTCAGAACACTGGAACTGTGGAATATTTTCTTGCTTTCATTTTTTTTTTTAAACTCACAGGATAAGTTGAACCTGTCTCCACTCTAACGATTCCTTTATGTATTATTTATTAACATAGAGTTTTCTTGATTTTTTTTTTTTCTTTTTACTTGACCGATAGGGAAGGAGATTCAGGGCTCTCTGCAGTTTATGTAGATTCGTTTATTCACTTCTGAGATGGAATTTAACTCCAACTGTCTCGGCTCTTGGCAGACCACAGTGAAATGATAAATCTCTGGGATGATCCTGTGACTTGTTATGATAGTGCAGGGCTGGGGCCTGGGTTTCTCATCGGCAGCAGCATTTTGTGCCACAGTGAGGTTGGTCTGGGATCTGTTTTCTACCTTGAGCAGCACCCCTCATCTATAAAACTATGTATTGGGTGAGATGCCTTCCAAGTGCTTTTCTTTTCTTTTTTTTTTTTTTTTTTTTTTGGAGTCTTGCTCTGTCCGCCAGGCTAAAGCTCAGTGGCACAATCTTGGCACACTGCAACCTCCAACCCCTGGGTTCAAGCAATTCTCCTGCCTCAGCCCCCTAAGTAGCTGGGACTACAGGCACATGCCACGATGCCTGGCTAATTTTTTGTATTTTAGTAGAGACAAAGTTTCACCATGTTGCCCAGGCTGGTCTTGAACTCCTGAGCTTAGGCGATCAGCCCACCTCGGCCTCCCAAAATGCTGGTATTACAGGCATGAGCCACCATGTCTGGCCGCAAGTGCTTTTCAACAACATGACTCAAAGATTTTGATTGTCTCTGTTGTCAAGCATCGACCATTTATTCATTCATTCATCAGTTATTTAGTCATGTACTACACGGCAGGCTGGGTGCGGGGCCACAGCAGATGACAAAAGAGATAGTTTCTTTTCTTGGGGAGCTTACATTCTAATTTAGTGAGAATGGCAATAAGCAATAAAATAATTATATAACACACCAGAAGGTGAGTATTGCATATTTGACATTTTATGTCATATATTATTAGAACAGAATATGTACATATTAGGATATGTGCATATTAGAATAGAATAGATATTATATATTAGAACAGAATAGGTGCATATTAAGATATGTGCATATTAGAATAGAATAGATATGTGCATATTAGGATATGTGCATATTAGAATAGATATTATATATTAGAATAGAATATGTGACATTAAGATATGTACATATTAGAATAGATATGTGCATATTAGGATATCTGCATATTAGAAAATATATATAATATGTGCATATTAGGATATGTACATATTAGAATATATATTAGAATCGAATATGCGCATATTGAGATATGTTCATATTAGAAAAGTATATCATATATTAGAATATGTGCATATTAGGATATGTGTATATTAGAATAGATATTATATGTTAGAATAGAAAATGTGCTTATTGGAATATATGCATATTAGAATAGAATAGATTTATATATTAGACTAGAATATGTGCATATTAGGGTATGTGCATATTAGAATAGAATAGCATACATAATAGAGTACTACTTATACACAGCATATAATGGCATACAGGTAACACTGTATATAATAGTGAATGGAAGGGTAGTTAATAGTACATCAGAAGCTGAAACACAGTTCTGTAATAAGTATTTGCTGCATGAATAATAAGCTCATCTCTAATTAAACACTTGACGTTGCCCCTGTGCTTGGCCCTAGAGGCAGTGATGAAAAGGATATGGGCTTAAACAGCAAAGCATTCCAAGGAGATTAGGGAGAGGGGTTGTGAGTCCACAAGTGAAAGGCAATGTGGTGACTCTAGGCTAGGAAGGGGGCTAACATGTTTTGGGACAAGGAAGAGGAAGACACAAAGTGCCTGGGGGATTTATAAGTTGGGTGGTGAAGGATAAATTGGAGTTTTTCAGGCACAAAAGAAGGAAAAGGCATTCCGGGAAGAAGGGAACAGAGTGTGTAGTGGCACGAAGACATGCCAAAGCTTGGCACGTAGGGGTAAACAGAGCTCCCATGTGGCCTAAGACGAAGGCAGGCTGTAGCCAGGTGGACAGTGTTTGAAACCATGTATGCATCAGACCCATGATCTTACTTCTAAAATTGTTCAGTACAAAATGGCTTCCAGGTGCAGTGTGGGCCTGGACGTTTCATCTTCCAACAGGCTCCGTTTATGCTGCTCTTGGCTTTCTATTTCCGAACTCCTGTGTTCTCATTCTGCAAACTGCATTATGGAGGTGTAGTCATGTCATATTCTTAGAGTTAAAAAAGTAGATGTTTTATGGCTTTCTGGTTGTTGCTCTTAGTATGAGGATATTATCTTTGAATAGAAGCAGGTGGATGAAGGCTTCAGAGGCCACCGTGCTATGGAGTGGCTTGGTGGTAAGACTCTGCCAGCTGTAGTGAAAAATTGCTTTTATTGTCACTGAGTTGCCACTGACCCTTGAGCATAACCAGAGGTTTAGCAAAGGCATGGAATTTGCATAGAGGTTCACACAGAGATGATGGGGATCAACGCATCACGAATATAATTATGAAAGAGTGATTAATGCAATAAATCATCTGGCTGCCTTGTCTACCTTTAGGAGTGACTTGAAGAAACAGCCACAGGGTAGATTATATTTTTTTTCACTTAAAAATCCAGATGTTTTGACATTCCACACAGAGTTTATAATCAGCATGGGCATTTCCAACAACGCAAGACAGCTCATCCTTGTGTGTATGAACAATTAAATCCAGGAATGCACATACCACCCTTTTCCTTAGTTGGAAGTATACTGCTTGGATGATGGCTTCTATTTATAGATCGTTGCTTATATTTGTACAAATGTTTCCCTTCGCTCTCTTTTATTCAAAAACATTCAGCTGCATACCTGCTGTTTCCAGGGCCTCCGATATTTGAACACTGGAAGATTTAGTTGATGATTTCCTGTCTTCCTATGGTCTTGGTGCAGGAGAAAAAAGTGATGAACTCACCCCTTTCAAGTGAAGATAAATGTGAAATGAAGGTGTTGGCGGTTTTGCAGCAAACACCTCTTCGATTTTGTGATGGGAAGTTGGGAATGCAATTTGCAATAGATGATCTCTTAGAGTCCTTGGACAAAGTGTTGGCCAGGACAAGAAAGAACAGGAAATGATGTAATCATGAGTGATGGCACTGTTTACAGAGATGGAAATTGCTAGTACCCATGCACTGAAATCACACTGTTCTCTTCTCTCCAAAAATACCATTACTTTAAATATTGATATTCCCCACCATTCTGTACAAAATACGAGATAGAGATCCCAGTAGCATATATTTGGGTTTATTTAAAACCTCAGCCACATTGAAAACTGTCAGATATGTGATTTTACAGTATCAGGAAAAAAAGCCTCACATATATCACTATAATAGCTATAAAAAGCTTCATAGGAAGAGGGAGTCTAGACTATTTGGAAAAACATTTAATCAGCTTCAAAGCTTTATCTGGTAGTTAAAATGTCTTATACTCCACCCTCCAGAAAAGTCACTTGAGTCAGATAATTGAAATGTGTGCGATCTTCTAAGAAATATGTGGTTGGCTTTCTGGATTAATCTCTTTTGAGCAAGCAGAATGTGTAATTGTGCGGTCAGAGTTTAGACACAGGTGCATCTGATGTTAAAGAGCTCTTCTCCTAAAGGAAGTAAATGCTTATCCAAGCAGGAGGCTTTTGTTTGAAGCACTCAAATATATTGCATGGAATCCTGGAGGACTGGATAAATATATTTACTTCAATTAGACTCCTAGCAAAGGGTGGAAGCACAAAGGTGTGTCTTCTAACTTCATATCTGGAGTCACCAAGCTATCAAAAACAGAGGAAAAGATCCCAAAGAGTTAAGGGAACTGTAGATATTCATGTCAAATCAAGTGAAGAATCAGAAAGCAAAGTTTAGCTTTCTTGGATTTAGAGTCCCTTCTTGTTTATTGATATCATCAAGTAGGAGACACTTCAAACATTTTAAACTTTTACTGAAATAAGTTGATTTTGAAGCAAATGGTATGAGATGGAGTGGGTACTGTGAAGCCATTTAATTATTTCTCCACATTTTAAATGAAAATATGCTTTCTGCCACAGGAATTATATCTGCACCATGTCTACTGCTATTTTCCTGATACTCCAGATTAAAAAGCTAATCCAGATTTTTTTCTCTCTTTATGATGATTGAGGAAAGCTTCTTCTAGACCAGCCCTCAAATCTAGAACAACCAGGATATGGATTTAATATAAAACCCCCCACTTATTTGAAAGTGCTGAAGAGCTGGCAAGGCAGCCAATACTTGAGAGTCCAGGATCCTGGAGAGAAGGAAAATTCACTGAAGCGAGGCCGATATTCCATAGAACTTTTACCCTTGAAGGCATTTCTGATTGTGAGGGCAGAGGAACAGCAGGCTAAGCATCTGAGCAGAAGGTGCTGTCTAAGAGGCCAGAGGGCCAAGGAGAACTTTCAGCAGAGATAAGGGACTGAGAAGTGAAATGCAAGGTCGGCCAAAGTGGAGGAGGCCTGGAAACATACCAGACTTTCAGTTAGGGCCCCAGGAAAGCTGCATCCGAGGAGAAGGGGACACTGGGAAATAGACCCACCCTTGAAAAAGCCTGAGTCCCACCACAAACCAACTCCATCTCAGACTCACTTAAAGTCATCCTGTCCTACTCTTATCTGTTTACAGAAAGCAAAAGGGAATCCTCTCTGGGGGAATCATCAGCCAGAGCCTCAACTAATCTCTAAACATTTTCATATATGTTGTCCAAAATTAAATTAAAAAACACCCAGGGGACTATAACTAATGACCAAAAACCAAGAGAAAAGGACTGATAATAGAAATAGACTCAGAAGTATCTATTAATGGATGCTGGAGTTAGCAGACATTGAATTGTAAATAATTTGACTAAAATATTCGTGAAAATAGGTGAAACGTAGAATTTTAGCAGATAATTTTATTCAAAAAAGAATTTGAAATTACATAATTTAAAATATGACTGTAATTATTATTTATTAATTAAAAAAATTTTTTTTGAGGCGGAGTCTCATTCTGTCATTGAGGCTGGAGTGCAGTGGCATGATCTTGGCTCACTGCAACCTCCAACTCTGGGGTTCAAGTGGTTCTCGTGCCTCAGCCTCCAAGGCAGCTGAGACTACAGGTGGGTGCCACCACACCTGACTAATTTTTGTATTTATTTAGTAGAGACAGGGTTTCACCATGTTGGCCAAGCTGGTCTTGAACTCCTGACCTCAAGTGATCTGCCCACCGATCTCCCAAAGTGCAGGGATTACGGGCTTGAGCCACTGTGCCTGGCCTGAGTGTAATTAAATCAATAAATGGGTATAGTAGATTAGACAGAAGAGAGGATTGGTGAGCTTAAAAATAGCTCAACAGAAGCATAGAAAGTCTATATATATATTTATGTGTGTGTATATGTATGTTTGTATATGTATGTGTGCGTACAAACACAAACACATTCAAATATAAAATTAGGGTCCCAGCGAAGAGAGAATGAGTCAGAAGAAACATTTGAAGAGATGGGTTTATTAATTGAGATATTTAAGGAACAAGTGTAAGTGTAATTAATATGAATTAAACCACAATTCAGCATGTCACAGTTAAACTGCTGAAAAGTAAAGACAAAGAATGTTTTTGAAAGCAGCCAGAGAAAAGAGACACGTTTCTTTCAATGGAAATAAAAGTAACACTGACAGCTGACCTTTTGACAAACATGATAGATGTCAGAAGACAATGAAATGTTATCTTTGAAGTGCTCTAAGAAAATAACTGGCAACCAAGATTTTACCTCCAGTGAAAATATTCTTCAAAAATTCTGGCAAAAAAGACATTTTTTAGATAATATATGAGAGAACTTATTACCAGCAGACTTGCAGTATTTTTAAAATAAAAGGAATTTTTTAATCAGAGGGGAAAATTCTTCCATGTGGAAGCACAGAAATAGGGAGAAATAAATAATAATACAAAGGGTAAATAAGTAGAAAAACATAAACTGATACAGAATTAAAACATAACAACAATATCTCAAAAGGTAGGAGGATGATAAAAGGAGCTCAAATTTTCTAAAGTCCTTGGATTATCCAGCAAGTCCTAAAAATTCTACTTGATGTTAGAGTCTAAAAGTTGAGAATATTTATTGCAATTTCTCAGAACCCACTACAAGAATATGAAAATGAAGTATAACTAATAAGTTATTAGAGCTGAATATGAAATTATAAAATAACTCAAGTAAATTTGAAAAAGATAAGAGATAAGAGGAAAAGAAATTTATCAAAAAGGAACAACAAATAGAAAACAAATACTTAGATTGGTAGATTGAAATCTGAATATGTTGTACTTGCATTAAATGTAAATGGGCAAAATAATTCCAGTAACAATAACAATATCAGAATTGATTTTAAAAAATCAAAGCCCATACATACACCACTTAAAAGCGACACAGACTAAATATAAGATTACAGAAAGTCAGAAAGAAAAAAATGCCAGAAAGAAATATACCATGATGACACTGACCAAAAGAAAGGTAAGATAATTATTCTAATATGAGATGAGATAAATGTTAAAGCAGAAAGCATTTGCAGAGATAGAGAGGTACATTTCATAATGGTAAAGAGTCAATGCATTAGGAAGATATAACAATTTTAAATTTGTATACATCTAATAAGACAGCCTCAAATTAAGTTTTTAAAAATTTAATAGTACCAACAGGAGAAACAGATAGATCTGTAATTATAGATATCATATCACTCTTTCAGTAACTGATACAATAAGCAGATTAATAAAACATATATAGAAGGTTTGAACAACAAAATTGTAAACCTTGGCCTAACTGATGTATATAGATTACGATACCAAACAACTACAGAATTAACATTATTTTAAAGCATTCATGGGCCATATATCAAAATTGATTACATGTGAGGTTGTAAAGCAAGTCTTAGCAAATGTCAAAGGACTGTAATCATATAGAGGATGCTTTCTAACCACTGTAGAATTAAGATAGAAATTAATGGAAACGAATTAAAAATACTCCCAAATATGTCACATTTAGCAATATACTTCTAGAAAACCACAAGTCACAAAAGGGACCCAAGAAAATTCAAAAATATTTTTGATCTGAATGATAATGAAAACACATCATAGCACATATTATGTAATGCAACTATAGTCATGCTTAAGGGAAAATTTATATAGTCTTAAATCCATACATTAGAAAAAAAGAAAGACTGAAAATCAATGATTTAAGTATCATTTCTAGGGGTTTGAAAAATAAATAGTGAAAGATACCCAAAGAGATAGAAGGAAAAAAACAAAGAAACACCCAATAGAGAAAAATCCACAAAACAAAAAGTAGTTTCTTTGAAAAGATTAATAAAATTGATAGAATGACTCCATGGCAGGACCAACCAAGAAAAATAGAGAAAAAAGATGAAATGGAAAAATTTCTGGAAAAACACAAGTTAGCAAATTGAAATATACATGGTTTCATATCCATCAATGAAATTAAACTTTTGGGGTAGGCAAAAATAGGGCACAGATGACATTAACCATCAACCAACGTTGGAATTCATTAAAATTGGGACTCTACCTTCATTCAGAGAGAGAAGAGGCAAGCCAGAGTATAAAAAAAAAATTTTGCAACATGTATATAACTCAAAGGACTCACATCCAGAATAAAGATAAACATGTCAATAAGAGAAAGACTAATAACCCAACTTAAAAAATGGTTGAAAGACTTGAACAGGTATTACCCAAAAGCAGAATCCCAACAGCCAGTGGATGGATGAAAGATGGTCAACTTCATCAGTCACCAGAGAAATACAAATTAAAGCCTCAGTGAAATGTCACTACATACACATTGGAAAGGCTAAAAATAATAACACACCAAAAAACTGATAAAACCAAATGTTGGGGAAAATATATAGCAGTCAAGATTCTCATTTAGTGTTCCATTGTAAACTGGAGTAACTACTCTGGTGGAATCAACTGAAGTTGAATCAGCAATTTCACCTGTAGATATACCCCAAACAGAAACACATATAAGCATTCAAATATGCACCAAAAGACACATTCAAGAATACTTATTCCACTATTACCTAAATTATCCCCAAACTGGAAATAACCCAAATGTCCACACGTAGTAGGACGAAGGAGTAAACTGAAATATATTTGTATGGTAATGAACATGAATAGATTATGGCTATGTGCAAACATAGATAAATCTCACAAGAGTCCACACTGTGATTATTTATATAAATAAGGTAAAAATAGGAAAAAAATTAGTTTATAGTGAAAGAAGTCAGGAGATGAGCTGTTTTACCGAGCAGGTGGTGGGACTAGCAGGAACCCTAGGAAGCTTTTGAGTTGCTGATCATATTCTGTGTCTTGATTTGGGTTTTGTGTTTGATCTGTTGAGAATTAAATCACTCAGGATTTGTGTACTTTTTTCATATGGAAGTTACATAACAAAAAGAAGTTGATAAGTCTTGAATAAGTCATATTAACTGCAATTTAGAAAGGCATTTTGAAATGTTTCAATAAAACAACTGAGGAATTACAGATTACTAATTTGGAGTGATATTACGGGTATTTTTTTTTATTCTGGGTATTTTTTTTTATTCTAGCTATTTAGGATGTGAGAGAAAATGCAGATAAAGACTTAATGACTTGTACATGAATGTTCACAGCGGCGTTATTCACAATAGCCAAAAACTGAAACTGCCTAAATGTCCCTCAGTGGATGAATGGATAAAATGTGGCATAACCATGGAATGGAGTATTATTCAGCCACACAAATAAATGAAGTACTAAGACACACTAAAACATGGGCGGACCATGAAGACATAATGCTAAGTGAAAGAAGCCAGTCACAAAGGACCACGTATTGTATGATTCCATTCATATGAAATGTCCAGAATAAACTAATCCATAGAGGCTAACAGTAGATCAGTGGTGGCCGGGGTGGGGGAATGGGCAATGGGGAGTAACTGCTTATGGGTTCGGGTTTCTTTTTGGGATGATGAAAATGTTCTAAAATTAGACAGTAATGATAATTCTACAACTCTGTGAATATAATGAAAACCAATGAATTGTACATTTTAAAAGTGTGAATTTTATGGCATGTGAGTTATATCTCAATAAAGCTGTTACTAAAAAACTTGAATGGCCTATAATCAAAAGTGATAAAGTTAAAAAATGAAATAAATAGGTATCCTGACATCATTCTGCCTCAAATAATTTGTTAAGAGGAAAAGGTAAATTTCTAACACAAGAAATAAAATAGCTTCTTGATTGTTTAATAAAGCCACTAATGAAGAAGAATGAATCATAATAAACACATTGGAAAAAGATTTAAATTCTTGCCGATTTGATCTGCCATGCTCACTCCAATAAAGATAACATAAAACTCATAATACGCCCCATACAAGGATGTGGATGACAACTTAGCTAATATGTGTCATTGATTTAAAGATTAGTTTTTACACAAGAACACTGGAAATTGCATAGTTCTGGGATTCCCAATCTTTTGGCTTCCCTGGGCCATACTGGAAGAAGAATTGTCTTGGGCCACATATAAAATACGCTAATATGAAAGCTGGTGAGCTAAAAAAAATCTCATAGTGTCTTAAGAAAGTTTACGAATTTGTGTTGGGCCGCATTCAAAGCCATCCTCAGCTGCATGCCGCCAGCTCACAGGCCGCAAGTTGAACAAGCTTGGCATAGCTCATATATATGACAGAAACGTCCTTAAATTTGATGATAATCCTCAAAATGTGCACAAGTTTTCCAATAATAAAATGTGTTGTGAAAGCAAAAACAAAAAAAAAGTTTCTAAACTCTTGATGACACAGAGAAAATTTCTATCAACCCTGCTAGAAGAAAGCCTATACCTTTTGTTCTTATATTTCTATAGACAATGATCTTACGTAATTGTTATATGAAGAAGTGACCATAGAGTTTGCAGCCAGACATGGAAGAGAAAAACTATTACAGGTTGTATTAGGCAGTTAATTAACACAATATTTTAATTAAAAATGTGAATACTGGCTGGGCACAGTGGCTCATACCTTTAATCCCAGCACTTTGGGAAGCTTAGGTGGGTGGATTGCTTGGCCCAATAGTTCAAGACCAGCCCAAGCAACATGGCAGAACCTCGCCTCTACAACAACACCAAAAAAAAAAAAAAAAAAAAAAAAATACAAAAATTAGCCAGACATAGTGGTGTGTGCCTGAAGTCCCAGCTACTCAGGAGGCTGAGGCAGGAGGACTAAGTGAGCCCAGGATCTTGAGGTTGCAGTGACCCGAGACTATGATTGTGTTACTGCACTCCAGCCTGGGTGACAGAATGAGAACCTGTCTCAAAAAAGAAAAAAATGCTAATACCCCACAGGAAAAGAAGATACTTGAGGCACCATGTATTCTTTAAGACTCCACACTGACTTTTAGAAATTGGAGCCTGGACTCCAGCATTCATTTGATAACCTGATGTGAATTTCTGCCTGTGGCTCAGTTGCAGCTTGACAGCTCCTAACTCCTACCATTTACCTTTGTCCCTCTGTGAAAACTGGAGCATTTGCCCATCTCTCATTTTCCAGCTGGAGGACAGGATCTTACAAGTTTTATGTCGTTTTTATTATAGGTACGATAATGTTATAGCTTAAACACCAAAACATTTACCTTAGAAAGAACTCATTGAACTGCTAAAAAGTCCAAATTATTAAATCTAAATGACCAATTGCCATTTTAAGGTAAAACTGGAAAATGAAATTTGAAATTTTCTGTTTTTTAAAAATCTTATAATCACTTGCAAACACATTCTTTAATTAATAGCAAGTTTATTAATCCCCATGACCTGAGATTTATGTGAAAATATGAGTTATTCAATCAGTATTTGTTGGGCATCAACCATGTTCTAGCCACAAATCAGAAATCTTTTTCTTAATAAAATAACTTTAGAGACAAGAATGAAAAAGCTACAAATGGGGCTGCTGAAGTTTTCATGTATATTTCAAAGTCTGTATTTGAAGAGTTTAACTAGATTTCCTCAGATCATTTCAAAATACCTTATGTAAGAAGTTCAAAACTAACAGTTAGTTGAAGTCACATGTACAAACTATTAGGAAAACTTATAGAAAACTCTCCACAGAGAAAAACTAGTGTTTCCAACCTAAATTTGCATGAACATCAATGACTGAAAATTGATTTCATGTATCAGCGGCAATTTTAAGTACAATCTTGGTTCATCATATGCAGTGAGGCTGTTCTGAAGTTAAAATTATCTTCAGGAAGCATTCAGCAAATGCTCTGTTATTGAGTGCCTGCCGGGATACAACAGAGAATAGGAAAGATGTGGCTGTTGCTTCTCAGCAAGTGTATAGTCATTGTAAATGAACACAAGAGGACTAAAGAATTGAGCTTACATTTTTTTCTTTTTTTTTTGAGACCGAGTCTTGCTCTGTCACCAGGCTGGAGTGCACTGGCGTGATCTCAGCTCACTGCAACCTCTGACTTCCTGGTTCAAGCAATTCTCCTGCCTAAGCCTCCCAAGTAGCTGGGATTACAGGCACGTGCCACCATGCCCAGCTAATCTTTTTGTATTTTTAGTAGAGACAGGGTTTTCACCATATTGGTCGGGTTGGTCTCGAACTCCTGATCTTAGCTGATCCGCCCACCTCGGCCTCCCGGAGTGCTGGGATTACAGGCGTAAGCCACCGTGCCTGGCCGAGCTTGCTTTGCAATAAGAATTTACTTTTAAATGTACCTTTAAAGTATCTCCTTCCTTAAACAAACACTATAAATGCAACATACCAACTGAAGACAACTGTAGTTATTTCTGAGCCTCCCTTACAGGTAAGGGAGGCTATGGAGATGCAAGCAGAAGTCACTTAGTCTTCTGGGGAAGTTTTCAAGTGACATTTACTCAGGTGGCAGGTTCTCCTTTGTTCTTCTCATTCCCTGCTTCTTACTTCCTGTTACTGGCTGTTGTACCTGGTGCTGCAGTGACCCTATTGTACCACAAGGCAGCTGTGAGGCAGGCGGAGCAGAAAGCTAAGGGGAACCTGGGAAACTGATATCATGACATCACCAAACTGGCCTGGGTCTGTCTACCTGCAAACTTTTTTTTTTTTTTGAAACTGGGTCTCATTCTGTCACCCAGGCTGGAGTGCAGTGGTGTGATCATGACTCACTGCTGCCTTGACCTTCCGGGCCCAAACGATCCTCCTACCGCAGCCTCCCAGGTAGCTGGGACTACAGGCACATGCCACCATGCCTGGATAACTTTTGTATTTTTTTTTGTAGCGACAGAGTTTCACCATGTTTCCCAGGCTGGTCTTGAACTCCTGGGCTCAAGCAATCCTCCCACTTCTGCCACCCAAATTGTTGGGATTACAGACACGAGCCACCACGCCCAGCACTCACTTCCAAACTTTTAAGTGAGAGAAACTACACCTCTATTTTGTTCAACAGTGTTATTTCTAGTCTCTATTATTTGTGATCAATCACAACTCCTCTTTTATATAGATTTCAAAAATAGATAAAAAGATACATCTCTCCGGAGAGGGAAAGTCATGTAAGATAGAATTTAAAAACCCCATATGTTCCCAAAAACCATGTATTCTTATCAACTTCAAAATGTCCTAAGATATGAAAAAATTTACATAGGACAACATCTTCTTAGAGAGCTTTCCGGACATCCTCAACTCCAAATGATCACCATTTCTATTTTGGAATGACTAAACCTTGATTTTCATCTCTAAAATTTGTTTCAACTTCAAGATCGTAAGCCCCATCTTTCTTCTCTGTTTCTAGGGCATCCTGTTTTTCTACCTCTTCCATATCCTAGAGGCCACTGCATCTGAGCCAGTCCTCATTAGTAGCGCTCCTCTCCCCAGCAGGTTTGTCTTGGTCCCTCTCGCTTTTGTCCCAAGCCCTGATCTCATAGTCATGCATTTTACAGATTCTGCCACCTCTCCTGCAGAATTGCTTCTCCCCTAGAACTCTAGGGTCCTAACCATGTATTTTGAAGTGCTTGAGCAGATTCATAGGTCGCTTTAAAGGAAAAGAGTAGCCTTTCAACCTGGAGGGGAGGTGGCCCTTTGGATAAGAATGTCAATTTGGCCTCTGACATTGTGGAAACATCATTGTCACAATAATATCTTTCTCATCACAATCTTCCTCTTCATCATGGCCTTCCTCCCACCATCCTCATCAGCAGTGTCATCACCACTGTCCTCATCTCTATACTTTAGAGAATACTGGGCAAAAGGCACTATCTAGGTGCTTTTAGTCATTAGCTCATTCACAATGACCTAATGAGGTAGGCTCTGCAATCAGCCCATTAACAGGTGAAGAGACTGGGATGTAGAGCAGTTAACATGCTCACACCACACGGCTGGTCAGTGGGATGTGAACCCAATTCTGGCTCCAGCGCCCCCTCCTTACTTCTCAATCACATTACCCCCAGCAGCGTTACTATCCAAAGTGTATGAATCCCTTTCAACAAAGAACATCAGCCTTTCAGCAACACGACAGAAAGTTTAATCATGAATTTAATTTATCAAACATTGGGCAAAGACTCCTTTGGGACATTTAATATCCAAATAAGAGTCTAGTGTACTTGTTATCACTTCTTTTCATCTGATTACTTATCTCTCTTTATGAGTTTAGGTATCAGCTCTGCCCTTTGGGAATCTCAAACTCATTGTCTAACGTCCATTCGAAGAAGATTTGTGTGCTTTTGCTAGTATTTACAGCCGGATACATTTTCCTTATGCTACTCAGTGTCTCTTTTTTCAAAATTTATTTTTTAAGATTGACAGATAACATTGTATGCTTTTAGTGTTTACAATATGATATTTTGAAATCAATATGATATTGTGGAATCATATTTAAAGGTTAGCTACCTTTAAAGTCCATGTTAAATTATTCTTTGGATTCAGTGACATTAAAAACAATAGTCTTTCATTCACAGTGTTTAGTCCACAACTGAGCACACATTTCTTTTTTTCCTAAGTCACAGGACCCAAATTCAGAGTGGCATTGAAGTAACTAACTAATCTCACACAGCTGGTAACACAGATTCATCTTCATATTTTGGGTTGGGGTTATCCTATTTTTGTTCTCATTGTCATGTTTATTTGGATATTACAATGTGCTTTGAGTTTTTATTTTGAAATAGGTTGAAAAGAAATTCTAAAGATAAACAAAAATCCCCCAATGAACATTCCATGAAACACCAGCTCAATAAGCCATGTGAGGTGGCCTAGAAAAAAAAGTCCCCAGGCCAAAGAAGAATGAGAAACCCTACAGACCATACCTAACCCTGTTAGAGAAACACAAAGCATTTTAAAGTTAATCAGAAGTCCTGCAGTTAAATAAATCATTTAAAAGTAATCAATTCAGTGTTTTCCACATCTATTTAACCCTGAAGTATGTTTTTTTCATTCCTATCCCCACCTCGGTGGTGTAATTTGTGGGACTAATTTCTTGGAAGTGAATTAGAATTGTTTGGAACTAATTAGAACTGGCATTCTTGAAATGCCAGTTTGGAACCATGGCAAGGGTGAGCAGTCTGTATTAGCAGCTAGAGGAACCCTGTCATGGGAAGTCAGAGAATGGAGCAGATCAAGCTCCTGTGGACTTTGCTGTTTTGAGGTTGGAATCCTGAGTGCCCAAGACACCACAGGGAGAAAGGGGGACATCTACCTCCTGAGTGAGCCGTGCAGGAAGCTGCTGAGGTGAAGAGGCCGATATGGCTTGGTTCTGTGTCCCCACCCAAATCTCATGTTGAATTGTAATTCCCAGTGTTGTAGTTGGGGCCTGGTAGGAGGTGACTGGATCATGGGGGTGGTTTCTAATGGTTTAGCACCACCCCCCATAGTGCTGTCTCATGATAAAATTCTCATGAGATCTGGTTGTTTAAAAGTGTGTGGCACCTTCCCCTTTGCTCTTTCTCTCCTACTCCTCCATGTGAAGATGTGCTGGCTTCCTCTTTTGCCTTCTGCCATGACTGAATGTTTCCTGAGGCCTCCCCAGCCATGCTCCCTGTACAGCCTGCAGAATCATGAGCCAATTAAACTTCTTTTCTTTGTAAATTACCCAGTCTCAGGTAGTTCTTTATAGCAGTGTGAGAATGAACTAATACAGAGGCCATTGGGGAACTTGGGGGTTGACAGGATCCATCTGTCTCAAGCCACCCTGGGTAGCCTTGAGATTCCTCCAGAGAGGGGTGGGGCAACTGCAGGTCCCTATACAGGTTTTTTTCTCCAAACACCCTGGAGGTTGGAAGCATTGATGGCAGATAAGGAAAGCACAGCATCACAGTTAGGAGTGCAGCTTTTGAATCACAGGAACTTGGTTCACTTCCTGTTTCTGCCACTTTTTCTGTCCATGACCTTGGAGCTTGTTCTCTAGATCCTCTGATCATCACAGTAAGCTCATCTGTAAAATGGTAAAGCCAGTCTGACACAGTCAAATGAGGCAACAGATCTCAGGGGGAGACACCATGGTGGATGCAGTAAAGACTGTGCAAAAGTCAGGGGCCATCGTACCTATTCCATATTCTTCACTTGGTCAGTAAGAAGGGCATCAAATCCATGCCCCGGCCCAGGCCCCTAAAGAAGCCACGATCTTAGCACATTTCCATCTGATGCTTAGTGCAAATGGCTTCCTGGTTTGGGTACAAATTTAGCAACTGAATGTGCTCTTGTGTACTCAGCCCTTCCCCAAACATCGCTCCCTTGGAATAAATGGGAAACAACAACCATGATCCATAATCATAAAAGCACAGGGACTGAGAATAAATAATGGCTCTCCTAGACCAGCTAACTTGGTTGTTATTTATAAGCTCCTGGGCCACATTGTTATTGACTAGGAAATCTGCTTTACCTCCTTGCTGCTGTTCCATCTGGCCTCTCTATCTGCACTTGCTGGAAAAAAATAGTTATTGTTATGCTAAAATCACAATGGGACTCTCACAACTCACTGCTAAATAACAGCAATAAAGCTATGAAAATGGCACTTGGGCATTAAAAGTTATTTTCTTATGGACTTTAACAAGATTCAGTGCTTTTGTTCTCACTGTGCTCTGGTATTTTAGCCTCACATACAAACACAAAATAAAAATGTGAGAAAGAATTCCAGCAAAACACCATCGTCTCTCCCACAAAGGAGTATTTTGATTTTGAAAGGGGGGCCAGCAGGTGCTGTGGTATGTGAATTAACATCAATCAGTAATCGTAGCTGTGACCACAGTGGTGGTTGGTGTTTGGCACAGGGGTTTACCTCTTTCTTGGTGAATTTTGGTGAGTGATCATTTTTGTCATCGATCATGATCGTGGCTGTGGCCGTGCCTGTTAATCCAACATCCAGTCCAGCCATATCTTGAGCCTCGATGATCAGTTCATACTTGGGATTTTCTAGAGTCTACAAAGCACAAGCACAAAGAAAGAATATGACATTTAGATTTGGGTTACTGCTTTGGAAAGGTGGCAAGCATGTTGCTGGAGCTGTCTCTCCCCCTCCTCCATCTAGGGTAGGCATCTTTAAGCAGCGATAACATTTTTACCTATTGTGTATAAATGTGCCTTTGGAATCTCTTCAATATAAGACAGTCACTAATCGAAGATTAGAGTTTGCCATGGGGACAGAATATATTATATTTACTGTTCTTTTTTAGGGAGATATTTGATATATCACAGAATGTTTCATTTCCTGGGCTTGGGTATACATCATTGTCCTCTGCTTTTTTTTTTTTTTTTTTTTTTTTGAGACAGAGTCTCACTCTAGAGTACAGTGGTGTGATCTGGGCTCACTGCAACCTCCGCCTCCCGGGTTCAAGCGATTCTCCTGCCTCAGCCTCCTGAGTAGCTGGGATTACAGGTGCCTGCCACCGTGCCCAGCTAATTTTTGTATTTTTAGTAGGGACGGGGTATCACCATGTTGGTCAAGCTGGTCTTGAACTCCTGACCTTGTGATCTGCCTGCCTCAGCCTCTCAAAGTGCTGGGATTACAGGTGTGAGCCACCACTCCCGGCCCCTACGTTGTCCTTTAATGTTCACATCCATATCTGTTATTTCAGAGACCTCAGGAAGCTGATCCGAAAATGAGGCTACCTTTGATGATGAGCTTAGGACAAAGACGGCAGCTTTAGGAACTCACATTTACTGAAAATCTATGAGGCAGGCATTCCATTACCGCACTTTACAGAAATCCTTGCTAATCTTTTCAACAAGGAGCACAACTTGCAATAATCTTTCCCATATTACAGATGGGGAAGAAACCCCACTGAAGTTTAGAGTCACTTATACCATACTTCTTTCATGTCTTTTTTGTTGCACAGGCTGTTACATTTGGAAGATGCATTTAATCCAATAATGATTTGATAAATTTAACACAAGCAATATTGCACTATTCTCTCCCTTTACATAAGTGTTTTTCATCTGAATATTTGACAAAGATTTGGCTATCATGTTTATATACTCAAAACAACTAACCAAATAGCCCTGATCGTAAGATGAAGAAGACTGCAGTCATTGGTAAATAACAGCCCCTATATTTAAATTATCTTTGGTAGTAGATTTCTGCTTGAATTGGTCCACAAGCATACCATTCATCTGGTAAGGCAGCACCCCACATTTCCTTTGGGGACCTATCCTTTACTTCTTCTCTGCTCATGTGGTTTGGGTTGGGATTGCCTTTCTCTATCTCCTACCCACTGAACTTTTGGAATGAGTCCTAATTAGGAGAAGTCAGTCAGTGCGTCTTTTTCCAGTGATATAATGTTAAGTCCAGGCCCAGTGTTTGACAGTTAGGTGAAGGAAGTTCTGTTTCTCTGTGGTGTGGACCTGGAAGCATTTAGCAGGGGGAGCTAGAGGAGTCATCTCATGACCACAGGAGGGGTAATGCAGAAGAAGACCCTGCATTCAAGAACAAAGGCAATATCCTAAGAGAATTAATTAAACTTGAATCTCAGAAAAGAAATGGTTCTTAGTGGTTGTACTGGAGCCACTTCATCACTCCACTCCTGAAGCCAGCCCCGCCTGTGAACTTTTCAGCTAATGAAGGCAATAATTTTCCTTATTTGCTTAACTCACGTTGGATAGATTTCTTAATCACTCACACAGAGAGTCCGAGTTGAACTACCTTCAGTAACAAAAATAATAGGTGTTTACAATCACATAAATAGTCCTACCAGTACAACAGCTTCAAAAACAGCTGGTTATACCAACCAATAATTAAGAAATACCACAGGAAGCAAAGAACAAAAAAGCAATGGAGGATGTCTAATTTTCTTCTGAAGTCCTAAGTTTACATGGTAAATTTCAATAGCTCAATGCTAGCTCTCTCAAAAACTTTCAAATATTTTGAAGTGCAATTAGCTGTCTGCTCATGGGGACACCATTCGTCGGCTGTTCCTTTAACTTCTGAGTGGCTTCTGAGCTACTATTTTAAGGAGTACTGGTTCTGTTGGGTGGTTTGTTAAGGCCCTCCACTTCAATTCACAGTGATGAGTGAGAAGTTTGTGTGCTCCTGTGACAGCTCTACGCTTCATGTTTTGGTTTCAATTCCAGCTCCACCAGGATCGAAGGTCATAAAGTTCTCTGATTGCTGAGTGCAAGTGAAATTGGCACTGTACCCAGTTCCAGTTCTGGCTGGGTCAGCTGGCACTGGTCTGTGAAGGTGCTTGAGATGCCATCTGCCCTGGTTCTGCCTGGTTCAAGAATTCTGGTAATTTTGCCCCTGGCTGGTTTCGTTGGCATCTCTCGGTATAGATGCTTGAAATCCCATCTATTCTCAAGCTGAAGCTGGAAAACTTGAGCCTAATGGAAATGGCTTTCTGCTTGTCATCACTGACAAGCTGGACTGGATGTACTATTGGCTGTGATTTCTGCAGCTGGACCATATGAAACCAGTAAATTGGCTACCTTTAAAATCTTTCCCGAGTGTCTCTGAACATGTAACCACTACCCTGAACAGCACAGGTCTAATTTCTTGCATAACACTTTTACTTTTGTCATAAAACATTGTACTTCTTTTTGAAAGCACACAATTACTGACAAAAAAGTTATGTGGCTTCTCCCTCAATATTGAAGAGATTATGGTAAATATCATATTATTTTTTGCATATAATATTTACCAATATAATTCCTAGATATTATTTTAAGAGTTGCCTACAATATAATCATATGTATATTTTATAATATACTTGTCTTCTATTATTAGGCCTTTTGGTTATTTGCGGTTTTCAAAATGTTGACAATTTTAAATAACATTGCAATGAACATCTTTATTCATGAAGACTTACATATATTTTGGCTGCTTTTAAAATTTTTTTTGGTTTGTTTTTGACTGATAGATCCCAAGGTGTAGAATTACTAGGATAAAGAGTATGAATGTCTTCAGGCTTTTTATTCATATTTCAATATTTTTATCCAAGAGGATGTTACTAACTTTTATACCAGTCCTACGAGAATGTTTAGCTTTTGATCTCAGACAGGGCTGGTCTCTAAAGGACAGCTCCTGACATTGCCCAGTGAAGCAAACTGGGAGACTGGGGTGACTCTATGACGGTGGCATAAGAAGGAGATAAAGTCCTCATAGCATTCATTCTTCTTCAACCTGCAGTACAGGTTGCTGTGGGGACGTGCTACAGGACTGCCTCAAGCACTAACTATAACTATGGCAGGAGTATGCTGCTTGGCTGTCCTGATACCCACTCCCTCTTCTTCTGGTACCTATGTTATAATTCCCTCGGGCATCACCCCTTCCTCACCCTCAGTACAGGTACAGTTCAGGTGGGTGGGACTGACCCCACTCCTGATCTAGGGATGGTCATATGGTTCAGGCCTGGCCAATCAGGGCTTTCCATTCCTATCATCATGCGATGAGGACATAACCTAAGTGAGTCCACCCTGGGATTGAAATTCAATTCCAGGACATTGTATTTTAGTTCTTTCAGAATGCTTAGGGAAAAGAAGTTATCTTTCTGTTAAACTTGGAGGTGGTTAGGGCATCCATCTGGAGCTAGTAGTGGCCACCTGTAACCACACAAAGAAAGTCAACCTGAGAATGAAGGTAACACAGGCTAAGAGGTAGAGAAGGAGTTTGTTGTTGTTGTTGTTAACATCATTTGAGCTCCTTAGTTGTCATCCTTGAAGCCAGAATTTACTCCTTAGATTTTGTGAATTCTACGAGCTAATACATTTTGGCTTTCCTCAAGATACTTGATTCAGATGTTCCATAGGTAGGAATAAGGCAGTTTTGACTAATATTGCAACTATTGCAATAACACTATGATCAATTATCTGATTAGCAAGAAAGCATAGGAGCTATCACATCATACAATAGTATCAAAATAGGTTCTTCAAAACAGTATTCCTATCATTTTATGAATACATCATTTTCTCTTTTAACACTTTCCCTTAAACAGAAACTTTTTTTTTGTGCCCAGGGAAAGTTACTATAATTATCTATTAAAAAATATTTATTTATTTTGAGATAGGGTCTCACTCTGTCGTTCAGGCTGGAATGCAGTGATGTGGTCATGGTTCACTGCAGCCTCTATTTTCCTGGCTCAAACAATCCTCTCACTTCAGCCTCCTAAATAGCTGGCATTATAATCACACGCCACCACACCCAGCTAATTTTTGTATTTTTTGTAGAGTCGGGGGTCTCCCTATGTTGCCCAGGCTGGTCCTGAACTCCTCAGCTCAAGCAATTTGTCCACCTTGGCCTCCCAAACTGCTGGGATTATAGGCATGAGCCACTGCACCTGGTCTAATTCTTTCTTTAATTAGTTTATGCAACTATTTAATTGGCAGTTAATGAACTTCTTGTCTAAATGTTGTGTTGGATACTAGAGATACGGTAATCAAAAAACAAAAAGTCTCTTTCTCCAAAGAGGTCAAAGTTTAGCGTTGAGGACAGTCATATTCACATATTAGTGCAATAAAATAAATCAAAGCTAAGCAGAGGTACGTACAAATTCTTACGGTAGCACAAGGGAAGGATACATTGGCATAACTCTCGTAGTTCAACAAATTTTATAAATAATTTTAGAAAATGAGCCAATTTCCATCTCCTGAAGTAAATAAAACTTTGCACCTATAATGAGAAATAGACTGATTAACCTAGTAGAGAATCAATTAGACTGTTATGTAGATAAATTGCAAAGTTTACGATGTGGTTTCAAAAGTCTAAATTCTCTGTCAAACTTAAGGCTGACCTTAAAAATATTTTTAGTACTGAAGTAATATCCAATTATTGTAAGCAACATAAAAATAAAACAGTCATTTCAAAGAACTCTTCTCTACTCTTGCCCAACCCCACCTGTGAGAGGTAAATATTGATAGTTATCTCCTTTTTCCTATACAAGTAGACACACACACAGGTACATTTTAAATACCCACATATTTAATATACATATTTATATACATACATATTTCATCAAAGTAATACTGTTTACATTGTGACACAATTTGTTTTACGATGTCACTTTTATCTCAGTGTTTACAGAGCTATTCATTTTAACAGCTGTCTAATAGTCCAATGTATAGATCCACTATAATTTATTTAATCAATCCCTATTGGACGAACATTTGGGTTGCTTCTAAGTTTCCACTTTGTGTGTGTGTGTGTGTGTGAGTCAGGGTCTTGCTCTGTCACCCAGGCTGGAGTGCAGTGGCATGATCACAGCTCACTACAGCGTCGACCTCCCAGGCTCAAGAGATCCTCCCAACTTAGCACCCCAAGTAGCTAGGACCACAGGCATGTGCCACTACACCTGGCTAATTTTTGTATTTTTTGTAGAGACAGGGTCTTCCTGTATTGCCCAGGCTGGTCTTGAACTCCTGGGCTCAAGTGATCCTCCCACCTCAGGCTCCCCAAGTGCTGGGATTATAGGCATGAGCCACCGTGCCCTGCCCAAGTTTTCACTTTTACAAGCAATTCTAATATAAAAAGTTTATTGGCCGGTTACGATTTGGGGATTTTTCTGTAATGAACATTATTGCTTTCACAAGGAGAACAGTAACAAAACCCCCAAAACCAATAATAAAAGTAAACTCCTTTGGAATGTAAAAGACCCAGTTTGTACTTGAAAATTAGAGAAAATGCCACATGAACTTTCTTGCGCATACATGATCAGAATACCTTCCGCTTGCCTCTGACCTACTTCCTGATCCTCAGAGCCTTTTCCAGAAAGTCATCCCCTAATTTCCTAGCTCTCGGAGTCACTCTTACTTGAAATATACACATATATTTTTAATTCTGTATCCCTCGCTGGCCACTCTGCATTTGTTACTCTGCTGGAAGAGATTCTTTTTAGGTGTCCAGCCCACAGATGCCCATTCTCCAGGAGGAAATTTTGATGCAGAGAAATAGACCCCAGTGGCCACGTGTCGTGTTTGTCTCCCTTGCCAAGAATTGACTAATTCACAGGTAACTCCCTAATTCAAGCTGGGATAATTGGATTCTGAAAATAGGAAATGTGGGACTGAGAGTCAGGAAAACAGGAATGTAGGGTAAACCCTGAACTCCTAGGACCAATAGAGTGATTTTTGCCTTGAATGTTTTGGGAGGAAACTCACCACCCTTGTGCTTCTTTCTGCCCATGAGGAAGGCACCCTGCCTCTTCACTTGTCCAGCTTCACTTTCACTTGTCCAGCTGCCCTGTCACTAGATGAATGAACTCATCAGTGAGAAGGGGGCCCCATTATCAAGGTCAACCCCATTCTCAAGATCAAGTTGTATTCTCCCTGGGCCTCACCTGATTCTGTGTTTCTTTGGTTCAAGGCTCAGAGGAAAGGCGAATGTAATCAACTCCAACTCCAAACAGCTTTTGAGCTGAATTTTGCAAAAGGTGCTGCTCCGCCAGGAAGAAGCAGCTTGGCTGCTAAGGACTGGAGCTTTGCTGGCCCCTGACGTCAATGCTTTCCTTGATTCTGTAACTCATTCCACTATATACTCAAGAGCTTCTTTTAGGTACCAAAACCAGCCTGAATGAGTTTCAGTTGCTTGCAAGCAAAGGAACTTGTGGTGAAAACAATGTTGTGTGTTCACTTGATCGTATTTTCTTGGGTTCCAGGGGCATATAGCTAGACTGTACAGCTCAGGTGTTCTTGCAGTCAAATGGACTTGTGTGGCTGATTGTGGTCACTGGAACGTGAGCAGAAGTTATGTACTTGGTGTGGTTCTTAAACCTCCCATGTAACCTCCCACACTTTCTCTTTCCTGAAAAGGAAGAAACCTGGATCTCCAAATGACTATATAGCTCAAAGCCCCTTTGGTGACCTGCTTTAGACTGTGATGTGAGCAAGACATAAGCTATTTTTTAGGTTTAAGGGCTGTTTATGACTGTGCTTAGCTTACCTTGTTTAATATGAAGGCTATGTGTCCCATTTTGCTTTATTTTGAATGCCCATTTACTATCTCCCTGAGTGGATGACAAAGTTTTCAAGGGCAAGGACCATGCCTTTGGTCGCAACACCTAGCCAGTACTCAGCACACAAGGTGGGCGATTTACTTTCATTATTGATAATGATGATATATTACTGTTTCCTTGAACTAAATTATATCTCAAAGGTCTGAGCATATCAGTGGCATTTCCAAAGCAAAGTCATTTATTCTCAGGGAACGACTTATACTTTGGGGAACTCCAGCTCAAGGAGATAGAATTTTATTTGGAGGAAGAAATGCACTGTGTCAAAACTGGAAAAATTAAATTGGCTCCTCTGATTTTATTTGAAGCTATCTGATCTGTAAGACATATCTAAGAGAGTCAAGCTGCTCTCCTGGTTTGCATTCTGCAGTCATGCATTTCTATTGCATTTGCTATCTCCTCCTGGGTGTCGACTAGCTACCAGCTAATATATATCCTAGAAACAAAAGCAAGATGGTATGTCTGCAAGAAAAAGCCTCGAGCGAATCTCCACAGACACAGGCCAGGTTCACTGATCACACTGATTTGAAAATCAAACATTTCATCTTGAAAAAAGAATCAAGCCATGTCATTAAATCTGGCACTTAATCAATCACCAGACCCTTGATGTTTTGCACAGCTACGATGACTTCCATACAAGTATGCATTTAATGGAACATTTATCACTAATAACAAGCATAGTGGTAGCTGTGGGGGGAAAATCAACAAATAGATGTGACGTGGAAAAAGGTTTTCCCATTAACCCACACAGTACCCCATCTGTCTCTCGCCTGGTCTTGAACTGCTCTCTACATCTCTCTTTACAGTTTGTCCAGACTGAATTTCTTTCCATGGTACCCCACTTTTTCCATTTCAAATGTTTCACCTCTACTTCTTGCTCCAGGCAAATTCCTGCTCCTTTGCTGATGGTCATTGTTCACAGCACAGAAGCTCCATGAAGGCAGGGACCTTTGTGCACAACAGGATGGTTGACATTTAAGAAGGAGGCAATCAATATGTGATCAATTATTATCACCCTGGTTCCACGAATTAGTAGCTGAGTGATCCCAGCCAAGTTGCATGTTCTCATTGCCTCCATTTCCTCATCTGTAAAGTGGGGGAGAATAATCCTTATAGGATAAGTGAGAATTAAAAGAGGTAAAGTGCTAAATACAGACCTTGGCTTATGTAAATACTGGAGAGATGCTACTGCTATTATTTAGTAGAATTTTTCGGAAGTCTTTCGAAGATGTAACAAGAAACTGAGGCTGGCCTTCAAGAAGAGCCAAAAGCAACTTTCAACAATGCTGCCAAGAGCCACTGAGTGAACTTGGAAGTGGAGCCTTCCTTAGACAAATCTTCCAATGAGACAGCAGATTCTGAACACTTTGGTTATAGCTCTGTGAGTGCCCATCAAGCACAGAATATAGCTAAGAAATGCCCAGATTCCTGAGCAGGGAAACTGTGAGATAATCAATGCTTCTTGTTTCAAGTCACTAAGTTTTGAGACAATTTTTCATGCAGCAATAGATAATGAGTACCGTTTTCCCCAGCACCTACCACTACCATATATGCACTTGTTTACTGATTACTTGTTTAGTGGCTATCGTGGGTATGGCAATCGGAGCTTCTTGAGATCAGGGGCCTTTTCTTGTTTAGAGGCCTTATCTCTCTGCCTGGGAGATAAAATTCACTGCCTGGGACATCATAGCTATGTAACAATTAGTCATATTATAACACAATTAGCCCATTATTACATAAATATGATTACATATTATTGCATAATATTGATTCCAATTATTACATGACAAATAACATGTTTTATATACAGTATGTTTATATACTATTATATAAATATACAATTATATATAATATATAAAAAATAATGAATAGAGTGGTATACCTGTAACTGTTTAAGAATAGATTCTCCTGATTTGTACTGCTGTCAATTTTGGTGGTTTAACTACTCCTACCATAGCTGATTGCAAGCTACCCAGATGATTTCACTCCAAAAGCACGTAGTTGGAAACAGAGACACCAGTTGGCTATTGTGAGCCAGTGAGAATGGGCTCCAGCACATACATTCTGCTTTAGGAGTCAAGGAAAGCTGTAAGAAGGCATTTTTGTTAACAAATCCCTTTGTAGTCTAACATTTAAGGTATCGTTAATGAGAAACATTAACATGAGCTACATAGCAAAGATGTAATGGAATTCATTCATTCATTTCCTCTTTAGCTTTGCCCAGATCAGCTGGGCATCCCAAGAGTCCTTGCAATATGGAGCCTAAACAGGGACCACATTCTTCCCTGGGCTGGCTGCACCTGACACCTGGTCTATAAATATTGCAAAAGATTGGTGAAAACACTATCTGAAGCAGAGTGAGTTGTTGTCTGTCTGGAGTTTGATTTAACCACTCTGGCCACATAACACTGGGAATAGGTAGTCCATAAATCCAGCAGGAACCGCTTACACATCCTCATAAAATGTGCCTTATTCCCACTGCAGAGGTCGAGCGATGTTCTTCTATCTTCCCAGGCAGCAGGGTGAGCCTGGTTTGACTTGTGTTTGTCTTTAGGCCTCTTTTCACCTTGCCTCTCAGTACGAATGTGAACATTCACATTCTTGGCTGTCACCTGTTGTTTTTTTTATTTTTTATTTATTTATTTTTGCATTCCTGGCTGGGGCTGGTGGGCAAGAAGGCAGCGCTCATTTCCCCAGATTTACTGGCTGCGACAAAGCTGGCAGGGTGGAGGAGCAGCAGGGGAAATAAACACTGTCTCTTAGACATATGTGGCTGGAATAACCTAAATGATAGATTTGAGGTTGAGGGACACCAAAATCAAATAAAACATTTCCAGGCAACATGTGCATCTTCTGCTGCTACTGATGAGTTACAGTAAATAAACTGCCAATGGCGTTCCTAGCACCCCTGGAAAAAGCATCTCCTGTAGGCTCAAGGTGGCAAATACTTGACATTCAGTGTGAGTTCACCGAAACATTTATTTAGTGTCTATTAGACCCAAATAACTGCTAGGATGTGATGAATGATACAGACTCTGCTTTTGGTGCATTTCTGGTCCAGAGAGATGAACAAAAGCAAGTATGTAAGGTCAGATGAGATAAGTGTTATCAGAATGGTATTAATACCAATTAAGGTTTACATGAAGGGTGTCAGAATGTGGGGTGCTCAGAAAAGCTATATGGAGCTTATTTAATTCATCAAACATTGAGCACTTACTGTGTGCTAGGCATTGTGTGGGATGGTGCAAATAAGTAACAGGAATCAAGTCCCATGGGAGAGAACAACACCGTGATGAGCTCAGCACAATGAGATGGGGTAAGCACAGAGTTCTGTGGAATTACAAAGGAGAAGCCAGTTGACCTAGACATTATAGGTGGAGAGGTGGAGGCTGGAAGAGATTAAGCAGTGATTCCTGCAGAAGGGCATATCCTACCATAGGATTAGAGATGGGGTCTTGGACTGAAAGTCAAATTCTATGGAAGAAGGTGGGAGACCTTTAATCCCTAAACTCTATTAAATGTCGTCATTGAATAAGAAAGGAAGGCTGATTCTGGTTCTGTTCAGGACACCAAAGGGACAAGAAAAAGTATGCTCTCGACCTTCAAGGAAGCCACGGCTTGGGTGAAGATAAAAGATATGTAAGTGGCTCCCCAGGGCAGCAGGCGGCCTGTGCTAAGTTAGCTGTCTACTAACTGGGAGTGCTTTGGTGGCTTTTCAGTGGCTTCAGGTTAATGTAAGACTGCAGCTGAGCTTTGAAGGATGGGTGTGAGGGGAGAGAATTCAGAGAAGGAAGAAGGGCCTGGGAATAAGAGTGGAGACATCAGGCTGAGACAGGGCCACCAGCGTGCCTGGAGTCAAGGTTTGTGAGATGAAGAGACACAAGTTCTCAAAAGGACTTTCGAGGCCTTCTTGTCCTACCCTACCTTCAAGGAACTCACAATGGGAGGAAACAGAATGAATCCCAGGAGCACATGGCTGGTTAGGAGCAGAACGGAACAGGCTAATCTGTTAGATTCAGACAAGAAAGTACAGATTGTAACACTGAAGTAAAATAAAATGTAATTGAGATGCTCAATCTACAGTTTGCCACATTAGCTTTTGTTTTCTAGACTTGGGCCCTGACACAGCAACGTTATGCCTGGTACATAGCAGGTACCTAAGGCATAGAGTCAGAGTCACTGCTTCTTGAAAGTGCTTGTGCCAGCTGGCTGCGGTGGCTCATGCCTGTAATCCCAGCACTTTGGGAGGAAGAGGCAGGTGGATCATGAAGTCAGGAGTTCAAGATCAGCGTGGCCAACATGGTGAAGCCCCATCTCTACTAAACATACAAAAATTAGCTGGGTGTGGTGGCGGGTGCCTGTAATCCCAACTACTCAGGAGGCTGAGGCAGGAGGATCACTTGAAACCGGAAGGTGGAGATTTCAGTGAGCCAAGATTATGCCACTGCACTCCAGCCTGGGCAACAAGAGCGAAACTCCCTCTCAAAAAAAAAAAAAAAAAAAAAAGAATCCCCTGGTGGGTGTACTAAAACACAGATTGACAGCCCACCTGCAGCATTTATGATTCAGAAGGTTCAGGGCAGGGCCAAAGCATCTGAATTTCTCACAAGTTTCTTGGAGATGCTGATGTCGTTGATTTAGGGGCACACTTCGGTTAGCATTGTTCTGAATGAACGTATGACTCAATGCAGGTCAAGATGTACCTTAGATGTTTTACTTTAAAACTCACCCATTTATGATGCAATTTAAGTGAAAAATGAAAATCATAGTTTTCCAAAAGTTCTCTTTGAAACTTTCTTTTTTTTACATCTGTTTCTAGAAAAAACAGACTCTCTCTAAGACACCAAACAGCATCTCGCCTGCTTTCAATCTTGTTATGGATGTCTCCATTGAATGCTCTCCCTTATCCTCCATGGGCCAATATCAGAACGCATCTTCCCTACAACCTGGCCCTTCTTCCCGGAGGGATCATCTCCAGCGGGCCCCTGGGAGTGTCTGCAGCAATTCCCTCTTTCTTACCTCAAACAACTGCACATCCAGTGCTCCTGATCTTACCTCCCCTTCCTCTCGAGTCCGTCCTCTTTTCGCCATCACCCCTGTGTGCACATGACATCAAGCCCCCATCTCTTCTTCCTTGACTTATGCAACAGCTTCCAGGTTGGTCCCCCTGCTTTCTTCTATGCCTCTCTCCACCCCAAAGCCATACAGAGCGAGCTATCCAGCTACCATCTGACCAAGGACTCTCCTTAAAACCCTTCAGCGGCTACAGGATAATGTCTTAGTTTTTCAAGCACGAAAGACACACTCTTCATGGCCTCATCTGTTTGTTCTCCTCACTGAGAGTTATATTCTGTAAAGCTGAGCTATTTGTAATTCATACCTTCTTAGGCTTTTTTCACTCGCCTGCATCTCTGCAGCTTGGTTCATGCTGCACCCCCTGCCCTCCCTGCACATTTCCCGCCCCCACCTCCTAAGCCCCAGGAAACAATCACTTATCCTTTGAAACCTTGCTTGAAGGTTGCCTCCATCATGAAGCTTTGTCTTCGCAGTCACTCCTTCCTTCTCTGCATTAGCCCTGGCTGTATGTCATGGTGAGTGTTTGTCTCTTGGTTGAGTTAATGACATTGCATATCAATTTTCCCTTCACACGTCTGTCCTGTGATTATGCTGTAAGATGCTCAATGTCAGGTTTGTGTATCAAGCACAATGGAACTGAGCTGTAAATGCCACCAGGCTTTTGGATCTAGAAGCTCTTGTATCTTCTATGGCAGACAGAATAACATCTATCAAAGATGGCCATGTTCTAATTCCTGGAACCTGTGAATATTTTACCTTAGGTGGCACAAGAGGCTTTGTTAAGGATCTTGAAACGGGGAGACCACCCTGGAAAACTGAATGGGCCCAATGTGATCATGAGAGTCCTCATGAGAGGGAGGCAGAAACATCAGTGTCAGGGGGAGTAGATGGGTGATGGAAGCAGAGAGGATGGTGTGGGGGGAGTGGGAGAGGGAAAGGGAGGGAGGAGGGAGGGAGACAGAGAGAAAGAGGGAGGGGGAGAGGGGAAGAAGTGAGGGAGAGGGGGAGGGAGGGGGAGGGGAAGGGAGGAGGAGTAGGGGGAAAGAGGAGAAGAGGCAGGGGGATGAGGAGAGACACTACACTGCTGGCCTTAAGATGGAGGAAGAGGCCATTAGCCAAGGAATGCCAGTGGCCTTTAGAAGACGGAAAAAGCAAGAAAATGGATTCTCCCCTGGGGCCCTCACAAATAATCCAGACCTGCTGACACCTCGGTTTCGGCCCAGTGAGACTTATTTTGGACTTCTGACTTCTAGCTCTGTAGGATAATACACTGTGCTGCTGTCTGCCACGGATTTTGTGGTCATTTGTTATGGAAGCCACAGGAAACCAGTACACCTTCTCTGGGGGGTGACCGCTGAGTTTCCTGGAACACTGAGATGCCCAGAAGCCTCCTGGCTCCACGTGGTGTGTGGCCTCACCAGCCGCGCCTCATTCCTCGCCCACTTGCCAGCTTCACAGGGGGCCTGCCTGCCCAGGATGACATCCTCTGTCATTTCTCTGGAAAATATTTCCATTTCAATCCTTTGAAGTGTGATGTCAACCAGACCTTTTCCTGCAAAACCTGTCTAGTGGGAAGATGAATGTCCTGCCATCTACAAAGTGGTAAATATCAAATACCAGAGAAGCTTCTCTTCGGTGCCTGTGGTTTCCAATGTGTCAGTCATTTTCTAAGTATTTATTACAGCCCTGGTGAGGGCAAGGATTCTGTCTTTAACTTATTTCTGCCATAGCCCCAGTGCCTTGCCCCTTGAGACACTGAGGTCCCAAGACACTGCCTGTATGTGGTCATTGGGTTATAGTCTTTGAAAACAAGTTGAACTTATTCTAAATCACCTGGGGGAAAAATCACACAAACTAGTTCATTCTCAGGCACTCTCAGTAAATGTTCAATGAATGAGTAAATCAAGAAATGGTTATGTTGACCACCACACAGCAAATTTGGCCTCAGGTTGCTCTTATGGTCTGCAGATGTTACAGGTTCAAAGGCAGGCATGGGCAATGTTAGACAGGCTGAATCAGTCTCTAGAAAGCCTGGTTTTGTGGGGCGTGGCAGGGTAATGAGGCTTTGGCTGTCCAAGAGTGTGCAGGGAAGGTCCTTCTCCTTTGGAGAGTGTCTATGCAGAGGGAGGCTGTGGTTGCTTTGGAGCTGATGGGTTGGGCTCTTTTCCACCTTGAGGCAGATGCCCCACTGGCTGGTCCCAGCCCCAGGCTCAGCCCTAGGCCAGCCACACATCTCCAGGTGTATGGGATGGAAGGAGGGATGTTATGGTATGACAACTGGGTCCTCATGTGGTAAGGTTTGGACGGAAATAACCTTTCAAAAAAAAAAAAAAGAAAAAAAAGAGGTACAAGGGAATATTGCTCAGATAAATCTCAACAAAGCCAGCTGGGGGCTGTCTCCAATGACCCTGGGGGGCCATATTTACCACCGTGTAAAACTAGGAAACTGCTATTCCTGTCATTCGCCAAGCACTCTCCAAAAGCAAATAGCTTTCCTTGGGTTTCAATTTATTACCATCTAAAATGTCATTCTCTGTATGGGTAATAAAAGATTATACGTTTTATGGTGGCTCCATATGTTAAGATTTTACAAAATCTGTTATTAAATGATCTACGTGGAATCTAAATGAATCTTACCAGGTTACATGAAATAGCAAGGTGATTCTTTTTCTTTTTTCTTCCCCAAATCAAGTGCAGTTAGAAGGGCGGCACTCTCTGTATATTTTCTAATCACACAGCAGAAGGTAATGCTTTTAAGGTCAGGCTAAAAATTGCGTTCTGCTGTGTAATCGGCTCCACAAAGTTACATACTGGTCAAAATGTCCAGAAAATTCAATTACTGACTCCCAGTGACAGAAGCACAGGAGCTCACCAAGGGGTTGGTGGATGTTTCTAAAATTAGGTTTTAAATGCCTACGAATTGCAGCCATTCCAGCTTTACAACCTTTGCCTAACATCAGTCCTTTGCATGTTAATGGTCCCTGCCCACTAATTTCAGACATTTAATCAGCACCACATCCTCCCCTTAGAAAAATGCAATCAAAGTTGGCTTCGCTGAGCCTGATTCATCCTCCGTTCCCTAGAACCTGTTCCCATTCAGATGTGATCTCCTAATCAAATTTTGCCATGCAGGGTTACTTTTAATCAGCATTATCCGTGGTCTCTTAAGTCAAATGCATTTTCGTGCAAAGCTGACTTTGGTTTAGAGTTCTATTGCTGGCCATAATTCCAGGTAGCTTTAGAAACAAAAAGAGCCCACTGAGAGAGTAATAAATCAGCAAATGACACCCACCCACTCTAGCCATGGACAGGAAAGCAATTTGAGACATGGCCTTTCTGCTGTCATTGGGTTATACTTTTTGAAAATAAATTGAACTAATTCTAAATCATCTGAGGGAAAAAAATCACACAAGATGGATTCCAATTACACCACAGCTGTTGTCCAAAAGCTGATTCGTAGACCACGGAGAAAAGGCAGTGAGAACAACCTGGCCACGGATTATTTTGGAAGGCTCCCCCGGTGATTTTATGCCTGGTATAGTCAGCTTCTCTGACCACCTTTCTTCAGCATTATTTGCACAAGATGCCTAACGGACTGCCCTGACCTGCTCCCATGAGGCAGACCTTTTCTGATCTGGGCTCCATCAGTCATTTTGTTCTTGAAATTGCATTGGCTCTGCTGACAAGGGCTAAGCCTATTAACAGCCTGGAACGTTAGCAGAGCAAGGAACAAGAAATCAAATGTTACGACTTAACATTTGGTCTTGCCCTTCTCGGCTCAGACTCCCAGACAGACAGGATGTTGATAAAGACAAGTGTGCTCTTCTTTGCCAATAATAAAACCCATAAACATACCCTTGGAGGGCTCCTTTTCATTTTATTTATTTATTTATTTTTTTGCCAAAAAGCCAAAAATTTATTTTAAGAGTAATTGCTAATTTACACTTTGTGTATATACTTAGGTGGAATGCAGAATTCATTTGTTAAAATACCATTACAATTATACTAAATGCAAAATTATCATATATTAAGGCTGTGGAAGTATCAAGCATCTCCACTTATTATTTTATGTTCTATATATTGCTTGTTACTGACAAATTGATATTTACTATATTCATATAAATCACTTCTCATATAGAGTATATTTTCTCAAAACATGATGTCATCATATGTTATATAACAGCTCTAGACTAAAAGTATTTTGCAATAAGCAATACAATTATCACTTCATCATTCTTTATCAAGAGATTGGTGTTTCTCATTAAATTTCTCATTTAAGTCACAAGTAATATCAGATTAGCAATAATAACAACAAACCATCTTACTTGGGAATGTACTTATTTTTTAATTCTTGGAAAATATGTGCAGATATCTTTATTAAAAATAACAATAAACGGAGTCTCTGCCGTTCCTCCGCCCCTCCTCCAGAGCCATTTTCAAAGTGGAGGGGAATTGAACTCAATCGCCCTCTCTCTGGGAGGAAATCTCAGTGCCTCAGTGCCCTGTGCCGGTGGGAAGAAAAACCTCAGCTGTGGGTGCAAACACACATGTGTGCATCACGCTCCCTTGTGGTTCTAGCCCCAAGTTGTGGACCTTCCTGCTCCAGTCCACAGGTAGTCATAGCTTGCCAGTTCATCAGGGCTCCACTCAGACATGCTGTCATTATAATAATCATGGCTACGTGCACGGAGCACTTACTACATGTTGGAAATAGTATTCAACCCTTTAGGTGGGTTACCTTAGTTGGTCTTCAAGATAACCCTGTGAAGTTGCTATGGTTGCTGTGTTCATTGTGCAGTTGAGGATTCTTTTGTCCTGGGACACATAGCTCCTATGTGGGGGCACTGGGATAGGAACCAAACCTCTTGGGTCTGTACCTTATACTCTCAACTGCTACACCCTGGAGCATACACAGTGCTACTCTTCGCCTCCCCAGTAGCCAAAACCCCTGTTGGTACTAGTCCAAAGATTCCACGTGGGAGCCCATTTCCCAGCTCTTTCCACCAGCCTTGTATGGGTTGGGCTAGGAGAATGATAAGTTTTTTTTTTTTTTGGTAGGTTGCCACTCACGGCAGCTCTTTAAGCAATCTCCGCCAAGTCTCTAAGGGTCAGCCTTCTTCTTGGAGATCCTGCTTATTCCTCCAGCTTTGGTTCCACTCACCCCTGTGGACTCTGACAGCTTCCATTACCAACTGTCTCCTAATTCTCAGATCTACACTTCTAACTGCTTGTTGAACATTTTCAGCTGAACGTGTCATGAGCTCTGCAAATACAGCACGGCCCAAAGCAAACTCAGCGGCTCCGCAGACAAGCACAGTCCTTCCCTGTTCTGGTAGATGCATCAAAACTGGGACCCCCTTGTGTCGAGCCTCCTCTCCTACCCCCACTGCACAGAGTGTCACTGATTTCCTTCTCCAAACAGACTCTCACACGACTCCATGCTCCTTATCCCCACTGCCCTTGCCTTAGTTTGGGTTACTGTCATGTCTTACTTTGCCATAGCCTGACATAAGGAGAATATAAATTTGGAGTGATCTGGGAAGTAGTTATAGAGTACAGGAAGGTGGAAGAAGGTCCCAGGTTACCAGCATCATGCTGTTCAGGAAGGGAAGGCCACCCATGCCAGCTTAGGGTATGGCACACAGGAAGCCACCAGAGACACGTGTCTGCAGCAATTCAAATCAAAGTCTTGGCTCTGGAGCATCTGATATAGTTTGGATATTTGTCCCCACCAAATCTCATGTTGAATTGTAATCGCCAGTGTTGGAAGTGGGGCCTGGTGGGAGGTGTTTTGATCCTGGGGCGGAGATTTCATGGTTTGGTGCCATCCCCATAGTAGTGAGTGAGTTCTCCTAAGACCTGGTTGTTTGACACCTCCCCCTATCTCTTGCTTCTGTTTTTGCCATGTGACGTGCCCACTCCCACTTTGCCCTCCGCCGTGATTGTAAGCTTTCTGAGGCCTCATCAGAAGCAAAGCAGATGACCGGCACCATGCTTCCTGCACAACCTGCAGAACCATGGGCCAATTAAACCTGTTTTCTTTATAAATTATCCAGTCTCAGGTATTTTTTGTAGTAATGCAAGAATAGCCTAATACAGTGTCTCAGCATCATAACACTACATCCTACAGAAGCCCCTGGACACTATCGAGGGATCATGTGGGTGGTCCACTCACTTTTGCCTTTCTTCACAGATGCTGTTCCCTTTGCCCAGAATGCAATTCTCTACATTCAGATGCAGCCAAGTCCTGCTGTTCCCAAATGACCACCTCAGGGGTCACTTTCTCTTTGAAGCCTTTACTAAAAATTCCAGGGTAGAAAGACTGCAGAGCTCTTGACACAGTTCCCTTGTAGCATATATTACATCGTGTCCCAATAAACCATAGATAGTTCTCTGTCCCTTCCACTCTGCTATGAGGTGCTTGGAAGCAAAAACCATGCTTTTTTAAATTTTTGAGACGGAGTCTTGCTCTGTTGCCCAGGCTGGAGTGCAGTGGCGCGATCTCAGCTCACTGCAAGCTCCGCCTCCCGGGTTCACGCCATTCTCCTACCTCAGCCTCCCAAGTAGCTGGGACTACAGACATCTGCCACTACGCCCGGCTAATTTTTTTTGTATTTTTAGTAGAGATGGGGTTTCACCATGTTAGCCAGGATGGTCTCGATCTCCTGACCTCGTGATCCGCCCACCTTGGCCTCCCAAAGTGCTGGGATTACAGGCGTGAGCCACCGTGCCCAGCCAGAAACCATGCTTTAACTCTTTGATTCTGCTCGCTTATGGCATAGTGAAAACAGCAAGGACTTTAAGCCAAAATAAGGATACAAATCTCAGCTTTGCTTTTATTTTTTTTATTTTTGTTTATGTATTTATTTCTTTGAGACAGAGTCTTGCTCTGTCATCCAGGCTGGAGTGCTGTGGTATGATCTCAGCTCACTGCAACCTCTCCGTCGTGGGCTCAAGTGATTCTCCTGCCTCAGCCTCTGGAGTAGCTAGGTCTACAGGCTCATGCCACCATGCCCGGCTATTTTTTTTTTTTTTTTTTTGTATTTTTAGTAGAGATGGAGTTTCACCATGTTGACCAGGCTGGTCTCAAACTCCTGACCTCAGGTGATCTGCCCACCTTGGCCTCCCAAAGTGCTGGGATTATAGGCATGAGCCACCAAATCACACTCTTTGATGCCCACACGTCCTGGTTCTGCAAAACAAAGTGATCTTACCTTCCCTCCATCACTATTATGAGGATAAAATGGGATAATCCCTATACATCGTTGACCATGTGACCTGGTGCACAGAATAAAATCAGCAAGTGGAAGCTATTACAGTTAAAACTACAGAATAGATGTGCAATAAATCCTGGACAGAGATATGAGCTTTAAAATCAAAGGAACTAAGAATGGTAGCTCCTCAAAGTGAAGTGAGTGCTATCTCCACGGGCTTGTATGTGTTGAATGGTGGTCACCCAAAATATATGTCCAACTCCTAACCCCCAGTACCTGGAAATGTGATCTTATTTGGAAAAATGGGTCTCTGCAGATGTAATTAAGTTAAAGATCTGGAGATGAGATGATTTTGGATTAGCTGGGTGTGCCCTAAATCTACAAGTGTCCTTATAGGAGACAGAAGATGAGAAGACACAGGGAGAAGGGCCCCTGAAGGTGGAAGCAGAGACTGGAGCTTTGCAGCTGGGAACTAAGGAACTGGGGCCTCTAGATGCTGGCAGAAGCAGATGGGATCCTCCCTGGGACCACGAGAGACAGCAAGGCCTACCAACACTTTGATTTTGGACTTCAGGGCTCTAGGACTGTCAATAAACTGAATAAATTTCAATTGTTGTTTGCCCTCTGGTTGGTGGTGATTTGTTTCAGGATCCCTAGGAAATTAACGCACATGGTTAAATGCAAACTCCACCAATGGCCATTCTGCTCAGTGGATGGACCATGCCTCTTAGAGTTCAGGCTGAAAGTCCAACTGGGCCAACACGGTTGATTGGAGTCTGCTTAAGGTCCTCAGCAATTTTACATTTTCAAGAGAGCTCAGTCTTCAGGAAGCTCTGTCAACTCTGAGCTCCATTTCCACTGGCCTTCAGCACATGGTCTTATGTTATTTGTGGCTCTTTGCAGTGGTTTGCGTAAATGTCCCACGGCTGGGAAGTGAATGTCTCCACTCCTGAGAGACCTGGCCGCTCAGGCTCCTGTGTGTCCTGACAACCCTTATGGGCAGCAGCCTCAGAACAGTGGGTGGGCTGGGAAGGATCCATTTATCCCTCCATGGGAAGCCTGCTTTGCCTTCTCTACATCTTTTACTTTTTTTTCTACTAGAAACATGTGTGATTTGCATAATAAGGCAGTACCTTAAATTTTGAAAGGCACAGTGTCTAAACAAACAAAAAACCCCTCAAAACAAACAAAAAAAACCTCTCCAAAGGGATGCTGCTAGCATTAGGTCTAGACCCTTAAAACATATATATTTTTTCATTCCTTTAAATTGTCTTATGGGCCTGGTGGAAAAAAAAGTATTAAGCCGAGTGTTGTGTAACCCAGAAACATCTGCGTAAAGCAAGACCAACTTCAGCCCAGCACTGCCCTGCAGAAGTAGTCTGATCAGCCTAAAATGCTGGGAGCAGCCCTCACAGAGCCAAGGATCCTGGGACCCTGCTACTCTTTTTCCCTTACACCCTGCTAACCACCCCCCTGACAACCCTGTGTTCAGGAGAGAAACTCAAGGCTCAGAGAGGGGTCATCCATTCATTCCACAAACATTCACCCACCCAGGACCAGGCATTCTTTTAGCCAGTGTGGACAGAGTCACAGATAAGGTCACAAAGATGCCCTCATCCTAGAGCCTGCATCCTGGATGAGCAGAATGATTGTAAAGAAGATCAACAGTGGTATGCACTAAGGAGGAGATGAAATAAAAAGGGAGATAGTTCTAGGGTGGAGGCTCAGTTTTCTTTTATTATTTATTTATTTATTGAGACAGGGTCTTGCTGTGTTACCCAGGCTGGAGTGCAATGGCATGATTTTGGCTCACTGCAGCCTTGAACTCTTGGGCTCAAGTGATCCTCCCACCTCAGCCTCCCTAGCAGCTGGGGACTACAAGGGCATACCCCTAACGCCTGGATAATTTTTGCATTTTGTTATAGAGACGGGATTTCACCATGTTGACTAGGTTGGTCTCAAACTCCTGGACTCAAACAACCCACTGCCTTGGCCTCCCAAAGTGCTGGGATTACAGGTGTGAGCCACTGTGCCTGGCCAGGCTCTGTTTTAAATAGTGTGGCCTGAGAAAGCTTCATTGGAATAAAGTCATGAAAGGAGTAAGGAGGAGATGTGGATATTTTGGAGGAGAAACTTTCAGACAAAGGAGCTAGCAAGTGCAAAAGTCTTGAGGCAGGAGCATGTGGTAAGAATATTTAAGTCTGAAATATTAAATAACCACTGAAAGTCACCCTTGGTTCTTGATGACTAATTTCTGACATTCTATCAATGTTTAAGGAAGAGTAGCTGTTTAAAACAGGGGTAAATACTGAGGCTGTACTCAGGGATAAATGACTCAACTGTCAGCTTTGGAAGGGCAGAGACCATACCTGCTTTCCAAATGCCCACGTGCATTGGTTGGATCAATGAACAAATGCAGTAATGATTTTGTAAAAGAGAAAAGATCTTCATTATTTCAAAGTAAATAAAAAGCACATTTCCTTCCATGCCAGCTGAAATACAATCTGCCCAAATTTCATTATAGATGCAAAACCAAAGGCTAGGATTCTAACAACATAAAAGCATTTTAAAAATAAACAGAATAAATGGCACCATCTATGGGTAATGCATCTTTCTTTCTTTTATAAATATTAACTCCCACAAATAGAGATCTGTTATGTAACAAAGATGCTAAGTATTGCTCTTCTGCTCAGCAACCAACCAAACATTTGGCCGTTCTCAACTTTCTACTTACAATTAACTCCAACAGCATGGAAATTTTAATAAGAACAAATAAAAGAAGTAAAATAATGGACTTATTAGAAATGAACAGGCTGGGTGTGTTGGTGCAGGCCTGTAATACCAGCACTTTGGGAGGCCGAGGCGGGCAGATTCACCTGAGCTCAGGAGTTCAAGACCAACCTAGGCAACACAGCAAAACCCTGTCTCTACAAAGAAATATAAAAATAAGCCAGGGCATGGTAGCACATGCCTGTAGTCTCAGCTACTTGGGAGGCTAAGGTGGGAGGATTGCTTGAGCTCAGGAGTTTGAGGCTGCAGTAATCTGAGATGACACCACTGCACTATAGCCCAGGTGGCAGATGGAGACCCTGACCTGACTTAAAAGAGAGAGAGAGAGAGAGAGAGAGAAATGAACAGAAATGAAAACTGGGTGCTGAGTTACCTTGATCTTAGATTCTTAGATTTTGGACCTTCCTGGACCAATTTAATCAACTACTAAGTTGATCAATTCTACCGCCTCAATTTGCTCACACCTGTCTTCTTTCTATTCTCACTACCTCTCCTGTAGGTCAGGCCACAAAAAATAGCCCCAGTGGTTCCATAGCATCACCTCATGCACATATTCATTAAAATGATCTTGCTGACACTCAATGCCAATCACTCTGCTATACTTCTCTACAACCTCCCATGACTCCCTATTGCTACCAGGATACCATTTAAACTCTGTGGACAGCACCATAGGCCCTTGGAAATCTGTCCCCCTCTGCCTGCATTTCCTCCCACTCCTCCCCTCATCCATTATCTATCAGCAGTACTTAATTCCTGGCCGTAGTTAGCCAAACATGCCATGCTCTCTCTACTTCTGAGCCTTTGCAAACACCATTCCCTTTGCCTGGGACAGCCTCCATCCGGGTGTCTCCCAGGTAAGCACATGCTCATAGTTTAAGCGTCAGCTCAAATGTTACTCCCCTGTGAAGCCTGCCCTAATTTGTCCCTGTCTAACTGGGAGTCCAGTTTTTTGCCCCCACACTGTGTCATACCCATGCCGACATTTAACATAATATCTGACTTATCACAATGGCACATGTGGTTGCCTGTGTCCTGTGAGCATATCAAGGGCTGTGACTCCATTCACATCAGTACAGCTCCAGGGATGACAGGTGCTGAATACATACTTGTGAATGAAATAAATGATTGATATGGTTTGGATTTGGGTCACCGTCCAAATCTCATGTCGAATTGTAATCCCCAATGTGGGAGAAGGAACCTGGTGGGAGATGACTGGATCAAGGGGGTGGATTTACCCCTTGCTGGTCTCATGATAGTGAGCTCTTGTGAGATCTGGTTGTTTAAAAGTGTGCAGTGCCTCCCCCTTCTCTCTCTTCCTCCTTCTCCAGCAACGTAAGACATACCTGCTTCCCCTTCACCTTCTGCCATAATGGTAAGTTTCCTGAGGCCTCCCCAGCCATGCTTCCTGTACAGCTTGTGGAACTGTGAGCCAATTAAACCTCTTTTCTTTATATATTACCCAGTCTCAGGTATTTCTTTAGAGCAATATGAGAACAAACTAACACAATGACAGTGTAGGAAGTCAGCTTTAGGAGGGCTTTCCCTGGGGTGATTCACTCTCCCCTAGTCCAGCCAGGATCTCTGCCTCACTGAGGTGGTATCAGTGAGGTATAGTGGGCATGGAGTGGTCCTCAGGCCACAGTAGGTACAGCCCTGCTCCACTTCTTACTGTGGGCCTGGACAAATGACAACTTTCTCTGTGTTTATAACACTGTCTTTAAACATGGGAATTTTATCATTGACTTTGCAAGGTTGTCAGAAGGATTAAATAAGAGGAAACGTGCAAAATGCTTTTCATATCAGGAACAGACAGTAGGTGGAAAGCATTCAAAGATTGACTCTGCTACCAACTACCTGCACATGGGACTTTGGGGACGTTAACCTCACTAAGCCTCAGTTTGCAAATAGGGAGAATAATAGAATCTGCCTCACAGCGTTGTTGTGAGCCCTAATGAAATGATACACATATGATACCTAATAGTGAACATTTATTGAGCAGTTATTAATATTACTGTGTCCAATAGTCTCTCCTATTGTGCTAATTATTGCTCTGAATTGTGTCAGTCTGTAAGGTGTTTGAGGTTGGAGACCATCTATGTATTTTCATTGTCATATCTTTGACAGCAAGGGCACTGCTGGGCATACAGTATTAATAGATGCTCATTAAACATCAGTGGAGCCAATGCCTGAATGAATATTTACTGCCCTTAGTACCTCTCCAAACTGGACCTACCCTTGAAGGCTCAGCACAAGCTTCTCCTCCCCTCTTGCCTCCTATGGAATGTGACCTCTTCTGCTTTTGAACACTCATGACATTTGTGTGTCTCTCTTATTTGTGTTTCCCTGTATCATATTTCAGCCTGGGACCTTCCAGGGTTATTTAAATTTTAACCAGCCCTGTCCCCTTTAACAGAGCTACAAATCAGCCAGTGATTGACTGCCCGGTCTGTGCCCTGGAACCTTAAGTCCCAGCAAATTTTCCCATCCAGAAAAGCAGCCCATGGCTGTGAGAAATGGTCGATTTTACAGGATTTGAGCAAGTCAAGAATGACTAGACACTCTTCCTGCTTCAGGAATGGCTAGCCAGCGATGTATTTTCACAGAGGTACCATTTAAACAAACTCATAATACTCTGAGCAGAAGAATGTATTCAAATCCACCAAGCATAGCTCTTTGCAGCACTGAAGATTGCTGCTGTTTAAGCCAGAGGCACCCACATTAAATATAAATGCTTAGTAGGGGAATATTTAATGACATGGAAAATGTTTCTATTATATTGTTGAGAAGCAAAGGCAGGTTACGAAACTGTATGAAAAGTGAACTCTCATTTTTGTGAAAAAGGTATTTATGTATTAAAATATATAAATAGAGCAGGAGAATTATATACAGCAAGATATTAACAGCAATTATCTCTGGATGATGTAGTTATGCAATGTTCATTTTATCCTTTGTGTCCTTTCCTAATTTTCTAATTTTTTTTACAGTAAACACGTATTATTTAGTGGTCATAAAAGACTAAGTTTTATTATCAGAGCAAAATATAATGGTTAAGGGATTTTGGATGCATCTACGTGATTTTGAGGGGGATGTATCACAAGGTGCATCCATCACAGGGTGACGGATGTGGCCTTTCTACCCCTTTCTCCTCCTCAGCCCTCTGGGAAGCAGGGCAAACCCATGAGTCTCAGGCTTTGCTTAAAAGCTGACAACCATTCCCTGAACCAAGATGTGATGGCCATTAGTAATTCCAGTAGGGGCATCTGAGAGGACCTCATATTGCAACAGAAAGAAGGTGTTAAATAAAGAATGCAGACCCCTCACTGGCTCTTTAAATGTCAGCGTGCAGGTCTCAGCATTTATATCTCAGACATCCCCAGAGAGCTGGACCCAACAGCAGCTGGGGAGGGAACCAAGAATTCAAGTAAATGTTAATTAGCGCTGAGGTGTGACATGGGGGTCCTGAAAAGGCTGTGCTGGGAAACCTCATTTTTTTCCTATTCCTCTCTTCTTCCTTTAATGTGATCATCCATAAATCACGAAGGGGACTTGGTCAGTGGACACAAGAGGACAGGGGCTCTTTAACCCTTCCTATATGAAGACATCCATTATTCACAAGTGAGTCTGCGGTTATGACACCACCAAGTGGCCTGATGCTTGGATGGAAGTGAAAGCCCGCAGCCAATCAACAGACTGATTCCTGACCCCCAGGTATCCAGGGAGCTATAAATTAGTAATTGCATATGGGAGTCCTTGATTGTTTTGCCCACAAATGTCATCTAAATGCCTGTCACTGGACTTATTAGTTATTTAGTTGGTTAAAAATACAATGAAGTAGACATTACAAAGAAAGTGAAAAGACAACTTACAGAATGGAATAAAAATATTCAGCAAATTAAACATCTGATAAGGGTCTACTATCCAGAACATGTAGACAACATTTATAACTCAACAACAAAATTAAAATGTAGGCAAAATACTTGAATCAACATTTCTCCAAAGAAGATATACAAATCGCCAGTGAACGCAGGAAAAAATGCTCAATATCACCAATCATTAGATAAATGTAAGTCAAAACTATGAGATGGCATCTCATAGCCACTAGAATGGCTAGCATAAAAAACAGCAACAACAGAAAATAGCAAGGGCTGGGAGGGATGCGGAGAAACTAGAATTCTTGTGTACTGTTGGTTAGAATATAAAATGGTATCACTGCTATGTGTAATACCACATATGGTGCTAGTATGATGGTTCCTCAAAAAGTTAAACATAGAGCTACTACTTCTAGATATATACCCCAAAGAATTGGAAACAGGCACTCAAACAAATACATGTACGCACACGTTCATAAAACAGCACATTAGCCAGAAGGTAGAAACAGTGCCAAATGCCCATCAACAGATGAATGGATAAACAAAATGTGGTCTACCCATACAACAAAATATTATTCAGCCATAAAAAGGGATGAAATACTGATGCATGCTACAACATGGAAGAACCTTGAAAACATTATGCTAAGTGAAAAACTCCAGACACGAAAATGTCACAGATTGAATGAGTTCATTTATATGGAAGGTCCAGAATGCATAAATCCATAGAAACAGAAAGGAGGTTGTTTTTTGCCAGGGACTGGGGTCAGGGAGGAAGAAGGGGGAGAGGCTACTTAATGGCTCTGGAGTTTCCTTTTGGGATGATAAAGATATTTTAGGACCAGCTAGAGGTTGTGGATGCACAACAACGTGAATGTACTAAATGCCACTCAACTGGTCACTTTAACGTGGTTAGTTTCGTGTTATGTGAATTTTACATCAATTAATGTACTAAACACCACTGAATTGTTTACTTTAACATGGTTAAATTTATGTTATGTGAATTTTACATCAATTAAAAAAATACAATAAAGAGTACTATGTGCTAGTTTCTGGGGGTACAAAGGTGAGTGAAATAGTCCCGGACCTTGCTCTTACATAAACTGTAGCCCAGTGTGGGAGGCAGATATTAATCATATAAGTTTATGCTAAATTCTAATGGTGAAATGATAGCTGAAGAGGTTCGGGTGCAATGAAAGCACCTCCAAGAAGGACTTGAACGTCTCTCAGAGACCAGGAGGCTTCTCAAGGGATTGATGGTTGAGCCAAAATCTGACAGGAGGTTAAGAGGTAATGAGGACAATAGGATGGAGCAAGATGAAAAAATACTCCAGGTCATGAATAGCATGTGCAAAGGCCCTGGGATGGTCATGGTTGAAGATGGAAACCCCCGGGCTGGAGGGCAGAGAGGGAGGGAGATGTGGTGTGAGCAGGGGCTGGATGGAGATGGGTCAGATGGTGCTGGTCTTACAGATCTATGGACAGGCTCAGATTGGTCTCCTGAGAGGAACAGGATCCCTGCGGCGGTGATTTAACCAGGCAGTTGACTTGATAAGATTATTCTGGCTATAGTGTGGGACACTTCTTGTTTTTGTTTTTGTTTTTGTAACAGCTTTACTGAGATATAATTCACATACTGCACAATCCACCTATTTAAAGTGTACAATTCAATTGTTTTTAGCATATTTACAGAGTTGTGCAACCACCACCATAATTGATTTTAGAACATTTTCATCACCCCAAAGAAAAATTCCATACCCATCAGCAGTCACCACCTGCATTCATTTTCCATGGCTGCCGGAACAAAGTTCCACAAGCCAGGTGGCTTCAGCAACAAAAATACGTCATCTCACAGTGCTTCGTTCATTTTTATGGCCAAATAATATTCTATTGTATGGACAGGCCCATTTTGTTTACGAATTCATTAGTGGATGGGCGTTCGGGTTGTTCCCACTTTTTAGCTATTATCGTAATGTTGCTATTAATATTCATGTTCATGGTTTCTTTGTGGATGTGTGTTTTCATTTCTCTTGGGTATTACACATCGTTCCCTTTAGAAATTACTTTTCTTGGGCTGGAGTTTTAAAACTGGAGTTCATGGATATTGCAGGGAGTAAATTCTGGAGCCCTGTTGGCCCCAGAAGTTGTATGTGAAATTCTTGTTTCATAAAAGGTTGTTGTTACATGGGAATCTTAACAGGGCCTGGCATGACTTGGTCGTGATTCGCAAAGCTACCACTGAAGTGGGAGGGGAAGAGAAGGAACAGATCTGTTAAGACCCATAGTGAATCCCAGGCACGGAATGCCATCCTTGTGATGCAGATGAGGAAACTGAGCACGCAAGAGCTGCAGTGACTCACAGGTGTGTGGTTGGTAAGTGGTGAGGCCAAGATTTGAGCCTGGGTCTGATCTTAGAGCAGCAACTATAAGTGACACACCTAATCCAGACCCAGGTATTTGGTTCTCAGCCTGCAGTTACAGCTGCTTTGCCTCACCAGTGTTTTTGAGGCACAGGCTCGCAAGAGAACACCACCACCGAGGGCCTGGAGGGCTCTCCCTGCTTGGAGCTAGGTAGTCAAACATGTCAATAATCAGGCCGACCTTGAGGCTCTAGACTTTGAAGGCAAGTTCAAGAGCATGAGCACAGTTTCTAAGAATGGAGAGTGGGGTGCTCCCATCCGATGCAACAAGGGTGTACACTGAGACAAAAAATAATGATGACAATAGCAACATCAGCATAATGACAATATCTGCTGCCATATCCAGAGCATCTTCCATGACCCAGGCACTTATCTCTCTCATCTGAACCTCATGACAATGCTGCAGGGTCTGTTTCAGCAGCTGCCCATTTTGCAGCTGGGAAAATTGAGGGGCACAGCGCTTAAGGACTGTCTTGGGAAAACTGTGGCTTGGAGATACCTTTGTACCTCCAAGGGTATCTGGGAATCCTCATCTCCTCTTTAAATCCCGGGGACCCAATTTACTGAAATCTGGAGCAAGATGGTCCAGGCTTCCCTGTCCCAAGGCTCAGCACTGAGAACTGCCAAGATAATGGGACAGCTACCAATTAGCATGTATGTTGCTGTCACACAGCAGGTGTTCAATAGTTACCAAATAAATGAGTGTACTGATTTGACAAAGAACTACAGTAGTTAAGCAAGCCTGGACTTTTTGCCATTAAAGAATCTGCTGGGTGATAAGAAAAGAGTTACCTACATTTTAAAAATGCAGCCTCATTTACAAAACTTGGGCTTCCTTCTACCTTTGTTTTTTATTTTATTTTTAAAAATTTTAGCAATGTTACATTTCAGTTTATTTGGCAAATTGTATCAATTATGGCAACTGTGCATAGGCCCCTTTGTTAAGTAGGATCCCAAGGTTATATCTGGACTCAAAGGGCAAAGGTGCCGCCATTGATTAGTGATGTCTACTATGGGTACAAAAAAGGGCAGAGAGAACATGTATCACAATTGCTGGTCACTTGTCCTTCCTCTAGTAGTTTCCTTACCTTCCACAGGTTCAGTGGTCATCTCCATGCTGACAGACTGTCATTCTGGTTTTTTTGCTGAACGCATTGGCTTCCTGACCCACCACTGAATGGTGACTAGGCAGAACTGAGCCACACCCACCAGTACTAAACCTAAGGATCCAAATCATTTAAAATACACATAGTTTGGCTCTAGTTCACTTGTTGGAAGCCGCATAATCAGCTCCTAGGCATACTCCAATCTTCCTCCCTACCTCCCCAAATTCAATGATTCAAGGTTCTTTCAGTGTCTAAATCTTTTTTATTCTTTAAATTTCTCAGCAGCTCAGCAATGTGTCACTGCATTCTGCACAGTCATAAAAATAATATTAATGTTTCATGGTGTGAGACGATGTTCTTACTATATTCTGTGGATGAAAAATATTGAGTGTGTCAACATGTTCAAGGCCTAAAAAGAGAGCTTCATCACTCAGCCCATGCTCGCTGTAAGTACCGTATACATTTCAGTCCTTTATGTGTGAAACTTAATGAGTTTGGACTCTTGCCTCATTGGTCATACCACTAGGAAATAAAGCAAAATAAAAGGCATAACTTTCCCACATTTAAATTTTAAACGCATCAAATCCTTAAAACAAACCAAACAGAAATGATTACTGAAATTTATAGGAGAAATGATGGATGATTTGAGTTTCCAAAGCATATTTTGGGTCTGTTCCGAATTCTTCTAAATCACGAATGCCATGTTTGGCTATTATACATGTTCAATAGCTTTTCCTCTGCCCATGTCCCGGAAGTGGCCAGGAATAACATCAATTAACTGGTGAGCGAGGGCTAGAATATTCAATTCAATGGATCAGGGATTTATTTTGGGGCCGTATGGTGCCAGGCACTGTGCTCAGTACTGAGGACTTAAGAGGTGAACATGACACTGACAGTATATCCATCCAGGTGAGACGAGACAGTCCAGGAGGGAGAATAGCAGAGGAATGAAAGAGAGTTTTAGAAAGTGGAATAAAAGGCCAGGTCTGTGGCTCGTGCCTGTAATCCCAACACTTTGTGAGGCCAAGACGGGTAGATCACCTGAGGTCAGGAGTTCGAGACCAGCCTGACCAACATGATGAAACCCTGTCTCTTCCCAGCTACTCGAGAGGCTGAGGCATGAGAATAGCCTGAACCCGGGAGGCGGAGATTCGAGTGAGCTAAGATCACGCCATTGCACTCCAGCCTGGGCAACAATAGCGAAACTCCAACACACACACACACACACACACACACACACAAACACACACAGGAAAGTGGAATAAAAAATACCTAGTTATCAATTAGGGTTTTGATGATGACTGTAAAAATAAATAGCATCTACTGATCACTTAACGCATGTCAGCCTTTATGAGTTTTCTGGAAGTTATCCCTATTTGACTGTCACTGCATCCTGTGACATGGGTGTCACCATCTGACCCACTTCATAGATGAGAAAACTGAGGCTCAGAATGTTAAATGACTTTCCCTAGTTAGTCCAAAGGAAATGACAGAGCCAGGATCTGTCCCCATGCAGAGCGACTGCTAAGCTCTGTGGCCGGAGCGCACGTTTCATGTGAGGAGCGAGGGGAATGAGGCACCAGTTTGGTAGCTAGTTTCTAGCTCAGGCACCTAGCTGGATGGAATTGAGACAAACCATAGGATATGACCGAAAAGAAAATGCAGTTTGGGAATACAAGAGAGGGAGTAATTGAGGGGTGAGTTACAGTTGAGAAGGAAAAAGGGAGAATGAACTTTACCCCTGGTCCTCCTCAGGAGCAAACTGCCTGTGCTGGATTCTCAAGGCACATGCCAGCGTCACATTAAGGAGTGGCAGACCCAATATTTCTTGATTATCTGGTATGGTAAAAGTATATGGTCACCATTACCTAGGAGTACAAACTTGGGGCCTGTTATCTCGTGTTCAAGATCATTCTTTCAAATTTGCTTAAACTTAGATTCTGTTAGCCTAATTCAATACACAGATAATTTAAGGGATCAATATCTTATTGCTTTAAGGGCCAGTTTTTTTTTTCTTTTAAAGAAGTAAAAACTTGGCCCAACATCAAGCTGAGAGAAATGAAAAGAAGACTGTTAGAGCTTCTTCCAGGATGCAATTGTCAATTGTGTTTCTGTCAGCTACCTGTTCTCACTGTCCCTCATGTGACAACTTTCCATCTTTTGATTCTTTTGCAGATAAAACATGTAGGCTGCTTTCTCAGTAGTAAAATAAGGTAGAAAATCCATATGGAGCAAATTGGGTGAAGATTTCCACTGGGAAATTCTCCCTGATAGTCTGGTAATGACACAAAGTGAAAAGGACTTTTATGATGTTTGTGAAATATGTGCATGTCAACGGGGTCTGTTCTGGCTTTCTTTGGTGAGTGTGGTTCCCTCACGCTGGTGAGGAATGCAGCTCCTCTGCTTTTGAATGTTTAGCTGGAGGTGCTGGCCCTCGGGTGGCGCCAGAAGGTGTATGTATGTGTGTGTGTGTGTATATATATATATATATAAATATATATATATTTATATATATATATATAAATATATATATATATATTTATATATATAAATATATATAAATATATATATATATATTTATATATAAAAATATATATATTTATATATATAAAAATATATATATTTATATATATAAAAAAAATATATTTATATATATAAAAAAAATATATATTTATATATATAAAAATATATTTATATATATAAAAAAATATATATATTTATATATATAAAAATATATATATATTTATATATATAAAAATATATAAAAATATATATATATTTATATATATAAAAATATATATAAATATATAAAAATATATATAAATATATATAAAAGGATGAGTTATAAATATATAAATGTATAATATATAATTTATATATAAATATATAATTTATATAAAAATTATAAATTATAAAGTTTCATTTATAAGTTTATATAAATTATATAATTATATAATTTTTATATATTTATATAAAATATATAATTTATATAAATAATTTATATAAATATATAATAATTTATATAAACATAATTTATATATTATAAATACACAAATAATAAATTTGTATATATTTTATATATATATAAAAGGATGAGAAAGAATCTCTGGGAATACTAGGACGGACTTTGTCTCCTGCTGTTGAGCTCCCCAGCTGTCTTTTCCAGCGATTGCATACACCGTGCTAGTTCCTTCCCACAGCAGCTCAGTAAAGCAGCGAGGCTGTTCCATGCTAGACCATGAGTACAGTGAGGGCAGCAGTACGTGTTTTTCCTTGGCTTTGCCATTCTCACTGCCTCGTGCAGGAACATGATCAGAACTCAGAAAGGGTTGGGTTAAATGGCAGATAGAGACATCATCTTGTGGGGCAGACACACAGTCACATCCCTGAGACAAGTGTCATCAGAGACAAGGTCTGAGAGGTGGGGATTTTAGAAGGTGGGGTGAGCAGACAGAAAAGACCCCATGTGGCTCTTTTGCTAGTCCTCAAGGTGGTTTTGTGGCCACCAAGGGAAGTGGATACTCAGTTTGGCATCTACGATGCAAGACCTATGCTAATGAAATCAACAGCATGAGTTAGAATCCTGTGTGCTCAGGTTCCTTTGTTTTGCTTTCTGGCCAACAATAGAGCTTCTTCCTGTTTGGTAAGAAAACAGGGGCTACACAGGACCAGGGACCTAAGTCTGAGAAAGGGAGTGGATGATGATCAGTTTAAAACCACTGGCTCCTGGCTGGGCGTGGTGGCTTACTCCTGAAATCCCAGCATTTTGGGAGGCTGAGGCGGGCAAATCACGAGGTCAGGAGTTCGAGACCAACCTGGCCAATATGGTGAAACCCTGTCTCTATTCAAAATACAAAATTTAGCCTGGCGTGGTGGCGTGCACCTGTAGTCCCAGCTACTCGGGAGGCTGAGGCAGGAGAATCACTTGAACCCGGGAGGCAGAGGTTGCAGTGAGCGGAGATTGTACCACTGCTCTCCAGCCTGGGAGACAGAGTGAGACTCCATCTCAAACAAAACAAAACAAAAACAAAAAAACCACTAGCTCCCCCAGAGAGGCAGACAGGCAGAGAGTCAGATGCCTGGACATCTCTGAGCCCATGTCCTATGTCTTTGTGAGGAGAGGACAGAAATCTTGTTATCTTGGGAAGAAGATAATTAGGAATCTGGAGGGATTTCTCCATTGAGCCTGATGGAAATTGTGTAAGATACTTTTAGAAAAAAATAGAAAAATGTATTTTTACTAGGCGTATTATTTCATTCATTCAAATATATTTCAAGCATAATTTCCAGAGAAAAAATAGCATCAAAGTTACAGCCCACTACCCACTGCAAATTGTCTAAAGTTACTCCTCAAGGAAGGGGAACACAGTATTTTGTCAGAGATGGCCCTGAGCAGAATGGCTTACAGGGACAATCTGTCAATCAACTGGTAGCCACATGTACTGTACATGTCAACATGGTGGAGTGCAGTGTGGAGCTGGTTCCACTTGGGAGAGGCAGGGGAGGTTTGGTGGGGGCATTTAAGCTGAGTCTGAAAAGATCGGCAGGAGTCTCCCAGGTGGACGAGGGAAGGAAAGAGCGCAAAGGTTGAAGGAAGAGCATGTGCAAAGGACAGAGGGCAGGCAAGGTCCTCGTAGGTTTGTGGAATAACATTATATTTGGCAGGAATCTAGGGTGTTCAGAAGGAGGGAAAGGAGAGGAGGCCAGACAGTGGTTTGGGACTAGATTATAAGGAATTTGGAATTGCTGCACTAGGCAAGATGAAGCCATCAGTACTTTCAAGCAGAGGAGAGTGTTTCAGAAAAGGAGAATGTTCTGGAGGCAGTGAGAAAATGGATGGAAGTGGGAGCAGAGAGGCAGTTCTGAGACTCTGCAATGGTCCAGGAAAGAGAGGCAGGGGCTGGAAGTGGACAGAGGCCTCAAAGGAACAGAACAGTGAGTGAGTGGCTTTGGGAGCTGATCACGAGGAGCTCTGGAGGATGAACTGGGACTGAGGGAGGAAAGGGAGAGTGAGGATCCTTTATAACTGCTGGAAAAGACATTGTTACAGACATTGCAGATGTTAGCAGAATGCATGCAATTTCCCCTCTGTCTTCTCAGTCCTTCCCATCTACCAACAAGGAGGCATTTATTGTTGGTGCCCTTAGTTGAGCCCAACCCCCTGCCCCCACTCGGGAACTGGCCAGATTTACTCTGTTGGGTTAACGATCATCCCCTAAAGTGACAGCCAGGCCAAAGCACATCGAACCACATGAACTGAGCTCAGAATAGAAACAATGATTCATCAATAACTCAGTGACATGTGTGGACATTCATTATGCTCAGAAACCTCATAAATGAACCGTGAACAAGTAATCATTGAATTTGGAAATGACATACAAGACTCAAGAAGGACCAGAATTTCATCCTGTTTTTTCTTCCTAGGAGATAAGGGAATTTTCTAGTTACCGCTCTCCAGTTCATCTTTATAAGAAATTAATATTTTTAAAGGCCAGACTCGTGGCTTCATTTTTCATCTTGACAGCTTCTGAAATGCAGATAGATTTTACATCAGATCAGCTTTTTTTTTTCCCTTTTGTTTTGGGGTGAGTTTCATTTCATTCCACCAGCACATGTATTCACACTAATGAATGCCTTTGAAATGAGCTTGGGAGGAGAAGAGAATTTGATTTAAATGGGAAGCTCTGCTAACTGGACAGTTGGTGCGCATCCTGCCTGCTTGTAAGCTGGGTTTGGAGGTGAAGTAACGAGGTGTACGTGCTGCTGATTCCCCAAGTGAATGTGGGCAGCACTCTGCAGAATGCAATGAATTGGGGCTTTGGTTGCATTTTGAGGCAACAGAATTTACAGGGTTAAAACTTGTGTCTAGGCCAGGCATGGTAGCTCATGCCTGTAATCCCAGCACTTTGGGAGGCCGAGGCAGGTGGATCACGAGGTCAGGAGATTGAGACCATCCTGGCTAACACAGTGAAACCCCATCTCTACTAAAAACACAAAAAATTAGCCGGGCGTGGTGGCGGGTGCCTGTAGTGCCAGCTATTCAGGAGGCTGAGACAGGAGAATGGCATGAACCCAGGAGGCAGAGCTTGCAGCAAGCCCAGATCGCACCACTGCACTCCAGCCTGGGCAACAGAGCGAGACTCTGTCTCAAAACAAAAACAAAAACAAAAACAAAAAACAACAAACAAACAAAAAACTTGTCTAGACAATTTCTTGCTTTTTAAAAAAATTTTAAATAAGTACATATTTCTGCCTTAGAAATTTTCACATGCACCAGCTCTGCCATTTACTAGCTAAGTCTTATGCAAGCAACTCTTGTTGTGCCTCAGTTTCCCTGCCTGCAACTTGTACATGCAGATATTTGCAATTTTACAGGTATGCCCTGGACTTAAGAGGCACTCATTCATCTCTGATTTATCTCTAGTCTCTGTGAGTTCACTCACTATGTGCCAGGAACCAGGAATACAAAGTTAGATTGATACGGCATTTTCTTCTACAGACTCACAGACTGCTAGGAAAGGCGAAGAAGTTGATGGTTTTAGAGAATACACTGATGAGAGCCATGACTGGGAAAGCCCAGAAGAGTGGCAGCTAAGCCTGGCTGGGGAGTCAGGGATCTCCTGTAAGAAGGGAGGCTGAATCTGAGTTTTGAATAAGCAGGGGTTGGCTGGATGGCAAATGGGGAAAATTGTAAGGACTTTCAGGCACAGGCAGGACAGAAGCACAGAGCCTAGAACTGTATGACACACAGGGAATGGCAGATGGTAAATCTCCCAGGGATAGAGGGAATGTGAGGAAGTGGAGAAAGAATAGGCGAGGGATGAGGGTGGGAATAAGGAGAGCATTCCTCTTTCACTGTGCTTCTTCTTTTTTTGGTCTTGGTTGCTGAGCTTTTCTGGAGGAGTGATTCTTAGGAGCTGAGAGCTCCCTCTCTTCTCTGGGATTCTGCCTCTGGAAGCAACATGCAAAGAACACCAGGCAGATGAAAAATGATGAGCTAGATTATTAACTGAATAGGTGATGACAACCCTGAGGGCAGAGTGCTGTCATAAAGTGAGCTGGAGAGCAAGGCTTTGCCTGAGAGTGACCAGAACCTCCCATCTGATGCTCTGCCTGGCCTCGTCAGATGGTACAAGGAGGGTAAACCCATGCCTGCTCAGGGCTTGGGCGGGTCCAGGGAACAGGGAGCACAAAAGGGCTTGCTGCACGTGGATGGAGAGAGTGGAAGAGGGAGAATGGTGAATGGAGGTGGGGTTCTGCCTTTGAGAGCCAGGGACCTTATCTAGCAGTATATGTGGCTGGAAGGGTGTTTCGGTTTCCCACAATCATTTAGCAACTTGTCTTCCTATGACAGGAGTGAACAAGGGATTGAGAAAGAAGCCAGAACTCCCATCCCAGCAGGCCACCCATGCCCCATGTTGGGGAAAGGGCAGATATTCTTTATGCATTGAGGCGCAAGTTAAAGAAAGGGAAGAACAGTCCTTCCTTCCCAGCAAAGGGTGGGTGCTGGGGAACAATGCCAATCCTTGCTTCCACTGCAAGCAGAGGCAACTGGGCTGCTATTATCCAGTGCCTGGACATCCCCAAGAAATTGGAAGAGGACTGTGGTACTGGCAGGCCAATTTAGAGCCCAATATACCATTCAGGGCATCTGAGCTGGTGGCAACTTCCATAGTCCAAGTCAAGAGAGGGATGAACACAGTTCTATAACCTTGCAAAGTTTCTCACTCCTGCTTTACAACTCAACTGAGTCCCAGTCTTAAACAATATGCAATGGAGTGCAAACGCTGTAGTATGAGAGGTGGGTGCTGAAAGAAGAAAGATCAGACAAGTTCCACATTTACAAACTGGTATCACAAAAGAAAAGTCATAATCCAGAAAAGAATAAATCAGTTATCACAAAAGAAAAAGTTATCATAAAAAAAATCAGTTATCACAAAAGAAAAGTTATAAGCCAGAAAAGAACAAATCAGTTAAAAGAAAGGAAGAGAAAGGAGAATGCCCAGAAGTCCCCATGCAGCAGGAAAAAACGTGAAGAAGGAGATGAAAATCCATCACCTTCACCCACCACATAAAGATCACATTGCTCAGATGTTGCACTGCCTTGTCCTTCCTCTCAGGGAGTTCCGAGAATTCATCCAAGCAGAGAACAGGAGATGAATTAAATGTCACTAAATGTCCTCAAGGAGTGGAATCATTTGTGACAAAAAAGCACTCTTGGGGAAAGAAGAGACTTGGTAATCAGTCCTTCCGAAAAACTCTGCAACTAAGAAAAAAAAAAAAAAAAAAAAAAGAACAGTGGAAGAGGAATGGAAATCCCAAGGGGCATGTGAGGTCAGGGTTGTCAGGGCTGGAGAGAGTGGTCCGTGCCTATAGCGGAGATGAGGGCTTCGAGAATTCTTTTGGACAGCATCCAGTAGGAGTCTGGGGTCAGGGTACTATGAGGGCAATTTTAGCCAGAAACTGAGAAGTAAGCCTTGGGCGAGATATGAATTGCTTTCCTAGAGGACAAGAGTCTGAAAAGGATCACTGGACCTGAAGAGTATTGGAGAAGTACAAACGTGAAAGAGGATCCACAGACCTGGCAGGTGTAGGGCAGGGAAGTGATGCAGGGAGAGACTCAAAAGCACTGAGGAACAAGAGATAAAATGAGAAGTTCTCTCTGCCATGGTGGTCCTGTCTGGTATTTCATTTGTATGAATGAGACTGCTTCTAACTGAAAAAAAAAAAAAAAAAAAAAAAAAAAGAAACAACAACAGTTTACAGCATTTACTGCAGGACTCAGAGAATTGTGCTGTGCTGGACATGGGGTCTCTGGAGCCAGGGCAGAGGAGGGCTGCCTTTCTCCGACCTCCATACTCTTCTCTCTGGCCTCTGCACAGACTATCCCTGATCCCTGAATGTATCAGACATTATTCTTACCTTTTTGTCACTTGGTTTAAGATTCATCCCTGCTGGGCGCAGTGGCTCACACCTGTAATCTCAGCACTTTGGGAGGTCGAGGCAGGTGGATCACCTGAGGTCAGGAGTTTGAGACCATCCTGGCCAACATGGTAAAACCCCATGTCTACTAAAAATACAAAAATTAGCTGGGTGTGGTGGCAGGTGCCTGTAATCCCAGCTACTCAGGAGACTGAGGCAGGAGAATCACTTCAACCCAGGAGGCAGAGGTTGTAGTGAGCTGAGATCATGCCATTGCACTCCAGCCTGGGTGACAGAGTAAGACTCCATCTCAAAAAAAAAAAAAAAAAAAAAAAAAAGAGTCATCCTATATGTCACCTTTTTCAAGAAGCAGCCCCTTCCCTCCTTACTTCCCCTTGTCTGGGTTTATGTTAATGCCTTATCGTCACCTCACTTACCCAACCGTACCCTGATTACTTGCTTGCCTGCCACTTTTCCTCACTAGATTTCGAGCTACTTGAAAATACAGACTCAGTCCAATTTGCATCTCTGGGGATTCGCATGGTGCCCGGTACACAGAAGGCACCTGAAAAATACCAACAGTACTACTGATACTAGTAGCGCCTCTCAGATGTTGAACACTTACTTGCAAAACACCAGGCAAGGTGCTAATCATTTCACATATTTGACCTCATTTAGTCTCACAACTGCTCTGTGAGGAAGGTACTACATCCCCATTTTGCAGATGAAGAAACTAATGGTTAAGGTTGTTTATCCCAGTCATACAGGCAGGCTGTGAAGACACAAGACACTGAGATTCAGATCTGGATCTCTCAGATTCGAGGATTTGCACTCACAGTAACTTCACGGAATAAACAAAATGACCCATCCCACTTCAGTTTCTGGATAGTAGTGGTGCCAAGTTACCTAGAGAGGTGGTAGGTCAGCTCTGCCAGGGAGCAGAGGAAAGGCAGAAAATAGGGCAGGAGGCTTTGGTTTGGGGATAGTTATATGCTACTTGACACTACTGAGTCTGTTTTTCAAGAAGTCTTGTCCAGTATGTGTACTTACACAAACACACACACACACTCGCCCTCCTAAAACTGGTTGTTTCTAGAGGAAACTTGCACTTCAGTCAAAAGGATTCATAAGGCTATATGTAAAATTTCCACCAAATCAAGCACATTGATTACTAGTAGGGACAGGATAAGTGTCACCACTCCCAAAAGACTTCAGATTAACCAATTTAGTCAACATTAAATTCTGAACATCTCAAACCTAATTAATGCATTTGCTCAAAGTCATTCTTTGTCTTTGTACATTGCCTGAATTTAACCTTTTTTCAGGATGTAAAATTACAGCTTCAAAAAAATTTTTATCGTGTTGTGTTTGAAGTGAATAAATGCAGTTGTCCATCTCAGGAGTCCATCCTGGTTCCATGACTGCTTAAAATCTCCAAAAAGAATAGCCATTCACTCCAAGTTAATAATCTTGCACAAAGTCATAATTTAGTAATGCTTCCCCATGTTATTAGGCTCTGATGGAGACTCCTAAGAAGAGGAAGCAGCTGGTAGATGCAATTTCTTGCCTCTCTTTGCAAATCCATGGGCTATTCCTGGAATGTGGCAACAGGGAGAAGTTTGTTCATTAATTCACGTGTCATTCACATACTTACTCTGTACTTCTGATCATGAAAGGAATCTTACAGACCAGCTAATCCAATGCTCCTTCTACTACAGATGAGGAGACACACCCAGAGAGAAAAGGGGACTTGTCCAAAGGAGACTTGTCCCTCTGCCAGCCTGCCAAAAGCTCAGGACAAAATCCAGGTCCTCGTCTCTCTTGGCTACCCACAGTCTAACCAAATCTACAATACTCAGGGTCCTTTATAGTAACAGTAGAAAAACACTTCTAGTTATGTTTCAGATGCATGTTTACCAAGTTTGGTATTAGTTTTATAGGAACACAGACATGATTTATTTCTTGATATTCTCCTCCCTTCAAGACTACTTTTGTTCTAAGTATCTTCTACCCAAAATAGACAGGCAGAAACCCTCCATGTGGGTAACAGACATCAAAAACATTCTTCACCAAACCTGTGTGGCATGAAGGTTGAAGGTTCATGAAGAACAAAGACAATCTATTCACTTAAGATGTGTTTTATCTCAAATCTTACATCTGTAGGACTATTTATTTTCATGGGTCTCTTCTTACTCTTGCAGATTTATGTGTGATTACCAATCTTTCATGAAATAGGCAAATAGAAATTAAACATCTAAAAATACATAGAATCCAAATGTAACCCAGTGTTGTTCCTGAATCCGATTGAGACAATTGCCTCTTGTTCACTGTGGGTTACATAAGAAAAGAAGTTGGTGCTGTTTGCTATTTTTTTGCTATATACTTTGCAATTTTTTTTCTATTCTGGTAGTAGAGCTGAACTCATCTGCTGACACGGGAAGGTGAAAAGTTCTTATTCTCTGAGAAGGATCCTGATGCACTAATGTAATCAAGAATTTGATTGCCCTATCCAGGTCAGAAGATTCCTGTTCTGAACTATCCCTTTGGCACCCAGAGTTCCACTTATGTCAGAGCCTCCAAATAAAACAAGATGAGACCCTTACAAGGCTGGAGCCCCATGCAGACGTTTGCACTAGTCTGAGATCTAAACTGTGGAAGACACTTGGACATCACCATGAGCTCTCCAAGGTCCTGATCACATTCTCTGGACATGGATTTCTCAGAATTCTACTTGCTAGGCTCTTGGCTCTATGGCACTATCGCTCCACTGGATTCCAATTTGTGACTCTAACCATTTTTATCATTCACCTCCCATCCTTTGGACATCTGAATCCGCATTTGATTTTGGTGCTCTGTCTTCAGTTTAGTCAGATTCAGAGCAGTGGTCTCTTTTAAGGAACTACAAAACAGTGATGCCACTGAGCTGTGGAACAATGTTGTAGTTGATGATACCATTACAGCAATCAGCAGGCACAATTTATTCAGTATATACCATGAACAATAAGAAATTCAGGTACATTATCTCTCAAAATTCATCATCACTTTCTATATTAGGTAGTATCATTTTGGAAATAAGAAAATGAAGGAAATTCTGCTTAAGATCATTGTAGAAAATAAATGAATTTAACCTGTAAAGTGCTTAGACCAGTGCTGATAGCCTAGTAAATACTCAATAAATGTTAGCTGGTAATAGTCTTTCTTCTTATATTGTGCTACTATTGACTTAAATGTAGACCCCTTGCAGAAGGGGAGGAAAATATACTTTGATAGCTTGCCCCCCGTTGCTTGAAGTTTTTTTTTTTTTTTTTTTGAGATGGTGTTTCCCTCTTGTTGCTCAGGCTGAAGTGCAATGGCGCAATCTCAGCTCACCGCAATCTCCACCTCTCAGGTTCAAGCAATTCTCCTGCCTCAGTCTCCCATACGCCACACCTGGCTAATTTTTTTTTTTTTTTTTTTAGTAGAGATGGAATTTCTCCATGTTGGTCAGGCTGGTCTCAAACTCCCAACCTCAGGTGAACTGCCCGCCTCAGCCTCCCAAAGTGCTGGGATTATATGCGTGAGCCACTGCGCCCGGCCTGAAGTCTCTTTTGAAGGAATGAGAGAAGAACCTGAATGAATATTTTTCAAAGGAAGAAAAGAACAACATCCAATCAAAAATGGTTTATTGGTTTGGGAGTCACAGAAGGTCTGAGAGGAGAATTAAATAATAAAAAAAACCTCCAGAAAATGTAGCATGAACTTACAGGTGATCATACTTCTTACTTGTTCTAATTTGCTGGACATACTTTTTCCCTTCCAGGTTAATCTGCTCAACCCTCAGCCCCTGAGGGGGCAACCTTATGGAACACGTGTCCTTGCCACAGCACCATGGCTTACTGGGCCGGGGTGGGCATACCCCAAAGGGGAACCAACTCATATGATTAAGGTTGCGTCAATCATTGTAATCTCTTGGGAATTTGGAATAGAAACTTGGAGAGACTAAGTAAGTAGGCAGCAAGGCAAAAAGATGTCAATACAGAGAAAGAAGCTAATTAACATCAATGGCAGAGCACACAGAAGGGAGGCCCAGGGACCAATGACCATTTTTGTCTTCTCATCAACATTATAGAGAAACAATGCTAAGTGAAACTCTAAATAGTAGATCTTTAGGAATTGCTCATCTTGTATAAATGAAACTTTGTACTTGTTGACTAATATCACACCAATCCCCCTCCCCCAAGCCCCTGCAACCATTTTCCCATGCAGCTTCCATGAGTTTGACTATTTTAGATTCACTGCATATGTGGTATCAGGCAATATTTGTCCTTTTGAGTCTGCCTTATTTCACTTAGCATAATGTCCTCCAGGTTCATCCATGATGTTGCAAATGGCAGGATTTTCGCCTTTTTAAAGGCTGAGTAGTGTTCCATTGTATTATCTATCAAATGCAACTTTTATCTTTGTAGCATTAGGTTTCAGAGCTGGAAACTTGGATAAAAGTAAGAGAGAAGAATTTTGCCCAGTCAGAACTATGAATATGTCTACTATATTCCAAACTCCATGAGAGGGAAACCTCTCCTATCTCGTTCTTGCCTTTGCTCTGCTCTTGTCCAGGGACTAACACAGAGTAGCTACTCAATATGTATTTATCACATAAAGAATTAAGGAGACAGTGGGTTCTATTAGAAGGAGCTGGGGTGTTGCAGGAAGTTGAAGGGATGAGGGTTTCATGAGTTCCAAATCTGCTACTGTCAGTATGGGATGTATCAGGCAATGAAGCCTCCATCGTGTGAATAACCAACATGTATATTGGCCAACTGTTTGATCTGACTTAATCTTTTATTTTTATTTTAAAAATAAAAGAATTAGAAATCTAATTCTTAATCACAGAATTTGGGCAGGCACGAAAGCACCAAGTTTCAAAAAGAGGCTGTGGTGCCTTTGGCTTCTTGGCTTCCAATCCCTGTTCTTTGTGACAGTAAGAAAGTCGCTTGGCCACTCTGTGCTTCTTATCTGGAAAATGGTTAGAATTAGGGTGAAAAATCGGTAGAATTGAGGTGCCTACCTCAGGGTTTTCAATTTTTCCTTCCCTCGTTCCTTCCCTCCCTCCCTCTCTCTCTCTTTTTCTTTCTTTCTTTTTATAGAATTTTGCTCTTGTTGCCCAGGCTGAAGTGCAATGGCATGATCTTGGCTCACCGCGACCTCTGTCTCCCAGGTTCAAGTGATTCTCCCACCTCAGCCTCCAGAGTAGCTGGGATTATAGGCACACACCACCATGCCCAGCTAATTTCGTATTTTTAGTAGAGACAGGGTTTCTCCATGTTGGTCAGGCTGGTCTTGAACTCCCACCCTCAGGTGATCCACCCACCTTGGCCTCCCAAAGTGCTGGGATTACAGGTGTGAACCACCACGCCTGGCCTTCAGTTTTTCAAATAAAAACTAAAGACCATAGTACAGGTGAGGTGATCAACACATTGCCTGGCTCATCAAAACAACTCACAACATTATTATTCACTATCCTCACCCACAGAACTGCTTCCTTAACTTTTCAGAATACAGTTTTTGCATTTCTCTGTCTTCACTCTGCCCTCCTAGTTCCTAGCAGTGGATCTTAACACGATAGCAGTGTTTAAAAGAAAGAAGTTCACCTTCCTTTAGCTCCCACCAGGAGCTCCTGGAGAGGGCTCCAGCATGAATAATTTATGAGATGCTGACCCCATTGAGGAAGGTGAGCCTGTGGTCCTCCACAGTGTTGGACACTGACCTCTCTGTCTGCCCTGATGCCACAGATACAGAGGACCTGATGTGACTGTGGACACCCAGCTTCGGATACCAGCACACTAGGCATGACCACAGATCCAGTTTTCCCACCTACTCACGTGGGTAAATTATTTAAAGATGTACCCTTTCCCTGAAGTTATTTCTCTGTTGCTCTCATTAATTCATAACAAGGGCCCACATGACTTACTGTAAGTACTAGGTATTACAACAAAGTTGAAATGATGTCAACTAAATTAATTGGAACACGAACACTCAAATACAGGCAATTTAGCTTTTGAAAAAAAAGGGAAAAAAAGTTTCACTTGCATTCATAAATGTTACATGTAGACGCAGATGCATCTCTGACTAGATGTAGATTTTAAATATAAATTATTTAAGGTGCCCAAGACCTGTGGTCCATGTTGCTTATTCTAAGGCAGTGACACATACATTATACATACATTATTCATGCATTAGGCACCCAGTGATACTACCCAAGGCACAACCAGTCAGGTAAGAAGTTGTTGCACATAACAGATAAATCTAGATGCTCTTAAATTCCCCATTTTTTTGACTTCAAGCTTTGTTTTTGATGGGAGTATCTTTCATAGATGTTTGTGGCTGCTGGAAGACTCTTTAAAAACATCAGCCCTCTCTGCTAACTGGCACCTCCCTGATCCAATCTTACCACTACAACCTGCGAACATCCCAATAAACAATGTAGGTTCACTCTTAAATCTTCAGGGCTTGCAGAAAGCAAATGTGATGGTCTCAAACTCTAGCCCCTCTACAAGAGGTGACATATTATGTCCAGCCAGAAGGTTTCTTGTCAGTGTAGCAAAATTCATCTGCTTCAGGAAGAAATGAGCCCTGTAGATTGTGTGAGCATTACTGGGTGCCCTTTTTATATAAAGCTGTACAATCACTGATTTTCCAGTGCTGAATGCCCCCCAGGTCTCAGCAAACAACCAAGAAAAGGAATCTTGTCTGTGGAAGTGACAGATCTATAGACCCTTCACCCTAGAGACCCTAAGCAGTTTCTCTTTTATATTGTTTTTATCTAGAAGACTCTGTCACTCAAAATGATTGAAGCATGTGCCCTAATTGCCTCTCTACTCACTCTAAGTCACAGGTAGCTGGGGAAGTCTGAAATTGGGTGCTACTGGGGTCAAACTGGTATCACAAATGGGCATTGAGATGAAAGGTACCAACCAAGTAACAGTAATATCTAGGAAGATGGCAAGTCCCTGCTGCTTATCTCCTGCTGAGACACCTCCCAGTACCTCCCAGACTCAACTCCAGGGCGTTTCCTATAACAAAGGGCAAGGAGGGTATGTCACCCTGAGTGCCTGATGGCCGACTTTTAGATGTCCCTGTTTCTGTATCTGTACTATTTCAGAAAGGCTTACAGAGAGCTTTATTTGCTTCAACACAGAATAGTACGTATAATGTAACATGTCAGTAACATGTTCTATCACATACATAGAACGGCAGTCTCCAACCTTTTCGGCATGAGGGACCAGTTTTGTGGAAGGCAATTTTTCCACGGACCAGAGTGGGGATGGTTTTGGGATGAGTCGAGCCCATTACATTTATTGTGCACTTTATTTCTATTATTATTACATTCTAATGTATAATGAAATAATTATACAGCTCGCCAAAATGTGGAATCTGTGGGAGCCCTGAGCTTGTTTTCCTTCAACTAGATGGTCCCATCTGGGGGTGATGGGAGACGTGACAGATTATCAGGCATTAGATTCTCATAAATAGCGTACAACCTAGATCCCTCACATGCAGTTGACAATAAGGTTCATATTCCTATGAGACTCTAATGCTGCCACTAATCTGACAGGAGGAGGAGCTCAGGCAGTAATGGGAGCAATGGGGAGTGTCTGTAAACACAGATGAAGCTTCGTTCGCTCACCCGCTGCTCACCTCCTGCTGTGTGGCCTGGTTCCTACAGACCTGGGGGTTGGGACTCCTTATGTAGAAAATCAGTTGAGAGTTGTCATTATGATTAGTAGCTGTCATGAAAATTTGTAGAGAGGATGACAGAGGCACAGGGATGGAGGGACACAGCCCAGGAGACACTTCAACATTTCTTTTGCTATAAAGTTCCCTGGCATCAGCTGAGACTGTGAACATTTCTTCTTGCCTAAGTGTGGCATGAAGTGTGGGGTGCCCCATGACAAGATTACCTCTCTGTTAGGTAAGTTATTGAAGCCAGGCCAATATTAATTCTAAGTGACATTCTTGATGCTGTGGAAATAGTTTCTGTTTCTCTCCATGTCCCTTGATTTGTGAGAAATACTGAAACTGAGACAAGGAGAAGAATGTGGTGATGAACTTAGGCTGTGGATTCAAATCCTGACAGAGCCACTTAATGGCTTTGTGATTGGGGATGAGTTATTTGACCCCTCCGAGCTTCAATTTCCTTATCTTTGAACTGGGGACAACAACAACTTTGGCTTCACTTGGCTGATTGACCACCTCATGTGAGAATGTGTGTTCCCTGCTTTGCATCCTGCTTGGTGCATAACTGCTGCAATTTGTTCATGATGATGGTAAGGACTGTGGTGGATTTAGACGAGGCATTTGAGTAGTATTTGCCTCCTCCTCCTGCTTCCTTATACTATCTTTGCAAAATCTCCCTTACCATTTAAAAACATGAGCAAGGATATTTAGGGCTGGCTTACTCCAGAGACTATGATGTCCTTACCAAAATAATAATAATTAAAAATGATAGTTTATCTGATTTGATGCTAGACCCAAATTGTCTCTAACCTCCTCCTAATATTTGAGTTGGAACGCTGCTGCAGGCAGAAATAACATGAAAGACTAACTTTTATACTGTGCCTACATGATTTATCTCATGAAGTCTTTTTGTAAAGTCATTTAAAATTAACACTGGTGCATAGTTTGAGTCACTGGGAAAGGTAGTGAAACAGTTAAAACCCTCTGGGTACCAGTGTTACTTCCCCTAGGCCATAGCTTTGTCTATCTCTAATAAGTCCATTATTCCAAAACTATTTCCCATTGAAAAAACATAAGAAGTTGATAGAAACAGAACAGAATACTCTTGCGTGGATATTTCATGCACAGTCCTTGCAACTGTCTAAGATGTTTACAATCCTCAACTGCAAAATATTTTACTTTCTGGAGTTAGGAGCAGACAGGCTGTCCAACATTAGCCAAACTGCTATATTCTGCTTAAAATCTGATTTAATGATACCTCTTCTGATGAACTTTAGAAACTATCCCCCAAATAAATTGTGTTTCTCAAAAAGTCAGAATGGTTCCACTTAGCCTTGGGCTTATCAACTGGTTTTCTCCACTTATGCTAAGTATCATACATCATGTTTTAACTTTACATCTGGAAATCCCTCTTCTAAAATCACATGCAATTCAGTCAACTAAGTGCTCACATAAATCTTTCCGTTTTTCCAGTGAACACTGGAAATCCAAGCACCAGCGAAGTCTGAAATTCATATAAAAAGATGTCTTTTAAGACAGCACTTCTCAAATTTTAATGTGTATATGAATCACCTGGGGAATCAGTTAAACTGCAAACTGTGATTCCACAGGCCTGGGGCAGGCAGGGTCTGAGTTTCTGAAAGTCTAAAAAGCTTCCAGGTGTTTTCAATGCTGCTGGTCCATGGACTGTACTTTGAGCAGCAAGGTTCTAAGATACTCCTGTGACTGTTTCTGTGCTTGAGTTTACCACTGTACAAACCATGGTCTCCATGAACATTGTATGTCAACTTGTCACTCTGCTACATGGAAAAATCTCCCCTCTTCCAAGCTGCTCAACTGTCTGGTTGATGAAGTACCAGAGTAGCTTGCCCTCTAAGTATACAGGGTGGTCAGTGAGGGGCTGTAAGCTGGTAGATCTTGACTTGTTTTTCCACTCAATGGCTCCCACCCTCCACCCCTTGCCCTGAAGGGTTCTGTCTGTGTAGCACAGGGGTGGCCTCAGGATGCATCAACCTAAATAACAAAGAGGGAGAGGTTCTCTTAAAAAAAAAAAAAAAAGATTCAAGAGTAGGGCATTGCAATGGGAATACGTGTGCTGTGGTAACTGTGTGTGTGTGTGTGTGTGTGTGTGTGTGTGTGTGTGTGTGTGCAGGGAGGTAAAGAAAGACAAATGTTTTTGGAGGAAAAAATGAGGAAGATTACATAATTGCTTTAAAATAGTTATTCTTGGCTACAAAGATCAATAATTAGTGTGACATCAGTCTGCGCTTGGACAGGCAGTTGCTGGGCAGATGTCCTTGCAGAAGTATTTGTGTGTGTGTGTGTAAGGTTGTGATGGCCTTTGTTGAAGGTTGTGGTTTTTGCAGAGTCTTTTGTGACAGTTTTTGTTATCAGGCATCCAAGTGTGAGACTCCCCTCTTCATAACCCTCCTCTGCTCATTTTTCACGGTTTTAAATTGATTATTAATTAAAAAGAATTTTAACATAAGTGGCTTCATTTTGATTCTGACAGCTTTTGCAGAAGTTAGTGTTCGCTTCCTTCACAGCCATGCTGCTATTTTTCTTCTCTACTTTCCATTGCCTACTTATCGTTGCCTCCATCACCATTATATGCTCCCTTCTATGCCTCCTTTTAAATGTTTTGTTTTCCTATCTCTTCTTCAATCTCATTTCTGTCTGGCTTTCTGTTGCCTGCCAGTACATCTTCCTGTCTCCAGGGATCCTGTGATTTTCAGGATGGAGTTCACATTTTGGCTCTCCTCCATTGCCTATTTTTTAAAAAATAAGTGTTCACTGCTTCTTTTCTTTTCTGTCCAAGAGGATTTTACCTTCATTTCTATACCCTGGTTTGGAAAGATCTAGAAAGCAAGATTCACAGACAAAAATGGCACTACTGCATTGAAGTCTAATCTATAATCTCCTAAAATGATCATACCTTTTGACCTAGTAATTCCATTCCTAGGCATTATTAAGAAAACAGGCAGAGACACAGGCAAATAGATCTGCACAAGAATGTTCACTGCAGAACTGTTTATAATACCTATGAAAGAAACAAAATTATCTACAATAAATTGGTGGTTAAGTAAACAATAGTATGTAAAAATGGCAAATATTATGTTGGCATTTAAAAACCATGACTTTGGGCTGGGTGCGGTGGCTTATGCCTGTAATCCCAGCACTTTGGGAGGCCGAGGTAGGCGGATCACCTGAGGTCAGGAGTTCAAGACCAGCCTGGCCAACATGAGGAAACCCCATCTCAACTAAAAATACAAAAATTAGCCAAGCGTGGTGGTGGGTGCCTGTAATCCCAACTACTTGGGAGGCTGAGGCAGGAAAATGGCTTGAACCCAAGAGGTAGAGGTTGCAGTGAGCCGAGATCATGCCTCTGCACTCCAGCCTGGGCAACAGAGCGATACTCCATCTGAGAAAAAACTAAAACAACAAAAAATCCTGTCACTTTGATGCCTACGGGGCAGATAAAAATGCTCATGAAAGTTACATGGAAGAATATAACTAAACAATGTTGTATATATTAAAATTCCAGTGTTATAAGAAAAACATATGCATAGAAAAGAGCTAGCAAGAAACACCCATTAGTTACTAACAGTTTTCTCTGGATGATGGGATTACAGATGTGAATTTTATAACTTCTGTATTTCTCCTGTGTTGCCTACAATGAAACTAGATTCCTTTATTTCCATCAGGAAAAAATCCTTCATATAAAAACAGTTTATTTATTTCAGTTTAGATATTACATTCCAATCATGGATAATTTTAACTCTTGGAATGTTAGGACTGCTCCGAACTTACATTAGAGTTTCCACCAAATACCGTAAAATGCTACATTGAACAGCTGTAATAAATGCTTCCTAAGCAAAAATGTCTACAATAACCACATTCATTTTTTTTTTTTGAGATGGAGTCTCACTCTGTTGCCCAGGCTAGGGTACAGTGACATGATCTCAGCTCACTGCAACCTCTGCCTCCTGGGTTCAAGCGATTCTCCTGCCTCAGCCTCCTGAATAGCTGGAATTACAGGCGCATGCCAACTTTCCTGGCTAATTTTTGTCATTTTAGTAGAGACAGGGTTTCACCATATTGGTCAGGCTGGTCTCGAACTCCTGACCTTGTGATCCGCCAGACTCAGCCTCCCAAAGTGCTGGATTACAGGCATGAGCCACTGCGCCCGGCCAATAACCACAGTCTTTGAAAGACTGAACACAGGCATGATATGTTCTCATCTTTCCCCTGAAATACAGTAATCTCTTTTGCCAGGTTTCAACATTCTTTCTTTAGTGACAAATTCATTTAAGATGCAATTCCTCAACTGGCTAGCAAACTAGCTTGACTATTTTGGGCATAATTACAGACAATTAGGCAGCTTCTTAGAGTAATGTGACTTTCTACTCACTGCAAAAAAAGTAATTTGCACTTTCAGTGTGAATCTCTTCTGTCTCTATATTCTGCAGTATCAACATTTTGCATTTCCCCTATTAGTTAATGCCTGACTAGGAGACAGAGGGCCATGCCAGGGTGATGTCTTGAGAAAGGATTTAGCATGTGAGCATGAGCAATTGGTGCATCCTCCACTGGAACTGACAGTTACAGGAGTTGCCAGATTGGCATTTCCTTTCCCATATGTCTTAGTCATTTCCTGGTAAGATAATGGCTTTAGACATAAGCAGCTGGGTTCTGGCTTCCCATTCTGACCTCCCTCAAACTATGCTCTTCTCCATGGCACAAAGAGTCCCCAGGACCAAGAGAATATGCCCAACTAGGTCCACAGGCTCCTTTCTAGATCACACCCTGATGCTCATGTACCTGGAACTCCAGAATTCACTGTCTGAGGACAAAGGGCACTCAGCCTTCCCTGGACAGGGCCATATCATTTATCCAAAGGTGGGAGGTGGTAGAGTTGCTAAATTATTTTCTTAGTATTCCCCTGGAATGAATCAATTTATTAATCCATTCAATTACTTGTTCCATTCATTTTCTCATGCATCTAACCCATTACTTATTAACCCAGTAACCAACCCATCCATCCACCTATCCACTTACCTACCCATCCATCCATCCATCCATCCATCCATCCATCCATCCATCCATCCATCCATCCATTCATCCATCCATCCATTCATCCATCCATTTTTTCTTTCAACTAACATTAAGTAATTATGTGCCAGGAACCATATTAGTTGCTGGAAGGAACAGTGAAAAAGATATTATGGCCCCTGACTTGACATCTTCATAGGCCAGTAGGTGAGATGGGTAGACAAATTGACAATTCAAGTACAAAGTGATGAAAAATGGAAGAAAGGAAAGGGAGATACATTTATTTCCCCAAGGGAGGACAAGAATCAGAGAAAGGTCCCCAGATGACACATCTGAAACAAAGACAGTGTTTTGCTAGGAAAAAAAGAGAAGCTTGGACATCCAGCCTGAGTGAATACGTGAGCAAAGATTAGGAAACATGAAGATGCAGAATGAGTGTTTGAAAGGTAAGACATAGCACATAGTGAAGCACCAATGCGAGCACTGACATGAAGTGAACCCAAGGCTGGGAAGGTACTAGGAGGTGGGTTGTCATGGCCTAAGAGATATCTATGGCCAGATAACACTTGTTGACTTTGACTACGTAAAGCAGGGTTGTAACATGATGAGACTTGTATGTTAAAAGAATTAAGCTGGGGTGGTGGCTCATGCCTGTAATCCCAGCGCTATGGGAGGCTGAGGCAGGTAGATCACTTGGGGTCAGGAGTTTAAGATCAGCCTAGTCAACATGGTGAAACCCTGTCTCTACCAAAAACACAAAAATTAGCCAGGTGTGGTGGTGTACACCTGTAATCCCAGCTACTTGGGAGGCTGAGACATGAGAATCACTTGAACCTGGGAGGCGGAGGTTGCAGGGAGCTGAGATCATGCCACTGCACTCCAGCCTGGATGATGGAGTGAGACGCTGTCTCAAAGATAGATAGATAGATAGATAGATAAATGACTTAAGAGGGTCATGGAACAGAGACGGGGGTAGGCTTACTCATCAGAAGACTATTTGGGAGATGCAGATTGGCTTCAGAGAAAGAAGACAAGGGAGAAATGTTAGAGATTTATTCCTGGGATGAAATATGCAGAGCTTGGTGGGGAAGGGAGAGGGAGGAATGCAAGGCAACTTAGATTTCTAACCTGAGAGGTGAGGCTTACCATCAGTGACAAAGGAGAATCTTGGAAGTAAAACAGGCTAAGGAAGGCAGCTTCCAACTCATTCACTGCTTCATTGATTTAACAGATGTTTATTGAATGGCCATTATGTGTCAGCAACAAAGGATACAACAGTGAACAAAGTAGACGTGATCTCTGGCCTCATGGAAATTTCCGTGAGGTTTCACAAGGAAAGCTTTGCTAGACATTCATCAGAGGCATTGATATCTTTCCCCTTCCTCATGTGCCCACAGCTACATCAGCGGGAATCCCCCACCGTGCTGGTTTGCATGCATGGGCCAGCTCTTCCATTATGAGCGGAATTTGCCATCGGATTAACTGCTTGGCAGTTGACATCCTATCAATCAATTGTCTCCATCATTAAGACACTGCCGCCAGCAACGTTCAATCACCAAATGTCACTGATGGCATCATGCCACACATTACCTCTGTCACTCCTCACAGGAGGATTAAGACATCATAGCAGATGCTGGAAAGCTTTGCCAGATGTGTTGACAACTTCTGTCAGCGCCCCCTGGTTGAAAAAGGCTTCTTTGGGAGAATGCTTTGAGTTCACCCTGGTTTCAAACTCCTGCTGGACAGCTGACCAAGAGATTCCACAGGCGTTTTGTTTGTCCCTGTCAAATACTTGGGGCTTCACCAATGTTTGAGCACCAATGCACACAGCCACGTTGGAGTACGCATTTCCCCTGGCAAAGTGCATCCTGCAGTCTAAGGTTGTGAATCTTGAAGAGTCAGAACAAGTTGTCACCCCTGCACCAGAAGGCAAGAGCATCATCAACTTTGAGCAGCTGCTGCTAATTAGTGTTTTTGGCTTGGTCAGCCAAGTGTGGCAAACCCTGTCTCCTTTCTATATGAATGATCCAGATTGTACCAGCAAGATGAGCGGGAAAGACTGGCACGCATACAGTTAAAACCTCCGTCAGAGTCTTCCCCTCTGTCTCTCTCTTTCACCTCCTGCCACCAACAGTTACAAATGCCTTGATTACAGTAATGAGCTTTTGTATTACTCCTGCTTCCACCTCTCCTCGAAAGGATTACAGTGAATGCCTCTTTCTTTAGTTGACAAGTTTTGCTTTGCCTTTCTCTTATTGGAAATTCAATGTGGTAGCATTTTCATTAACTTGATTTCTCATGCTGAGCAGATTTTTTTTTGTTTGTTTCTGCTTTTTTTTTTTTTTTTTTGAGCGTAGAGAAAAATGATGCAAGAAATAAAGCTATGGTCCCAGTGCTACGGGAGTGGGGTTAGAGAGTGCTCTATGGTGGAATATGATCATAAGCCAGACTGGGGACCCCAGAAGGGGACCCTCGAGGGCACAAGCAGGTGAAGCATATGGCAGCCTGCAACTGGCAGCAGGCAGCCTGGGGCTCACATCCCTCTACCACGCTCCCCTTGATACAGGCTGCTCAGCTTGCACACAACTTAATTTGTTCAAAACGCTGATGTGGTACTTTCTTCTGAAACTCCTTTCCTTTCTAGCTGATATTTTACTTTCAAATAGGTGCTTTGCACAAAAGAAGAACGAGAGATGGGGTGAAGCAGAGAGAGGTGACCTGGAGAGTGGGATGATTTCTGGGAACCAACTCACAGGTGCTCCCATTGGCTCTCCCAGGTGAGACCCAAGGACTCCATCACAGCTTGTCTGCGTCCTTCCCCACAAGGCCCTCCAAGGACCGAGCTCCATTAACGACATGTGAACCGAGATTCATCGTGGCTCTCACCAGGTCACCTGGGTCTCTTCCTGCTCCTCTGAGCTTTCAGAGCACTCTTGATCCATTGGAGCACTGACAAGCACACAGCCACACAGGGAAGGAAATTATGCAGATGAGGGGAATAAATCACACTTCTCTCTCAGTTTTCTTAAGGAGAAAATGACACACGAGGGGGAAAATAAAATACTCAAATTCTATTGAAGGCTTTCTTTTACCCTTGTCTATTTTGCTATAGGGATGGCAGGAAAACCATTCTGATGCAAGGACCATAGGTTTCTCTTCAAGGGCAGAAAAAAGAGGGGTGGAATATTGGAAGGTAGGGAGTCGGGAGGTGAGAATCCAGGGTAAGGTGGCTGGAAACTTCATTAACAGAGAAAAGAAAGCTGCCTTGTGGGGGATGATGAAAATTTAGGAAGAAAACAAGCCATCTCCTCACCTGGATGTCTCCAAATGCCTCAGAAACCCATCTTGTGCTCTACATCGACACCACATTCCCCTTGTAAAAGAACTGGTGATCCAGGGTCCCAAGATCTCAGAGAATGGCATGACCTTTCACCTTGTTAGCAAGACAAGTCCCAAAGGTCACCTCTGACACTGCATCTCTGATCTTTCTACATCTGAAGCCAGGCTTCTCAACCACTGCACTACTGACAATGGGGCCAGATAAAGCTTTGCTGTTGGGGGAGGGGCTGCCCTGTGCATTGTAAGATATTTAGCCGCATCCTTAGTTTTTAACTATGAAATGCTAGTAGCATCCCCTTCCCACCAATCTCCCAGCCAGTTGCAACCACCAAAAAATATCTAGATATTTCCGTGTTCCTTGGAAGACACGACTGTCCCTGGTTTAGGACCACTGAGCTAAATAAGCCATCACCAAGGCCTGCTGAGTTTGCCTCCTAAATATCACCTCAATCTGTCTACCTCTCCCTACCCTGGCACCCCCCACTGGGTTTAAGTGACCATTCTCTCCCACCTGGACACCTGCTCTTGGCTAGCTTCCCATCCCCCTCCTTCCTGCTCCAATTTATCTGGCAGCAAGCAGCCCAGGTGATAATTCCAGACTCAGCTCTGCACATATCATCTCCCCACCAAAATCTCTCAAAAGCTTTCCTGTGCTATGCAGATACCAAGGAAGGTTCCTAGCAGAGCTTACAGAACCCAGCCTTGGTCTGCCTGGTCTGCTGTCTTATACCATTTCCCTCCCCCAGCAGCTCCTGATGCCCCAGGATAGCTTCTGCAGGCCACAGCTTCCCACTACAATACCTTCCTCACTCCTTTATCTATTTCAGCCTTGGAGGTCAAGGCTCAACAGTGACTTCATTCTACCATAAAGACACATGCACGCATATGTTCACTGCAGCACTATTCACTATAGCAAAGACATGGAAGCAACCTAAATGCCCATCAACTGTAGACTGGATAAAGAAAATGTGGTATGTTATATACCGTGGAATACTATGCAGCCATAAAAAAGAAAGATCATGTCCTTTGCAGGAACATGGATGGAGCTGGAGGCCATTATCCTTAGCAAACTAACCCAGGAACACAAAACCAAACACTGCAAGTTCTCACTTATAAGTGGGAGCTAAATAATGAGAACACATGGACACCCAAAGGGGAACAACACACGCTGGGGCCTACTTGAGGGTAGATGGTGGGAGGAGAAGATCAGAAAAAAACAACTATTGGATACTTAGTACCCAGTTGACAAAATAATCTGTACACCAAACCCCCATGGCATGAGTTTACCTACATAACAAATTTGCACATGTATCCCTGAAACTAAAATGAAAGTTAAAAAATAGATTAAACAACAACAACAGGCACTTATCCAGGGTCCCGGGCTTCCCACATTCCCGTGGGTCCAGGCTCACTGCTATGTACTCTTGAAGCCCCATTTGCCTTTCCTTCTTAGCTTTTACCACACTCTATAATTCCACACTTATTTGTGCCATCATTCGATTAATGTTTGCCTCCCCCACTAGATGGTTATCATATTCCATCATTCTCCTGGCAGCTTGCACAGTGCTTGATGCATTCACCTTTATGGAAAAAATTGAACACATGGAAATGACCTGATGGATTAAAATTCAAGCCAACTGTGCTGCTTGAAGTTGAAGTCAGGCTGTTCAGGACCGGAGGTGTCCCTTCTGCTCCGTGTTTTTGTTGTGCCTTCATTCATTCATTTCTGCATTTTGCAAGTCTTTTCAGAGTACCTACTGTGTGCCAGATGCAATAGATTGGCACTTGAATCTTTCAGAAAGACAGACATGGCCATGGGGCTGCAGTGCCCTCTGTCTAGTGGCACCAACTGTCATCAACTGAGTAACAATAGTCTAATAAGTACTATGAAAGAGCACTGCTGATATGCAGATGGCTGGTGTTTACTCTGAGGTCAGGGAAAGAGAAGCTAAACACAACCCTCTCTCCACACCACTGGGTCTCCCCAAACTTCACTACTCAGAGTAGGAGTTAAATTTGAGTAAAGACCAGAGACATGGCATAAGACGGTGGTTACACCCAGACCTCATCAGTCATGGCATCAATCCCAAGATGTTATCTGGCACTTAAATTGCATTTCCTAAATGGATTTTTCAAACTTTGTTTCCAGAACGTCTTGAACCCAGAGAAAAAAAAAAGAAGCAATAGCTATTTCTTCTTTGATTAAAAAAAAACCCAGTAGCATGGCTAAAAATGCATAACAGGTACAACTGAAAATAAAATTTTAAGTTAAATTAAATGAAGCTACTTGAGCCATCACCTGTGGCTACCTGCTGCTATGCGTGAATTCCGGACAAAGTACAGGGGATGCCAAGGGTCTGGGGATGCCAAGAGTGCCACCGTCCAGGAGTTCAGAGCCTTTGAGAAGGGAAGAGCTGGTGAGGTATCTACCAAGACGTCCCACGCTCTATACTTGGAGGACGGATGCCTCCCTCTCATTATTCAGGTTTTAGCCCAAACCTCATCTCAAAATGGCTCTTTCTGATCGCCTCATCAAATATCACTTTTCACTCTGCCAATTTCACTCTTTCTTGCCACTCCATATTTTCCTCAGAGCACTTATCACTTCTGAACTTCTGGACTTAAGTATTAGCTTATGTTTTATTTCATACTGGTTCCCCAGCTAGAACAATGGCTCTATGCTTTCTTGTTCACCTCCACACCCCAATGCTTAGAACAGCTCCTGGTATGTAGTTGTCATTGAATGAATGAATGAATGAATATGCTCAAAGAAAGGGAGCCATCAATTCTCCATGGAGAATTTGAGGAAAGCTGCAGACAGGAGTCATTATTTGAATGCAGTCTTGAAGTAGAAGTTGGAGTTAGCCTGGCAGATAAAGGGTGGGCAGATGAGGAGGGCTTGATTAATATAAATATTGACACACAAGAAGATACGGCAGGGAGAGGAACTGTATGGAGAGTCTAAAGGATGGCAGAGGAGGTCTGGTAGACGGCTAATGGATTAAAATTCACCTACAGCCTTTTTCATTAGAAGGACTTTAATTCCATCACTGCAACAAAATAGGCAAGGGTAATGGACTGGAGGCTGGGGCAGGTTGTGAACAGCCATGAAGGCCTTGTCCAGGCAGTGGACTTTCCCCTCTCTGGACACTGCAGACAATGAGACTTCTTTAAGCATGAGAAAGATGTGGCTGGATCTGTAATCTGCAAATCCTCCTCTGGTGTCCCAATAGAATGAAGCTGGTTATGGTGAAAATTAATGAATCTTCCCCTGGAGAGAGGAACATAATTTGTAAATATCTAATTTAGCACATCCACATTTTTTTTCCTTCTTCATTAACATCGGCAATCTTTAAAAATCCTTAACTCTTACTGTGAAGTCTTCCTAGTCAGTGGGTATGTCAGATGGTGCTTGGAGGGTTTCTACATCTTCCCACCCAAGGGTCATGTGGGATTTAACACTGAACAACTTCTAAGACAGGCTAAGGAGCTGAAGGACTAATTAAATCCTGGTTGGGTAAAGAACATGAGCTCTAACAGTGGGCTTGTGAGTTATTTTTAAGTACTCCCTGAAGGAGACGAACAGAATAAAAGCTTCATCATTAAGTATGTTTCCAGTAAATGGAATCTTCTAGTTAGTTTAAGGAAAGTCTCATTAACTAAGAGAATTACATATCATACCTATACATTTCTCTTTCTTAATACCTGTGAATGTAATGACTGCTAAGGGGGAGAAGAACTAGCATTTATTGAGCTCATACTGTGACCAGACATGGTTAAATGTATTTTATATCTTTTAATCCTAGTAGATACTCTTTGAACTGTTATAAATTCTCATTTTAAAGATGAGGAAACAAAGACAGTGAGGGTTAAATCCCTTGCCCAACACAATGCAGCTAGAGAGAGCCCCTGACTTACAATGATTCCACTCATAATTTTTTGACTTCACAATAGTGTGAAAGTGATACACATTCAATAGAAACTGTACTTCGAATTTTGAATTCTAGTCTTTTTCTGGGTTAGCAACATGTGGTGCCATATCCTCTTGTGATGCTGGGATGAATCATCTGACATAATGCCTATTTTATAATGAAGTGCTAAACATCTCATGTAATTTATTGAATACTGTACTGGAAGTGTTCTGGGTATGTTTAAGGTAGGGTAGGCTAAGCTATTGTGTTTAGCAGGTTACCTGTATTAAATACATTTTTGACTTAATGATAATTTTCAACTTATGATGGGTTTAATCAGGTCATAAACCCATCGTAAGTTGAGGAGCATCTACAGGAAATGGTGGAGCAGGGATCTGAGTGGAAGTGTAAACCCAGACTACACAGGGATTAAAATCACAGACTCAATAGTCCTATAGACTGGGTTTTATTTAGGACTTTAACACTTCATCCTATATGACAATGGGTGAACTACTCAGTCTCAGTGCTGGAGACTCCTCTTCTGCAACGTGAGGACTGTAATAGTTCTCACCTCAGAGACACTGCGAGTGGGAGCATCATCTCACATTCAGTGAGAGGTTGTGCTCAAAGCACATGGCACAGAGCACCCCACCTAGTAACCACTGGGTGCAGCTCACTTTCTCATACTGCAGTAGTGATTGAAAGATCCCATTTCGCTCTGATCCAAACAGCTGGATATGGAACAATAAAGCTGTGTTCCCCCTGGCACTCCTGCTATGGGCCACATCAAGGGTCATTGATGGGGTGGCTCAGAAGTCATGGTCTTGCCCATTGAGGCAACTTCATGTCCATTTTGTCTTTGCTTAGGTCAGGGTTTATCTACGCTGGCACTACTGACATTTGGGGCTGGAGATTCTCTGCGGGGATGGGAACTGTGTTATGCACTGTAGGATGTTCAGCAGCACCCCTGGCCACTGTCCATTAGATGCCAGCTGCATACCCGCTGGTCCCAGCTGGGGAATGGGAATACCCCCTGTTCTCACTACAGACAACCAAAACATGTCTCTAATGTCTGGCCCCTGAGTAGTACAATCACCCCCAGTTGAGAACCACTGACTTAGGTGAAAATTAACAGTGATTTATGAAGCTAAAGACCAAGCTAGAACTTGCTGAGATTCAAAGAAAGAGACCTCCTTTATTGGAGTAGTTCACAGCACTTGCTAAATAGAGATGAATTCTCACTGGGGAATCAAGGCAAGGCAAGCAACAAATCATCATAGTCAGCACCTCAAATGCCTATTACTGAATCCACAACATTTTGTAGATTGTTAATTTCCCATTAAAGGAGCCATGTCATTTAATCAGCATTCTGTCATTGGGCTGTATAAGGTGGAATAAAAGCATGAAGGCTCACTAAGGTTATTTTTTAAATTTGTAATGAGGAGTGACAGCTATGTTCACTCACCCAACATTTATTGAGTGTTTGCTATATGAAATGTCACACATTAAGTCTCCGGCAACATAAGGAAAATATTGAAGTCTTTTATGCAGGCCAAATTGCTGTGTGGAAGGAATATTAATTAATTCAACCTATAGTTACTTAAAACATACGATGTGCCAAGTGTCAAGCTAGACTCTGGGTAGGATGTACTGAAAGAAATGAATGTTGTCTTTGCACTTTTGCAGCTCACAACAAGGCAGCCGTTCTCAAGCTGGGGTTCCTAGACCAGCAGCGTCAGTATCACTTGCTGTTGTAAGTTGAATTATGTCCCTTCAAAAAGCTTATGTTGATTGTCTTAGCCCTTAATACCTCAGAATGTGACTTTATTTGAAAGTGAGGTCTTTGTAGAGGTAAACAAGATAAAATGAGGTCATGAGCATGGGCCCTAAGCCAATATGATTGGTGTTCTTATAAAAAGGAGAAATTAGGACACAGAGACAGATGTTCAGACAAGGAAAACAATGTGAAGACACACAGGGAGATAGCCGTATAAAGACAGAGGACTGGAGTGGTGGATGCTTCTGCAAGCCAAAATCTCCAAGGGTTGCTGGCAAATATCAGAAGCTGGAAGACACAAGGAAGGATTCTCCCCTAGACTAGCTGCCAGAGCATGGCTTTGCCAACACCTTGATTTCAGAGTTCTGGCTTCCAGAACCGTGGGAGAATACATTTCTGCTGTTGTAAGCCACTTAGTTTATGATGCTTTGTTACGACACCCCTTGCAAACGAATGCACCTGGGAACTTGGGAGAAATGGATGTTATTGGTCCCTATGCCAGACATACTGAATCAGGCAGTGTGGGGAGGTGACCCAGCAATCTGTGTCATGATATGCACCTAACACTCAGGGGATTCTGACGCAGGCTAGTGTTTGAGAACTACTGAGATGGAGCAGTAGTTTGCAATCCTGGCTGCACATTAGATTCATCTGGAAAGCCTTAAAACAAAAACAAAACCAGATTCTGATAGGAATTCTGATAGGGTGACTCTAAGGTGCAACCAAGGCTGAGAACTACTGGTCTAGAGTGATGTCTTTCAAATATTAGTATGTGCACCTCAGCAGCAATGGCCTCACCTGAGATTCTTGTTAAAATGCAGGTTCTAATTAAATAAGGCTAGCATAAAGCCTGAGGCTCTGCATTTCTAGCAAGCTCTGGGGTGATGCCATGGTGGCCCATGGCCTACACTGTAAGGAGCAAGGGTCAGATAACACTAACACATTAATACTAATAGCAGTAATAGCTAGTATTTATTGACTGTCTTCCAAATGCTAGACACTTGCAAGGGAATGGGTACAACGATGGATAAGAAAGACACAGCCTCTGTCTCATGGGGCTTGCATTCTAAAGCTATGATGTAAGCTCTGTCTATGGCTCTATGCATTCTCATAGGAGAAGACCTTACTTTACCCATGAAGAAACCTGGTATGGTAGAGCAGAGTCTTATGTTAGGCAGAGCAACATTAACTACTGCAACAAGTAAATCACTGTTTATCAAGAGCTTATCAACCAACCATGGATTTCTTCCACTTTGCTCAATGTCTTGGGGGAGTCAGGGATTCAGGTCCTTCCATCTTAGGCTGTGCCTTCCTCTAGACCTTTGGAGTCCTCGGTTCAGCTGGTGGATGGGGAAAGAAGGCAAGGAGAGGAAGCAGTGGTTTGACGACTTCTACCAAATTCCATTGTCTGTTACATGGCCCTGCCTAACTGCAAGGAACATTGGAAAATTAAGTCTAACTGTGGCCAAGAGGGGAAAAAAAGAGTTTAGTGAACACATGATCACTGACACATGCCTCAAAGGATGAGTAAGGTTAGTCAGGCAAAGAAGAAAGGAACTGGTGGGAATGTGAGGGACTGAAGACATGCAATGAACATTTGGTAAAGGATAATAAAGTGATCAAATTTCCATAGCTTCTCTGGGTATCATTTCCCTTATAAGAACAATTAGGAGAATTCATTTAGATTTTCAATGCCTCAATAGTATGACATGTTAAAACCTTTCTTTTTTTTTTTTTTTTTTTTTTTTGAGACGGAGTCTCGCTCTGTCGCCCAGGCTGGAGTGCAGTGGTGCGATCTCCACTCACTGCAAGCTCCGCATCCCGGGTTCACGCCATTCTCCTGCCTCAGCCTCCTGAGTAGCTGGGACTACAGGTGCCCGCCACCTAATTTTTTGTATTTTTAGTAGAGACGGAGTTTCACCATGTTAGCCAGGATGGTCTTGATCTCCTGACCTCGTGATCCGCCCGCCTCGGCCTCCCAAAGTGCTGGGATTACAGGTGTGAGCCACTGCGCCCGGCTGACATGTTAAAACCTTTCTAAGGAAGAGTGTTGGGCAGCTTCCTAATACTCAACAGGCAGCAGGGTTAGATGCATCCAGATTTCTTCCCAAAATCTTTGCTTACCACTGGGCACTAGTGTAGGCCAGAGGCTGGAGTTGACAGCTGGGCTGAGAGTCTGAGATTAGACTGCCATATGACTTGGGGATTGAGCAGGACTGAACATGAAGACTCCAACCAGGAGACATCAAGATGATCCCAAGACAATTTCTACATCTTTTCACCCTTGGGCTCTGTAGTCACATTTACCAAATAAATTGGCATCATGGATATAAAAATATTTTATTGACAATAGGCCAGGTGCAGTGGCTCATGCCTGTAATCCCAGCACTTTGGGAGGCCAAGGCGGGCAGATCATCTCAGGTCAGGAGATCAAGACCATCCTGGCCAAAATGGTGAAAACCCATCTCTACTAAAAATACAAAAATTAGCTGGGTGTGGTGGTGCACGCCTGCAATTCCAGCTGTGGCTGACTGCCACGATTACTACTTGAGACCAGTCACTACAACAGTTACTACTGTTACTACTTGAGATTGTCATTACAACAGTTACTACTTAAGATGTCATTACGACAGTTACTACTGTTACTACTCGAGAGTGTCATTACGAGGCTGAACAAAGGGACAAACATAGAAATGGAAACTTAAGACAAAAGAAACTGTTTTAAAGGAAGGGTCTGGGGAAGAAGCAGAGAGCTCCCTGCTTCTAGTGAGCAAAGGCAGCCCCTGAGCTTCTGTAGCCCTTTGTATTTATTGGGTAGAAAGAGCAAGGAGGAGGAGGTAATGATTTGTCAGCTGCTTAACTGATCACAGGTTTCTATTATTACTAACAGGCTTCAGATGTACCTAATCACAAGAAACACCGCGTTTTGGGGGTGACTGCCTTCAGCATTCCTTCAGGGCAGCAGACACAGTTTGTTGGTCTGCCAACATTCTGCATTTATGAGGACCAGTTTGGTGCTTACTCATATAGCCTCCAGTGGTATACTGAGTTGATCACAACCCTCAATCTTTCGGCCTCCAACACCAGCTACTCGGGAGGCTGAGGCAGGAGAATGGCTTCAACCTGGGAGGTGGAGATTGCAGTTAGCCTAGATGGCGCCACTGAACTCCAGCCTGGTGATGGAGCGAGAGTCCATCTCAAAAAAAAAAAAAAAAAAAAAAAGATTTATTGACAATAACATAAAGAATTTTAAAAACCAGTCTTGTCCTGGATTAAGAAAATGTGGCATATACACATCATGGAATACTAAGCAGCCATAAAAAATGACGAGTTCATGTCCTTTGTAGGGACATGGATAAAATTGGAAATCATCATTCTCAGTAAACTATCGCAAGGACAAAAAACCAAACACCGCATGTTTTCACTCATAGATGGGAATTGAACAATGAGAACACATGGACACAGGAAGGGGAACATCACACTCTGGGGACTGTTGTGGGGTGGGGGGATGGGGGAGGGATAGCATTAGGAGATATACCTAATGCTAAATGACGAGTTAATGGGTGCAGCACACCAGCGTGGCACATGTATACATATGTAACTAATCTGCACATTGTGCACATGTACCCTAAAACTTAAAGTATAATAATAATTAAAAAAAGTATGTTTAACCTTGAAAAAAAAAATCAGTCTTGTCCGGGACAAGCCATCTAAATTAGCAGAGATTCAGAAGCTAGAGAACTGTATCTAAAGTCAAAGAATGAGTTCCACCAATGGAATGTCAGGGAATTATATGGAGGATACCCAAATCACTCTCAAATTCTCCCTCAGGGAGATATCCCTAATAGATGATGCCCAGTTTCTGACTGCCGGAGCCCTTCTTCAAATATTAAGCTAAAATATTTCTTTCTAGAACCATTCTTCCTCTGGGGCCACACACAGTGAATAAGTTTAACCTATTCGCATGACCTTGGACAAGGTACTTCACCTCTCTATGCTGCAGTTGCTTCATCTATGAAATGGGAATAATTATAGTACCTATTTCATGAAGTTCTTGTGAGGACTACATGAGTGACACATAGAAAATGCTCTGAAAATATCAGCTAGAATTACCATTATCGCTGTTAGCAACACTTCAACAAGTGGCCCTCACGCTCATCTCTGTGCCTTCTCCTGTCAGATTTTCCCTTTCAATGTTTCAGTTTTCCTTTTCTGCAAGTTTTCAGCCTTTCGCTTTCACGCGGACTAGCATTTCTTGAATTGTGTTCTAAGGCAGGGGTCTCCAACCCCCTGGCTACAGACCAGTGCTACTCCATGGCCCATTAGGAACCGGGTGGCACAGCAGGAGGTGAGTAACAAGTGAGTGAGCATAACCACCTGAGCTCTGCCTCCTGTCGGATCAGCCACGGCATTAGATTCTTATAGAAGCACGAACCCTACTGTGAACTGCACATGTGAGGCATCTAGGTTGCATGTTCCTTATGAGAATCTAACTAATGCCTGACGATCTGAGGTGGAACAGTTTCATCCTGAAACCATCCCCCACCCTTGCCCATAGAAAAATTGTCTTCCACAAAACTGGTCCCTGGTGCCAAGAAAGGTTGGGGACCACTGTTCTAAGGATACTAGATCCTCAAGATGTTAGTATGAGTTCCTTTAAAATCAAAGTTTCGAAAACACTTTGTATGCCAGATGACTCCCTCAAAGATTTACAATATATCTCGGTTTAATAAAAGTTCTGAACAGTCCTCAGAACAGACCACTGTTTATATGGGTTCAAGTGTGTGCTCTGGTAGTTGAAATGTAGATTGGCATGATATTTGCGAAGGATGATTAAGCATTATCTAACATTATTTATTTTTACAAAATTTTATATTAATAAAGCAGGAATTCCACTTCTAGGTATCCAAGCTGGATAAATACTTGTACATGGGTTGTTCCAGTTTAATATGTCTTTAAAAACAGATTATGCATTCTAACTGGACAATTATTCCTTCCAACCTTGTCTCTTCTGCTAATCTAAGAGCTATGCCTTTCTTTCTGTGCCTACATCCACATCCCTGAAAAAAATGATCATAAGAGCTACTAAGTTGACGCCAATCTACCCTTTTCCTCTATGGCTTTACCATACTTCCTCAACTCACCCAACAAGGATATCCTATTATTTTAGGATCAAATTTCTTCTTGCAATGTTCTCTCAAGTTTCACTCTATATTTTGAGTATAAATTTAGAAACAACCACCTGGGTGAAATCTCATAAAAGTCATTTCAATTCAGACTGCATTTTTTTCCCCCTTCACTAGATCAACACATTGTTGGTCTGTCTTAACTGGTCATTTCAGTCTCAAGATTCTGATTGATCATCTATGGAGATGAGTATAGTGTAACTGCTTCAGGGGACAGTGATGACTAATGCTGGGGAAACTGTGCAAATCAAAATAAATCTGGAAAGAAATAACCTAAACATACCCAAAAATAAATGTACTTGTGCACAATCCAAGCAACAAGAGGCAGAGCTTCCCAAGTCCTCTCCTAATCTTTATAAACGATTTTCTCCTGAATCACTTGGCACATTTCCATTATGGCTTTCTGAATATGTATAGACACAGCAGGTAATTTAAGATTGCTGCAAGTGTCTGGCAAAAACACAGCGCATATTCAACTTGTTTAGGAAACATCTTAATGACAAGCAAAGCAATTTATAGATGACATATTTTTATAGCACGGTAACATTGACATTTATTATTTGGGCCATAACTGGGAAAGGAAACAGACTTCCCCCATTTAGACAACAAAATTAAATTCCTAGGAAGGCAATAGAGAAATAGGCACTATCTTGAATATAGCTATGATATAAAATAATATTATTTTAGAAATATGGTAGGAAACATGGGAAGATTGGTATAATGGCCTGATCAGATATTCCAAAGATGTAATTCCAGAGTACAATTCCTTCCAAGGGGCTAAAATTTGATATTATCAAATTCAAGGTAATCTATCTAATACAGATTTATTTCTTTCCATAGACTGCCACTATATTAGGTAATAACTATATGTAGCTATTCTTTGCAACTATTTTTTTTCGTGTAGAACTAATAATGTCTAAGAAGCTTCTGTCTTAGAGTACTGAAGGTTCTGAGAAGCCCTACAGTAATGAAACCTTCTTTAGATCTGCCAGAGCGTGGGCAAATGGTTCCTTTTCCTTTTCTTCCTATCTCCCTCATATTCCAATCCCCAAGAATTAAACAATCATATAACTACCAAATTCAAATTCAAATACATTATATATTCAAGTCTTGTTGATAAGGAAGAATCCAAATAAATTATTCAAGCCAAATTAAGTGCATTTCACCTTTAGGTTGCAGCCTAAAGCTCTACACAGGGATTGCCATGGAAAGAAATATAGCAGGACAAATTGTCTTGCATAGATCAGCCAATTCATTGTCCCAGTTGGCTCGGGAAAGTCATGCAAAATCGCTCTTTGGTTTTATCTACTTGCTCAACAAATACTTATTCTGTACCTTCTTTGTAGATAGAGCATCCTGCTGGGCCTTTGAGACATATCAAATGAAATGCCTACTCCAAATCTGTGGTTTCTATGTATTTCAATTTGATTTCAATTAAGTCATCACTTCTGCAAGTCATTCTTGTTGCTCGAATCCCCACAGCTGCCATTCAAAAATGTTTGTACGTCCTTAAAATTCTGCCTTAGTTCTCAATGCACTCTTTTTCAGCAAATGAGCCAGGCTTCTGCTTTACTGAGAAGATGAAACACCTGTGGCATGAGTTACCTCCATCCGCAACATCCCCATTTCAATTTCGATTGCACCAGTCAAGAAATGCTGGTGTTATCCTGGCCACCCGACCCTCCATTACCTCTTCTGTTCAGTTTATCACTAGTGCTGCTGTTGGTTTTCTCTCTTAAACAGCCCTCGAAGTGGCGCCTTCTCCCCATCTCTACCACCTAATTGCCGTCTCTTGTTTGAACCAACATGGTAGTCCCCTAGTGGGCATTTCTCTTATCTCCTTCTCCATCTCCCCTTAACACTCAAACCAGAATCATCCTTCCAAAGATGCATCTCTGTATATATCTCCATATAACTTAATATACTTTAAGGATTTCCCATTTCCATTAGTATAAAGACAAAACCCATCAGCCTGTTCTACAAGATTCCATGGGTGTTCAGCTCTTGGTGGCCTCTCCAGCCTTATCTGCACCCACACTCACTGCATTCCCACTGGCCACAGGACCTTTGCTCACCCTTTTCTCTCTCCTTGTGATGTTCTGTCTACCCCTTCTTGCTCAGTTAACACCACCTCATTCTCTTGATTCACCCCAAGGATCACATCCACGAGGAGACCTTCCATGACTACCTTGGTCAGGTCAACTCAGCCCACCAAAGACTCTCTTGGAACATGGTCTTCCCCCTCTTACCTTGTACTATCTTTGTTAGTATGCTTATTTGACTAATATTGGTCCCCCCAGCTACATTGTAAGCTCTATGAAGACAACGACTGTTGGTTTTTACTCATTTTTCCCCCATAGCAGCTACCATAGTTTTGGCTCACAGTATATACTCAGTAGATACTATGGAAAGGATTTCTCAATGCCTCATAATGCCGAATGCCATATGTCACCCATATTTGTTCCTGGGTGTTTATGCGAATGCTGTGCTGGGTGAATTTTTCAATGACTACTCTAGAGAGAGGAGGGCCAAAGCCAGGGTGGTTGTTTCTGTGGGTGTTCGTGGGTTTCTTTTTTTCTTTTCTTTTCTTTCTTTTCTTTTCCTTTCTTTTCCTTCCTTCCTTCCTTTCCTTCCTTCCTTTCTTCCTTTTTTCCTTTTCTTTTGTTTCTCTTTCTCTCTCCTTCCTTCCTTTCCTTCCTTCCTTCTTTTTCTATCTCTTGCTTGCTACTCCAAATACTTCCTCTGTGTCAAGCACTGTCCTAAGATCTTTCCTTCCATTCACTCATTTAATCCTCATGACACTCCAAAAAAATGAACATTATCACATCTCCATTTTCCTGATGGGGAAAATGAGGCCTAAATGTTAATTAACCTGTCCAGGATTGCACAGTTGGCTCAGCAATTCATTCCCAGCACCATGCATAACACCTTCCCCATGTTGAGAGCTCAATACGCACTTGTGGAATCAATGAATGAAGTAGCAAAGCAGAGCTGGTCAGCTGTAAGTCACAGATGCCTGTGACTCTGTCTTCTTCGTTTGGTCCTCACTGTCACACACTGACCTTTGCCTTGGCCACCTCTCACCAGAACTATCACAACAGCTTCCTAACTTCTTCTGAATCCACAATTATTTCCCTCTACTTTGCCCATCTACAATGTGGCCACAGCATCTACTAAAATGCCAACCAAATTATCACTCCTTTTCTTGAGATTCTTTAGTGGCATCTCTTTGTCCTTTGGATGCTGACCCAAGCCCTTTATTTGGTCAGTAAAAATCTGTGTCTCTTTCCAGCCGTGCGTCTCTTTTCTTCTTGCACATACCAGGCTCCCTCTTGCCCCAGGGCCTCTGCGCATGCTGTGCTCTCTGCCTGGAGTACCCTTTATGCTCTGGTCTCCCAGTTAACTCTTAATGAACCTTCAGGCCACAGTGTATGTGGCAGACTGAATAAGGACCTCAATAATATCCTGATCCTAATGATTCCCAGGACCTGTGAGTGTTACCTTATATGGCAAAAGAGACTCTGAAGATATGATTAAACTAATGACTTCAACCATATCCACATTCCAGCTGGGCTGCTACTTTCTTCAGATTGTCCTATAAAATTGTCTTAGACATTGACATTTGTGCATGTGACATGTGACATTAATGAATTTGTGTAAAGAAGAAATCCTTGATCATTATCAATAAAATCATCGCTTTGATGACCCAATTTTGGGTATGTATGTGCACTGCTAATTCACATTTAAATAAGCATAACTGTTTGCAAATGCATGCTCATAGCAGCACTGCTCATAATAGCCAGGAAATAGAAGCAGCTCAAATGTCCATCAATGAAAGGATGGGCAAACAAAATGTGGCCTATCCATACAGTGGAATATTATTCAGCCATGAAAAGAAGTGCTGACCTATGCTACCACATGGATCAGTAAACACTATGATGTACTGTGCAACATTGTGCTAAGTGACAGAAGCCAGTCGCAAAAGGCCACAAAACACAGGCATCACCTGAGTCAAGCCATGTGCATTCATTTCACATAGGTGCTGCCCAGGAAGAGGAGGTAGTGGTTGTAACATTTCATTGCTTATTTGATGTCAGATTCAACAGCAAGAACTTTACCTGAAGAAGGTTATTTAATGCTTGTAACTGCCCCATGAAAACACACTGCCAGCATTTTCCCTTTGTAGAACAGGAAAAGGAAAAATGAAGAGGTCAAAGAACCTAGCCAAGATCACAAAGCTAAAAAATGAAGGAACTGGTATTCAAATCCAGTCTGTGTGAATCCACGGCTCTGCCTCTGAACCACCATGAACAGATCACCTTTCTAATGGGCTCCTCTCTGTATATTTCATTTGTATGGAGCATCCAGAATAGGTAAATCCTTAGAGACAGAAAGTAGATGAATGGTTACCAAGGGCATGGGGGATGGAGGTTGGGGAGCAACTACTTAACAGGCATGCGGTTTTCATTTGGGGGCAATGAGAATATAGATAGAGGTGGTGCCTTACACAACACTGTCCATGCACTAAATGTCACTGAATTGTTCACTTTAAAATGGTTAATTTTTATGTCATGTGAATTTTGCCTTGACAAACAAGTTTAAAAATAAGTCCAACTAGATTTTTAAAATAGATTAATGTGCCAGGCACTGTGGCTCATGCCTGTAATCCCAGCACTTTGGGAGGCTGAGGTGGGTGGATCACTTGGTGTCAGGAGTTTGAGACTAGCCTGGGCAACATGGCGAAATCCCATCTCTACTAAAAATGCAAAAATTAGCTGGGCATGGTGGTGCACACCTGTAATCCCAGCTACTCAGGAGGGTGAGGCAAGAGAATCACTTAAACCCAGGAGGTGGAGGTTGCAGTGAGCTGAGATCGTGCCACTGCACTCCAGCCTGGGTGACAGAGCGAGACTCCATCTCAAAAAAAAAAAAAAAAAAAAGATAATGTAAATTATACTTAAATCCTCACAACTTCCACAACTAAGGAAGCCGTGGGCCATGCCATTCCACCACCTCCTTGTGCTGGGTCCTTATTGCAATGCCCATAAGCTATTATGAGTGCTGAGAAACCTGCCAACTCTACCTACACAGATCCGACTTCCTGTCTGTTGGCTTCAGACAGGGACCTGCTGCCCACAGAGGAGGAGGTGAAGGGTGTGGGAGGCATCTCCCATCTTGTCTTTGGGGGATGCCCTGTAAAAATGACTCACCTCTGGGCATCTCAGTATTTATCTTCAGCTCAGTGTTGAGGTTGTGAGTCACGCTGACTTGAGATTTTCCGAGCACATTTAAGTGCAATATGCACCAATGAAAAGTGAGCCGTCACATCGAGGGGAAGTTTACCTACGTTTGCCCTTCTCCAGCGTGACACCAGCTGCTGGCATCTGCTGGTCCTCTGGCATAAGAGTGAGTGGAGATAGAGTTAGCATCTCGCTCTCCTCTCCCTGAATAAGAGCTGATGTTGAGGTAGACTGTAATAGGAGCAGGCAGAACAGAACAATAATTGGAATCCTTTTAGAGATGCCTGATGCTCTGCAGACTGACAATTGCAGTTAGCTTCTCCTACAGAGAGCTCTGTCACCACGAGTTTGTGTTAGAAACAGCTGGTGGCTGAAGGACTGGGAACTAACAAGCCATGCTGCTCAGACGCAGGGGAGGCCTCTGGCTCTCTCCCGTGGCACTGCTGAATTCCGTCTGCCGGGATGTTGGCACAATGCATGGCTCATAACACACACTGGCAGGGTTCACATGGCTTAATGGGACAACTGCTCTAGTGCAAATGGAGAGAGGGAGAGGATCGCTCAAGTCCAGACCAGCGTGACTACTCAGGCAGATGGCCAATGATTGCTTGCAAAGCACTTACAAGGCACCAGGCATGGTGCAAGCCACTGCAGAGATTGCAGAGGAAGATACTGACATGGTGAATGTTGAGCTGATAGGCTACTTGGGGAGACAAGCAGCCATTTATTCATTCAGCAATATTTATGGAGAACCTACCATGCACTAGTGCTGAGCTAGGCACTCTGGATGCAGCAGCAAAGAGCCCGGATGTGGCTTATAGGAAGCTCTCTGTCTCTCTGGCAAGACAAATATTCATTTATCATTTTATTAAGGGACTCCCATGTTCCAAGCACTGGTTCCAGGTGCTGGGCATTAAACTAATAGTCCCAAGTACAACGAATGCTTTGAAAATGAATTTCAAGGTGCAATGTGTATATGCAATAGGGAATTCTTCTAATCTTCCATTACAAAATAAGGAAGTTAATGAGATGCAATCTGCAGCCTTGTGTGTGTGGTAAAGATGATGGGCAGATTGAAAACAGCTGCTGTGATGTTTGGTGCGTGGTTGACGTGAAAGCCTGGGTGCTGCGTTATAGAAGGAGTCGAGTGACAAAGACCATTAATCCTAACAATTGCTCATCAACAACTTAACACAGGCCAAATCTGTCCCCAAGGACAGAGCCACAGTGCTGCCAGGAAACAGTGCTCAATTTTGGCTCTCTGTTCTGGGGTCCTGATTCAGTGACTACGAAGCAACTTTAGACAGTCAGCTGGAAATGCCATCCAAATGTTTAAGAAGGTGTCTGATATGAGAATCATAAAACTCAGCACAAGGTCAACTCAATGGTGACTCCATAAAATTCAAGCGATGGAGACCTACAGAGACTGACTTTACAGTGCACTCAATTTTCTGATATTTCTCAACTGAGAGCTTCACTGGCTTAAGCTTTAATTGAAAGCATTTAACCTATTACAAATTATCATGAATAGCACCAAGCTGAACACCCCCAAAATGCTCATTTCAAATATATGAACCTCTTCAAGGGCCAGCAGGAACAGGTACGCAGAGCCATAGGTTTAGAAGGAAGACAGACAATAATCTTCAGAGAACATGCTTCATGTCCAGCTCAGTGTCTGCATCAGGCACCCTCTGCTTGCAACTCCAGAGAAGTCACTAGATTCTTACCCAACCCCATTTCACAAGCTCTTTTGCACTCCTACTTAACTAGGACTGTAGTTTCTAATTTTCCTTTATAAGTGATTTTAATAACGTTATTTTATTACAAATACATACTAAAATAATAGAAATGTAAGAAAAACATTAGCGCTCCACAATCACCTGATCAAATGTTTAATATGTTGACATTTATTTTCATCTTTTTAAAAATCAATATCAATATTGTATTTTTCTTTTATGTGGTCATTTAATAGATAAAATTCTGTTATGCATAATTTTCCTTTGTGCTTGTATTAAAATCTCTATTTCCATTTATGTTACTCAGAAAACAGTAGTACAGATCATCCATGTATTTTACTATCCTTACAGAATCCTATAAAAACACACACAGGGAATTTTTATGACTTTTTTTCCACCAAAAAAATGGCATTCACATTTCTTTATGTAAGCTGTGTATATTGCTCTGGGCTAGTAAATCATAGATATTATCAGTTATTTTTTAAAGCCATATAATATTTCCTAGAATGGATATAGTACAGTGTAGTGTGAATGGAGATCTAACCTTTTATTTTTTGTACCTACAAAAAACAATGCTTCAACAAACATCCTTACACATATAAACTCAAATATTAAGGTTTTATTATTTTTTAGGCTAGTTTTCAGAAGTAAAATTTCTGGGTAAAAGACAAAGCCTGTTAATAAGTTTAATATATGTCATCCAATTGGCTTGTACACTGCAAAGCTAGGATTACAATCCATGTACACTGGACTCCAGAGTCTGACCTCCAACCATAAATACTATGTACTGCTCGTACTTCAGAGATGCCTAACAATGGGGCTTAACTTCCTGAAGAAGCAAGCTCGCCTAGATCTACAATGAAAAACAACAACAACAACAAAAAAAACAGAGGTATTCATGGGGAGGGGGTTTGGGTGGAATGACCTCCATCTTCTCTTCTAATCTGAGATTTTCATACTCCCTAAACTGAATCCACTATATTTCAGTCAGGTGGACCAAGCAATTTATATAAAACTACCCCATTAGTAACTGAGCAGGGCCACTCTTGGGACATTTCTCAAGGTGACTCCTGCTAATTAAACAGTTATATAGCCATGATCCCTTCACCATAATGAACAAAGGAAAAAGGCATGGAGAGACTGGGATTGAACAGCCTCTCTCTTGACTACAACCAATGCTAAATGAGACATGGATTTAGAAATAAGAATAAAAACAACAGTGTGTTCAGCACAATAACTCTTTTTCAGTGCTTAGTGTTTTAATGCTGTTCATTACATCTCAGCACTGTCAGAGAATTTAGAGATAGATGGAGATTGTTGGGGAATTTAGAGATAGATGGAGATAGTTGGAGAATTTAGAGATAGATGATCTAATATTTACAGTAGAAATCCCTTTTGAAATAAGATTTATGTAATATATACATGAAGATAAGTGCTCTTCCAAGGGCTCTTAGACGATCCCACTAGGGACTACTATTATCTCAATCCCTGAGAATGAGCCTCATGGGAGTTGATGTTTCACTATACACCCCACAGAAGGGTTACCAGCCCATCCAGACGTCCCAACTGTAACAGAGGAGGAGATTTCCCCAAGGAGAATACTTAATGGAAAAATAATTTCACGTTTGCATTTTTAATTTTGCAGTTTAAAATCTCTCTAAATACAGTTTCCCATTTAAAATGTGATCAACGAAAATTTCCCCATCCTTATTATGGCAAATAGCCAGTTATAGTGTTCCTTTTGGAATAGCTGCAGGGATATTACTTAGATTTAAGGCAGAAGGCGTGCGTGAAACTGTGATTAAAGCTGAATATGTTTAGCTATCACCGCTATTAAGAGGATTATTGAAGAGGCTGTGTGAGTTTGGGATATGTAGATGGGGCTAAGTAGGTGTGCCTGTGTGTAGGGGGCCCACTTCTGGCTCATTGTGAGCTCTGTGGGAACTTGGATTGTCTAGCCCTGGCCTTTCCGATAAGCTCCCTGCGTGCCCTTAGAAAGTCACCGAACTCATTCGAGGAAGATCTGTAATATTTCTTCTGGCTCTAATATTGTTTGAAGTTTTGTTGGTACTTAAATAATAAATTAACATTAAAGTGTTAAAGTGGTACTGAGAAAATATAGACTTGTTTCTACTTTACAGTCTGATATGGATACCAGTGATCTCAAGAGTCTTTAATTTGGTGAGTGCCATTATCACCGAAATGACAACAACCATAATAGGCGCTGGCATTTTTGGGGTTGCTTATTTGGTGGCAAGCCCTAGACTGGGTGTTGTCTCAGCATTTGCTTACTGGGTCCTCTCGTAGCATCTGGGTCTGGTGTATCTATCATCACTATCTTACAAATGAAAAAGCAGACTCAGGTTGCCCTGGGCCATCTCTATAATGCCATCAAACGGATGTAGTTGCCCTGGGCTGTCTCTATAATGTTATGGGTAGATGTAGTTTTTCTCCTTCTGTGCTGCGGTTAAGGCAGAAGAAAACTCTTTTTGTCTCTGAATTCCATTCTTAATTTTTAATTTTTTTTTTTTTTTTTTGAGACGGAGTCTCGCTTTGTCGCCCAGGCTGGAGTGCAGTGGCCAGATCTCGGCTCACTGCAAGCTCTGCCTCCTGGGTTCACACCATTCTCCTGCCTCAGCCTCCCAAGTAGCTGGGACTACAGGCACCTGCCACCATGCCCAGCTAATTTTTTGTATTTTTAGTAGAGATGCAGTTTCACCGTGTTGGCCAGGATGGTCTCAATCTCCTGACCTCGTGGTCTGCCTGCCTTAGCCTCCCAAAGTGCTGGGATTACAGGTGTGAGCCACCGCGCCCGGCCTTAAATTATTTTTTAATTAAAAAAAATTTTTTTTTTGAGATAGAGTCTTGCTCTGTTGCCCAGGCCAGAGGGCAGTGGCATAATCTCGGCTTACGGCAGCCTCTGCCTCGTGGGTTCAAGTGATCTCCTGCCTCAGCCTCCTAAATAGCTGGGATTACAGGTACGCGCCACCACGCCTGCCTAATTTTTGTATTTTTGGTAGAGACGAGGTTTCATCATGTTGGCCAGGCTGGTGTCAAACTCCTAACCTCAAATGATCTGCCCACCTTGGCCTCCCAAAGTACTGGGATTACAGGCATGAGCCACTGTCCCTGGCCTGAATTCCCATTCTGTCTGCCTGCCTGCTTCAAGACAATTACTGGGATTGCCAGCAGTTTCACTGTTCCCAAATTGGGGCAAAGGGCTAAGGTAAAGAAGGTAAAGAAGAAGATTGTACAGGCTGGGCTGGGGAAGTGAAAGAGTCAGTGTTTAAACAGTGGCAGCAAATTTCATCATTTAAGCCAGGAGCCCCCAGCCCCCGGGCCATGGACCAGAACTAGTCCGTGGGCTGTTAGGAATTGGGCCACACAGCAGGAGGTGAGCAGTGGGCTAGCAAGCGAGCATTACCATCTGAGCTCGGTATCCTGTCAGATCAGCAATGGCAGTAGATCCTGATAGGAGTGCAAAACCTATTGTGAGCTGTACATGCAAGGGATCTAGCTTGCATGCTTCTTATGAGAATCTAAGTAACTAATGCCTGATGGTCTTAGGTGGAACAGTTTCATCCCGAAACCATCCTCCTCCAATCCCAGTGGAAAAATTGTCTTCCATGAAACTGGTTTCTGGTGCCAAAAAGGTTGGAGACTATTGATTGAGGCTACAACACAAAGCTATTTTTGCCCCAGCTTGAGAGCTGGCACTTTGCAGAATAAAGAGGAAAAAAAAATAAAACAATAACCACCACCGCCCCCACAAAACAAAACTTGTGACTCTGATGACTGGCTGACCTTTGAGGGTGGTTGGAAGATGGTGGCTGCAGCATTTCCTGGTGTTTTTGGTTCTGCCTTGAATATTACATTCCTTTCATATTGCTACTGTAACAAATTACGACAGCATGGTGTCTTAACACACCTGTAAATTTTATAGTTCTGCAGATCAGAAGTCCAACACAGGATGCTGGGCTAGCATCTAGCTACTGGAAGGGCTGCATTCCTTTCCAGAGACTCCAGGAGAAACTCCATTTCCTCATTTTTTCCGGATTCTTGGGACTGCCCATGTTCCTTGGTTTGCGGCCCCTCCTCTGTCTTCAAAGCCAGCAGTGCTGGACAGAGTCGTTTTTATGCTGCAATCTCTCCCGTTCTCTTCTTCAGTCTTCACATTTTCTCTGAGCCAGCCAGAAAAAGTTCTTTGATTTTAAGGACTCATTGGATTAGAGTGGATCCACCAAGACAACTCAGAATCATCTCCCTGACTCAAGGAGTCCTTAATCACATCTGAATGTCCCTCAGGTAGGCAACATATTCCCAGCTTCTGGGGCACGAAGGCATGGACACCTTTGGGAGAGCCATTATCTTGCCTACTGTGGATGTGAAGTCAGAATGGAGGTTTGCATGATAAGGTCTGGAGAAGGAACTGAGCTTAAATCCACAAGGGCTTGGCAACAAGCAGGTGCTGTTTGGGATGCCCTCTCCCGCCAATACTGCAACCAAGTCAGTATAATGTAGCATCTACAAATTAGGCTTAGGAGTCCACGAAACCTGTTTACAAATTCCAGCTTCACCACTTTTTAGCCATGTGACCACAGGCAAGTTATAGAATTTCTCTTTATACTAAAGCTTATTTTACGTTGTTGTTGAGAAGGTTAAATAAGTCAATGTGCATGACACACAGGATCTAGTGCAGAGAAAGCGCTCAGTAAATGCCAGTTATCAGGAAACTGATGGAAGCTGTCTTAGACTTCAGGTGCCTGGTCAATCCGAGTACTACATTCTACTGGCCCATGGTTAGTTCAAAGGATGGACATGAGGCACAGATAGGGCCAACTGGAGTCTGTCCCTGGAGTTGCTATAAGGGCACCGGGAGAGAGAAGTTTTCATTCCAAGTAAATTGCCGTTTGATTCCTCTGTGTGCATCAGACCAATAACTTCTCCTTACAGAGGAAAAGAATCAGGGTCCCCCAAAATTAAGTTTTTTGTCCAAGTTGACACAGCGAGAATCTATGAAGACAAAATCATTGGTCTACTGACCTTGCTATCTCATGTGCATTCAGGATTTACAGCCCATGGAACCCACTTACGTGATTTCTTCTCTGATCCCTGTGGATTTTCTGTGTTAGATGTTGGCCCCACTTAAAGATGGATAAACTTGACACTCTCGGTGCTACAGGTTTGCCAAGACCTCTCAGCTAGTAAGACGGGGTGTTAAGACATGCAATTTGGCAAGGCGTGGTGGCTCACACCTGTAATCCCAGCACTTTGGAAGGCCGAGACGGGCGGATCATGAGGTCAGGAGATCAAGACCATCCTGGCTAACATGGTGAAACCCCATCACTACTAAAAGTAGAAAAAATTAGCCGGGTGTGATGGCAGGTGCCTGTAGTCCTAGTTACTTGGGAGGCTGAGGCAGGAGAATGGCGTGAACCTAGGAGGCGGAGCTTGCAGTAAGCCGAGAGTGCGCCACTGCAGTCCAGCCTGGGCAACAGTGCAAGACTTTGTCTCAAAAAAAAAAAAAAAAAAAAAAAAAAAGACATGAAATTCATGACTCTCAGTCCACCTGCTATACAGGCTGGAAGCTCTGTGTGAACTTCCTGCTTCTGCAATTGTAAAGAACTCATAATAATGTGGTTATACATTTTAAAATCTATGTCTGTATAAACACACTAAATAAGTGTCTACTCCTTCACTGGGCCTGGCATGAATATATTACTCATGTATACTGAATGCTGATTTATTCTTCTAATAACGCATTATTCATTCTCTTAACTGCAAATTCTCTTGGTTGTCATGCAAACCCACAAGCTTATCTGTGAAAACAAATCTATTGCATGTTAAGGTCGTGACAGATATGAGGACATTTCAACTCTTTGGGTTTCTGTTTCACTAATTTATACAACTGAAATAAAGCTCATCTCCTGTGGGTGGACTGTAGGGTAAGTGATTAAGAGCCGTGATCTAAGAATCTTGGTTGAGAGGTGCAAATACTACTGGGGACTTTGGTTGTCCAGGAAGCTCTCCATTTGGGCTGGTGCAGAGAAGGTGAATCTTCATTCTAGGGTCCTGACATAGGTTCTGGCTGCTTCATCTTTCCCAGAACAATGGATACTTCTAGGAGCTGCATAACAAGGAAATGAAGTGTTTGAAATGGGGACTGTTGTCGTTCTTGCCTCCTTTTCCCAATGTTCAATGTTGTCCTTGCAACCATGCCAGAGAATGGGGAAGATATATACTTCTGGGATGTGCAACCGGACATGCCCACTGAGGTGGAATCTGAGCACTAGGAAGAGCCCAAGCCAGCTGCCAGGGAGTGGCACCCAGAAGACAGCTCGGGCACAGAAGGCAACTGACATCAAGGGCCTACCATGAAGCAAGGGAGTGACCCTGGAGTAGATCCAACTCAGGAATGGGAAGTGGAGGAGCACTTGGTGAGTACACACATGTGGCAGAGAGTCCTGGTGTGGGGTGCACTGGTTGGCAGGGTACAGGCTGCTCCAGTGGATTCTAGGGTGGGAGGTGAGTTTCTCTTCAAGGATAATGAAAAGAGTGAGGCATATATGACAAGACAGAGCCTTGGGCTTAGAAAATCTAAAAAAGCTATCAGGATTGAAGAGCATGGGCTGGGTCATTATGAATGGGAAATCATGTTCAACCAAGACAGTCTGCCAGACAACCTTGCTTTCTTCCATCCATGCACTCATTTATTTATTCAAAAATACTAGCTGAGCACCTACTATGGACATGACAGGCACAGTGCTAAGTGCTACAGCTACAGGGTGGACACCATAGACATGGATCCTGCACTCATTATTTGTGGGTAGAGAGGATGACATCAAACCTTTATTACTAATTGAGATACAGCCTGGGCAGGTGCATGAGGAAGAAGTACCTATAAAAGGGGTACCAGAGGAGGGTGGAATAGGGAGGCTGGGGGTCCAGAAATGCTTCTTTGAAGAAGTGACATTTCAGCAGAACTGAAGGGTGAGTATAAATCAGCCAGGTGAGGACATAAAGGAAGAAAGTTCTAGGCAGAGGGAACAGCACCTGCTAAGGTCATGAGTCTGAAAGGGACTTGGTGTGGCTAGCTGGAGTCACACTGGGAACAGCCACTAGGTGGTGAGTCATAAAGTGTTGGGAAAAATTCTGTAAGTCCTTGGGGTGAAGGGGAATTGAACCTATAGGTGGAGGTCAGAGCCTCTGTAATAAGCCCCTGGAGAATGCACAGCCCCAAGGCTGAATTCAGGCCAGTCTGATGCCACCTGTCACCACCTGTATTTGGACACAGCCAGACCCTGACAGGGCCCGTGGATGTGAACTCTGCCTCCCACCTGCTGATGAGAAACGACACTGCAGGTGTTTAACAACCCAGTGCGCTCGGCAACTTTGCTGTGCTTTATTATTTTCATTTATAGAACGGTATAAAACTAGACATTTATTGGCCACAGACCATTTTTGTGTTCCTGTAACTCAAAAATGGTTACATTTTTAAAAATGAAGTATTACCAGCTTCAAGTCTGTAATAGAGACCACGTCTTGTTGGCACCCACTGAATTATTAAGATTAGAAACTCCACAGTTGCATATTGTGCTGTGGAACTTTCTTCCCCAATATGCCTTACCTCATATACTCATGTTAACTTTTGACAGTCCATAACACAAATTGACATAAGATGGACGTATACACTCCATCAAGTGAATAATACATGACTTTAAAACAATGGCAGGCTACATTTTGATGTGATCCATTATAATGGACCTGAAGCAGCCATTATGGCCTTTCCATAAAGATTCAATAAACACGCGGAGGCTGCAGCAGAGCAGGCATTAAACACGGCATTAAAGCGCAAGCCAGAGCTGGCTCCTTTAAACAGACAGCACCCGGTGGGCAGAGAGCTGGACCTGCACTCTGCGCAGCAGGGGAGAACTGGATTTGCAGACCTTACCTAGGAAGGAAGGTGGCCTGGCACTCGAGTGCGGGCATTTAACAGCTGATGGATTCATCTCTCCATCCATCACACGAGGGGCTCTAGTTTCAGAAAATCGCTTGAAAAATAACAATGTGTTTCAAGTGCAGACTCTACACTCTTTCATTTAAACTTCAACGACCTCATATACTAGGATGATTTGCCCTGTATTATAGGTGAAGTTATTGAAAATGCAAGAGGTTAGATTTCTTTTTCAAGGTCACTCAGGTCAAGGTCATTGGCAGAACCAGCACTAGCCAGGCCCCTCTAACTCTGAAGCCAGGGCTGGTTCCATGCACCTAGCTTGCATCCCATGGAAAAACCCATAGGTGGAAGAATTACCTACTCATGTTCTTTTCAGGGGGTGGCTGGTCTCTACATATACAATTTAGATTGATTTCTCTAATATCCAGCTGCATTTGCCAATGATCACATCAATATTTGTAAGACTTATACATCCCTTTAAAACTCACAAGGGATTTAACAATATTGTCATCCAATTCTCATAGCATACCCTGGGATAAGCTGTCTTTAACCTGTATTTTATTGCTGTTGTTGACACCGTATTGGTGTTTATACTATGTTGGTGGTGACACACTATTAAGGAACCTGCTAAGGGTCACCTGGTTGTTACTACTCTATTAGCATAAGAATACAATTTTTTTTCCATTATTCGTTTTTCCATTCTTTTTTTTTTCTAAATTTCAAAGAGCAAAGAGTACCTTCTCTCTTGAAGGACCTCACAGTCATACAGGGTGGCCGATTACTTTATAACTTAAAATAATAAAGCCTTAAAGCTGGAAGAAACCTAAGAGGATGAAAAATAATTACTGAGAGCTAACACACAAGGCAGTACATGCAATAATTTAAATTTAAAATGTGTTAGCAAAGTGCTGGTTTTCCATTTACTGTGGCACTGTGGTGATAGGGTATGTCTTACCTAAATACGTTTACTGAAGTAAAAGAGAGCATGTTGCTTTAAAAAGCACATGAAGTAAATATTAGAACAGATGTTAGAAATAGCAGAGATTACAAAGATGAAATTTAAAAAATTGAAGTTTGGGAGGCGATGGTTGAAACCTGAGGAGAGGCACTTCCTGTGAACACTTCTCTTGGTGGGGCAGCCCATTGCTCTCCCTTCAACGGATTTTTAAATAAAACTTGGACGAAGATTTTGAGCTGGGTAGAACTGAGGCCAGAGCCATGTGGTGGATCCTGTGCCTGTCCCTGGCTGGTGTCTCTCAGCACTCGCCAGGCTCTGCCCGGCCAGCTGAAAAGCTAGCCACGTCCTGTTCTGGCTCTAAAATTGATGATGCCACATTCCTGCAAGTGTTCCATTAAGCCCTTCCAGGACAATTTTCCAGGCTGAGAAGCTGTAATCAAAATTGGCAATCGAGCGGCAAACATAAACACTTCCGCAAAATTACATGCAAACAAGAACCTGGCTCTAAGGCCAACCATAGAGTGGATCCATGCAATGACGTCTAGACACAGAGGATTTTTGCCTAAACATATTATTCATAATATCCAAGGCCAAACACAGTCCAAGCTGTGTTTGCTCCCTCAGAGCAAACCCTGCAGCCCACTTAAGTATATATCCATGTAACTAATACCCAGACTGAGAGAACACTCCCAGTCTCCAGCAGGCTCTCCTATGTCCTCTCCTAACTGCCATCCCTGCAAGATAGTCACTATTCTGATCTCTATCACCATAAATCCTTTCTGCTTTTTCTTGAACTTCATAAATGATGGAATCATACAAAATGTACTCTTTTGTACACTTGGCTTCTTTTGCTCCACTTAGAGCCTGTGAATGTCAACCATATTCATTCTTTTTCATCACTGTTTACCTCTAGTCATTGACTTATTCTGTCATTAGCAGTCATGTTTATTGTTTCAAGACTGGGGCTACTATTTTGAAAAACATTGCAAGACTCCTAGTTGTTCTACATACTTGTCAGCACTTGATATTTTCAGTCCTTTAAGTTTTAGCCATGGTGAACATTTATATCATGAAGTTACCCAGGCCTAGCCCTTTTCCTGAATATGAGACCTTTATTTGCTATGATTTTCTGTTTTTACCTGAAATTTTTTCATTTATTTTTCAAACTCAACATAGCAAGCAGAAGATTTCACATCTCCTTTCTGATCATCTGCTACTCTTCCTTTGTCCCCCAGCTCTAAGAAATCCATTCAAAGCTAATTTCCTCATGCATGTTTTTCAGTTACCCTCATTCCCCCCGACCATTCACACTGGGAGGACTGTACCTTTGCAATGCTGCTTGTATTGAGGCACTTTTCTTTCTTCTCCCCGCACCATTGCCCTAGAGCATCCTTCATTATCTCTTGCCTAGAATATTTTAGGCTCTATAAAAAAGATTTCTTTGAACAGCTATTTTCGGACATTTTAGAAACAGGTTTAACTCATTTCCTAGGCAACTTCTCTGGCTTCTGATCAAAGGGTCTGTAAACTTATAACTGGATTAGTCTAATATTCAAGGTATTATAAAGTGGCTAATTTTCTTTCTCTGTTAGTTTGCTCAAATACCCTCAAATAAGGAATGTAGAAATGCGATATGAAATTCATTTTCATTGAAGTATTTGTTTTTTTTCATTGAAGTATTAGTTCTTTCTTTGTCCCTAGACTATTACTGAGACCAATCAGCTGTCTTCTGGGGACTCCAAAACAGAGGCTGTGTTGTGTTCACATGTTGCAATTTTCCTAACAAAGTCCCTTGGATATCACTGGACTCCAATGCTAGGCCTGGAACAGGCCTGATCATATTCTCTGAAGTCATCTTGTTAGGCTGAGACAAGACAAGACTCCTGGTATTTCTCCTTCCATCTGTATGTAGGAACTGCCTCCTAACCTAACTAAAATTCCTCAAATTTCCAATGTGTCCCAGTCCCTATAAAACTCTACTCTCCATCCTTCCAGATTCTAAGCTTCCAGGCTATGGCCAAAGAACAATGGTAAAGTTTAGCGGATCTGAGAACCAGATGCCTGGGATCTGTGAATCCTAGCGCCTATGTTACAAACTGTAGAGTCTGGTATATTAGTCTGTTCTCATGCTACTAATAAAGACATACCAGAGACTGGGTAATTTATAAAGGAAAGAAGCTTAATTGACAGTTCAGCATGAATGCAGAGGCCTCAGGATACATACAATCATGGTGAAAGGAGAAGCCAACACGTCCTTCTTCACATGGCAGCAGCAAGGAGAAGTGCTGAGGAAAAGAGGGAAAAGCCCTTTATAAAATCATCACATCGGCTGGGCTCGGCGGCTCAAGCCTGTAATCCCAGAACTTTGGGAGGCCGATGCGGGCAGATCACGAGGTCAGGAGATCGACACCATCTTGGCTAATATGGTGAAACCCTGTCTCTACCAAAAATACAAAAATTAGTCAGGCGTAGTGGCAGGTGCCTGTAGTCCCAGGTACTCAGGAGGCTGAGGCAGGAGAATGGCATGAACCCGGGATGCGGAGCTTGCAGTGAGCCGAGATTGCACCACTGCACTCCAGCCTGGGCAACAGAGCCAGACTCCATCTCAAAAAAAAAAAAAAAAAAAAACCAAAAAAAAAAACCATCCCATCTCGGCCAGGTGTGGTGGCTCACACCTGTAATCCCAGCACTTTGGGAGGCTGAGGTGGGCAGATCACAAGGTCAGGAGATCGAGACCATCCTGGCTAATGTGGTGAAACCCCGTCTCTACTAAAAAATACAAAAAAATTAGCCAGGTGTGGTGGCAGGTGCCTGTAGTCCCAGCTACTTGGGAGGCTGAGGCAGGAGAATGACGTGAACCTGGGAGGCAGAGCTGCAGTGAGCCAAGATCACGCCACTGCACTCCAGCCTGGGTGACAGAGCAAGACTCCATCTCAAAAAAACAAAACAAAACAGAACAAAAAAACCATCACATCTCATGATATCTCACTCATTATCATGAGAGCAGCATGAGGGTAACCACCCCCATGATAAAATTACCTCCCACCAGATCCCTCCCATGACATGTGGAGATTATGAGAACTACAATTCAAGGTGAGATTTGGGTGGGGACACAGAGCCAGACCATATCACTGGGGTTAGTCACTTCATCACCCCAGGGCTCAGTTTTCTTATCTGTAAAATGAGAATAATAATAATATAGACCTCAGAGGTTGCTCTGAAAATTAAATGGGACAATCTACATAAAGTCCAATGCCTTGCATTTAGTGAGAGTGCCACATGTATTCTATTATCATTAATGCTAAAAAAGAGCCTCCAAACTGCCCATCTCACTTTGTTCCTAATCATCTTCTCATACACTGTCAGCAATTCTTTCTCTCCTTTAGCATTTTTGCCCTTAGATCCATTTTTAAGCTTCTCAACCAGTTCACATTGTTTCCCAGACTGTCACTGCAACAAACAAAGGAACTTCCTGGTGATTGCCCATGTGTTCCCTCACATTTCTCACCCTCCCTTCAGGTAGGTGGGGCCACATGACTAGTTCTAGCCAAAGGGAAGGTTGAAGCATTTAAGAGCTGCTTTTGATACTGTAACTCTTTGTTCTTCTGCCACCGGTGCAAAGGAGGCCAGCGCTCCACATGCTGCAAGCTGGCAGAGCCTCTGTCAGCCTGGATCCCTTAACGACTATGTGGTACAGAGCTCCCCAGCAGACCCATGTTGGACTCACAGCTTGAGCAAGAAAGAAACTTTGTTGTGCTATGCCTACTAAAATTTGGGGGTTAACTTGTTACTGCAGCATAACCTAATCTAGCCCTGATTAATATTTCAAGTTTGCTTTTAGATTGATAATCTCTTTATGAGCCTCTTTTAGACAGTCTACATCCTTAAACTGTCTTGTAAGGACTTCTAAGCTGAATATGACCTGCCGCTCTGGAACCTCTTACAGTCACCCTGTTGAGCTTCCTTTTATGCTAGAACTGTAGTCTCTCTGGGATCAGCAGGAGATTCCAGGAATTCACTTCATATTCCCCTTTGCCAGAATTACTAGACCCACAACTGGGAAAACACAACAGTCAATGTATCCAGACTTTTTTCAGTTTTTAACTGTACCAGCAATTTCTTACACTCACTGATTTCTCTGGTGACAATATTTTTGCTTTCACTCTCACCACTTTATCTCCTTTCCTGGCTAACAATTTCCAGGTCTCAAAATAAATACCATTTCCTCCAGGGAGCATTCCTTGCTTTCCCCAGCTAGGTGGGAATCCATCTGTTGTACACAATGATGCCACTCTAAAAAACACTCAGATCATTTGCAATATCTTTTTAACATCTTCTCTACTAAGTTATAAATTCCATGATGACAGGGGAGGCAGCTGGCTTTTTTACTATATATTCATTTTAAATACTGTGCCTGGAAGAGAGTAGGTACTTACAAATTATCTTCTGATCATTGCCTTTATAAATAAGAGGGAGAACAATTCAGACAGCCATTCTCCTCAACATGATAAGGGAGCTCTCACATTAAAATCCCAGGTCTAGGAAGAGAAGACGCCTCTCCTTTGAAGCAGTCTATAAGTCATACTGTAGAGAATTGTTTCGCGCAAATTGCCTTCTGTAAAGCTTAGTTCCATTTCAAAACTCTGAAATAAAATCAGATCCTTGGCTTCTTGATTCTGCCTCATACTTAGCTTACTGTAATGTCGACACTATTTTTATAGGCTAGAAACTAGTGGAGTGTTCATAAAGAGAGATGACATGAAAGCCTGGCTCAAGATCTCAAAATTATAGGGTGCCCCCACTCTGTGAGAATAGAACCTCAGAATGGAGCCACACTCCCCAAACGGTCCCAGTGCTAAATTGCTTTTGCTTCTCATTCTTTGGCACTATAAAGAAAACTTTGAGCGTAAAACGCTTAGAGGAAACTTTCTACCACCTCCCTGAGCTAACAAATGCCATGAGCTATCTGAGGACATCCCTTTATGTTATACGCTTTTATGATGAAGATAAGAACCCACCACATGCTCTTAGACGGAAACTTGGAAAAGTGAATTTTTGAATAAATCACGAGGAACAATTTTTGAATTGATTTTCTTGGTTGGAGCAGAAATGGAAATAATTCAGCTAATATAAAGAACATGGATAACAAGATGATATTATACCCAAATATCAGCTTATCATTTCTTTTCTTTTTCTGGCTTGTTTGTTTAATTTCTATATAAACATTAAATTTATAAATATATATGCAATCTTTTAATGTGGCAGGACACGTTAGTACAGTATCAAAAAACAACTTATTAATTTTATTTCTAAACAAAATGAATGCTTCGCGTGGTGTGTGTTTTAAAAATTTCTTCATGAATTCAACCAAATATTGAGAATTTGAGAAAAATAATGTATTTTTGTCCTGCTTATAAAAAACTTGATTCTCATATTTTGGTAACATCTCTGTTGTGACATCTAGAAATTCTAAGCATTTGAGAAATTTTACACTGCTTTTTAACACTGGAAACTTTGACAGCTGGGGCAATTTTCTAGTCAATCACCCCAGTGAATCTAAACCAGTATCTTTTTCTAGCTTGTATCAAGGGAAATTACAGCATGATATAAAGTTTCTCTCCTGATTACAGAAGCTCCTTCAATTGTGTCACGGAAAAGACTGAACATATGCAGATACGTGAAATGAAAAGCAGTCTTGACTGTTTATTATTGCTTGTTAACTCTTCCTGAGTGCATAAAACGACAGTAACTTCAAAGTTACTGCAGACAGAAGTGCAATGCTTAAAAGAGAAATGTTGTGCAAATGAATTTTGTAGTGGTGGTTTCAAAGCTTCCAGAATTCTAATCAAAGAGGCTCAGGGTTGGTTAGGAGAGACCTTAAAAGGAATCCAATCCCACCACCCAGCTGAGGCATGAGTCCTCACGTACAGAGTTCTTACACCTGCAGGGGAGAAAAGAGAGCTCAGAAACATGAAATGACTTCTCCAGAACCCAAACCCAGCAGACCTACGACACAGCACAAGGTGAGGAAACCAGATTCTAGATTCCTACTCCCCAAGCTACCTCTGACTCTAAACCTCCAAAAGCTGGCTGTGTGAACCTGGGTAAGACATCATCTTTCAGTCTCCATTTCGCCATCAAGAAACAGGGGCATTTCAGTGTCCAGGAGCTGCAGTAACTACACGTCATAAACTGGAGGGGCTCAAAACAACAGAAATTTACTCTAATAGTCCTGGAGGCCAAAAGCACAAAAGAAGACATCTACAAGAGTCCTTCCTTCTGGAAGTTCTGGGGGAAGATCTGTTCCCTGCCTCTATCCTAGCTTATAGTTGTTTGCTGGTGACCCGTGGTATTTCTTGGTTTATAGACTCATCATCCCACTCTCTGCCTCCAACTTTACTTGGCCTTCTCTCCTGGGTCTTCTGTGTGTCTCTGTCTCTCTCCTCTTCTTCTTTTTTTCATTTTGAGATGGAGTCTTACTCTGTTGCCCGGACTGGAGTGCAGTGGTATGGTCTTGGCTCACTGCAACCTCCACCTCCCAGGCTCAAGTGATTCCCATGCCTCAGCCTCCTGAGTAGCTTAGACTGCAGGTGAGCACCACCATGCCAGGCTAATTTTTTGTATTTTTAGTAGCGATTGGGTTTCACCACATTGGCCAGGCTGGTCTCAAACTTCTGACCTCAGGTGATTCACCTGCCTTGGCATCTCAAAGTGCTGGGATTACAGGCATGAGCCACTGAACCCAGCCCTCCTCTTCTTATAAGGATACTCCAAGGCATACTGGACGTAGGGCCTACCCTAATCCAGCATAACCTCATCGTAACTAATTACATCCGAAAAGACACATTCTGAGGTTCTGGGTAGACATGAATCTGGGGAGGACCCTAGTCAACCTAGTACAGAAAGTGACAATGGGATTTATTGCATGGAGTAATTGTGAGGATTAAGTGCATGTAAATAAATATAGAGAACAAAGAGCAGGGCCTGTCTCACTGTGAAAGTACAATACACATTGGCTTTAATTAGTAATGGACGCTACGTCCAGGTTGTATTCCTACGAGGCACACAAGATAGTTTCATTCTACTCTCAATTCTTTCAGCTCCTGATGATGAACTTTTAACATCCAAGACAGTCTCTGTTGGACAGATGAGGCAAACTTTGCTCTCAAAATATCCCCTTACCTTTTCTATCCTTCATTCTCTATAATTTTTGTCTATGTTTTTATCAGCTACTTGGGGACTAGAGAGAGGCTGGCAATAAAGGTGATCTGTGGCCTATTACGGTGGCATTTGTCTTTGAACCCAACTGATAAGGTTTGGCTGTGTCCCCACCCAAATCTCATCTTGAATTGTAGTTCCCATAATCCCCACGTGTTGTGGGAGGGGCCTGGTGAGAGGTAATTGGATCATGGTGGCAGTTACCCTCATGCTGTTCTCATGATAGTGAATGAGTTTTCAAGAGATCTGATGGTTTTACAAGGGGCTTTCCCTGCCCATTGCTCAGCACTTCTCCTTGCTGCCACCCTGTGAAGAAGGACGTGTTTGCTTCCCCTTCTGCCATGATTGTAAGTCTCCTGAGGCCTTCCCAACCACAAAGAACTGTGTGTGAGTCAATTAAACCTCTTTCCTTTATGAATTATCCAGTCTAGGGTAAGTCTTTATTAGCAGCATGAGAACAAACTAATACACTAACTACAGGAGAAATTTGCACTTTTTGGAGAAGCTTTCCAGGCCCACAATCACCATTGATCTAAGTGATCTAAGGAGGTTCTAATATTTTGGAGAAAATGCCATTTCAGGTCCCATGATGCCTGCCTCTCTGTTCATCACTCTGTGGTCAGGGGCTGAGTCAGGGGCTGACTCAGATGTGAACTCAGATATTCAGATGTGAACATGGATCTTTGCTTGATGCTTTGAAGCTTGGAAAAAAAGCAAATCCAACCTCAACTAATTTTGTTTCAAAATCTATTTTCTCCTGGGACTAGCAGGCATTATAGGCTCAAAGACAATTCTTGAATTGTTTTTACAAGCATAATTCTGGGGCTTAAAATGAGATTCAACCCAAAGACACTTTTGCCTTTTTTTTCTTCTTTTATTTATTCCCAATCTGCAAAATACTTCCTGGATTTAGCTGACTGCCCAGGACCAGGGTTAAAAAGCTTGCAGGGCTTGATCAGGGGTTCTCAAATTTTAGTGTGGCCTGGCATCATCTAGCGGGTTTGTTGAAAACACAGGTTGTGGGGTGCCACCTCCCAAGGTTCCAAATCAAGAGGCTTGTGGGGAGGCCGGAGAATGTGTTTTACTGACAGGATCCCAGGGGATGTGGCTACTTCTGGTCCACACTGGTCTAGATTGGTGTCCCTGTGAAAGTTCATGTAGAACATATTCCTTCCCCATGTACTTTATTATTATTATTATTATTATTATTATTGAGACAGAGTCTCAGTCTGTCGCTCAGGCTGGAGTGCAGTGGCATGATCTCAGCTCACTGCAACCTCTACCTCCTGGGTTCAAATGATTCTTCTGCGTCAGCCTCCTGAGCAGCTGGGACTACAGGCGCATGCCACCACACCCGGCTAATTTTTGTATTTTTAGTAGAGATCGGTTTCATCATATTGGCCAGGCTGGTCTTAAACTCCTGACCTTGTGAGCCACCCACCTCGGCCTCCCAAAGTTCTGGGATTACAGGCATGAGCCACCACGCCCAGCCCTTCCTTTATTTTTATTTTATTTTATTTATTTATTTGTGTATTTATTTATTTATTTATTTTGAGACGGAGTTTCACTCTGTTACCCAGGCTAGAGTGCAGTGGTACAATCTCCGCTCACTGCGAGCTCCACCTCCCAGGTTCATGCCGTTCTCCTGCCTCAGCCTCCCGAGTAGCTGGGACTACAGGCACCCGCCACCACGTCTGGCTAATTTTTTTGTATTTTTAGAACAGATGGGGTTTCACCGTGTTAGCCAGGATGGTCCGATCTCCTGACCTCGTGATCCGCCCGCCTCGGCCTCCCAAAGTGCTGGAATTACAGGCGTGAGCCACCGCGCCTGGCCCCTTCCTTTATTTTTTTTTTAAAAACTAGCTTCTAATGCTATTAGCTAACACTTACTGAGGACTAACCATGTGCTGGAACTATTCACCAAGCAAGAGCCCCATGCAGTGGTTGCTTTTATGAGCCCCTTTCGAGGGTATGAGAGGTTAAATAACCTGCCCAGGCCTCAAAGCTAGGAAGGGAGAGATCCCAAAGCCTGAGTCCTTATCTGCCATGGGCATTGGGCTTATTTCTCATTAAACATTCAGATTCCCGTTGTAAGCATTCTAAGTATCCTATCTTTGCCCCTTCCATTTTTATTTTGCTATTTCATTCTTCAATAGGACTTCTAGGATAATTGTACTTTTTTCTTCTTCTTACTATCTTACATTAACCTGTGTGATGCTCATATCAGAATTTTTACTGCTTTTTAGTGAGACAAGCATAATAAATATGTTCGTATGGTCAAATTTACTCAATTTTGTTCACTCTGAGATTATAATTCACTTGCTTCTATGGGAATGTGTGAGTGTATGTGTAGGTGTATGTGTGAGTGTGCGAGTGTATATATGAGTGAAAGTATGAAACTTTTTTTTTTTTTGAGATGGAATCTCACTCTGTCCCCCAGGCTGGAGTGCAGTGGCGTGATCTCAGCTCACTGCAACTTGGCCTCCCGGGTTCAAGCAATTTTCCTGCCTCAGCCTCCCGAGTAGCTGGGATTACAGGCACCTGCAACTACACCTGGCTAAATTTTGTATTTTTAGTAAAGATGGGGTTTTGTCATGTTGGCCAGGCTGGTCTAAAACTCCTGATTTCAGGTGATCTGCCCGTGTAGGCCTCCCAAAGTGTTGGGATTACAGGTGTGAACCACCGCACCCGGCCACGAACCATTGTGTGTGTGTGAGCGTGTGTGCATGTGTGTGCGCGCACATGTGTGCGTAAGTGCGCGTCTGTGCGCGTGTGCGTGTGCATGTGTGTGTGCATGCGTGTGTGTGCATGTGTCTGTGTGCATGCATGTGTGTGCATGTGTGCGTGTCCGTGTGTGTGTGTGTGTGTGTGGGAAGATGGTAATACCAATGTGTGCAGTTCTTCTTTAGATGTCCTTACATGACAGAATAGGCATGGTAGTCTTCTCTCTAAAGTTTTCAAGGGTAAATTTTGTGTGAAATTCCAAACTCTGAAATGCACTGACCTACATTATTGATTTTCTGAAAGACCTTTAGTACATGTAACTGTTCTTACTTAGTTCTCTGCATTTATTTTTCTTTAAGATATACTTTTTCAAACTAATCATCTGCACAGGTGGGTGGTGAAAGAAATCCAAACCCCGTTTGGCTTAGACAGTTTGGCTCTATCTAGAAGTAGGTGGACAAGGACCTCGTGGTACATTGCAGATGAAACATCGGTGTTGAGAGCATCAGCTTTGAGTCTTGATCCCTGGGTCTTCTGTCCAGCGGTAGATTCCAGGTAGGATTTCACAACTACTGCAGCCCTTCTCTTCTAACATATCCTTATTCCAAGGGTTACTGTTAGCTGTCAAGATAGCTCTCTTTTCCTGATAGCATTTTGAGAAATGAAAACTTTGCAAAAGAAAATTATTCTTTCATTGGTGTGTTGTGTATTTTTAATATCCATTAGATGTAGTCCACTTATCTTTATCATTTTGTGGGCTGCAGAAGGATTTTCACAGGCAAGTTAAGTCCAATTGTGGAATGGTGGTGTTTATCAGTTTTCTCAAAATGTCATCTAAATTCATATTTTACATTCTAAGATTTGTGCTGTGTTCTCTCTCCATCTCGGAGAGCAAAAAAATTACACACATCCAACTATCACTTCTCATATGAATAAAAAATGTTCTTCACTTTATCTATTTGAAAATAATATCCCTGAAGAATTTAAATATCTCACTGTTTTGCTTTTATTTCTTACAAAATGGCCCCAGGAGAAAAAGCTGTCAGACTCATTTCAGCCATCCATTCACAGGGCTACTGGGCTGAGTCAAGGAATCACATTCCACTTGTAAAACACAAGCAAAAACACTTCTGAAAAAGTCCATTAAAGCAGGGCTAATGATAGATACAAGGAGGTATGCTGGCTACTATACCATGCTCCTAATATTCTGATCGGGGTCTTGCCACCTGGTCAGCTGGTAGCTGTGTGACCTTGAGCCAGTCATCTACCCTCTCTGAGCTTAATTTACTCCTCGTGTGTGCCATGAGGAAAACAAGGTCCTACAAACTCAGAGAGAGTAATAATTAAATGAGAATCCACAAAAAATATTTAGCCCAATGCTTGACTCATAATAAGGCTTTAATAAAACTTAGTTTTTATTATTAGTATCATTCACTACCACAAAAAGGACTTTTTGGTAAATCAAATTTGTCTTATTCCCTCTGGTTTCCCACTCTTTGCCTTTATATGTTTTCTTCCCTCTGCTAGAAATAGTCTTCCTTTCTCTCTTTCCAGAAATCTACTTCCCACTCTTTAAATCAGAGGTCAGCAAACCACAGCTCATGGGACAATTCTGGCCCACCATCTGCTTTTGTAAATAAAGTTTTATTGGAACACAGCCATGCTCATCCATTTATGTGGTATCTATGGTTGCTTTTGTGCTACAAAAAAGTAAAGTTGCATAGTTGCAGCAGCCACCATATGGCCCACAAAATCTAAAATACTTACTATCTGGCCCTTTACAGAGAAAGTGTGCAGATCAGTGCTCAAATATCTTTTGCTCAACTTATCCCATACCTGGGCATCTTCCTGATCCCCTTGAGACAAAGTTACTTCCCTGGCCATGGCATGTCCCACATATCATCCTGCTGTAAAGAGTCATTTCCATGACTGCCTCCCTGCTACACGATGTGAATACCATCAAGGTGGGCATCAGCTCTTACACCTTTGAAACTCCGAGGTAAGAAAGGGTGACCCTAAGTATGGGAAGCCCCTGGGGGCTGGGGAAGAAGAGGGTTGAGTAGAGGGATTATGGAATCTTGGCTTCAAATAGGGGAATGAGAAGGGAGGGCAGAGGGTTTCTGTGATGTGTGCATGCTACGTAGACCCCACAGGTACTCATGCACACAGAGCTATGATGGCATGTACACACTTATGCATAAACTCACAACTCCAGGTACCCATTAGCAGCGTGACAAAGTACAAACAGATCAGCTGGGTCATTACACCTCAGCTCTACGTGGTACCTTGTGCCTGTTACAAGATATCTAAAATATAGAAGACAAGAGAGAATAATGGATCCAGCCATCTCTCTGCCTACTTGAGTGCAAATAGCTTATTCAGGATACAATCTTAAGAAGCACAAGTGAGGGAGAAAGAGAAGTGAGACAGAATATGTGAAAGAGTCAATACACAGGTGGCAATGGGCAGGTTATCTCTGTGGACAACTGGTGTTCAAACTCACTGGGGTCATCTGGGAGACTGGGGAGAACACATCTCAAAGTTGTCCTATTCAAAGGGTGAAGAAGGGATGGTAATCTACCAACTCTTGCCACTCAAAAGCTGATGGCTGTTCCCTGGGCAGTAAGACTGAGCACACTCCCATGGTCAGAGGAAAGCCCAGGCAGGCAGCTGCAGGGAATAAGAGGCCGACGGCCTGTATGGGAGTGGTGGGTTCCTGGGGATCTGGGTGAGCCATCAACGGTCACTGGTCTATGATCCAACCCAAGCATCGAAGGGCGGATGCATGGACCACACTACAGAAGCAGGCATGGGGCGATGCACAACTTCTCTCTAATTTTTTACCCCGTCTTCTCACTGCTCTCCTCCAGAACCCCAGTAAGTGAGTTATTGAACCGGGGACAGGAGAAGTAAACTGCTGACCTGATTTGGCAGACTCCACATTTATTAAATGTATTCCCTTCCCTTCCCTTTCCTCCCCTCCCCTCCCCTCTCCTCCCCTTCCCTTTCCTTTCCTTCCTCCCTCCCTTCCTTCCTTCCTTTTCCTTCCTTCTTTCCTTTCTTCCTTCTTTCCTTCCTCTCTTTCTCTATTTCTTTCACCTGAATGTTGCTCTTGTTGCCCAAGCTGGAGTGCAGTGGCGCGATCTCGGCTCACTGCAACCTCTGCCTCCCGGTTTCAAGCGATTCTCCTGCTTCAGCCTCCTGAGTAGCTGGAATTACAGGTGTCTGCCATCACGGCCTGCTAATTTTTGTATCTTTAGTAGAGACGGGGTTTTACCATGTTGGCCAGGCTGGCATCGAACTCCTGAGCCCATGATCTGCCTGCCTCGGCCTTCCAAAGTGCTGGGATTACAAGCATGAGCCACCGCACCTGCCCTCGTAAATTTTTTACTAAGCAAAACATTTTTAAATTAAGTGATAAGACAATTTTTATTTAAAACCAAGGATATCTGAGCATGTGCCATTAGACGAGATCAGGCAATTCAGGGTGATATGCCCACAGGCAGGCTAGCATTAGATATTAACAGTCTAGCTCAGTTAAGCATTCCAGTTGCCTTTGGAAATGTTTCCAGGGCTCTCTAATTTGTTGCCAAAGTAGCAACCAATTATCATTATTCTATTGTTAAGAATGGGACAAAGACTGTGTACCATTAATACTGCTTCTAAACTCCTTTAAAGAACGTAGTCTTTCTAGCCAAATATACTTTGAAAATGTCACTGACTTTAAATGTATTTAGTTTAAATTTCCCCAGGTTCTAACACACACTCTTCATTCATTCAGCCATCTTCTGAGCCCCTACTGGTAACAATACCTCTTTGAAGAATGCCTACATTGCAAACTTTCTCAAGAAGCCTAGAATTGACACAGGAGAGAGACTATAATAAAAGTATTGCTTTTCCTTGTGATAGCGGCATTCATAGAATGCTAAACAATCTGTGTGAGAAAATGAAGGAGGAGGGATTGAGTCATGCAAAGAAGACCAGAAAAAGTCCACAGAGGAGCGGCTACTCACACCAGGTTTGGAAGGTAACAGAGAAATCAGCAGCAATTTTAGCTGATGAAACACACTATGTGTATTAGTTATCTAATGCTGAATAAAATTACCCCAAACTTAGTGCTTTAAAGCAACTATAAACATTTATGATTGCACACAGTGTTTGTCGGTTGCAGATATGGAAGCTGCTCAGCTGTGTAGTTCAGTCAGGATGTTGGTGAGGCTATAGTTATCTAAAAGCTTGATGGGGGCTAGAAGGTCTACTTCCAATGTGGCTCACACACACTGCTAAAGAATTGATGCCGGCTGTTAGTAGGTGGCCTCAGTTCCTTGCCATGTGGATTTCTCCATGAAGCTACTTGAGCTTCCCTACAACATGGCATTTGGCTTTGCCTGTAGCAAGAAAGAACAAGAATAAACAAGGCTCAGAATTCATACAAAGTCATTTCTGCCATGTCCTATTTGGCTACACAAGTCATTTCTATTCGATGTGGGAGGGGACCACTCAGGAGCATGGATACCATGAGGTGGGAATCACTGGGAGCCCTCTTGGGGGCTGGCTACCGTAATATGCAAAAGTCAGAAGTGCATTATCTTTGAGGGAAGAGAAAATGCTGATGCCATTGGAATGAGGGTGAGTTAGGAACGTAGTGGTAGAATATAAAGCCAGAAAGCATGGGTCAGACTGTAGTTTGGATCAAGGAGGTTACATAAAGGAAGGCACTGCATCTGCCAGTCTCTCCTCCCTTTCATCTGTTGGGATTTGAGTGCAGGAGTCAGGAGCATTCATAGCAGAACTGGATTCCCACCAATAAGTCCCTTTCCCAGGAACTGCCCCATTCCCCACCCCACAGAGAGATCAGTGGCTCCAAATCTTTGAGAGGATACAGAGGAGCTTGTCTACACTCTTCACTCTGACCAGCCTTTTGTTTCAGGCCCTAATGAAGACAGCATCTTCTTTCTTCCCCTTTGCCTTTTTATTCCTGCATGGCCTGATGGTCTGCCTTGGACTGGAGCAACTTCAAATCCTGTCTGGCATGAGTGGAACAGCAAAGCATTCTGACAGCCTCTTTGGTCTCACACTGACCTGGGTGTGAATTCCACTTCTACCCATTCCCTGAATGTGTGAACTTGGAAAGTAAATGCTCCCTCTGACTCTTAGCTTCTCCAGGGGTAAGGTGGAAATACCACCACCATGTTATGGAATGTTGAAGGAAGGAATATGCTGATGCATTTGCAATGTTGGCAATGGAGGTTACTTTTAATAATCACATCATATCTGCAGCTCACGATCTGCTTCCTGGATCTCTTTAAACTGGGTTAAGGCATTTTGGGAGGCCAAGGCGGGTGGATCACCTGAGGTCAGGAGTTCAAGACCAGCCTGACCAACATGGAGAAACACCGTCTCTACTAAAAATAAAAAATTAGCTAGGCATGCCTGTAATCCCAGCTACTCGGGAGGCTGAGGCAAGAGAATTGCTTGAACCCGGGAGGTGGAGATTGTGGCGAGCCGAGATCGCGCCATTGCACTTCAGCCTGGGCAACAAGAGCAAAAACTCCGTCTCAAAAAAAAAAAAGAATTGATCACAAACCTCATCAGCTTTACAAGAACTGTGCTCCTTTGGCAGAGTTTACCAAATGTGTTCCCTTTGGTGCTCACATGTAGGCTGTTTCCCATGAATTCATTATCAGGCTGGCTAGGAGGGTCCTGGGGGAGGAATCTGCATGGGTTTCCACTGGCCTTTCAAGATCAAGGGCGAAGCACTTCTGAGTCCTAGTGTTGTCCAGCGTACACTAAGGTGAGGATAGACTGAATTATCCTTCGTTGTAGGCTAACACCTGCTAGGCATTATGACAGTTAGAACTGGGAAACAATTCTTGTTTCTTCTGGGTACAATGGGAGGGGAAGCCTGGGATCTGGAGGCTAGATTTTAACTTAATGTGGAAATAAGAGAACCAAATTCAAGTCCAAATCCAGAATTTGAGGATGGCTAGGATCACATTTCCTCTGCATGTCCTTTGTATGAGAGTGACAGGCAAAGACAGAGGTGGTGCCACAGCTGGGTGACTATGATGAGGCATCAATGCTCTCAGACCCCTCCCATCCTCTCCTTTCACTACTCTTAACCATTTTTACAGAGAAAGGAGATTTAAAGCAGGAAATTTTGATGCTTTATTTGAGGCAGACCTTAAAAAATAATTACGTTGACATGTCACCATGAGACTTACTTGGCAGGACACTAATTACTTGCTTGTATGAATATATTTTCTACTTTAAAAAACACTACTATAAACAAATGTTATTTTTTAAAAAAAATGCCTTGAAGCCACTACTCTTGTCACCAAGCAGAGACCAGGTAATCTCATTATCTGCCCTAACACCAGTTGCTTTCAGGTCCTGAGCCACTCTGTCTGGATATCTGGTGTTGAGGATGAGGCTGTTATCTCCCGCTACCTGCCATGACCCCATATCAGCCCCACTGGCACTGAGAATGGACACAGCACCTGCAGTGGGTCCCATCTTGCTAGAACCCCAAAACATGAAGTCCAGGTCATAAAGATCTGGCCTGCTTTCCACCCTCACAGCAGAAGAAGTTGTCAGCAAAGCCTCAGCTGCCTCCCATTGCCTGTCCCAGTGGTAGGGACATTGGACAGGCTGAGTGTCTTCTGGTGGCATTAACCCTTTGCTCTTTCTTTCACAGGAAAGTTGCTGTGTTCTGGGCTCAAGAAATTCCTCCAAAATACTTCACGCACAGCAGATCTTTAGAAGAGAAGTAAGGGTGAGGTTGGAACCTCTGTCTTTTCAGACTCAGGCTTCTTTGTGGAGGGGCTGGAGGTTGTGAACACTCTTCTCTAGTACCCTGTGCTTCACCAAGGGTGCAGGGACCTGAGGATTAAAATCCAGCCTGTTCTACTCACCAAGCCTTGCCCTTGGCATAGGCTACGTCCATTCAGAGGAACAGGCATCTTTTATTTTCTTTTTTTAAATTTTACTTTAACTTCTGGGAAACATATGCAGAGTATGCAGGTTTGTTACGTAGGTATACATGTGCCATGGTGGTTTGCTGCACCCATCAACCCGTATTTTAGGTTTTAAGCCCCACATGCGTTGGGCATTTGTCCTAATGCTGTCCCTTCCCTTGCCTCCCACCCCCCAACTACAACACTAAAAGCAATTGCAACAAAAGCCAAAATTGACTATGAGGATCTAATTAAACTAAAGAGTTTCTGCACAGCAAAAGAAACTATCATCAGAATGAACAGGCAACCTATAGAATGGGAGAAAATTTTTGCAATCTACCCATCTGACAAAGGTCTAATATCCAGAATTTACAAGGAACTTAAACAAATTTACAAGAAAAAAACCAACCCCATCAAAAAGTGGGCAAAGGATATGAACAGACACTTCTCAAGACACTTGTGTGGCCAACAAACATTTGGAAAAAAGCTCATCATCACTGGTCAGGCATCTTTTCCTATCGCACAAAAGCGGCTTGTGGGCTAGGAGCCTCCCTGCCCCTTCCCTTTACCTCCACACCACCCCAGGAAAAGGAATGGAGGTTTCTGATTGCTGAGTGGCATCTCCCTAGCTATGTCTCCCTTCCTCCTTTCCCTCTCCTGTTTCTCTTCCCCTTCCGGCCTCCTTCTCACTGCCACTCCTCCTGGGCAGAGGCATCCTGAGATGGGCTCCACCCAGGTAGATGTGGCCTGTTGTTATACCACCCCACCCAAATCTCTCTAATTTAGGTAAAAGTATTAGCAAATTTATTTGGGTACAAACTCAAGGCTTTCCTAATCAGCTTCATAGGTAATGAAACCTATGGTTTGGTCTCCAGTTGTCCTGTATTTCTTAGGAGTTCTAACTTGGGAGGGGAAAAAAGGGTACAATTCACCAATTCTTAGTTTCTCAACACTACTGCATCTACGTGAGTGATTCAAGGCCTCACTTTATACCCCTTGCTTACCTGATGACGTGAACATTCTTATCAATGTTTATTGAGCACCTACAAGGTACAGATCCAGGAGGCAAGGAGTGTCTCTCCCTGTGTAGCCTTTGTAAGGCTGGATTTATGTAACTGAAGCATAACCAACGAGCTCTGCTGTGCCCTTGTGAGGGCCAATGGAAGGTCACCCCTTGAGAGGAACACTTTCATGCACTTTTACCAACTCAGGCAGGCTGGTTGGATGGGATGGCAGCCACCTAGCCTTCTAGGGAGGCCCCACTGTCGATGGAGATGCCTGAGAAAGATCTGGTCAAGTGGACTGTGCCTCTGTTAGAACACTTCTGTGTCATCTCAAGTCTCACCGTTATTTTATTATTGGTAACATCAGCTACTATTGGTCAAGAGCTTTTCATGGCCAACGCTAACGGCCATGAAGCTAATGTATTTCATGGCCAAAAGTTAATATATTTCACATGTCATCTCTTTCAAGCCCCCAAAAGCTAATGTATTTCACACATCATCTCTTTCAAGGTCAAAAGCTACCGTATTTAACACGTCATCTCTTTCAAGCCTGCAAACCATATAAAAAAGGTTACATCCATTTTCTATTGCTGCTGTAACAAACTGCCATGTCCTTAGTGACTTAATCATGTGACTTTATTCTCTTACACTTCAGGACAGGAGTCCAAAGTGGGTCTCAGTGGGCTAAAATCAAGGTGTGGGCAGAGCCGCAATCCTTCTGAAATTCTCTCCTTGCCTTTTTTTTTTTTTCTTTTTTCTTTCAGATGCCAGAAGCTCTGTCTACAGCCCTTGCATGGTGGGCCCTTGCTCCATCTTCAAAGCCAGCAGTAGAGCATCTTTAAATCTCCAACTCAACCATTCCCACCTCCCCCTTATTAAGACCCTGTGATTATATCAGGCCCATCTGGATAATTCAGAATGATCTTCCAATCTCAATATATTTGACTTAATCACTTCTACAAAGTCCCATTTTCCCTGTAAGGTAACATATTTACAAGTTCTGGGAATTAGGATGAGGACTTCTTTGAAGGGGAGGAGCCATTATTCTGTCTTCCACACAGGCCGTGCTATGAGTTCCATTTTACAGCCAAAGAAACCAAGGCTCAGGTAGGTGAGGTGACTTGCCCAAGGCCACACAAGTAATAAGATGCAGAACTCAGATTCACAGCTTTGTGAATTCCTAAGCCCAAGCTCTGAGCCACTGTACCACATGGGCTTTCTAATGGAAGAGCTGAGGGAAACTGAATCAAGCTTCCCAAATATGTGAAAAGTCTAGGAGCAATGAATACAGGAATCCCTGAAATGAATCTGATAAAAGATAAAGTTGTCCTTGAGACATCTGTCAAGATTTTTTCCATCAATATGGCCCATGCTTTTCTTTAATAGCCCAAGGGAATGGATAGAGCAGTGGCTATGAGGTCAAATCCAATGCCCTGGCTCTCCAGTGGGTGACTCAGGCAAGGCAGGTCAGCCCTTGGGAACTCCATAACCCTCCCAGTAGAACGGATGTGGCAATTTCAGCCTTACAGAGCTCCTGTGAGTGTTATGGACCTAACATAATGCCTGGATGAAAAAATGCTGTAATTGTTCACACTGTGGCTGTCCAATGCTGAGCACAACATAAACTGTCTCACACTTTTTAGATATTCTAACATGCAGAGGAAGTAAGAATGGAGAAGTCTCTTGACTCTTGCTTATTCCAGAATGCTAGAGCCCAAGGAGACAGAAAACTTGAATTTAGGACTCTGAGAGTCTTCCATGGAGAAAAATCAGCCCACACAACAATTTAGAAGACACGAGAGAAAAAATATCTAAAGGAATTTAATTTTGGTTCCCAGTTTTAAGGCCCATAAGCAGAAATGCCATTCATTGAATTTCAATGGTAATTTCTATAGCTGTTCTTCACAAAGGTAGAAATAAATTTATTTCCCATGCCTGTCTTAGAAACATATAACCACAAAATGTCTGTTAAGTTGCCTGTTGCGATTTGTGGAAGCAAAGTTAAGCAGCTGGTCAGCGTGTCTGTGATGACCATGTTTAGCCAGGAAAGCCATTGCTGTGTCTCTGTCACTTAAAGAAATGATAATGCTTATCATTTCAAGTGGGGATGTTTTGACAAGATTTACCCTAACATACCTTTGAAAACATTTGTAATGCCTTCCCTGCAATCTTAACATATTAACGGAGGCCGTGATTCCTGGTACAACTCCCTCTGTTTGGTCAACATATAAACTGGCTCATATAGAAACCAGTCTCCAGGCTGGTTGTGGTGGCTTATGCCTGTAATCCCAGCACTTTGGGAGGCCGAGGCGGGCGGATCGCCTGAGGTCAGGAGTTTGAGACCAGCCTTGCCAACATGGTGAAACCCTGTCTCTGCAAAAATAAAAAAAAAATTAGCCGGGCAAGATGGTGGGTGCCTTGCCTGTAATCCCAGCTACTCGGGAGGCTGAGGTGCGAGAATTGCTTGAATCCAGGAGTCCGAGGTTGCGGTAAGCCAAGATTGTGCCATTGCACTCCAGCCTGGGTGACAGAGTGAGACTCCATCTCAAAAAAAAAAAAGGAGGAGGGAGGAGGACGGGGAGGAGGAGGGAGAGGAGGGGGAGGGGGAGGAGGAGGAGGGAGCAGGAGGGGGAGGAGTAGGGGGAGGAGAGAGAGGAGGGGGAGGGGGAGGAGAAGAGGAAGAGGAAGACGAAGAAGAAGAAGAAGAAGAAGAAGAAGAAAAAGAAGAAGAAGAAGAAGAAAGAAACCAGTGTCTGAATTCAAATGTGATAGTGTTGCTTGACCCATCATGGTGTTATATCCTAACCTTTCTCTTGCCTTACGACCACTGATACAACTGCTTTTTAAAATAATTAATAGAATTGGGCCAGGTGCAGTGGCTCACACCTGTAATCCCAGGACTTTGGGAAGCCGAGGCGGGCGGATCGCCTGAAGTCAGGAGTTCAAGACCAGCCTGGCCAACATGGTGAAACTCCATCTCTACTAAAAATACAAAAATTAGCTGGGCGTGGTGGCAGGCGACTGTAATCCCAGCTACTTGGGAGGCTGAAGCAGGAGAATTGCTTGAACCTGGGAGGCGGAGATTGCAGTGAGCTGAGATCATGCCATTGCACTCCAGCCTGGGCAATAATAGCGAGACTTCGTCTCAAAAAAAAAAAAAAAATAAAGATTAACAGAATTGGTTTTTTAAATTACAAAAGTAACATGTGGCCACTGCAGCCAAACTAGATAACAGCAATAGCTCATGCTCAGCTATTACCCTCCTAAGCATGTGCTGTATTAATTCATTTGCTCTTCATGACAGCCCTTTGAGAGAGGCATTACTGTGATTTACAGTTGAAGAAACCAAGGCATAGTTTTAACCAAAAGGGATTTGTTCTCCATATTATGATAAGGGAATTCTCAGGGAGCATTAACAATGATCGGGAGAAGAATGTTTTATGACATGCAAATCATAATTATGGTTACTGGTTGTTCAAGCTAATGATGTTTCTCTAGCACAAGGCTGGTGAAAGGTGAAGTTAAAGTTCAGACTCAAGCCACCAGGATCTGAAGACGGTCATCTTAGACACTGCACTGTGGGAAAGTTAAAATCAACCATAGTCCCAACAGGACCACTCCTAAAACATCACACAAATCCTTTTGTACCTTGGACCAAGATGCTCTACATGTATAAACAAAGAAGTATCACAGCTTATGGAGTATTTTGCAAACCACCTGCTCATACATGGTGAACATCTTTCTATATTATTAAACATTTTGCCACATCATTTTACATGATTTAATAGAATACCAATGTAGGAATATAGCATAATTTATTGAACAAATCCCCACTTGTTGGCCATTTCATTTGGTTCTTTAAACAAAGATCCAACAAAAACCCTTGTTGCTGGATTTTTGCACACGTATTTGATTACAAGAATTTTCTGCATCAAAAAACACTAGGGGTACTTTAAAAAGCCATTTGATTCTTCTTTCCAAAATACTCAACAAATGACCTGTATTGATTTGCATTTCCACCCAAGGGCAGGAGACAGTCTGTTCTCCATAGCCTCCCAAAACCTAGCTATAGAAGCCCCTGGGCTCAGCAACCTGGAAAAAGCCCACTGGCCCATATGATAATGCAGCACTGAAGCCTATGGCCTGATGAGAATGAAAGTTCCACCAAAACTTCACTGTATTTTGCTTTTTTGTGTTAAAAAGAAAGTTCAAAATCTATTTATTCTGCAAGGTTACCACACATATAAATATCAATAATATTGATTTGTACAGTGGGAGAAAAAAATGCATGGGCTTTGGAGATGGGCTGATAGGGGTTTAAATCTTAGTGACATTGAAGTCTCCATCTCTGTAACCAGGGCACTTTACTGACCTCATTAGATTCCTATCAAAGTCAAATGCCACATCAAGTACATTTTCTAGGGACTGACACATGGTGATATGTAAGACACATGGTGACATTGTTCTTTCAGTTTCTTTATTATCACAGCCCCATTCTCAAATTCAGGAATGACAGAAAGGGCAATGAAATGTCTAAGAAACCTTCAGGAAAATGTCCAAGCCTGGTCCAGAGTGTCTTTTTGTTTTTAGGTGGCTCTAGAAGAATCTCAGTTTTACCTCAGGGACTCCTTTGGAGCCTCTAGAGACAGGGTATGAGCCCAGGTCCTCTGATTCTCCTTATTTCAGTCCATGCTGGTGTGAACAAGTCCATCTGGCTCTAAGACTCGGCTCCAGGGAGTGCCCCTCATCTGGGAAATCTTCTGTTCCCATCTCCATCTCCCCTTGCCTCCTCTTGTGTCACCTATCAGGGCTCTAACATAATGAAAGTAGCCATTCCAAGATGGTTCCCTCCAATATTTAGTCAATGTCTAGATGGCACTTTTTCTTTTACTCTTTTTCCATTGAACTGCTTTTTAAAAATTACTGTAACCAAATTTTGAGCTTAGATTTAATTACCAAGTGTCTGTCTGAGGTTGCCTTTTTCTTAATTGTGGGGGAAATGAACCATGCTGTCAAAATGTGAAATCAGACCCATCACCCATGATGAGTTTCTGTCTCTATAATCATACTTCAACGTGATGATTAATAAGTGTGATTTAATATTTTGAGAGTGGACTTCAGATATAGACATATGACAACATGCTGCAGTCAGTACATAAAACTGCTGCTATCTGAGCATTTTGGACAATGATCTAATAGACCAGTGTTGGCCAACTATGGCCTGTTGGTCAAATCCAGCCTGCTGTCTATGTTTTGATGACACATGAGCTTTAAAATGCTTTTTATAATTTTTAATGGTGACATTTTAAATGGTTATGTAAGTACCTACATAATGAGGACTAAACTCTGACCTTTTTTCTTCACTTGCCCAAATTCCTATCTAAGACATCTGGGGAATCACGCTCTACAAGCCAAAAAGTCTCATAAGAGGGCTTTCATTTAACCCTACATAATGGGCTTACTTTCCAGCCTGACTCTGGCAATAACATCACATGACAGATAAGGAAGGAAACAAAAATATTTTAACCCCAAATATGTTTCTTTGCCCTATCTTGAAATAGTCCTGCAAAGCTGTCTCTTACAGGGGAAAAAAACTATATTTTGTAGAAAATCCCTTTTCCCCTTCTCAGGCCTTTTTCCTGATCCAAGAGAGAACCAACTAAGAGTCTGACACCTTTTTAAGTCTGACAAGAAACATTTACCATCTAGCCTCTCTGAAGCCTGCTACCTGGAGGCTTCGTCTACATAATAAGAACCTCGGTCTCCACAACCCCTCATCTTAACCTAGACATTTCCTTTCTATTGATTCCAGGTCTTTAAACTCTTTCAACCAATTGCCAAACAATTTGAATCCACCTATAACCTGGAAACACACCCTCCTCCAGTTGTCCTGCCTTTCCAGACTGAACCATTGTACATCTTACAAGAATTGATTAATGCCTTATGTCCCCCTAAAATGTATAAAACTTATTTGTGGCCTGACCACCTTGGGCATATATTTTCAGGGTCTCCTGAGGGCTGAGTCAGTGGCCATGGTCACTCATATTTGGTTTAGAATGAAGTAATAAATCTTCAAATTTTACAGAGTTTGACTCTTTTTGTTGACAATAATATCTTCAAGTTTGCCTGTTGGCCAAGAAAGTCTGTAAGATTTACTATTTGGCCCTTTAAATAAAAAAAGTTTGCTGACCTCCAATCCAATAGATGATCCTATAACTTGAAGTCCCTTTCATTGTTGAATGTGACATCATAGTGCCGTATATCCAATAAGGTTGACCACGGCTTTTAGAACTCCAAAGTGTTCAACTAAATAATATGATCAACAAGCTTTTATCCCATGGAAAGGCACAGCAAATGAGATGCCCCTTAAAACAAAAGTGAAAGAAATGTGGATCCCAGGCATTTTGAGATGTCATCTTGTCTTGAAATGGTCTATCATTAGTTTGCCTTAATCTACGTGTTGTAGCTTTTGATTGCCTCTCTGCAAACTGCTTTCCAGTGGAATCATATTGCAGCTGTTCTAACCACCCAGTTCCTGCGCTGGACGCTGAGTACATTAAAGGAAGTACGAAATAGTTACTTCCCAAAGACTCTCAACCAACTTTTCTTTCCTTAAATGATGGTCATTCTCCATATGGCAGGAGCAACATTTTTCTTATTTTTCTCTGCTGGTTTGAAACCAGAACTGAACTAGATATTCTTTCCAAATTAGAAGGTACTTCTTTCACTGATAACAGGGATTTAGAGGATTTCGGGTTTAGAACAATGTTATTTAAGTTCAATAACTGGAAAATCTCTTGATGAAGCAAAACCTGCATTAACATAGTAATCATAGTTTTTGGCTGAAAAAGAAAAATAAACAGCTCTCAAAAAGAACTTTTTCCAAAAATGAAAACTTTCTTTAGCTTTTTAGGGTACTTCATATAAAATAAAATGAAGAAATTAAAAATGACAAAAAAGAGAAGTACTATAAATTCATCATCACTCTGCATATTATTTTTACCATATAAAATACAAAAAAGAAATATCTTAGAGAATTAAACATTTATTAAATCTAAAAAGATTAATCTTTCTTCATGATACAGTTAAGTGTCTCTTGATTCAACATGTGCCCAGTAACTACTGATTGTCTGATACTTTAAGAAGCCCAAGAACAGAAGAAAGAAAATACCTATGGACTGAGGTTTATTAATCTATTTAACAAGCTCAGAATTTAGATTCAAGTGGTAGCTCCTCATCTCTTCTCTCCATCAGGCTAGAAATCTTGAGAATCAACTTGTCAGTCTCAACCTCTCTCCAAAATGCCTGAACTTTGCCACTGACGATCTCTCCTTTAGCTTAACTCATTTTCCGTCCAAGTCACAGCTCTGCAAATGCTGTGTTTAACAGAGCTGTGTTTAATGTTTAAATAATGGTGGTTTCCCATTTACAGTAGGCTATAGCTATAATCCTTTGAATGACATCAGAAGCCCTTTGCAATCTTGTTCCAACTCCCTGCCCTTTTCTGGTATCTCTCTATACCATAGCCTCAACTCTGGAGTCTTTAAGTAGCATGTGAATATGCCATGCCTTTGTCCATGCCACTCCTTTCCCCACAATGCCCTTCCTTCTGCTTCCGCACTCCAGGTTTCCACTCATCCATCAAGTTTCGGTTTGAACAGCACATCTTTGTATGTGTGTGCTGCTGACATATATGTTTTACCTCCAATGCAGTCAGCTCAATCTTTGCGTCCTGATATCCAGCACCATGAGTTCGGCAGACATTTGTGGTGCTCAATACTTATTTACTAGCTTTTATCACTGAATTTTGTGGGCCCAATTAACTCGTTGTTTCATTCAATTTAAAAAAACTTGCCATAGTCTCTGCCGTGTGGGCAAAGTGTAAATGTACTTCCTGTAGGAGAAACTCCAACTTCTTTCTGCTTCTCCAATCTCATTGTCAATCATGAAAACATCTAATACCAACTAATATTTACAGAGTGCTTATAGATAAGTATCATGCTAGTACTTGGCACATCTTATTTGATTTTTTTCAATAAGCCAATGAGATTGGGATTGTGATTATTCTCATTGTGGCAGATGAAGAAATCGAGGTTTAGAGAGGTCTCATAGCTGACAAACAAACAAAAAACCAAAAACAACAACAACAGAAAACACAGGTAGGCTATGCCCTTGGCCCATTTCTCTTAAGCCAGGTTTCGACTAAATTGAGGTCATACTAAGAGACTAGTCACCGTCTTAGCTTTAATGGATTGATAGGTCACACTTAGAGGGACGGGGGAAGTGGTTAGGGTCACCAGTGGAGTCCTGAGACTCATCAAGTTCTTCTTCTAGAATTTATCCAGAGGGGAGGAGCAAATGAGACCACAAGATAAAGACCCTGGCCTTCCCCATCTCTAACCCCACAACCAATCCCCATTGCCATTAGCAGGAGGCCTGCGCTCATGGAACTAAATTTCAGACCCCAGGACTTAGCATTCTGCCTTTTGAATGTCCTATTCTACTTTACTTGCTGAAACAACGGAGCAAGTGCAATTAGCATAGGGTGGTTAGCTGTGTTTCATTTGCAAGGATAATGCATTATTTTAAAAATAATAAGGCAATTTATTTACATCTACTTTTTCCTTCTCAATTTTCACAGCAGCAAGTGATTAAAAAAATGGAGAAAATTACCCCAACAGAAATATTTATGAGTAAATAGCTCAAAGAAATGGTGAGGATGCTACTATCTGAATCATTCTGGTCCCACCCACCAAAACAAAGCAAGATAATATTTCTGACAGCATGATTGAATTGTGTGTAATTACTGCCAATGTTTTAAACATGATGATAATGAGAAAAGTATTAGCATTAAATCAGAAAGGCCTAAAAACATTTATTTTCCTGAGAGTGTGACTACTACCTCTATCTTTCATTGAAGGCATTGGAGGAAATGCTATCCTTTATTACCATTGTTCTTTTCTGGCAGCTTGATTTGATATCATCATTTTCACAGATTTCTTTAGTATGTTTCTGGAGATGCATGCTACGTGACAATATTTTAACGTGGGTCATTTTGACCAAATACATAGTTCTCTTTGGGCTTGCAGCTACACATCCAAATTCATTGACTAGATGGCATAGGATGTTCTCCCTAACATTCTTCAGTTTTGTTCTCTGACATATTCAAGGACTCTTGAATATCTCATAGCAAGTAAATGCACATAAATCTAAGACTAAGTCCTTATGTAACACTTACCATGGAAAGAAAGAAATTCTCTCCGTTTTTACATTTGGCCTAAAAATTTGGGCATTATAAAGTTTCAGAAAATGTTTTACCAGCTGAAAATACAAAACAAATTACATTCACAGCCCTAATATCTTTTATTGTATGTACATTTTCACGGGCAGGCTATCACTTTCCCTAGATTATCTGGAAGATAATAGATAATAAGGTAAAGGCAAATTCAAACAAAGACAGAAAAGTGCTCAGCTCAAACCCCTTAAAAAGACTAATGATACTTTCTCAACGCAAATGTTAAGATTGCTTTTTATGAGTCTATTTTGGAAACTATTTCCATTAAAAAAGAAAAAAAAAAAAAACCCTGACCATTAGCTACTCTGAGTAGTTGCAAATTGTGGCTGTGTTCAGAAAGCTGGCAGATTCCAGCAGATGAATTTCAGTCTAGCAGCCAAGATGATCAACTAAATAAAACATTTATCAAACGTTAGAGACCTTTATCTGATTTTATTTTGTAGTGCAGCCAGACATAGTTTAAAAACATAGACAAAGATGCCAGAAATGAGGGGCTAAGTATGGCTACAGAAAATAATAAAACAGTGCCCCAAATGAACCCAATTTCATTTACTAGAATATATGGCTCTTATTTTCTGCAAACATTTCCCCAAACACTTAAGCAAGAGGCAAAGATACTCCTGTCCATCCTATTCACCCAGTGGACCAAGGCACTATTTCTTAAAGCAGTTCCTGCAGAAGGTAAACATAAAGTGAATAAATTAGATTACCAGATGATTGCACAAGGGTAAGACTAAGCTTTCAACTATAATAAAGTAACTTCCTCTGTTTATATATCCATGCTAGAATGTGGATCCTGCAAAATGTTCTGAGATAATACAAACTTAAGGAACCCAGGTCATCCACTCATCCACCCTGATAACCTGACAGATCTTTATCCAGTGCCTATTATTTATCTGGTGCTATATTTGGCAATGGGAATAGAGAGATAGAACAGAAATCCAAGATCCCTTTCTTCCAGAAGCATATGTCCTGGTAGGGTTTTCCGAACAAGTAAATGGATGAGCTTGTAATGGAAAATGTACATGTCTTGGGGAAACTTGATATCTATTAATGCTGAGCTTAAGATATGGAAGGGGAAGAAATGGCCACTTCACCTGCTTTCAAGCCAGTGTGAATCACGCTGTCTTCCTCACATCCTTCCCGCCTTTCATCTCTCAACAGATATTTCTTTGAGCATCTCTCATGTGCTAGGTACTGGCAATAGGACATGGGCAAGGTCATGGGCAAGCCAAACATCATCCCACAAATTGCATGTTTGAGCATTGACTATGGTGAGTGCAGGCAGATAGGCTATAGACTCTTTCAAGAATAGTAGCTGCCAATCCTTGGAGCAGGAGAGGAGCAGATTAGATGAGTGCACCTGCCTCAGTTGGCTCCACGTGAGACATCCTGGGAGGGGAGGAGGGAGTGAAGAAGAAAGGATGACAACCAAAGCAACAACATAGTAAGGATCATTTCTCCACTGCCCTACGTGACTATCCTCAGTTACAAGCCTTGCTACAAAGTAAATCTGTAAAAGGCAGGGAAGATGATTAGGTAGGCAGATTCAAAGAAAATTCCCAGTGCCTGCCACCTCCCCACTCATCTTGCATCATCTGTCTCTCCCTTGGTTAAACACTTCCTGCTGGGGTCCTCCTTGGTAGAGGCACTTAAGAAAGGAAATTGACTAAATGGAAAATAAAGATGAAAAATTGTTATTGTGTCAATTTAGCTCGTGTCACCCAATGGGATTCCAGAGCATCCACTCCCAACAAGCCAGGAAACACACGTTTGCTTTGTCCATTCAGGTGACAGCCAGAGGTGCTGGTGAGCTCTGTGTGTGTGTGTGCGTGTGTGTGTGTGTGTGTGGTTTCTGCAGCTCCTGCTCTTGAAGGAGTTTGTGACAGAACTGGAATCACTATATTCATTGTTCCAACACGCAATTTGAGATACTATGAGTGAAGACAGGAGACAACGTAACAAACCTTAAAATCAACTTGAATCATCTCAAAGTCCACAGGGTCCCAAATGGGATACTTTCTTAAATGAATGCTGCAAAACTCTGTATTAAATGTTTTTTCTGCCCAGCTGGCTGAGAAGTAGACTTTAAAACCACACCTAAGACAGGCCTTCTCAGAAGGTCTTCAGAAATAATAATAATAATAATAATAAAATCCCACAAACCTGCTGAAGAAAGTATCACATCCATGTGAATCCTACAAAAAGTGCCAAGTCTCAGTGAGAGGAAAACATTGCAAACTCTGGGAAACTCCATTGGACATCTGATGTGCAAGTTTTTTACCCTCAAAGACAAGAACTTGGAGTCACGTTCCACTTCCTCAGCAAACATGCTGAAGTGAAGCTTATCACAGCACAAGGAAATAGCCAAGGCTTGCCTAAATTTAGGGACATTTCTTTCCTTTGGATTGCACTGATGTTGCCTGGATCAGCAATGAACTCTGGAAACCCTCACAGAAGAGTGATACTCTTTATTCATTTTCATTGATTTTCCAATTTTGGCTAAATTGAGTTGATCTTTTTTGGGGGGCTGTTGATGTTTTGTGACTAGAAATGCTTAATTCAACTTCCATAATTACATACTTATTACAACTTAATGAAAGCCCAAATGAAAAGATCATGAGCTGGAAACACATTTGTCACCTAAAATAAACTTTAAAAATGGGATAATTTACTACATTATCACTTTGATTTATAAATAGAGACTTATAAAATATTTTCTCCCAGAACAAAGAGAAGCTGAAATGGAGAAATCACCATGCTTCATCTTTTTCTTGTGAAAGGATCTTGTGAGAAGCGTTGGGAGCATTAAGGATTATAGGAAAGCTGGCATGTGTGTGTGCGTGTGTGTACAACAGCACACACGTGCTGAGTGGGGAATAGAGAGCCTTGGGAAGTCATCACTGGCCTCCAAAAGAAGAAAATATGTCAGTCATAAAAATAGGGAGCGTTGGCTGGGCGTGGTGGCTCATTCCTGTAATCCCAGCACACTGGGAGGTCGAGGTGGGCAGATCACCTAAGGTCAGGAATTTGGGACCAGCCTGACCAATATGGCAAAACCCCATCTCTACTAAAAATATAAAAATTAGCCAGGCGTCGTGGCAGGCGCCTGTAGTCCCAGCTACTCGGGAGGCTGAGACAGGAGAATTGCTTCAACCTGGGAAGTGGAGGTTGCAGTGAGCTGAGATCGTGCCACTGCACTCCAACCTGGGTGACAGAGCAAGACTCTGCCTCATAAAATAAAATAAAATAAAAAAATAAAAAAAATAGGGAGGGTTGGAAAGAGAATGGGAGATGAAATGAATGTAATGGACTCATTACTTTTTCTACTTCCCTATTCTTTAACTAGAAACAATTACATTTTCCAAAGGACAATCAGAGTTTCAATGCAAATTTCTCTCTCTCTCCCTTTCAATAATTACCTATTTCTAGCTTCTGTTTCTCACAGCTTATGTAAGATCTTAGTTTTATTTCCAACTCTTTTTCCTTTTTTTCTCTCTATGACAACAAACATATAATTAGGATTTTTAGAAGTACTTCAACCATGCTAGGCAGTAGAAATACAAACATGCATATGATCACAGTCTCTGTTGTCAAGAAACGTACAGTCTAGGCCATTGTTGCCCAGTAGAACCTTCTGGGGTGATGGAAGTGTTCTAGGTCTGCACTGTCCAGTACAATAGCCACCAACCACATATGACTGCTGAGCACTTGAGATGTGGCTCATGTGACTGGGAAGCTGATTTTTACATCTTGATTTCAATTAATATACTTTAAAATTGCAATAACCCCATGTGACTAGTGGTTACTGTACTGGACAATTCAGGTCTAGACCAAGAGAAAGAGAATCTTCTTCAGAGACAAATGACAACCTAATTAGCACATGCCAACTGCTATATGACGGCTACAGGCAAGAGTAGTCAGAGATGGGAGGAAGAACAAGACCGTGGAAGAATCAGGTGGATGAGGACAGCTTCTTAGAGGGGGTTGATGTAATCCAGAATTTCTTGAGAAACTATAGCACATAGGAGAGGAGAAAGCAGAGGAAACAACATTCCAAACCATGGATTTATTTCATCAAAAACACTGAGGGGGAAATGCACAGAACCCCTGAGGGAAGCCCAGCAGTTACATGGAGCAGATGGTTCTTACAGAAGGTCAAGGACAACTCCAAAGCCCCACACCTGTGGGATGATGTCAAGAGCAGGGAATTCCAGAATGGGAGCAGGTTTAGGGTGGATGGAGAATGAAGGATGGGTAGGAATCCACGAGTTGGTTTAAGGATGCTGTGTTTGGAGGGCCGCGATGGTCTTCTACTTAAAGTAGCTTATGGTAAGCTACAGGGTGGACCTCAAACTCAGGGAAGGGCAGGGCCAGAGGGGCCCAGGCAGGTGGAAACGTAATCGAGGTGGGAGCACTTGTCCCATCTGAAGGGGACAGCAGACCCTGGACCCACTGGAGAATCACACCTCACACCACCGATGGTGCACATGTGGAAAGCGGACCTGATGTCTCCAGGATTTCTGATTTCCAGAAAAACTGAAAATTGGCATTTTTAAAACAGAAATTTGAAATCTAAATATTTTAATATGACAACTAATTCTAAGAGCTGTAAAACACTGTGGGCAAAACGAAAGAGCAGGTATGTGGACTGACTGGTCCAGGGGTCACCTGTTTGTGACATGTGACCCAGGAGACGGGGGAGATTTCATGGAGAAAGCCTAAAGGGATGAGAAAAGAGATGGAGGAAGAGAAGGGTTCAAGGGGGAATGCAGGACGCCTGCAGCAAAGGGTTGGAGAAAGGAGTCATGGCCATTTGACTCTGCAACAAGGACAGCCTCTGTGATCTTGGATGAAGCCACCTCTCCTCCCTTCCCTCCTTCCCTTGTCCTTCCCTCTCCCTTCTAGCATTAAAGCAGGGGTCAGAGGCAGAGTCTAGAATCACCAGGGCCTAGAGAATAAGTGGCTGTTGAGGAAATAGGCATCAGGTTGAGTGAATACGAACAGTTCCAGGTGCTTTAGCCTTTTAGAGCACGTGTTTTCTTGGATCACATAATATCCCATTTCCCTTTATAGATTTTCCCCACCAAAACATGGTAAACACATCATTTCTGCCTTTACAGTATTAAAAAACCATTGACTGGAGCCCCACATCATCCCTTGCATGAAAGCCACATTCTATTCTCGTGAAAAAGAAAGTGTATTCTTTTCAGCTCACCTCTCGGTCCAGCAGTGCAGGTGACACAACAGTGACAATGTCTCCTTTCTCAGGATCGATGTAGAACATGTTGGGAGATGGCTTGTCAGGCGTCTGCTGACGGATATTATACCGCAGGAGGGCATTATCGGTGGCTGGGTCATCTGCATCAAAGGCTGTCATCCGCATCACCGTGGTCCCTACCGGGGCAAGACAGAAAGGCAGGGAATGGTTATCAATGGGTCAGCAACGGCCAGAGCCCCTTCCCCACCTGGGCAATAGCAATGCAGCAGTGTGCCAATCACTTTCCAAATTAGAAAAGAAAAGTATTTCCCAAGCTTTGCTATGTTTCAGCTTTTCTTCCTCCTTTCCCTCTCTGTTCCATTCCATGAAAAGACCTGAAATAAAGAAAAAAAATCTTTGCTGTTCAGCAGAGTGACCACTTAATTTTTCCCTTTGGTGATACACTGTTTATTTTCAGGGGCTTTCATTCCACTGTGGATGTGGCTTTGTGACAGGGACATTCATTTTTTTTCTTTTTTTGAGACAGAGTCTCACTCTGTCACCCAAGCCGGAGTGCAGTGGCGTGATCTTGGCTCACCGCAACCTCCACCTCCCAGGTTCAAGTGATTCTCCTGCCTCAGCCTCCTAAGTAGCTGGGATTACAGTTGTGTGTCACCACGCCCAGTTAATTTTTGTATTTTTGGTATAAATGGGGTTTAACCATTTTGGCCAGGCTTGTTTTGAACTCCTGAACTCAGGTGATCCACCTGCCTCGGCCTCCAAGGGTGCTGAGATTACAAGATTACACCTAGCCATGGCCTTCATTTTTAAAGCTCTGATTGAATGCCAACTCCATGTGCCTGGGCTGAGTGTTGGGGAAACAGGAGTACAAAGAGGCATGTTCCTGGGTATGCAGGAGCTCAGAAATTAGTAGAAGAGATAAACATATAACAAACAATAAGACTTATCAGGCACATTGAGAGAGGGCGTTATGAATACAGAGATGAACAACCTCATCTAGTCTGGGATTTGCACAAAGGTGTCTGATGCGAACACGTAAGAAGAGAGTAGGCAGGAACAAGGAGAAGGGACCTCAAAGCAAAAAGACATTCCAGTAAAAGGGAACAAGAGCAAACACTAATGTGTACCTACTATGTAGCAGCTGTGTTATTTTAGGCACTTCCAATATAAAATGAGGGTAACACGGTTGGGTTCACTCACAAACAAGCAAGAGTCACACAAATAGGACCTGATTCTATAATAAGCATGTGGAGTGTTTGATTATTTCAATGATTGATAAAGGTGTCAGATAATGGGTCTTCCTCACATGCAGCTGATACAAAGGGAAACTGGTATATCCACTGTCAAGGACCATTGAGCAGCAAAGAGTAAAAACAATGCCATCACCTCCTTGGCATCTACTTTCAGAAACAACTGCACATGTCCACAAGGGATCTGTGCAAAGAAATTTCTAGCCGAATTATCTGTCAAGGTGAAAAATTTGGAAACAGCCTAGCTGTTCATCAACAGGGGAAATGCTAAAATGATAGTATTCTCACACTGAGATATTTTGGAGCAGCTTAAAAAGATTGTAGATCTAATGGGTTCTAATGTGGGAAACTCTTCAATATATATTATTTAGTAAAAATGTCAGGTTGAGGAATGTTCGGGGTTCAGCACCAGAATAGAACACTCTTGGCCCATGCAGCCCCCTTGCCTTTGGATGGCAGCAGGAACAACATGGTTCTGTTTCTCATTGACCTTGTCATGGAATCAGTGTTCTCAAACATTGGTCTAGGTAGCAACTTGAAGTATACAGAAACTGATGTGAAAGGTGCCACGTTTTAACTTTCCTTACCCACAGGGTGATAGTGATATCATTTCTGTGAACTTGGTTACACACAGACATGCCACAATACTTTATTCAAATGTTTTACAGGTATAGTTTATAAGTGCATAGAACGAGGTCTATAAGGAGAACTTCTCTCTGGTGATGGTGATTAAATCTGGAGAAGAAGAGAGGGGACTGGAATTTGGCATGGTCATCGGGAAAGATGTTGGCCTCATCTATAACATTTTGTTTATTTTTACAAGGTGAATGTATTGCTTTGGCAATTAAAATTTAATTTACAAAGAGCATAATTATAAGTACCAATAAAAACATGCCTGCTGGTTTTGATGATTGATAATAGCAATTGTATTGCTATCATATTTGGTTTAGGGCATCCTGCCTAACTATTTATCCCAATATACTCTTCTACAAATATAAGGCCCCATCTTCTGATTTTGAATCTGTCCAGACTCACAAAGTGTGACCTAACTGGAAGAGATCAAAGCCGCAGATGTATATTAATCAAAGCAGCAGGAATATTCATACAAAGAAAACACTGAAGCCTAAAGGAAAGATAGAATTCATCTGGTTTTACCACCACCCAGAATTCCTTTCCCTTCCATAGCAATGCTTCTCTAATCATCAAAGACAGTTTTTTTCCCTCACCACTGGAATCAGATTATCAGCCATTAGGCCTGATTGATCAGATAAACAAGGAAGGTCTGGCCACCCTCAAGGTTGGATTGATTTGTTAAGCAGTCTCAGTTAATTTCACCAATGGTGCCAACCAGCCACATGCTTCAAGGTGCACTTCCTATCCACCTTGTTTCTTTGCCCTGTGAGATGGTCTCAGGGCAAGCTTCAAGGTTCAGTACCAGAAAAGAACATCCTTGGCCCATGCAGCCCCCTTGCCTCTGGAAGACAGCAGGAACAACATGACTCTGTCTCCCATTGACCATGCTACAGAATCAGTGTTACCCAACAGTGGTCTAGGCAGCCCCTCACAGTCTATGGAAATTGATGCGAAATGTGACACATATTAACCTTCCTGATCTAGGCAAACTTGAGGATATCCCTATCAGAAATCAGAGGCAGATTTCAGGCCTGCGATCTTACCCAGGGACATGCTGTAGGGAGCTCCGTGTGGCCAAAGACATAGAAGAAGGCCTTAATCCCATCAATTCCACACCAGTCTCCAGTTAAGTACACTTGACCCAGGGCCTTGCACTTAGTTAATGTCTAATGAATGCTCGATTGATTGGATTTGTGCCCTATTTAATCTGCCTTTAATTGAAGTTGTAGAGGGTATAAAAATGAAGTCATCATGGCTTGCAACTGACATATGCATTAAAATGATTAGAGGAATAAAAAAAAAAGACCTCTCAGGTTGATGAGTCTTTAGTTTTCATCAGGAAATTCACTGAGGATATCTTTTTGTTTATAGGTTTGATAACATGATGTAACACAAAATTATCCTGGAATATTCCCAAGCATACACTGAAAATACTTTTTATTTTAATGGATTGTTAGGGAACAAGTGAACTCGGTCTCAAGCCCCGTGTTTGTCTTCACCCAGACACGAATGCATCACTGGATTTACTTTGGAGGAAATCGCGCCTCTGAGGGAACCACGTTGTGCCTAAGTCATATAAATAGGTTTACAGCATTGAAGACAATGACTCTGAGGTGACATATCTGGGTTCAAGTCTTTACAAGCTGCGTGACCATGGCCACATTATTCATCTCTCTCTGAGCCTCAGTTTCCCCGTTTTCAACATTCCCCTTTGGTTGTTGTGAGGATTTCATGGGATGACCTATTTTAAGAACTTGGGACAGTGCCTAGTACATTAGTGTTCAGAGAAGAAGCCTTGTATTATCAAACTCTGTCCTGGGTTCTGAGCCAATTATGGCAGTGCAGGCAAAGTCCTCAAATACAGGAGACTAGGATTAAGTTGTCCAAAGAATGTGGGACAAAGGATCGCAGGACAGCCCTCTCTCTCACCTGGTCCCTTCTCCCACCCTGCCCATGGTCTTGGTGTGCAGATCTAGGTTTCTACTGTGGGTATCACAACAACCCTCAACACACACACACAGGCACACACACATTCTGTAGACTACACCATGTCTCCACGTGGTCCTCTAGTCGGCCTCTAAGACCAGGCTTTACTCTGAGCCCCAACCTATCTGCTGAGGGCAATGCTTGGCTCTCGCCGGTACCTCCCCTGGAGGCTGGATCGTGGTTTCCTTACTTCTGTATTCTGCAAAGGCTGGATAAACCTCCTAAACCAGCATTCCCTAAATTGGTTCCGAGGAACTCTGGCTCCATAGATTCAGTAGAGAAACAGATTTGGGAAATATGTGGCAAACACCACAAAGCAGGGTTTCCCCAGAGGACTTTTCAGTGCCTCTATTAAGCACGCTTACAGCATCAATCTCCAAGAGAGAGTGGACTCTGCGGCATTCACCAAACTTTGCTGTCGATGGAACCTCTTTATTTCAGAACTGTCTGTCTTTTTGTGATGGGCCACATGGTCCTAGATGTGAGCTCTTGGAGGGTATAGACTGTTTTGTTCATTTTGTAAGCCCAGTATCTGACATGTGGTAGGTCCTCATCAGTGTTCTTTGAGTTGAATTGCCTTCTTGCCATTCACTGTAGTGTTGCCTCATTCCACACTGACCAGAGCCACCAGTACCTTGTCTTCAAAGAAGAATGAACAACTGAGCAACTTGCCTGGAGATTTTTCACGACTGCCTCTGAGCTCCCTGTTCAATGTGCCTTGGAGGTCCTTGCTGGAATGGGATTCCTGGGTCACACACCAATGCTATGCCCAGGGCTGACACGCAGCAGGTGGGCCTCAGTGCACCTGCTCCAATTGCCTGTGGGTGATGCCTGTGCCTCTCCTCTTATGCAGTCCCACACACTGGACTCCAGGTCCTCCACTTTGTTTTCACCAGCCCATGCAGCTTCCCATCCGGGCTTGTCTTGTGTTTCCAGACAGCAGAGAAAGGATAATTATATGATAGACATGCACTGGGGCTTCCACACAGTACATTTCTGTCTTTTCCCCCATCACAATACTCTCCCAAATGTCAAAATAAATTATAATCACCCTGTCACTCCCTGAGCCAGATGAACTAGCAGCAGCTCCTCCAAAGGGGGAAAAAAACATCCCAGGTTGCTGGTTGAAAGTCTCAAGTTGGGCCATCATTTTCTTTTGTCGAAGGACACGGCCACCAGCCTGACAGGCTGATTAACAAGCGTGATCGCTTCCGTGTAGCCAGGTAGCCCCTTCCTCTTGACTGCAGCTCTCTGATTAAAGCAAGTGCCGCCTGGTTTCTTGACCTTGAAAGCCAGCTTTGAAGTTTTGCTTTCCTGTGACTTCAAGCACGGCCAAGCCCTTGAGAAAGGAGAGTGCAGATCTGACAGTGACAGGGGGTTTTCGGCCGGCCACAAGGATGGGGATGCTCCAAAAGACAGTGACAAAATTATCCTGTTCTTAACATTTCTTTGACTCCATCCCTAAACATTTCCTTTGCCTGATCAAAAAGTGTCAGGCTCATTTGTTACAAAATGCTATTCCTATAAGCGAATCATGTATTGAGACATAGACATTCAGATCTATATTCAGCACTGGATTTCTGATAGCACAGTTAGGGCAACTGTGTGCTTTCCAGGGAGAAGTGTGATGTTAAAGCAAACATGAGCAGAGATGGCAGATGTCACCAGGTGAACCTCTTTGATGTGACAAAATGGCATATCATTGTCAAGCATCAAACTCACCAGAGGAGGCAGTGAGTTCTAATTCCACTCAAACGATGGTTTCTGTGACCGAACGATCTAATTGTTGTGCTTCAAAAGGAGAATGTGGTCATGGATCCTGCACTGTACAACGTTACTTGTGTGTTTGCCCCTGTGTCAGAAGACAAGCCTTAGACCAGCAGCAGCTTAGGGTGCTTAGCCAGGTGAGATGGATGTAGAAGGTGCTATTTTAAATTCTAGCATTTTGGGGTGTATCTAGTTGGAATGATTCTCATTGGAAACTAAATTTCCATTGAAGATTCTTCAGTTTGAAGGGGTTTTGGACCTCCTGGTTCCAAATGAGAACCAGATAGTTCTCCCAGGACTGAGGGGATTCCAGGACAGTCCTGGGCAAACCAGAATGAAGTGGTCACCCTGCAGGCCAAGTTTTGCTTTCAGATGTAGACACGTCTCTTGGTCATGAGCAGCAGACTGCCAATGTGAGAGTTGTTGCAAATGTGACTTTAGTACCTGGGACACAGCCTACAACCATTCACTCAACTGACCACCCCAAACGCACCAATCTAAAATTGTTTCCTGACCAAGCAGGTGGACATGAGCCAGTTCTCTCCTAACAGTCCTCAGTAACAAAGAAAGAGACCTTGGTGTGCAAAACCAAAGCAGAACCAAGCCAGTGGCCCAGCTGAGGACCTGGGCTATCTAGTTTTAAAACCTGGCCTCACCTGCTGGGCTTCTCTGGGCAGTTAAGCCCCAACTTTTTTTGTTGTTGTTTGAGACAGGGTCTCCCTCTGTCACCTAGGTTGGAGCGCAGTGGTATGATCACAGCTCACTGCAGCCTTGACCTCCCAGGCTCAAGTGATCCTCCCACCTCAGCCTCCCAATTAGCTGGGACTATAGGTGCACACCACTATGCCTGGCTGATTTTTGTAGAGATGGGGTTTTGCCATGTTGCCTGGGCTGGTCTTGAACTCCTGGAGTCAAGCGATCTGCCCACCTTGGCCTCCCAAAGTGCTGGGATTACAGATGTAAGCCATCACACCCCACCTCAACTTTTCATTGACAAAATGGCTCCTCTCTTATGGGTTGTTGGGCGCACTGAGTGAATCAATGCTCTCTCAACCTCTTGTATTTCCATTAACACCTTCCCCCAAGAACATTTTTAGACATTTTTTCTACTTGACACCCTCTCACTCCATCACAAAATGTTAATCCTATAGAATACCGTATATCTACTTATGTGCTATGGCCCCTTGCAGGGCACAAGCCATTGTAATATCTAATACATCTAATGTGATAAACCCCTCTCTCCTAATGATCAACTTTCTCTTGCTTAGAAGTAATATTACCCCCTTTGACAATGCACCAATTAATCTATATAAAGTCCAATGCCAGGATGATCAGGATGATGGTAAGTAATGGAGAAATGTCAGTTTTTTTTTTTTTTTTTTTTTTTTTGTCGGAGACGGAGTCTCACTCAGTCCACCAGGCTGGAGTGCAGTGGTGCCATCTCGGCTCACTGCAAGCTCCGCCTCCTGGGTTCATGCCATTCTCCTGTCTCAGCCTCCTGAGTAGCTGGGACTACAGGCGTCTGCCACTAAGCCCAGCTAATTTTTTTGTATTTTTAGTAGAGACGGGGTTTCACCATGTTAGCCAGGATGGTCTCGATCTCCTGAACTCGTGATCTGCCCATCTTGGCCTCCCAAAGTGCTGGGATTACAGGCATGAACCACCGTGCGCAGCTGAGAAATGAAAGTTTTATTGTTATTTTTATTGACTCTCACAATTTAGAACTCAGTTCTGTGAGGACCCATTGCTGAGTGCAATTATGATGAGGGAAATGTCTTGTGGGACCCAACCACTTAGGGTTTAAGACATACTGCTTCTAGGGCTCACTATCAGGATCTATAGGAGCAGCAGTTACTTAAAATCTCATTAGGAAACAATTCCTTTCTTCCCTTAGACAAGCCTAGATACTTCTGTTGAGTGCACGCATGCATGCATCCCCTTCCTCTGGTCTTGTGGACATTCTTGAGTAGACAACAGTTGATAGGGAAACTGTCGAATGACTGGTTGATGAAAGATAACCAACCAACCTGATAGGGATCCAGAAGCAGCCCACGTTTGGCAGGGCATGTGTTCCTGGAAAGCCACCCATGTGATGAATTGTAAATAATGTCTCATTTTCCCACTGGCTTACATTTGGAATGGCTTTATTTTCATTTGAGGGGATGTCCAATTGGAAGCCACTCCTCATCATTCAGCTTTTTTTTTTTCTTTTGTGTGTTTTTTTTTTTGGCTCATCTTCAAAATACTCTACTGGCCAGCCAGGTGGGAGAAGGAGGTTGGCTCTCAGTTCTGGGTGTGAAGACTGTTAAAGAAATCCCTGCCCCTGTACTCTGAGGGTAGGAGGATGGAACTGCAGAGTGGCAGGGAAAAGAGGTGATTCCAGCCCAATTTTGGGGAAAAGAGAAGAGGGAAGCAGGCTTAGGCCTAAGGCAAGGTCTGGGAGATTTGGCTTTGTAACCCTTGCTCCTTTGGGGGCCCTTCCCTCGGTTGCCCAGTTATCCAGGGGTTGTTATTCACCAGCACAAGGACCCCTCCCACATTTTCATATGGTAGTCCGGCTGTGCATTTGATCCAGAAAGTGCTTGATAATGTGAGTTTTGATGAAGATGCTAATGACCTTTGGTCAGTCCTCTGACAGAAGCCTAGTTCCACTGGCCTCGAAGGTGGGACTCTCTGTGGTCAGAGTGGGAGTTGGGCCAGGAGTGAAAGCTCACCTACTCACCCAGTGTCCACACAGGTAGTTTCACATGAGTAAAGTGCTCTCAAGGCAATCGGGAGAGGTGGGGATGGTGGCAAACTGGAGTGTGTGCCTTCTGCCTCAGGCAGCAGCTGCCTTTTAGCTCAAAGGAATTACTGCATGTCTGAAATACAAGTCTGGACTAGCCAGATCTTTTGATTTTTTTTTTTTTTTTGAGACGGAGTCTCGCTCTGTTGCCCAGGCTGGAGTGCAGTGGCGTGATCTTGGCTCACTGCAAGCTCCGCCTCTTGGGTTCATGCCATTCTCCTGCCTCAAGCAGCTGGGACTTCAGGCACCCGCCACCACGCCCGGCTAATTTTTTATATTTTTAGTAGAGACGGGGTTTCACCATGTTAGCCAGGATGGTCTCGATCTCCTGATCTCGTGATCCACCCGCCTCGGCCTCCCAAAGTGCTGGGATTACAGGTATGAGCCACCGCGTCCAGCCATCTTTTGATTTTTTAAGAAAAGGTGGGAATTTGGATGTTTAGACACTAGTTCAAATTTAAAAAATAAAAGATCACTGAGTGGGACTAGGAAGGCCAAACAAAAGAGGTTATGGCAAGCTTCAGTCTGAGGCCCACCAGTTTTTGACCTTGGCTGTTGGTAGAGCCATTCTTTCCCCCAAAGGCATGAATTAAATGTTGTTGATGAGTACTCCAGTGATAGATTACAACTTTAAAAAATGATACATCCATTGGAAACATTTTGCCCTTCTTCCTCCCACTTCCCTGTTTGGAACAGGAAAATTCATCATCTGTCCAAGAATGATCTGGCTCAGAGAGATCTCACCCTGTGGGAGAACAGCACTGAATAAAGGGGCGCGAGATATATATAATCCTGATACAGGTTTGAGGTGAGGAAGTGCCATTCCATAGGAACACAACTCTGCTCTTTAAAATGAGAATGCCTTAAATTTTGGGACAGTTGCTGACTTCATTTAAAAGCAGTCCTAAGTGTCTCCATGCAGCTGAAATTACCATAGGCTTGAATTGAAACGCAATAGGCTTCGCTTCTCCTCTCCACTTTGCTTTGCCTCCCTGGAGCTAGTTGGTTTTTTAAGTACAAATTGACAGTCAAATATGTAATAAGTTATGACAAGTTGAGCAATGACTGTCTCCATCTGTTTTCAAAGGTTGTTTATTTTTATACTGATAAAGAGATGATGGCAACAGGACCACCTTGTGATTATTTCAGTTTTTCATTCGCTGTAGTTCAACCTCCAGTATCTGCCCTTCTTTCTGGTGAGTTATTCTTTAATGAAGCTGCAGAACTGTTTATGACATATTAGGTGACACATGGCCAAAACTGGGGTCTCCCATCATGATTCATTTTACTGTCCTAATTTCTTCATTTTATCCAGACTTCTACAGTAATATTTTTCTTACACCCCTTAAAAATTCCACTTAATCTTTTTATCTATCATTCCCATGAAGTTATTTTTGAAAGACATAGGACACTTTATGCTGAATTAAATGATGTTGCCTAAAAACACTTCAAAAAATCAATTTTAAGTGGAAACTTTAATATTCCAAACTAATAATAAAAATAGTCTTTATATTGAATTAGCCTGAAGTAGTTGTAACTCTCCAATATATTTTTCCATAAACCCTTAAAAACAACAAAAGGGCACTGTGTTTTTTTTTTGTTTAACCAATTTAAGAGTTTTTTTTGAGACAGTCTCGCTTTGTCACCGGAGTGCAGGCTGGAGTGCAGTGGCGTGATCTGGGCTCACTGCAACCTCTGTCCCCCAAGTTCAAGTGATTCTCATGCCTCAGCCTTCCGAGTAGCTTGGATTACAGGCACGCGCCACCACACCTTGCTAATTTTTGTATTTTTAGTAGAGATATGGTTTTACCATGTTGGCCAGGCTGGTCTCAAACTCCTGACCTCAAGTGATCTGTCCACCTTGGCCCCTCAAAGTGCTGGGATTACAGGTGTGAGCCACTGCACCCAGCCAATTTAAGAGATTTTTAAATGGCAAGTCTAGTCCTTTTTACAGCAGTGCTTTTCAATGAGGGGTATTTTAGCCCCTCTAGGGAACATTTGGCAATGCCTGGGGATACTTTTGATTGTTACAACTGGGGCAGGGGGTGTGATATTGGCATCTAGTGGGTAGAGATCAACGATGCTGCTCTATATCTGACAAATATGAAAATGTTCAAAGGCACCAAAATAATGCTTTGCATGTATTAAGAGTCTAGTAAACATTGCCAAATGCACAAGTGAATAAATACATGAATAAGTGAATAAATAAAAGATGAGTTTTTATCATTTTTCTTCGTTTACAGCTTAAGGTAAGATAAAGCTGGAGTAGGAAGCAGGTAAATAATTGATACTTAACTGACACTAAATATTAATGAACTCCTAGGTTAATTCTGAACAATGGGCTTATTGTCCCTATCATTTATATCTATTTAAGGGCAAAGGCGCAGCAATTTGCTCTTTAAAAACACAGACCATAGGCCAGGCATGGTGGCTCATGCCTGTAATCCCAGCACTTTGGGAGGCCGAAGTGGGTGGATCACCCGAGGTCAGGAGTCCAAGACCAACCTGGCCAACACGGTGAAACCCTTTCTCTACTAAAAACGCAAAAAAATTTAGCCAGACGTGGTGGCATGTCCCTGTAATCCTAGCTACTGGGGAGGCTGAGGTGTGAGAACTGCTTGAACACGGGAGGCGGAGGCTGCAGGGAGCCGAGATCACACCACTGCACTCCAGCCTGGGTGACAGAGAGATACCCTGTCTCAAAAACCGTAACAACAACAACAACAACAACAACAAAAACAACATAGACTATATTAGGCTTGGCTAGAATGAGATAACAGTCCAACCCTATCATTTCAGTGGCTTAGCACATAAAGTTAATTTCTCACTCAAATTCAGTCCACTTTGGGGGTTCACTTCAAGGGGCAGATCCTCTCTCCAAGTGGCAGCTTAGGGATCCAGACCCTTGCATCTTATAGCCATGCCACCTGGAACATGCAGCTTCCTGATTGTTGCGGGAGGGGCAGAGAGTTGCAAACTCACATGCCGACTCATTGAATGCTTCAGTCAGAAATGACACACAGCACTCTTGCCTGCACTTCAGCGGCCAGACCTGGTGTCTAAGGCAAGCTCAAGGGCAAGTGGACTTCATGAACGTGTGACCTGCACAGTTGCACAGAACCCCTTGCTCAGACAGTCCTTGTGCTGGGTTTAGTGCCCTGTTGTCACCCTCTTGACATTCTTAATTGTTGTTGAACAAGGGACCCTGAGTTTTCATTTTACAATGGGCTCTGCAAATCACGCAGCCAGTCATGGTCAAGAGCCAGGAGCCAGATGGCGGAAGGCCTGGGAAATACAGGGGGGCACCTGGACACTCAGTGTCTCGGCCTCAGTGCCTATACTCAGCTGTGCAGGCAACAATGCACATGCCTTCCTTTTCATCATTATGGCCCCAGCACTGCACCGGCTCACTGAACTCTTGGCTCCTCCAGTGGTTGTTTCCCTATTGGGTGAGAAGCAAGATGTACCTGGGCAGAAGTCAAACAGTCACTGCTCTAGGCTTGGACCTTCTCTGGGAGTGCCTTCTCCAGCCCTAAGCTCTGGGTCCCCTATTCTGGGAGATCTGTGCTGGCTTCACAGTTTATTCTTCTGGCTCCCAGCTCTTGACCTTGCTTTGGACACCAGAGAACTGCTATTTACTTGGCTTCTGCTTTAATTTGCTGAATTCTAAGCTACATCCTCCTTTTTAATGAAATACTTCTGCTAAATTTCCCCTGCCCCCTTTTTTTTGTCTGGTGGGACCCACCAGATGTGGGCCATACATGAGAATGAGGTTGAGCAAACATGGCCTGGGGTTATGCCTTGCAACCCTGGCTGCTCATTGAAGATATTTTAAAATTCTCTTGATGTCTGAGACTCTCCCCCAGAGATTTTTATTCTACTGGCCTGGTGTGGGGCCTTGAGAGTGGAATCCTTGGAATGATACAAGCTGAACAGATGGAGACTCTGGCACCTTACTTACTGGCTACATGATCTGAGCAACATACACAACCTCACAGAGGCTCAATTTCCTTATCTGTAAAATGGGCCAACATCTATGACTGTATAAATTTGGCTTAAACATGCAGGTAAAATATAGGGGGCACTGAGGAGGAGACCTTTGCAGTAATTCCATGGAGGAGGAGATACATGTGTGGACTGTGCACCAGAAATAGTTCTTGTAATAGCCCTGTGAGGGTAATCAGATCATTTCTACTTTAAAAGAAAGAGACTCAGGCTCAGGGAAGTCAAATAACCACTCCATCATCACTACTGGCAAGTGGCTGAGTATGGGCTCAGAGGGACACACAGAAGCATATTCCTGAATGAATACAAAAGTTGGTGCAACAGTGATGGGGAGCTAACCTTTATGAGGGTTCGTACCATAGCAGATGATTCAGGGCATTGCAAGCATTTAATCGTCCCAAAAACCCTATGAGGCAGGTGTCATTAGCCCATTTTATGGAGAGGGAAGCTGAGGCCCAGGGAGGTAAAGCCACTTGCCCATCACCTCAGTTATCTAGCTGGTAAGTGGCTGAGATGAGAGGCAAACCCAGGAAGTGTGGTTTATTCTCCCCACTTCCCTACTCAGCTCCACACAGCTCATGTCAGGTATTTCACATTGCATTTTGCAGGTAGGATAATTTTTCAGAATTCTCCCTACAGAGTGGCTATTGAGCACCTTGCCCTGCATTACAGCTTGTCTGGGTCATCTTCAAGCTAGGTCCGGAAGCCCAAGGGACATATAGGACCTATATCCTTGAGTTGTAGCACAGGACAGATGATCGATGACTCCAGAACCATACCTGTTAGGTAAGTGACCTGGCTGAAGTTCCAGGTATGATCAACAAGGAACTCCAGGAGGTTTGCAGGGTGCTGGTGATTACTGCAGTTACAAGATACAAATTAGCCAGGATGCTGAAATACCACACAATTCAGACTCCGTGTTCAATGGGAAGAAAGTGCTGGCAAATTGCTAGTAAAGCTGTAATGTTGCTGATTTTGCAAACATGTGTTCTCCAACTTGATAAGTAAATACATATTGGGTAACATGGTGATGTTGCAAGCTGTTGTTTCATGGCTAGGAAGTCGGCTGCCTGTGACTGATGCGAGCAATGAAAGTATTTATAAAATAACACTGAATTAGAAGGAGTTGCTTTATGAGTCTATGGAAATGGATCTTTTATGAAGAATAAAACTTGATGAAGGATCTCTATCAGGGTCGCACAAAACTGAAATTAAATGTGCTGGGATTGAGATCTAAGAGGGGGCCTTCTGGACTGTCTGGGCTCACAGCCTGGGGTAGCTTCTCCCAGGCCATCTGTGCCCCATGGAACTGGAGAGTCATTTCCATTTGGCAGGATTCATTTCTCTCCACCGTGGATGTCAGAACTGATAGATGTATTACCTCTTCCAAGCCATCAGGCCACCACTCAAGGGATAACTTAGATCCATAAAAATTAACAATGCACATTTGATTCACCCTTGTATCCCCTGAATGAAACAGGGCCAGCCACACAGTAGGTACTCAATCAATATTTAAGGAGCAAAAGGAGATTTGATCCAGTAGCTTCTGGCACACTCTGTATGAATACTCTGTTTCATTTGTGGTTTTAAATGGTCTTCCCCATGTGTTCATTTCTACCCTAAAATAATACTGCTTTTCCAGAATGGAATGTTCTTCTCTTGGAAACAACCTGGCAGAAGAAAGACAAAAGCCACCTGCTCCCCACACCCCAAGGGCCAATGGACACGACTTAAGAGAGCTGCACTAGATGCTCCCTCGGATCTGGGTTGTGAGTCCCGCCCCTGAGTGGCGGTGCCCTGACTCCACTGCCTCTGCTACAAGCCAGCTCCTGGGGCCGAGCTCAGGGCTCCAGAGTCATCATGGCTCCTGTTCTCCCCAGTCTCACATCTCCAGCCTCTTGTTAGGGGAGAGATCTATTCATCAATTCCCCTTTGTTAAAGAAAGTCTGGGTTGGTTTTCATTGGTTGCAACCACAGGGCACCATCTAACATAAATCCCCACTGTCCTCCCATCCAGACTCACAATACTCAGAGGGTTAGCAGCATGCCCACAGGAGACAAAGAGTCCCCAGTTTCAGTCCCAGCTCTGCCACTGAACAGCTGCTCCACTCTGGACAACTGTGAGCCTGAGGTTTAACGGTGGTAAGTGGGGACAGTAACGGTTTTCACCTGATGGGGTTGGTACATGGATTAAGTGAGTGATTACACGTAACATTCAGCCCAGGACACTGTGTTCTCTGAGAATATTGTTGTTATCAAGAGATGGGAGAGGCATGGCCCAGAAGCACCACTTTTGATAAAGAAGCAGAAGAGAAGTCTTGAATGAAAGCAAGGTTAGTGTGAAATGATATTTTTTAAAACCAAAGTAACCTTAGGTTGTCTAAATAGAAGTAGATTTGTACAAGGGAGACAATCACCATTTTAACTCAATATTAAGCCTCAACAATATCCCAAGGTCTCTCCCATGTATTTGGTGAGACTCAAGAGATAATTAAAATATGACTCTCCCTTGCAAGTTGCTGAGAGCCTGGCAAAGAAGATGGACATTTAGGCACTGCTCGGGTGAGCATATGGTGCAGTAGTGGTTTAGAGCCCAGGTTCCAAGATCAAATCCTGCCTGCTTCAAATCCTGCCTTCAGTTCACTCACTGGGGAGCCTGAGCACATGGGGCAGCCTCTCTGAGCTGCAAAAGTCACTTCATAGTTACAAAGGCAGTCATAAAAGTGTGGTTAGAAAAATAACAGTCCCAAACATGCCTATATCCTAATCCCCAACACCTGTGAATATCTTACTATGTTATTTCACAGGGTAAAAGAAACTTAGTCGATGTGATTAAAGATCTTGAGATGAGGGGCTTATCCTGGATTATCTGGGTGGGTCCAATAAGGTCCTTGTAAGAGAGAGACAGGGGAGTCAGAGAAGGAGCTCTGACCAGGGAAGCAGAAGTCAAAGAAAGAGATCTGGAGACACCACACTGCTGGCTTTGAAGACCAAGGAAGGGGCCAGGAGCCAAGGAGTGCAGGCTTCCCATGGAAAAATCAAGAAAGTGGATTCTCCCCTGGAGCCTCCAGAAGGAACCAGCCTTGCCTGCACCTTGACTTTAACCCAATGAGACCGATTTTGGACTTCTGACCCAAGTGTAAAAAGATAAATTTGCACATTTTAAGCCATAAATATGTAGCAATTCATCACAGCCCCAAAAGGAAGCTCATACTAGTGGTGTCTATTTTGTTGGGTATCTGTGATGGGCAAATGAGAGGCAGAGGACGTGCAGCTCTGGGCTAGGCGTGTTATCTGCTGAGCCTGTGGTTGTGGTGGTTGCTATTATCATTTGGAGCAGCAGAAGGGGTAGAAGAATCAGTTTCTCCCTCCTACCAATGAGTAGGGTGGACATATTACACTCTTTCAGAGGTGGCAACTTTGAGGCAATGAATCATCCTTGAGCACTGCTGGAATGTTATGCTCTATTATAAGAGGAATCTAGGCTAAAATGAAGAATTTCAGAAAGGACAAAGCTAAAGGAAAAAACCAAGATCAAATTATAAGCTTCCACTATGGCCTATGCAAAGGGATGGCCAGGAGAGCTACCTTCTGATAGCCAAAGGGATGATGCCATGAGCAAGAAGCAGCAGAGATTGGCTGGGTGTGGTGCTCATGCCTGTAATCCCAGTACTTTGGGAGACTGAGGCGGAAGGATTGTTTGAGCTCAGGAGTTCGAGACTAGCCTGGGCAACATGGTGAGACACCTTTCTCTAAAAAAAGCAAAAAACTAAAACAAACACACAGAAAAACACCAGCAGCAGAGGGTTCTGGAGGTGGGAAGTAGAGGGATAGGTGAATGTCAAGGTGAGAGTGTGCACACAGGTGTTTGTGTGTGCAGGGGCTTTGATTCACTCCAACTAAGAGCCCAGGAGAGCTGCACAGATCTGAAACAGGATATCTTGTACTGTAATAGTTGCCTGTTACAACAAGTATCACCCAGAAACTATGGCCAAGTAAAAGAAATTTATGAAAACTGCAGAAACAAAGGTGACACTCTCTAAGGGTCTCTTAAAAGTCTCCCAGCCTATAGGAGTTTGGAGAAACTGCAGCAGCCTCCTCAGTGTGTAATGCACACATTGTATTTTGCACTATCCAAGAATCTCATACATTTCAAATATGAGATGTGCTTTGATGGGTCAGTCCCATCCCCCACCGCAGGAAAGAAGAAATCCTGCCTATGTGTTGCAAACAATGCATTTTATTCAACTCCAGTCTTTATGGGGGCCTATTTTGTGGCAGGCCCTGTGCTAGGGCTGTGGATACCGGACTGCAAAGGCCTCATCTGGACCTTCCACTTGCCACATTTTGCTGGGAGACAGAGATGCTTAAATACAGAACTTTCTTGCGGCATGAAGATGCACTAGACAAAAACCCATGATCAAGGTTGCCCTGAAAGCGTGTGGTAACAGGGCAACGTGGCTCACCGTGAATGTAAGGTGACTCTTGCACAGCTTTAGTTATTCCCCGCCGAGATTTTGGTGGGGCCAGCCTCAATATGTTTTTCCTGTATGAATGACTGCGGAAGGCCTGCTCGACCCCCGACCTATTTGATTAATACTTAGCACTGAAGCCTCTAAAATATTTTCTTCCTCAGGATAACTTGCCCATTCACTCAGCACAAAGAAGTATTAGGGCCTGAAAAACAGCAGCACTGGCCATCTTCAAATTCTCCCTCCTGCTGTGAGACTGGACACAATGAAGATTTTTAAGAATTGGGAACTTTGAGGCTCTATTTGCAAGTCAAGCTGAAAAAGCACTGAGTTGAAAAGCCCTTAGCAGCTGCCACTTGAGCTGCTATCTTCCACAGCCTTGAACTTTCTGCTTCTGCTGAATTCCACCTCCTGGAAACACACCTGGCCCAGCAAAACTAAAAAGTATTGCCATCTAAAAGTCCGACCTCAGCAGAGAAAAGACACACCGGGAAAAGCCATAGAGTCCTGTGCACCTGTTCCTGCAGCCTATACAACTCGCTTTAGCAATGGTGGGCAGTCAGAAACCCACGGGCGATGGAAGAAAGGAATTCAGCTGACATCTAAAGAGAGATCAAGGTTTACACTGGGCTAATGCGTGCAGGGCTTAATGCCTAGGTGATGGGTTGATAGGTTCAGCAAACCATCATGGCACACATTTACCTATGTAAGAAACCTGCACATTCTGCACACGTATCCCAGAACTTAAAATAAAATTTTAAAAAGTTTATACAGGATGATAATTTATAGGCAGATCAACTTCAACAGGAACAAAGAAGGGAAGGAGAGATGGTGAAAAGAGACACAAAGGGAGAGGCAGAGAGGCAGCAGTCTGAATGATTTATTATCTAGGAAAGATTTGCCCTATGCCTCACACAGTGTGGCCGGGTTTCTGTCTCCTCAGTTCTGTGTTCTGCTAATGCGAATGGCTCACCCTTCACTCACTGAATCCATTTCCTGGGGGTGCTGTAACAAATACCACAAACTGGGTGGCTTAGGATTTCAGATATTTGGTCTCTCACAGTTCTGAAGGCTTCAGGTCAGAAGTCAAAGTGTGGGCAGGGCTGTGCTCCCTGGACGCTCTAGGGGAGGTCTGTTCCTTACCATATGCAGCTTCGGTAGCTATCTACATTCTTTGGCTGGTGGCCACATCTCTCTCTGCCCTGCCTTCACCTTGCCTGTGCTTCTGTGCACCTGTGTTCTCTCCTGTTGCCTCTTTCTTCTAAGAACACCTGTGATGGCATTCAGGGCCCACCTGGATAATCCACAGTACTCTCATCCCCAGACCCTTCAATAAATCACACCTGCAAAGACTCTGTTTCCAAATCAGATCACATGGACAAGGTCCAGGGAATAGGACTTGATCTCATCATGCCAGGGATTTCAAGTTCACGGTGCCAAAAGGGCATGGAAGCAAGAGAGAAGACAGTTTGTGAGATGCTTCCTCAGCTGATACGTCTGTGAATTGTGCTGACTGCCAGAGTGAAGAATGGAAAAAGAGGCAACTTTGCTTCTAACCTCATCCTACCTCACAGAAAGCCTCATGACAGAAAGCCTTGATTCAGCCTGTCAAACGGACTGTTTATGCTGTCCAGGGTACTGTGCTGAGTACCAGTGTGCACATCGGACCCCAGGAAGACTCCACTATTATCCTTGTTTGGTTAGTGGAAGAACAGAAGTGACTGGCTCAGGGTCACACAGCCGGTGTGTGGTGGCATCAGTGTTGGGTCCTGAGGACTCAGCATCTCTGCTTGGGGGCTGTGTTCTGCAGCCATGAACGACACAGACGGCAGAGGGCAGAAGGGACAGGATTGGGCCCAAATATGAGAAGCACACAGGTGTCTCGTGCCCAAAGAAAGTTTCAGCATCAGTTTCTTGAGAATCAACTCCGTGGAGGAAGGCTCCTCTGCACGAAGGGGTTGCCAGTTCTGTTCTTGGGGTCAGCTAAAAACAGACACGTTTTCTAGGCTCAATTCACAAAGAGCTGTAAGGGGCCAGCTCCTAAATCTCAAGATGTCTGCACTCGAGGCATTTATGTTATCTTTTCAGAAATGCAGCAAAGTGGCTGGGGAAGATGAACGTGTGACATCCGCTCACACTTAAGCTCTTTCATGGGCTTGCTGGATTTACAGGAAAAAAAATCTGTCACAGAGGACACATGCTTTATATTTTTCTATAAAAACATGGACAAGACAAGTGTTTTCTTCATTTCTTTCCAATCTTTAAAGAAAGAAAAATGTGCACGGTGTATTTGTTTTCTCTTGGAACCACAAAACGTTTGAGTAGAGAGATGCGTTTGAGTTTACTGAGAGCCGGGGCTTGGTAAGAGTGTTTATCTGGAATGTCAGCCATTATGGCTTATATTGCTTTCTTGTATCGAGAAGTAAATTTTATGGAGAAATTTTAGAACCCTCTACTCTGGCCCTTGGATTGTGGCTGGAGTCCTGGAGCCAGCTGGTTCCTGTGGTTTTTAAGAAAAATATATAAAACAGAGACTATCAGGAGGAGAGAAGTTAGTGGGCAGTCTAGATGGTGGGGTATTGCCATATAAAGACTGGTTGTAGTAATTGGACTTGGCTTGGCTTGGAAGCCTTAATCTTCTTTTTAGATTTAAAGGGAAGGAATGATACAAAGAAAGAAAGGAACTGGGCTAACGTGACGTGAAGGTGTTCCTGTAGGGTAAATGCACCTGATAACAGTGACTTAAGCATACCCTTGGGATGACCCTGGATGGCAGATGCACCTGAATGTGTGTTCCAAACTAGGGAATCCAGGAGAGGTCGACCAGGAGATTTGTTCCTTGTCTATGATAAACATCTGAGCCCCCACTCTGTTTCATTCCATGGAACATGTGGTGTACACACTGATGCCCTGAGTTTTGGGTTGATGAAGGTTGCCAGGTGGAGGTCATTAGGAGGAGTGTGTTAAATGAAAATGTTATATAAAATGCATGATGTTTGCAGTTTTCCTGCCCAGCCCACTGCCACTAGGCTGTGTGGTTATGTCATCTAGCCTGCTGACAGTGGATCACAGGAAGGTGAAATCTTGTCCAGCCCTCTGTTGCTGGACTGTTTCTGTATGTAAGGTGGTTCTAATGTCCAGCTTGTTGCCACTAGACTCTCTCGCCTGGATGTAAGCCCCTAATAAAACCCCGTGCCTCCTTTGCTGGCTCTAGGTCTCTTCTTCAGCCTCTTGAACCTGGTGTCTTCCTTACTGAGGTTAATAGGGTTTGGCACAACAGTTCTAAAATGGGAGCGTGCTACCTTCCAACTTTTGAATGACTTCATGCTTAAACAGAAACAGCATAACGTCACATGGCTCCCAGCTAGGATGGATGATGGGTCTTGGGGAAAAACATGGCAACTGCAGGGGCTGCTTGACCATGGGGTTTGGGGGGGGGGTGGTCCTGCCTCGACAGACCACAAGCTCCTGTGGTTCAGCACATGTGTGTAGGTTGAATGACACCTGCTGTGAAGAGCAGAAGAGACTTCTCCCGTAGAGGAAGGGAACCATCAGATCGCCTCTGGGTGACTTTCAACTGCAGCGTCTGTGATTCCAGCAGGGTAAAGAGAACAACACCAGTGATTTCAAGTTCACAGTGCCAAAATGGCATGGAAGTAAGAGAGAAGAGAGTTTGTGAGATGCTTCCTCAGCTGATACACCTGTGAATTGTGCTGACTGCTAGAGTGAAGAATGAAACCAGAGGAGTAAGAGGCAACTTTGCTTCTAATCTCATCTTACCCCACAGAAAGCCTCACAAGGACATGCACAGACCATCAGTTCTCTTTGAGCTGATGGGGAGGTCAGCTTTGAGTGTTCCAAAGAATTCCCCAATACTAGAACGACACAGGCATCAAGCATCTCCTATTTCCTTTACCGCTGAGCTGCTCTTATCAATTAAAAAGGCAGCTTCCATTGACTTGAATCTTTATTTTAGCCCTTGTGAAAATTTCCATCTTAATAAACTGGCTGACTGGCTTTTCTGTTACCCACTCTCCTGGAAAGGGTTTGTGTTACATCTATGTCCATGGGGACAGAGTGCTTCAAAAGAGGTATTCCAACTCCAAACTCAGATGCAAATCATGTTTATCAAAGCCTCCTGCCCTAGGCGTTGCTATAGATTTTATCTCAGGGACCCTCTTGTAATTCTAGAAGCTCACTCAGTTCTGTTGCTTCTGTCTCCTTCGTAGCTGTCTAGCCCATTCGCTCCTCACACCTTAACACTTCTGGCTTTCTCTAACAGGCTGTCAGCTCCTGTTATCCCATCTTTATTTTTACTCCTGCAACTTATCACCATCTGAAACATTACAAATTCATTTGTTTAGCTCGTTGATTAATGAATCCCCCCAACCCTCTTTGCCAAATGTGATGGGGGGACTTTGTCTGCCGCCTTCTGTCACCACCCAAATGCTTGTGGAACAAGTGAATGAATATTACTCTGGCTGTATCCAATTCAATGATTCTGAAATGGGAAACTAATTATGTCATTCCCAGACTTGATATCCTGCAATGGCCCTTGCTAGATACCGTAAAAAATCTAGTGGCTCATGCCTGTAATCTCAGTACTTTGGGAGGCCGAGGCAGGCAGATCACTTGAGGTCAGGCGTTCAAGACCCACCTGGGCAACATGGTGAAACCCCATCAAAAATACATTATCACTTTCTCTACTAGGTTGGCTAGGGTCCTCCCCAAATTCACGTCTACCCAGAATCTCAGAATGTGTCTTTTAGTTAAGATGAGGTTATGCTGGATTAGGGTAGGCCTTACGTCCAGCCTTGGGGTATCCTTGTAAGAAGAGGAGGGCCAGGTGTGGTGGCTCATGTCTGTAATCCCAGCATGTTGGGAGGTCAAGGCGGGTGGATAACCTGAGGTCAGGAGTTCGAGACCAGCCTGGCTAACATGGTGAAATCCCATCTCTACTAAAACTATAAAATTTATTTATTTATTTATTTGAGACTGAGTTTCACTCTCGTTGCCCAGGCTGGACTGCAATGGCACGATCTTGGCTCACTGCAACCTCCACCTTCCGGGTTCAAGCAATTCTCCTGCTTCAGCCTCCTTAGTAGCTGGGATTACAGGGATGTGCCATCATGCCTGGCTAATTTTGTATTTTTAGTAGAGACAGGGTTTCACCATGTTGGCCAGGCCGGTCTCGAACTCCTGACTTCACATGATCCACCCACCTTGGCCTCCCAAAGTACTGGGATTACAGGCGTAAGCCACCATGCCCAGCAAAATTTAGCCGGACATAGTCGTGTGTGCCTGTAATCCCAGCTACTCAGGAGGCTGCCTGAACCAGGAAGGTAGAGGTTGTAGCGAGCTGAGATCACACCACTGCACTCCAGCCTGGATAACAAGGCAAGACTCTGTTTCAAACAAAACAAAACAACAAAATCCCCCTAGAACATAGCATAAAGGAGCTTCCTAATCTGGTTGTTGTTTCTTTCTCACCCTCTCCCACTCCAGATGGACCCCTTCTCCTGCTACACTGAAAGTGGTGGTCCTTAGTGCTGTCAACTGATACTTCTAGTTCTCCTTCTGGCCACACAGGAAGGACTACTCTGTCTTCCTCTGTTGGATTTAGGCGTGGCCCTGTGACTTACCTGGCCTATGAAACAGAAGCTGAAGTGCTCCAAGCCACTTTCTTTGCTTTTTTTGGAGACCGAGTCTCACTCTGTTACCTAGGCCGGAATGCAGAGATGTGATCATAGCTCACTGCAACCCTGACCTCCTGGGCTCAAGTGATCCTCCCACCTCAGCCCCTCCCAAGTTTCTAGGACCACAGGTGTGCACCACCATGCCCGGCTAAATTTTTAAACTTTTTGTAAAGACAGGGGTCGCACTCTGTTGCCCAGACTGGTCTTGAACTCCTAAGCTCAAGTGATCCTCCTGCTGTGGCCTCCCAAAGTGCTGGGATTACAAGCAGGAGCCATTGCACCCAGCCTGCATGCCAGTTTCACGTGAAAGCTTCAAGAGACTGTGTGTAGTGTGGTATGCCACCTTTCTCTCTGCACAGCCACTGCCGCTGTTCTGCAAAGTGGCCACTCTGTCAGCCTGAATGCCAGAGAGAGGGTGACATGGAGCCGAGCACCCAGCCAGTCCCTGGAGGATAGAGATAATGGGAAGAAATGAACTGTTTTTATTGTGAATCGCTGCATTTTGGGTAGTTTACTACGACAGCATAAGCTGGCCCATCCTGGCTGATGCACTGAACTTGAACTTTCCCAAGCTGGCTGTGCTATCTCATGCCTGGGCCTTGGTCCCTGCTGTTCATTCAGCAATAGACTCTTCAATGCCCCTGCCCCAGGTTGTTACTGCTTCATCTCAGATAATTTCTGCTCATCTTTTAGGACACTAGAAAGTCTGCCCCAACACTCCTTCCTGAGGCAGTGTTATATATTCCTCCTCTTCCATTCTGCTTGTTTTCATGGTTTTGTCCTCTGCCTAGAGCTTGGCACACTGCGTTTACCATTGTCTGTTGGGTGATCAGTCTCAGCTACAAGCCTATAGCTTCCTCGAGAGGAGGGTGTATTTCCACAAGCATATTCCCAATGGCTCAGAGGCCACCAGGTACCTGGGATCTAGGTATTACATAAACTTTTACTGGACAAATTGATGAGTAAGTGAATAAACAGTATTAGAGATGTTTCAGGGTTGGGCATTGAGAAAGGAATATATACCAGGTGCTCCAATTTCTTTCTTTTTATTTGAGACAGAATCTCACCCTGTCACCCAGGCTGGAGTGCAGTGGCATGATCTTGACTTACTGCAACCTCCACCTTCCAGGTTCAAGCGATTCTCCTGCCTCAGCCTCCCGAGTAGCAAGTTGCAGGCATGTGCCATCACACCTGGCAAATTTTTTTTTTTTTTGTATTTTTAATAGAGATGGGGTTTCACCATGTTGGCCAGGCTGGTCTCAAATTCCTGACCTCAAACTCCTGCTCGCATTGGCCTCCCAAAGCACTGGGATTACAGGCATAAGCCACTGCACCTGGCCTCTAATTTCTTTCCTGACCTCACCACCTTCTGCAATGGTAAGCTGTCCCTGACCCTTGTTTAAAGAGCTAGAAACTGAAATTCAGAGAAAGGTGGAAATGCACTTGAGACTATATAATCGAAAGGAGGCAGAGAGAGATTCAATCTCAAGTTGTGAAACTCTCAAACCCAAGTTCTTTTCCTTGTCTGCTGCTGAAAATGGAGCCACAGCATTGCATCCCTTTCCTAGGGGCTAAGGCAGCAGAGACAGGTCCTGCTGAAAAGACCACAGGTTTGCCTGCAGGGGCTCATGGCTGCCTGAAGAACTGCAAGGCAGATGTAGAAGTCACAGAGCACAGCTGTCAGTCATGCACTGCCCCACGTTTCCCTCTTGGCCCCTGTTAAAACGATTTCCAAGTTTCTGCCAGTGACTTCTCTTGGGTTACTCTTATAGACTCATGAGAGCCACGAAGTGGAAAGGATGTTGGAGCCATGGAGCCCACCTTTCAGCACACCTGTAGGGACAGGGAGGTGTACAGCCTTTGCCTAAACACATCCAGGGACCTGAGCTCATAACTTACAAGGCAGGCCACTGCTTTCTGGGGTATCTCTGGCTTTGGCGAGATCTTGGGTACACAGAGCCAGAATCGATCTTCTGGAAACCTCGAAGTTCCACTATGGCTCTTATACATTCCCCTCCCATGAGCTACAAACTTACAAGCTGATCTTTTACATTGCTAGTTACCATCCTCTTACCATGCTTTGATTTGTCAACTTTCTATTCAAATCAAGATGCTGGGAGCAAACTATACAAGATACACCTTGATGCATGCTAGCTGTTGTAGGAAGATCACTCTTCCTACAGTGGAAATTAGCTCTCTGGGCGGACACTGGTACAGAAGGTTCCTTTTGAACTTGTGGTCAACTAAGACCCCAATATTGTTTTTGCATGAATTGCTGTTTAACAAAGGCGGGGGGGTCTCACCCCAATTTAGTGAACTGGTTTTTAAGAATCTCAAGGGGAAGATTTTATCTTCAACTCTGTTCCATTAAATAATCAGTTCATGGCTGGAGCTTATCCATGCCTTTCAGAAAACCTGATTCAATCATCGTCATCCCTCACCTGCTCTGGATGAGCCATGATTTTAATAAATTATTGATAAAAATGTTGAATGAGATAAGATTCGTGCCTGATAAATGTTACATAGCTCATATTTTCCCTTTTCTGTTAAAAGCTATATATTTTATATATACATAGGAATATGTACATATACATGTATGTGTATATGTACCTATATACACACATGCATATACAACATATAACAAGGTATAAAAAATAGTACAATCAACACTTGTATCCACCACCCAGCTTAAGAAATATCACATTACGATACCACTACAGCTCCTGTGTGTTCCTCCATGATCTTAGCCTGCTACCTTCCCTCTTAGGAAAATGGCTATCTGCAGTGTTTGTTCTTTTTGTGTGTGTGTGTGTGTGTTTGTTTGTTTGTTTGTGTTTTTTTTGAGATAAGGTCTTATTCTGTCACCCAGGCTGGAGTGCAGTGGAGTGATCACGGCAGCCTCGACTGCCCAGGCTTAAGCATCCCAAGTAGCTGGGACCACAGGCATGGGTCGCCATGCCCAACTTTTTTTTTTTTTTTAATTATTCATAGAGACAAGGTCTTGCTATGTTGCTCAGGCTGATCTTGAACAAAATCCTAGGCTAAAGCAATCCTCCCGCCTCAGCCTCCCAAAATGCTGGGTTTACAGGTGCAAGCCACTGGGCTCGGGCTATCTGCAATTTTAAATCTATTATTCATTGTTTTGCTTCATAGTTTTACTTCTTATCTTTTTCTAAACTTATTAGTTTTTCATGTTTTTTTAAACTCTATATAAATGAAATCATCTGTTTGTATTTTTCTGCAGACTGTGTTTTCCACATATGCAGGTACTGGAGATCCACCGTCCTTGCTGCAGTTCATCAGACGTACACACTACTGGGTACTGAGCTATGCTTCCATCAATGAGCATGTAGGCCATTTCCTATTTTGCTATTGCTAGAAATGCTTCTAGGAGTGTTCTTGTCTCTGTGCCCAGGGGCATAAATGAAAATTCCTTACAGGGATTATCTTAGGGATATGTTACACATCTTCCACGTTGGTAGGTAATGACAAACTGTTCTTCAAAGTTGCTGTGCCAATTTACTCTCTGAACAGCAGTCAGCGAGGGTCTCTGTTTTCCTGTTATTGCCAAAGCTTGGCATTTCTAGGCTTAATATTTACCAATCAGGCAGACATAAAATTATATAATTACATATAATTGTTATTGGAATTTCAGTGATGGCCAATGAGTGTGAACAGCTTTTTATACATTAGTCATTTTTCTTATTTTGTGAAATGACCGTTTATATCTCTTAGTTATTTTTTACTTTTTTTTTGCTTTCTTATTGAGTTTAGAAGTTCTTTATATAATCTTGTTAGTGATCCCCTATCAATTAAATGTGCTATGAGTATCTTTTAAAAGATAATGTCTTCAATCTCTACCTTTTCTTTTAAGCTCTAACATCTCATGGAAGAACATGTTGAATATCAGGCTGAAATCTATGTGCATTATGCCTTGGGCATTCCTCTTTTCTACCAGTTGAGTAACACTATTGAAAACTACAATGCTCATACTCCATTCTACACTTTTTGTGGTACTCAGGAGAAGTTTACTGTATGTAGTTTCTAGATCCTTCCTTTCACCTCCTTATGCAGTTGAGTCATTTGCTTATTTTTCCTCCTATGATGAAGTGACTCTTAATACATGTTTTACCTTTAGCATTTACATGAAACCATCAAAATTTCCAAAATCTCCTTCATTAGAAAAACGGTCACAAATCTGTGAATCTGTCAGCCATTTTCCTATGGCTCTGGTACAGCACAGTGAAACCAAATTGCAAAGTTTAATTAGTTAGCTTGCTTCAAGATAAAAATGCAAATAAAAAAGTTTTCAGTTTCACCTGTTTATAAGCCAAAGGCAAAATTAATTAAAGTCCATGGAGAAAAGTAAACAAACATTTTGAAATAAAGGAAATAAACATTCTGAAGTGTGAGGTTAAGGCTCATGAAACATGAGAGTCAATTACTTATAGTCATGTGTTTCTGTCCGATAATTTAATCATGTTTATTCTGTCCTCTCTCCCACTGGAATGCATGCTAGGAAGAAAGGCTCATTAAGCATTAAAAGGTGATCCACATGGGTTTCTTGTCAATGGCATGGCTGTATCCCAATGCTAACAAAATATTTTTGGACAAAATGACAGTGGATTTTCTGAGTTCTGTTATTTTCATTAAGATGTTCTTAGAAACCTGTAAAATGGGAAGCTCATATATAATTTTGCCATATTTAAAAACCAAACAAACAAAAAGTTGGTATTGTGCTGTTGGCCATCTTGGTACTTAGATTAGTCATAGAGGAAAACAACCAGTGTTTTTGTTGGAATTGACAGTTAAGATGTTAAATAAAAAGAAAAAACTCCATGAAAAATTGTCGTTTCATCAGCTGTAAATAGACACTGCTTTTGCATAATAATATATCCTTCTCTTGACAATATCTAGAAGCAGTGCATGATGGGATGTTTTCTCGTTGCTGCAATGGTGCAGTGAAACTGAAATCTCATCAGACTTGGGTTGAGTCAGAGAAAGAGACAACCAGTGCTGTGGCCCATGATCAGCAGAGAGAATGTCAGAAATGAGCAATCGCACCATTGGGAATTCATCCAATAGGATTGAGAAGTGTCAGTATGAAAAGACAGTATATAAAGAAGATTGTTGCTGGGTGGCCTGGGTTTGTAAAACGACAGGAAGATGGCTGCGAAAGGGAAATCAGTAAATAAGTTACAAGGCTACCATAGCTATGAAAAAATAGTAAGAATTTGTATTGTCATGGAAAGATGACCACAAGATTTTTTGTAGTGTGGGGAGATGAGTTATAAGATAAACTCCATTCTATAACTCCATAGGTTTGTAAAATCATATCAAAACAAAGACCTGTCTGTAGATATGTATTTATATTTAAGAAAAGGAACATATAAGAGGACTACACACAGTTGTTAATGGTGATGATGTTGGGAAGTGTTGGGGAGGAATTAGGAGAAGTGCAAGGCTCATTTTAATGTAGTCATTTCTGTGCTTGAGATTTTGCTACAAGAATGACTTAGTTTGGTAATTCAAAGGCAACCAAAAAGTAAACAATAACAGATCAACAAACAAACAGTCCAAAGAACCAGGTGTTAAGTACAGGAGAAGCAGCAGATCTTGAGGTGGAGCCAGCCCAAGGTCTCAGAGCCAGCCTGGGATCCTGGATCCAGCAGGAGCAGGCACAGGAAGACAGAGACGTCCCAGCAGATGAGGAAAGCCCTGGGGTTTCTTGAAAGCTCTCTGTTAGGAGCGCTCTGTCTGTAATGGCAACAGTGGGTGAGTTCCTACTTCTGGTGCACTTAGCACACCAAGGCCATCTTAAGAGACCCAGAGCTGCCTCCCATTCTGCCCCCGGGACCCTCTTTTGTTTCTGCCTAGGCTTTGCCAGCATCACTGTGTATGTCCAGTGAGGGTTCTCAGACGCCTGCTGGAAAAGTAAAATTTCCTGCAGAGCTTTTAAAAGCGCAAATTTAGGGTGCCATGACCTGTCAAATCAGAAATCTGGGGGAAAGACAAATGTCTTTCCTAACGTGTGTTTTCAGATTTTGCCTCAGGGATTTTGGATGTAGAGCAGGTCAGTGACCACTCGGTTGGCTTGGCCTGGCCTGCTGGTTCCCTGTCTTTTAGCTGCAAGCCCTACATGGCCTGGCCTGCTGGTTCGCTGTCTTTCAGCCTCAAGCCCTGAACTCATCTCTCTAAAACAGAGTGTGCCTTAGGTGATCCCCCTGCTTATTGTTACTGTGGATGTCATTGTTGTTGAGGATAATAGAGGTAGATGATGATGATGATGATGATGACAACGACAACAACATCTGTGTTTTACTGAGGATCCATGTGCTGAAGCTGGGGCTGGGTGGCAGACACACACTTTCCTTAACTGAAAAGCAGAGGGGCTAAGGGAGGTAAGCGACATGTCTGCGGCTATGTAATGAGTGATGGCAAGGCAGAATGGATCCTAGGTCCTTCTGACTTCAAAGCCCTTCACTGCCTACCCTGCCTGGCTGCCCACCATGGTGATCAATACTAACACAGACACTACTAAGCTATAACAATTAGAGGTAATATTTATCAAACACTTAAAGCCCAGGCACGTGCTGAGTGTTTCATGTGTATTCTTGGGTCTAATCCCTAAAACAACCCTAAGGTGTCAGCGCTTTTATTACCCCCAGTGATTAAAGGAACTGGGGAGCTCGCCAAGGTCATACCAGGGAAGTGGCAGAGCTTGGGCTGGTGCCTAGGTGTTTTGGCTTGGACTCCATCCTCCATCACCTCTGAGATGAAGCCCAAAGTCAAAATCAAGCCACACCAGACCCCTAGTAACCTGCCTCTTGCTTACCTGGCATTTCAGCTCCATCAAGGACATTCCCTAGGGGATCTTTTTTTTTTTCAGGCGGAGTCTTACTCTGTCACCCAGGCTGGAGTGCAGTGGCATCTTCTCAGCTCACTGCAACATCCGCCTCCCAGGTTCAAGTGACTGTCCTGCCTCAGCCTCCTGAGTAGCTGGGATTACAGGCGCGTGCCACGATGCTTGGCTAATTTTTGTGTTTTTAGTAGAGATGGGGTTTTGCCATATTGGCCAGGCTGGTCTCGAACTCCTGACCTCAGGTGATCTGCCCTCCTTGGCCTCCCAAAGTGCTGGGATTACAGGCATGAACCCTGCACCCGGCCCCCTAGGGTATCCTTCTGATGCATCACATCATTCACTGCTTGCTAAACATAGCCTGCCCCGGACTTCTCAGCGTCTGAAATGCCCTTCTTTCCATTGGCCACCTGGCACACTCTTGAAAATGGCTCACGTATCTGCTCTTCCTTGCAGCTGCCTCTGAACCCACAAAGGGCAAAAGGCCCCTCCCCTGAACCCAGGGTTCCCCGTGCATTCTATTGTCATGATGTCTGTCACGTTGTACTGCAACTGACCCCTCAGGTAACTTTCTCACCAGTTTGGGTTTTTCCAAAGCCCGGGACCATGTTGATCTATTTCTGTATCCTCTTTACCTAAGACAGGGCCTCACTGTGCTCAACCAATCCCTTTCCTGTCTTCATGTCATTGGCCCTGGTCCATTCGATTTAGTGAAATGTTCAGAGACACCTGCAACTGCCACATCCCGACATCCTTATTTTTGTCTGGCAGTTTCTCCAGAGCAGGGAATGTGTCTGTCTTGTTTGCTGTCCTATCAACAGTGGGAGGCTAGTGGTGCCTGGCACACAGGTGACTCCCCACTGGTGTTTGGTGGATGAAGAAATGCAGTCTTCTCAACCTCTAAGCAAGCCAGGGCTGGATATTGGAATGCAGGCGAGAAAGGCTCAGAACTCCAGCCTCGCTGAAGACAGACAGCGGGGTAACAGACAGTGGGAGCCTCTTCCCCTTAGCCCTACTGTCTTTACAGGCTGTAACATGCCTCTTATTCCACACTGTTGATGAAATTAATTGGAAGCACTAGTCTGTCATTTTTCCAGAGCTGTGAGAGATGAAATTTAATTAGTGATTTGTTTCCAGCTAGCACAGACAAGGAAAGGGAGACTTGTGCACAGGGAAAGCTGCGTCACTAACGGAAAGGGATGCTGCCCTGGCCCTGCACTTGAAGTGACAAAGGAAAATGAGTGGAAAGCAGGAACAGTTGTCCAGGGGTCCACCCACTCCGCCAATGCCACTGGCATATAGGATTCTGAGGAGGGATAAATTGCAAAGCTCAAGGTTCTTAGAGATCTATGGATTGACTGATACCAGAAAGCCTTTGAGGAAAATGCAGCTGGAAGCAGAGAACAGCACAAGAAGGAGCCACCTGTAGCAATGGCTGAAGCTCCTGCATGGGAATACACAAAAGCAAATATTTACGGAAGAGGAGAAAATCCAGAAGGTGCACTAAAATGAACATTCAAGTCTTTGGAGAAGGCGGCTTCTAAACCAAACAGAGACATGGCAGCAGTGGATTGAACCTGTGGCTCATCCCCCAGAGCCTCAGGTGGGCCAGTGATCACACTAGGCTCCCTGCATTTTAGATGCTCAGAAACAGCTGTCATTGGTTGAATGTCCATCTGCCATTCATCAGGGGCAGGTTTAGAGGGGTTTAGTGAATCTCTTGGGCGTTGCCAGTTTCCTTGTCTCACTCCACATGGTCCAAGTTGTATTGTTCACTGATGAAGAATCTACCCTCTGAAGTCAGAGATACGTGGTTTCATGTCTCAGATCTATAACCTGCTAGGTATCCAGACTTGAGCAAACTCCACAATCTCTCTGAGCATCAATTTTCACTTAGAAAGTGTGATGATAATGGTTCCTATTTTAAAGATTATTTTGAAAATTAAATAAGCTAAAGTATTCACAAATAATCAATAGAGAGCTGGGCATGGTGGCTCATGCGTGTAATCCCAGCACTTTGGGAGGCTGAGGCGGGTGGATCACTTGAGGTCAGGAGTTCGAGACCAGCCTGGCCAACATGGTAAAACCCCATTCTCTACTAAAAAAATACAAAACTTAGCTGGGTGTGGTGGTGGGGGCCTGTAATCCCAGCTACTCAGGAGGCTGAGGCAAGGGAATTGCTGGAACCCGGGAGGCGGAGGTTGCAGTGAGCTGAGATCATGCCACTGCAATCCCGCCTGTGTAATAGCAAGACTCCATATCAAAAAAAAAAAAAAAAAAAAAATCAATAGAACATATTTGGGTTCTACATATGGTTTCTTAAAACACAGTTTCTACAGCTAAAAATGGCAGAAAATCGATGGCCTAGATGTTTAACCATAGGAAAATGGCCAAATAAATTAGACTCAGCTACTTGATGGACCATTACACAGTCATTAAAAATTATAATGATAAGGACCATGTAGCAATCTGGGATGTGCTTATGATACATTAAGTGAAAAGTAAAATATATAATGCAATAGGAAGCAAGTGGACACAGATGAGAAGGAAAGACAAAGTAGCAAAGTCAGAGGGGAATAATTAGGGCTGATTTCTAGTGTCAATATTGAAAAGGTATTTTTCGAATTAAAAAAGGTAAATCAAACTGTCACTTCGATTTCTTTTGGGCTTATTTGGGAATGTGTATCATGCATACAAAACATATTTTACTTCTCAATCATTTTCTCAGACACCCGCAAGCTATGCCCAGAGATGGATGTAATTTAAAGACGTCTTCTGGTTAATCTTTTCTACAAACAGAGGTTCCTTTTCTGAGGTGAGTCATCACCCCTTAATATACCTGTTTTGCATACTTGCAGTTGCTAACTGAGGCTTCTTTTGGAGAATCTCCTAGTGTTTCACGGAACATGCAGACTGAATCAATTTTTCCACAGATAGTGACAGTGGCATACCCATGCCCCTTAGAAGCCAGGATAAAGTTGCAAAGATAAAGATGAGAGGATATCTAGAACCCAGCCTTCAGAGGGTGCCTGCATGCACACCCTGCTTGGGAAGGCAGGAGCACAGCATGATGCCATTTGAGCTGGCACTACAGACTCATGGCAAGCTTTTGACCATGGACTACAAAGGCAGGGTCATTATCAGGCACATATGGTCCCCTGAAGAGAGCAGGCTGATTTGGGGAGGCTGTGAACCAATAAGTGATCTGCAGAGTCCCGTTCTCACAGATGCACGGTGGATAAAGAGTTTCCTTTTAAAACAAGTTCAGGAGTACAGCAGAGAACATTGCCCACATATAGCCAATTCACAACGCCCTTGTAGATGCAAGGATCTGAGGACCCCACCATTAAACAGATGCACACCCCACAGATAGACTCAATTCCCCAGCCCTGACTCCATCCACTTTGTATCATAGGACACCCATCAACATTGTGATAATTATAATAACTAAGGCAACTATGATTTTATTAAGGGCTTATAACATGTCAGACACAATGCTAAGTGCTTTTTAAATATTATTTTCTTTTGTTTCTTTCAACAATCCTGTGTGGGGTGTAATGTTATTCATGTTTTTTTCGTGATCAATGTTGTTTTTTTATTTTTAATTTTTTTATTTCCATAGGTTTTTGGGGAACAGGTGGTGTTTGGTTACCTGAGTAAGTTCTTTAGTGGTGATTTGTGAGATTTTGGTGCACTCATCACCTGAGCAGTGCACACTGAACCCAATTTGTAGTCTTTTATCCCATACCCCCTCCCACCCTTTCCCCTGAATCCCCAAAATCCATTGTCTAATTCTTATGCCTTTGCATCCTCATTGCTTAGTTCCCACAGATGAGTGAGAACATACAATGTTTGGTTTTCCATTCCCCAGTGACTTCACTTAGAATACTAGTCTCCAATCCCATCCAGGTTGCTGTGAATGTCATCAATTCATTCCTTTTTAGGGTTGAGTAGTATTCCATCATATAGGCTCAAAAATTAAGTGATTTCCAAAGGCACACAGCTAGAAGATGGCAGAGTTGAGTTTCTCCCCCAGGGACTTGTGCTTAAGCCCTTTGCTTACAATGGGTCTAAGTCTAACGAAATGCTGGTGTTCCTGGAACCACAGGAGGGGACACTGACTGAGACTAACAATATGAGAAAGAGATTTCTCCTTCCAAAACCCACCTCTAGTGTCACCTCATCCAGGAATACTTCTCTAGACATCACAAACACATTATTTCTTCCACCGAGCTACTTCTCTTGTTCCTCATCACACTGCATTGTCCATCTATTTTTAGATGTTTCTTTATTTAATTGCTAGCTTCTTTAAATATCATGTTTGTCTTTGCAGGAACCCAACAAATCTGGTTATTCTATATTATTACTTACTTACAAGAATTGCTGGGCAGGAAACAAGTACCATCCCCAAACAAAACAACAATGAAAACATCAACCAAACACAAAACTAACCCAGAAAGTGAGGAGCCACGTGATGCTAAAATCATAAAAGCCTTTGTCATTAAAAAACAAGAAACTTATTACAAAGCTCTCATTGCCTGAACAGAGGATGTCTATATTTGTCTGTTTTCACAGCCTAGTATAGAACTTGGCCCCAAGTAGATAATCAATATAAACACTTGCTGAACAAATGAGTGAATAAATGAAAAAATGAATCCTGGAAGAGCAAGGTTTCATGAAACTGATTATAGGCAGCAGCTAAATCCTCTCTGCACAAGAAAACAGCAAACACAACCTTATCTGAATTGCTGACATACTACCCACTGTCACAAGGTTGATTATAAACATTATTTTTTATGAAAATATTTCCAATAACTTTTCTCTCTCCAGTCTTGAGACTAATCATATTTTCAGAACTTTGAATTGAAATGTATCTCCTGTCCTGTAATCTCAGGCGGTGGGGAGGGCATGTGACATTAGGGCTGACCGGGCCGATGAGGCTCAATTTGGCACAAAGGAAAAATCAGAAATATCAGTCCTGACACTCATGGGTCCACAGGGAAAGCAAAGATTCAACGGAAGAGCAAAATCCCTGAGCTGGGTCCAATTCACACACATACCAGATTCACTGAAGGCTCCATTTTAAATTAACCTCGAATATAAAGATGTTCAGTTTGAAAAGAAAAAATAGGAGCAAGAATATATCAGTACGAAAAAAAATGGGCTGGGCATCGTGTGGCACGTGCCTGCAATCTCAGCACTTTGGGAGGCCAAGATAGGAGGATCACTTGAGCCCAGGAGTTCAAGACCAGCCTGGGTAATATAGTGGGACCTCATCTCTACAAAAAAGTAAAAAATTAGCCACACATGGTGGTGCATACCGGTGGTCTCAGCTATTTAGGAGGCTGAGGTGGGAGGATCTCTTGAGCCCAGGAAGTTGAGGCTGCAGTGAGTTGTGATAGTGCCTGTACTCCAGCCTGGATGACAGCGGGAGAGCCTGTCTCAAAAAAGCAAAAACAAAAACAAAAGAAAAAAAGAGTGGTATGGTTTGGCTGTGTCCCCACCCAAATCTTGAATTGTAGCTCCCATAATTCCCATAGGTTGTGGATGGGACCTGGTGGGAGGTAACTAAATCATGGCGGCAGGTATTTTCCATGCTGTTCTCATGATAGTGAATAAGTCTCATGAGATCTGATGGTTTTATAAAGGGGAATTTCCCTGTACATGCTTTCTCTTGCCTGTTGCCATGTAAGATGTAACTTTGCTCCTTCTTTGCCTTCTGCCACGATTGTGAGGCCTCCCCAGCCATGTGGAACTGTGAGTCATTAAACTTCTTTCCTTTATAAATTGCCCAGTCTCAGGTATGTCTTTATTAGCAGCGTGAGAACACAGTAATACAAAGAGAAATGATTCTCCTTTGCTTTAGAAACATGTGACTCCTTGAAGTCGGTGTTTCTCCACGTGTGGTCCCCAGACCAGCAGCATCACTGGGGGTGCTTATTAAAAATCCAGATTCTCAGACTCCACCTACACCTACGGAATTGGTAGCTCTGGGGGTGCAGCTGAGCCATCTGGATTTTCACAAGCCCTCCAGGGGATGCTGACGCACACACAAGGCTGAGAACCACTGTTTTACGTCATCAACTCTCTTTATCTATTTTTTTTTTTTTTTTTTTTGAGACGGAGTCTTGCTCTGTCTCCCAGGCTGCAGTGCAGTGGCACCATTTTGGCTCATGGCAAGCTCTGCCTCCCGGGTTCACACTATTCTCCTGCCTCAGCTTCCCAAGGAGCTGGGACTACAGGCGCCTGCTACCACGCCTGGCTAATTTTTTGTATTTTTAGTAGAGACAGGGTTTCACTGTGTTAGCCAGGATGGCCTCGATCTCCTGACCTCGTGATCTGCCTGCCTTGGCCTCCCAAAGTGCTGGGATTATAGGCATAAGCCACCGCACCTGGCCCTCTTTATCAAGTTTAACACACAACTTGATTTTCACATTTTTTTCCCCTTCGATTTAATAAAGAAAGATACAGCTGTATTTGGCATGCTTATAAAGCATACAAAGTCCTGGTAATGAATCAGGTACTACCCTTTACATAGATCCTCATGAGGAGCTCATCAGGTAGAAAATTGTCCCCCACAACCCCACCCATTTTTCAGAGGAGCAAACAGAGTCTCAGAGGGACTGACTCACTTGCTGGTCCAACCCCAGGGACCATGTACTTCTAATTCATAGAACAAGCTGCACTCCACACTCACATTTCCGCTTTTGAGAGGCAGAGCCTAAGCAGCTAAGAGAGAACATCCAGGCTTATGGGCCTCACAGGTGGGTTTGTGGGCATCATGCAACCTCCCTGCAGGAGCTATCTGGGAATGTGCACTTTCTCCACCCCCTGGCAAAGAATCAATCATAGGGTGCTGCTGTGGTTTATCCATATCTGCCTTCCCCAGTAGGCACCGTGCTGGGTCAGAGTTGGGATGTCTGCATTGATCTCTGCATCCCCAGTGATGAGCAGCCGGGCCCGGGGTCGGGGCGGGGGAACTATCTGCCTCTGCCCTGCTAGCGAAGACCGGTGATTCAGTCATCAAATGCTCTTTTTTTTCTATTAGAGTTCCTCTCAGAATAAAAACAAAAACAGCAGCCGTCACTTATTTGGCACTTTCTCTGCACAAGTCTGTGGTCTGAGCTCCCCCTCCCTTGCATTCGCTCATTTTCTCTTCAAAACAACCCAGCAGAGTAGGTCCCAGCGTTAACGTCCCTATTTACAAAACCAAGGCGCAGTGAGGATAAAAGACTTGTCCAAGATGACCCATTAGGCAAGTTGCAGAACAGGGACTTGAAACCATCATTTGACCACAGATCCTTGTCTCCACCATGATTATTGATCCCATGGTGTTATGAGGGGAGGTGATGTGGGAACTGCATCCTGTGTATTTAGAACCATAAATGACTCTGAAAGAACTGTTGGTAGAAGCGAAATTCCAAGGATTGGAAATCCAGGCTCAGAGTGACTAAAAGAGAGAATTAATTGGCTTTGATTCACCGAGTGATATTTAGAGAAATTTCAAAAAGTCACCATCTTCCTGCTCTGCATTAGAACAGGATCTGGGGCCCTGAAGGACATGACAAAGATGTGTGATCAAGTAAGGGAGCCATGCCTCCTTTGCCCAGCGGGTAGGGACTTCCGTGAGCCCTGTCTGTCAGTTGTTTTCCTCTTGGTACCATCAGATATTTACCATAATCCTCCTCGTTTACTTTCATTGATCATCCTCTCATCTCAGGTCTCAAAGAAACATCGAGGGCCTCCTATCTCCAAGGGCTTAACATTATAACTGAGAAGACATATCATAGATCATTATAGGTCACTGTGGCAATGAATTCCATCCGGGCTGGTTTATTTTGTCCGGAGGAATGTAAGACATTTGAAACGTAGGTTAATATGGAAGCTGCAGCCTGCTGATCATACACACGTTGCCCTTGATCTATTCTCGAGTCTAAAACGAGCCCAGGTCTCCCTCTTGTTGAGGATTGCCAGGTTGTGGAAATTTGGTATCTAGGAGTATATTGTTGCTTCACTTGACATCCTTCTGTAATCTCCTGTCTCCATACGAAGAATCCTGTATTCTTTACTGGCTGCTCTTTCGAAAGTCACCAGTAACCTCCAAATCATCAAGTCCTGTGACCTTTGCTCAGAAACTTCTTGGAGTCTTTGCTCTCTCAGCGGTGTGGAACCAGTCCACCCTCTCCTCCCCAAATCTCTATTTTCCATTCCTTTCTCTCCTCCCCACCACTCAAGTTCATCTTCCCCAGCTGGGCTGTCTTGCAGGCATGGAATCAATGCATCCTCTTACTCTCATCTCTACTGCTTTTCCCTGGAAAAACTGACCAATTCTATAAATCATCATGAAGAGAAAGAGGAGCTATAATGATACTAGTTAGTATCTGCTGAAGCTTACAGGGCCAGTCACTCTTTTCATGTTAAACCAAAGATACTCAATGCAGCTCTATGAAGAGGCCCCTATCATAGTGCTGCCTTTACACAACAGTGACATGAAGCTCAGAGACACTGAGCTCCTTGTTCTGGGGCACGCAGACGTTGAGCATCTTGTTCTAGGGAGGAGATCTGACCCAGTGTCATGCACAGAACTGCGGAACCCTATTCCTTTGATCTTGGTTCTTCCTCCAAGCTGAAGTTGGTATCTTGGATCTCTGCATTTATATGTCTAGCTACCATGATGGTGTGTGCATGCCTACCCTGGTTTTATTCCCTTTTATCTGCAAATGAGCCCCTCCTTACTGATTTCTTTACATATCAGTGATACCACATTTCCTGTCCCACTCCAGATAGCTAGACTCAGACCATGAGATTAAAAAAAAAATCTTTAGCTCACTCAGCTCCACTATCACCTACACATAGCTGTCATTTAAAAGTTATATCTCTATAATAAAATAAAAGATGGGGACCATATTTACCCCTATCTCAGCTAAACACTGTCCTTTTCCTATCTTTCCCTTGGAAGTACCTGCTCCAGGCAAGTTCCTATTGGGAGTCAAAGGGGCTTCTGAAAACTCCCAGAGCAATCTTTTTCCCTGTAACAGAGCTGACTGGGGGCCAGAGAGGTGGGGCAACTTCTGGGGACCACAGAGTGAATCACATCAAGGGCTACTTGATGTGGGAGCTTCTTGAGAGAGAGAACTGTTCTATCTCATTTTAACAATAGTGCCTGGCAAACAGTCGATATTTAATATAATTGATTTTTAAAAAATGATTATCTCTAACTTCACATTCTGGCCTCCATTACCCTTTTGTCACCTTGATACTCTCACACTTGGTTTATTTCAGGATCCTCTTGACCTGTTTTCACACGCTTCTTCCTGTACTCAGGTATGAAACTCATCTTCCTAAAGATCCAGTATCGTCTGACCTGTTTTTACACGCTTCTTCCTGTACACAGGCGTGAAACTCATCTTCCTAAAGATCTGGTATCATCTGCACCTCCCAGCTCAAACAGCACCAATGGTGTTTATCTGCTCTTTGGGTGAGGGCAACACCCCTTGTCTAACCGGCGGGCTTTCCCCAGTCCTGATCCACAGTAAGTCATCTGCTTCATCCATCAAACTTTTTTTTGTTTGTTTTTTGGGACGGAGTCTAGCTCTTGTCACCCAGGCTGGAGTGCAGTGGCGTGATCTCAGCTCACTGCAACATCTGCCTCCCAGGTTCAAGCAAATCTCCTGCCTCTGCCTCCTGAGTAGCTGGGATTAGAAGCACCTGCCACCACGCCTGGCTAATTTTTGCATTTTTAGTAGAGATGGGGTTTCACCATGTTGACTAGGCTGGTCTCGAACTCCTGGCTTCAGGTGATCCATCTGCCATGCCCTCCCAAAGTGCTGGAATTGCAGGCATGAGCCACTGCGTCTGGCCCAAACCAAAAAAAAAAAAAAAGTTACTATCAGGTTTTTTTTTTTTTTTTTTTAAGACAGGGGTGAGCAGTGGTGGTGATAAGTTTATTTAAATCATTTCCTTACTTCTTAACCCCTTCAATGCAGGTACATGACCATTAGGTGGCAGTAAAGTATCACTCTAGGGAACCAAATCAATGGTTCAGCTGAACACTTGAGATAGAGGTAAACGTGGTCCCCAGCTTTTATTTTATTATAAAGATATAACTTTTAAAAAAACTCCAAAAGGATGAGCTTAAAGACTTTGGATTTGTTACATGTACTCCTTAATAAAGCCATCATGGAATTCATTCCTGTTGCCCAGGAGTTCCTTTCCCAGTCATTTCTCCATGTTGTAGCAGACTAGATAATTGGAGTCTACTGAACTTGTTTAAATTAATTACAGGGAAGACTTTCCTATCTGGAGCTCGTTCCTTTGATTACCACCAGAAAGAGAGGAGACGGAGAAATGAACACAAAATAGCCCCAGAGTTTAATGGTACCAAATCCCTGTGTGGTTTTTCTTCCATTGTTCAGCAGAATGGACTTCTGTACCCTGCTAATTTTAATTTTCTGTCCTTTCTTCTCCTCTTTGCAGCTGGAAATAATTTACATTATTTTATAAAACTGGAGGCACAAAACTCTAACACTGCGTGGTGGAAACCGATCTCATTAAGCAACTTCCTTTTTAAAAAAGCCTCAGCTGACCATCTATGCCTAAGGGCATATTTCTAAATCTAGTGAAGGTACTTTCTAATTTTTTCTTTTTCTTTTTTTTTTTTTTTTGAGACAGTCTCACTCTGTCGCCCAGGCTGGAGTGCAGTGGCATGATCTCCGCTCACCGCAACCTCTGCCTGCGGGGTTCAAGCAATTCTCTTGCCTCAGCCTCCCAAATAGCTGGGATTACAGGCACGCACCACCATGCCCAGAAAATTTCTGTATTTTTGGTAGAGATGGGGTTTCACCACGTTGGCCAGGCTGGTCTTGAACTCCTGACCTCCTGTAATCTGCCCCCCCACCTCAGCCTCCCAAAGTGCTGGGATTACAGACCTGACCAACAGCACCTGGCCTTCCTCATGTTTTTCTATACCCAATAAAAAAGTTTGACAGGGGAGGGATGGGGATAATGCTTTGGAAATCTTTTAGTTGCCTTTTTGCGTCAAGAGGCACAAAGATCCCTGAACTGTCTGTTGTTTGGGGTGGTTTGTAGGAATCATCTTCCTCCTACTTTAATATCTCCCCAAGTACCTACTTGAGGAAGACTGGGAACTCTGAGTTTTATTTCCAAGCTAAACACTTCTCCCCCTACCTTAGGACAAGTTTTAAATGCTTATCAGATCTTCTAACTGAAGTTTGGAAATCTCAGCTATTCCAGTTTTACTTAGCCAAGTGATGAAAACATCTATTCAGAATTCTAAAAGCAAAAAAGGTGGAGAAAGGAAAAACATGATGGTCTTTATCGCTAACAAAATGTGCGGAGAGAAATTAAAGCCAAGTGTGAAAGTTCCTTGCTATCTTCTGGTTGCGCCTTTGTGGAATACTAATGCAGCTGTGGGAGGCTATCGGTTCAGAATCCTGGCTTCCTCCACCCTGCAGCCAGGTGATAAAGCCCCTCCTTAATGACCCAGAAGTCTGAGGAAATTGAGGCCAAGTGTGAACACAGCAGGATCTGATTTTCTAGGCCAGAAATTCATTTTAGGGAAAACTTAGGAAGCCTTTGTGAAATAACTTTTCTTCTTTTGCAGAAGAATGATTTGGGTAGGTGAAAATGATGCAAACCTTTTATAAATTAGGTACTTAACCTCTCGCAGCCTCAGTTTCCTCAGCTGAAAAATGGGAAAACTATTACTCAACTGTCAGTGTTTAGTAGTCATTAAATGAGAGAGTAGGAGCTGGCATGGAAGGAGGTCACACCTGTGAGTTTATTCAGACTCCACTGCCGTAGAAAATATCAAAAATTAAGAATATAGATAATCCCTGAGAGGCAAAGTCTTAATTAACTAGCATGGCCTCATTTGAAAAAAATCCCAGCCCTGTGGTTGCTGAATATAGATAAACAATGCCATCATTTCTTAAGAGCTTTAAGTTCCTACCTGCAACGTGGGAACAGAGGCATTTTGGTCCATTTTTGGAGTCTTCCTTGAACTCCCTCTTCATCAGAGGAAAGTGCTGATTTGCTGATTTGGGGAACTGCTTGCACTGTGGACTTCTACCTCCATCTCTAGGGACTCAGGCTTCTAACTGCTACAGACACTTTAAAAGCAGCTAATATTGGTTGGAATTTTATACCTTCAGGCAAAACTAACCATGAGAATATTTTCATTTAGAACAGAATATTATGAATGAAATAAATTAACTTGGGAGACAGAGATTTAAGCTGGTTTCAGCACACTGCCCCACAAAGATCTGCGATGCTGCTCAAAACACTATACTCCAGCTCACCAGTTACTATTATTAAAAACAGCATCACCGGAGGGACATGAGCAATGATGACCCTGAAAATTCCTTGGGCACTATGACTGGCTCTTCACAAGAGAGGACATCGTTCTGGTGCTCAGTGACTGGGTTGTAAAGCCTGGTTCTGCCACTCATCAGTTGGGTGTCCTTGAGCACATTACTCAACCTCTGGGTCAAGATTTTAAAAAATCTTTCCAGGTGATTCTAACGTATAGCAAAATTTAAGAAGTATTTCCTAGGGCAAGTTCCTTACCATGTTTAAACCTCAGTTTCAATATCTTTAAAATGAGAAAATCACAGCATGTACTTCATGTGATGGTGCTGAAGATTAAATAAGATAATGAACACTCAGGGCTTAAGTGCTTAATATATCTGTTACCTAGCAAGGGTTCAATCAATGTAAGCCTCTACCATCGTCGTCGTCATCATCATCATCATCATCATCATTATTGTTGTCATCATTATCATTATCATCATTGTCATCACTGTTGCCATCATCACCATCACCATCATCATCTTTGTCACATCAGCAGCCACATCTTCATTGTTGCTATTGGTATCTTCACCATCATCAACCTCACTATTGTCATCTTTGCCATGATGATCATCATACTCATCATCAGCCCATCATCATCACCATGATCATCACCATCACCTTCACCACCGTCTTTCCCATCATCATCATAATCAACACCATCACCTGACTCTATAGGAGGTACCATTGATTTTTTTTTTTTATAAAGGGTTTTGCTCTGTTGCCCAGGCTGGAGTGCAGTGGTGCAATCTTGGTTCACTGCAGTCTCAACCTCCTGGGCTCAAATGATCCTCCCACCTCAGCCTCCTGAGTAGCTGGGACTACAGGCACATGCCACAAAGCCTGGCTTGCTCTCGCTCTCTCTCTCTCCATATATGTATATATGTCTCGCTCTCTCTCTCACACATATATACACATACACACATATATGTACACACACATATATACACATATATACACACATATATACACATACACACACACACACACACATATATATATATATATATATATACTTTTTTTTTTTGGTAGGGACTTCTCACTCTGTTGCCCAGGCTGGCCTCAAATTCCCAGGCTCAAGTGGTCCTCCTGCCTCAGCCTGCCAAAGTGCTGGGATTACAGGTGTGAACCACCAGCCCAGTCTGACACTGATTCCTTTAGGAAGACTCTTGAGTGCTCTGTACTCAACATGATAATCTTGAATTCCTGGTTCTGCTTTTAATCCTTCAGAAAAAGTGAGGGGCTAGTAACCTGTAAAAATTCTCTAAACATTTTGAATTCTATTTAAGTCAAAAATGTATAAATCAAACCTTTTCGTAACATTCAACACGCATTGAGAATGTGCTCCTAATGATGGTCCTGTCTGTGGGTGCAGTGCTGCAAACCCACTCCTTAGATTCTTTCACTCACACCCGAACACCTGTTGTGGAAGGGGCTCCCAACCTCTTTCTCAGAGGCGTGGCCTCCCCAGGGGTGAAGCAGCAAAAACGCAGCTAGAACTCCATCCACCATTCTAAGCATCACTGTAGGAGTAAGTCACCCACCCTATCACATTCTCAGCTTCGAATAAATTCCTTTCTGCGTTTGGCATGGAAGGTGATAAGTATTTTCTGAGCTATTTTTCAGTTGCAAACTTCAGTCTCCTGAGATGAAATATGCAGATTGAGGCCTGAACAGCTGTAGCACTGCAGAGTGCCTGGTATTTTGGTGGGCTTTATTTTAAAGTCTTTGACAGTTCAATCTCACTAAATAATTCAGCTGTTTAGGAAAAGCCATATGATCTTAAAATAAGTCCCTGAAGGTCAAGCATATAAGGTGAAATTTTATTTTTCAGTAAATAACAGCATTTGACAAAATAACAGAAATGTCCCTTATAGTATCTCTTTCTTTACATCTTTGAATGAAATTACCAAGTGCACATCACTGGATGTTCATTTATAAACATTTTACATCTTCTCCATGCCTTTCTGGCAGAGTATTAAGGTAATATTCTGATATCACTGTTCCCAATGAAGTTAGAGATTCTAAAGAACAATTTCAAAATGCAGCCCTAACTTGGGATGTCACTGATCATTTGGAAAGTCGTTTGTTACATCTAGTCCAGAAAAATATAAGCTTCTTGTCATAGAAAGGCTGAAGTATTGACTATAAATCTATAAAGAAAAAGAAAAAAAAATTGCAATGTGAAAGTTTTCCAGGTCAAAACTGGATCTCTCTCACCCATCACTGGGTTCTCCAAGGTGACATGCAATTCAGGAGAAAAGCATCAGCATCCAGAAAGATACTGGCCAAGGATGTCTTTGTGTTCTTTAATGATGGGTCTTTGGCTGAATCACTAGACTGGTAGCTTTGGAATAGCTGCTCATGGAGGTGGGAGGCAGGATGTGGAGGTCCTTGGATAAATCTCATCTAGACTCACATAGAATCCTGTACTCGTCAAGGCTGATGGGATACTGAAGTTCATTTACCTCAAATACCTTCTTGTCTCATTTTACGGATGAGGCATCTGAGGCCCAGGGAGAATAAATTATGGGTGCCCATTAAGGCACTTAATTAATAATAAAGCCAGAGCTAAGATGCAGGTGGCATTGGAGCATGGTGATAACCATGCTTCCCATCAGAGTTGGCCTATGTGTTCCTCCAGTCTGACTGCAAGTACAGGCATGGCCATTTTGCTTGTGGACAAAAAAGACTCTGTCATCTCATTCCCAGCTCTTATGGTGTGACCTGGGCCAAATCATTCAAACCCTCTCAATCCCAGCCTCCTTATAGATAAAGCCCTCTTAATAACCCCTACCTCATAGGGATGTTGTATCAATGAACTTCTATATTAAAAAACATCCTGAACAAAGCCTCGTATACACATTCATGAATTCATGCCCTCTGATGCCCTGAAACATTTCCTTTTGGAGTAGAGGGTAGGGTCCAGAGCTGAATCATCATCACATTTACTCATAGGGCTCCACCAGGTACTCTCTCACTTCCCAGACACCGTTTCTATCTGGGTTCAAGGAAATGCAGTCATTTCACTGTCACAGAGCTAACTGACATCTTGTTGGCAGCTGTGAGTCATAAACCGTATCAGGAAAAGCAGGAGCTGGGCTTCTCGCAGCTTGCAAAAGCTGCCCAACTGTAAGGAACGGCATGCAAAAAAATATTGTAGAGAAACTTTTTTCATTTATCACAAAAACTGTTAATGTTCCTTTTTGAAAATTAAGAAAATATCATTGACCAAAAATTGGGAAAATTAAAACCATCCCTAATTCTACCACTCACGGAAAGTCACTGTTAATATTTGGTAGGAACGTAAGTTTTACATACATTTAACATAGATATAGATTAAGCTGATGTTCTAGAGCTTGCATTTTGCCAATTGTAAATGTATCATGTTTTCCCCAAGTAAATGAATTGTCATCTTTCAAATGGATATACAGTATTCCATCACTCATATTATTTCATTACCAGAGTGGTACTCAAAGTATTGAACAACAGGTAGAGATTGAGTGCCAACTAATGACAGTCTAGAGGAGTCTCTGGAAGACCCATCCACAGTCAACCAGATGACTACTGACCCTGGCTGTGCCGTAATTTAATTATTTTCTTATTCAAAACATTTCATTTTTATGTTTAAATTTTTCTGCTGTCGTAAACATCTCTCTGATGAAAGAACAGATAATAAAATCTTGACAAGCATCCTTAAGTATATTAGAAAGTTGGTTTCCTAGAACTGCAGTGGTTGTGTTCAGGGATGAACACAGGTTTGGGACACTGTTGGAGGGGAAGCTCTCCAGGATGTCTACCCTCCAGGTAGGTCACAGTCATGAGTTCATGTTTTTTTCCCTTGGCAAACACTCCAAACAATTAAGAAAGGACAGGTAGTAATTCTAGAAGGGCACCAGGATTAATCCCTCCCCTTGCTTTTTTTTTTTTGAGACGAAGTCTCACTCTGCTGCCCAGGCTGGGGTGCGGTGGCTCAGTCTCCACTCACTGTAGCCTCCACCTCCCAGGTTCAAGCAATTCTCCTGCCTCAGCCTCCTGAGTAGATGGGACTACAGGTGTGCACCACTACGCCCAGTTAATTTTTGTATTTTTAGTAGAGACAGGGTTTCGCCATGTTGGCCAGGCTGTTCTCAAACTCCTGACATCAACACAACTGATCTGCCTGCCTCCGCCTCCTGAAGTGCTGGGACTACAGGCATGAGCCACCATGCCTGGCTATCTTGACTTTGACCTGCCACGTTTGCCGAGACCCCTCCTCCCCATGACTGATTGAGTCCCCATTCCACAGTGTTGGGGGCACAAGGCTGGAGGAGTCTTCTGGGATCTGGCCCCCACTTGGAGCTCTCCACTCTGCACTAACTAAATATTTGGGTGTGGACAAGCCACTTCATCTGTCCTGGTCAGTGCTGATTTTCCTATATGTAAAGGAGGCAACTGGGCCAGATGAATAACCAAACTCCTTTCTGTGTCCTAAGCCTGTCTACAACTCTGTGACCCACATCTAATGCTGCCACATTTAAATGATAAAAGCTTTACTTCACTTTTTGAACTTCCTCTCCCTTCTTCTCCATCCCCAACAAGCCATTCTCCATCTTTACTGAGACCGAGCAAACTTTTAAAAATGTAAATCATCCAATGACTTATTTATTTCAGATGTCATTTAAAATGAAAGCCAGCCTCCCTACCCTGGCCTGCATAGACACTGTGGGTCCACCCTCTACCACATCAGCCCTACTCTCTCCTTTGAGCCTATCTTATTTTCTTTTTTACATTTGACACCCAAGTTACTAAGTTTTGTTGACCTACATAGAATTTTTTTACATAGAATTTGGACTTTGTTAGAGAAGGGACACCAAGGATTGACAGTACTCTACTCACTAAATATATGAATAAATATGATGGGGAAAAGAAAAGTAGCCACTGACCTCCAGGAGCTGGCCTGGGACATTAATTAGATGTTGGTGTTCTCCTGTCAAACATGATTTCGGAGAACACCAACATCAGATAACGACACTCTATGATCACAGTAAATCAGACCATAAACAAGACCACTCCATAATTATGCGTGAACATAGACAGACCTGAACATTGCTGAAGCCATCCCCTTTCCTGGCTAAAACAATAGCTGCTTCTTTGCCAGTTACGGCTGTAGCCTCACCCTAGGTTGTCCTACCTACAGATGAGATTTAGCACTGGTCATAGAACTACCCATGCTTCCCAATAGCATCTAATTCAGAGAAATGGTTCACTTTTGTGACCCTTCCCCCAAAGCAGCTAATAATGCAAGCCCAAATTATATGTCTTTTCTTAACACACTCTTACTAAGATATCCCATAGTTCCCTATAGTATATTCTCTCTCATTGCAATAAGCAATCAACCCAACTTGTTAATTACAGATGTGTTCCTGGTGCTCTTTGGCTGAAGGGCAATAGCAGTGGGAAAATAACAATAAATAGTATTAATAGCTTCTTTTTCATGAGTAATTGCTATGTAAATTGCTTGGGTTAATTGCTATGTGCCAGACACTGTTCTTTCCAATAAAACATTAGAATATAGGTATTACTATTATTACTCTGATTTTAAAGTTGAAGAAAGTGAGGTTCAGACTGGAGAAGTAACTTTCCAAGATCACATAGCTATTGGAAGAAGCTGCAGTTTAAACCCACATTTTCCTGACTTCAAATCTTGTATATTTTCTCATTATTATAGTGTTTCTTTTTTTTCTCCCTTTCCTTTAAAAACTATGTCAGGTGCTCTAAGCTAGTGATGAGGATATGCATGATAAATGTGCTGCCTCTAATAATTCCTCCATTTGAAATGATTAACATTCCCAATAGTTATTGTAGGTTTTCAATCCTCTGTGAATATCTGCAGTTTAGATTTTTCTGTTCTTTCAATGTCGCTGCTGCATAGACTTTCTGGCACAGTCTCGAACGTAGAAAATATGTTCAACATCAGAAGAAATATTGTCAGACAACCATTCTGTCATTTGGGGGATTATAATTGTGAAATGGAGGAAACATTTAAAAACACGGATTTGTGGGAAAGAACGTACTATATACAGGCCCTGGTGTAAGAGAGCTGAATAGCTCTTGGTATTTTATATTATTGCTTTTTAAATAATGACTCCTATCCATTGTCCTTAAAATACGACTAATGAAAGACTGAATTTAGCACTTGTACTAGAAATGAAGACTCCAGGTATTTGGTCGACTTAGAACGTTATGAAGAGACAACTGTGACCGGGCCCTGCCCTAGGTGCTATTGTCTGTGCCATCTCAAATGCATTCCTTTCACATACTTCAATTCCTAAATCAACCCACAGGAAGGTAAGTCAGCAATATAGACCTGGTGCCGTTAGGTTTAGGCAACACTGGGGAGCTTCAATTCCCTTCTGCCCTGTGATCCAAAATGTCCATGAGCTGCAAATGATTCCTGCAGTTGGGGTGAAGGAGCATGGTGAATACCGAAGACCAAATATTCCAGTTTCATCTGACTCCAGAATAGCTTTGCAGACAAGTCCTCCAGGCTCTCCTGTAGGCAGTTTGATACAAGAATCTAGGGTCTGCGATTTAGATGCACGCTGCTTCTTAAGCCATCAAAGGGGTTTTGAGCAGGACAGTGGCATGATCAGGTGTCTGCTTGAGAGTCCACTCTAGCACAGGGGAGAGTAGGGAGACTGGTGAGGGGTGGATGGCTGAAGCAGAGAGGATAGAAGCGTGCACATGGGAATGGCCAGGAGGATGGATGGAGGGAAGCAGATGGAAGAGATCTTGAGGAAGCAGAAGGAAGAGAGTTGGGCGATAACTGGCCATCTTGGAGTGACATGGAACAAATAATCTTTATTTGCTTTTTCTCCTAAGTTGAATTCCACATTAATTTCTACCCTTTGGCCAAACTATTATCGATCAGTGCATATTATATCAAGTGGATCTGGGGTTCATGGGAAAAGGGCAGTCAAGAATGTTATTTTTTTTCTGACTTTGGCTGCATATTATGTGAAGACTTTATTTATTTTTTTAATTTTTTAAATTTTTTTGAGACGGAGTCTTGCTCTGTCTCCCAGGCTGGAGTGCAGTGGCATGATCTTGGCTCACTGCAACCTCTGCCTCCTGGGTTCAAGTGATTCTCCTGCCTCAGCCTCCCGAGTAGCTGGGACTACAGGCATGTCCCACCACACCGAGCTAATATTTTGTATTTTCAGTAGAGACGGGGTTTCACTGTGTTAGCCAGGATGGTCTCGATCTCCTGATCTCAGGTGATCCACCTGCCTCGACCTCCCAAAGTGCTGGGATTACAGGCATTAGCCACCGTACCCAGCCAGCCTTTATCTTATTAATCAAATATGTACATTATTAAGCTGAATACGTTCCCTGTTCTAAACGCTTTATGGACATTAATTCATTTCATATTTATTACATTTCTATGAGGTAAGGACTATCACTATCCCATCTAACAAAGGAGGAAACTGAGACACAGAGAGGTCAAGTAACTCACCCAAGGTCACACAGCTGATAAATGACAGTCACCTTCTGGATTCTGTGCTTTTAACCATTATACACCATGGCCTCTCCTGGGAGGCTGATGTCAGAATCAAATCCATAAGAACTCCAGCCTACTACTGGGAAAAAAAAACCCCAAAAACGCAAACAAAAGAGTACCAGGCATGCCTCAAGGACAGCCAAGAGAAAGTTAGTTATATTGTTTTGACTTTGATTTAATTTGTTCTCAAGCACCACAATCAAGAAACAGTTTCACCATCCCAGTCTCTTACATTAAAAAAAATGGTGGTGACTTTCTGATGGAGACTCTGATGGAGTTTTATAGATAACTACTTTAGGCCTGTTTATCCATAAAGAGCCCTACCAATAGCATGTGATGATTTATCTCTATGGATTAAATGTCACAACTGAGCTGTGGTCTAAACCATACATTCACAGCAGACCTTGAAAACCTCTGCAAGGTCTCCCAGCCACAGGCACCAAAGTTGGCCAAAGGTTTCCAACTTTTCTTTTTACTATCAGAAAACTGGGATTACACATGGAACATATTACTTGGCACATCACAGCTGGATAAGCATTTAAAGGCACAAAGTTCTTTCAAAGAGGAAGCAAACTTTATGAGTTCAGGGAAGTCTAACAGATTCATTCTCAGATTAACAACCTCATACTGCTTTGAAGAAAGCATTAAGGTGTCCATGGCATGAAGACAACACAGTACTTGGGTAATTATTCATTGTTTGATTTTTTTTTTACATTCAGGGTCTCACTCTGTCACCCAGGCTTGAGGAAGTGGTACCATCATAACTCACTTCAGCCCTGAACTCTCAGGCTCAAGTGATCCTCCCTCTCCAGCCTCCAGAGAGAGTATGTTTTTTTAAAAAAGACAACTACTTCAGAATAAATATGACATAAGCATTATTATAAGTTCCAATATGAAGAAACATATGCAGCGAAATTGCCCCAGAATGAAACAACCAATGAAATGGAATTTAGATCAAGAGTCATTTGTTGCATTGTTCCTTATAGTTTTTATTTGGCAACACCTTCTTTGGCAGTTTCTAGAGCAGGGCATTTCCGCCTTGCCGCTGGTGACATTTGGAAGCAAATCATTCTTTGTGACAGAGGCTGCCCTTTGTCCTGCAGGATACGAAGCAGCATTCCTGTCCTTGACCTGCGAGATGCCACTAGCATCCCTGAGTCATGACAACCCTCCAGACTTTGTCAAATGTATCCTTGGGGATCATGGACAAACTCTCAGTAGCTTTTTAAATTGAAGAATTAAAAATGTAAGACATTCATGCCCCATACTGAGTGGCTACTATGTACCAGGCCTGGTGTTAGCCACACAATTCCTCTCTTCACACAGCGCAGTCTGCAATACAATGAGCGAGACAGACAGCCAACCAGAGAAAGCAGGAAATGCAGAAGGACAACTCTGGTGAACACGCAGAGAAGGAGTAACAGAGTGGCTTGGCCTCTCCTAGGGACACAGCAAAGATTTATCAGAGGAAGAGACAGCCGAGCTGAAGCTGGAGGCTGAGCAACAGTCATCTGGACTTAGATGTGAGGTACAGGGAAAAGCACCTTACACAGAGAGAACAGTATGAACAAAGACCCTGAGATCAGGTAGAGAGCACGTGGCATGTTCAGGGAGGCCAGGGCGGACTACAGTGGGAGTGGGAGAGTGGAATGAGACAGAGTGAAGAGAGGCAGCAGGGCTGGACCACATCAGAGTTAGATGTTGCTTTGGGGCAACGGGGAGCCACAGAAGGCTTTGAAGGGGATGACATGATTCCAGTGTTTGGGAAAAAGATCATTTTGCCTACACCGTTAAAAATATGTCAAACAGGGGGCCAGGCATGGTGGCTCACTCCTGTAATCCCAGCCCTTTGGGAGGCTGAGACAGGTGGATCACCTGAAGTCAGGAGTTTGAGACAAGCCTGGCCAACAAGGTGAATCCCCGTCTCCGCTAAAAATACAATTAGCCGGACATGGTAGCAGGCTCCTGCAATCCCAGCTACTCGGGTGTCTGAGGCAGGAGAATCACTTGAAATGGGGAGATGGAGGTTGCAGTAAGCCGAGATTGTGCCGTTGCACTTCAGCCTGAGAGAAAAACAAGAGTGAAACTCTCTCGATATCTCTCTCTCTCTCTCAATTCCAAATCCTATGTTCCTTCATATATTTATATATTTATATAAATAAAACCCCTATTTTATATATAAATAATACATTTATTTATATAATATATAATAAAATACATTTATTTATATAATATATAATAAAATACATTTATTTATATAATATATAATAAAATATATTATATATAAATAAAATATGTATTTATATATTTGTATTTATTTTTATATTTATTTATATATATAAATAAAACAGGGGCTTATTTTAAATACACACATATATATATATATATTTTAAATAGGTGCAGGTATGCCAGGTATGAGGCTGTTGAAAGAGTCCAAGAGAGAAATTGGGGCATATCCTTGGTTAGGGTGACAGCAGAGGAACCAAAGACAAAACAACAGATTGCAAACATTGAGCGGTGACATCGGCAGGGCTGGGACATGGATTGGCTCTAAGAGAGGGATAAGAGGAAGGGCTATGTACATGATTACTAATCGGTATCTCACTGTGGCACACTGGATGGATCTGTTTTTTCTTTTTTTAATTTAGTTTGAGATGGAGGGAGTGGAGGAGGGACTCTAAGTTAGATTTTTCGCATGCGAACTTGAATCATTGGCACTTCGGTGGGCATGGGAAAGTGGAATGAGATGGGGTGAAGAGAGGTGGCAGGGCTGGACCACACCAGAGGTAGACACTGCTTTATATTTCAGAGGCAACTGGGGATATGACCCTTGAGGAAGTCATCTTGCATGTCATCTCTATCACACAAATGGGGAAGTAGGTTCAGAGCCAAGGCTATCCAGCCAGTGGATGGAGCAGGTAGGACTAGAACGCAGGTCTCACAATTCCAAACCCTATGTTCCTCCCATGTTGTACCATGACCTGGCCCTGATGGGGTCCATCTTGAACCTGCAGCAGAGTTCGTTTAGATGCTGGATAATTCTCATTAACCTGAGCGGCAAGGTGGGACCTCAGCTTAGGTACATAGAAGACTGGGCTATTAACAATGCCTCTTCAAATTACTTTGGACAATTTATTCTGCACTGGACTAATGAGCCTTGTACTGCACTTCTGGGAAACCTCACACCTTGTAAAATAAAGTCCATCAGATAATGTTCTGCATATTAACCTTGCTAGAAAGGAAAGAAAAATAAGCAATAGAAAAGACTGATTCCCCCCCAAAGCAAAGGAAATAGTTTCCAATGAGTCACTAAGCATAATTCATATTTTTAGATTAAGAGTGTGCTTGGCACTGAGGAAAAAAAATCATTACCAACTCTTACCAACACCATGATGCCAAGTAATAAAGGCATTTAAACACTCTTATCTGCTGCATGGTTCTCGCATAAACAAGTGTAATGTGACATGACAGTAGCTAATGGTACATTCAAGGAATCTACATCAGCCTGTTTGCCACATTTGTCATCAGGTCCACACAACTGAACTTGAGACCGCTCCCCTTTCTTTCCTGCTGGGGTAATGAATCTTCTGGTGGTTGCACTCCTGAGTCAGTAGGAGAAACCATCCTCATCCCCAAGCTCACAAAAATGAACGTGAAAACTTCTTGCAGTACAGGCAGTGAGGCCAGCTGCCTTTCGTAAAACTAGTAGGTGCACGAAGGAAACAACGATGCTCTTTACATTGGGTCATTGTGGTTTGTCTGCTGGTCATGCATTTTCCCAGTAATGAATGATAGCCCACGTTCACATAAATGCTGAATTAGAAGTCACGAAGCTTTTTTGTTTTTCATTTTTTTGCCAACTCATTGGAACTACTCAACAAGCCTCAATGGGAAGGCAGAGGCAGTCTTATTTCCCTCATTTTACAGTTGAGGAAATTGAAGCTATGAGATGTTGGGTAAGCAAATAGTCATGGACTAATTCACACAAGAGCCAGGACGAGAACTCAGGGCAACCCCTTCCTGGTCCCAACACTCTACCAGTAAGTTCCAGGAAGATGGGGACTTGGTCTGCCTAATCTAGTATCTGGCATGTAGTAGGTGCTCAATAAACACCTGCTGATGGCTTGTCTGTGCCTCTCATTCCCCAGAAGCATGACATAGTAAAAGAGCAAAGGGAGCCGGAAAGTTCTACCCCTGTTCAGTAGGAGACCTCCTGCAATGGCATGGATAAGTAATACTCCTTAGCCCATGGCTTCTGTTTTGTAAAGTGAAAGTAATTCTTATCAGCCCTAATCGTGAAGAAGAAACATAAGGGTCATGTCAAACAGGACCATGCAAGTTTTCTTTGAACACTACACATTTATGGTGTTGTGGTGATTTTTAAATCGAGGAAAATATTCCCAGAAACCTGTTTGCACTTCTTGATCAGGGATGCTCTGAGGCTGTGTGCAAGATGCATCTCAGAGACCCAGCTGCCTCTGTCATGCAACTCTGCCTTCTAGAATTTTCTTGGAGCCCTTTGGGGAAGCTCATGGCATCTGCATGACCCTGAGAGTCAGCTACACCTTTCTCCACCCAGAGTGAAGTGACATGTGGTGGCCCCAGTCCCAGGCCAGCACTATTCTCGACTTCAGGCTAAAAGCTTTTCTTAAAGCTCGATTTTCACCCACTCCATTTACCGCAGCTGTGGTCAGGAGAGGAGGGGATCCTTGCCACTGTTCTCCATGCCCCAGAAGAACATCTCAAGTGTGGAAGTAGACATAGGTCCCCCCTCTGCCTTTTGCTAGACTTCCACTTGAAGCCTACTTCTGAGCCTGGCCTCAGTTTCCTCATCTGTGATAAGGGAATATCAGCTACCATTGGGGTAGATCATAGGATGACATGGTATGAGTTCTGTGCCTGGCACAGCACTAGTAGGAGCTACTGCAGCTACTGATACTCCGTGTATGGATCCATGGTGTCCCAGCAGCTCATGTTGATAATTCATTTCTCTTATTCAAAATGCATGATGACCTTGTGGATAAAAGATTCCCATGTCACAGGGAATCTGAAATTTCCAGCTGTGCAACTGGCAATATACCACAATCTGACCACTCTCAACAGCAACCCTGCCTCCACTGAAGTCCAAGCCACTATCCCCTTGGGTATGGGTGATTGCAGAAGCCTCCTACCTGGTTTCTCTGTTTCTCCCCTTCCTCCTTCTCCAGTCTATCCCTCAGCAAAGTGGCCAGAAGGATCCATTAAAACATGAGTTAGATAACTCCTTCCTCTGTTCAAAATCTAACAATGGCCCTATATGTCACTGCATAAATTCAAAGTTCACGTAATGATGGATATGGTTTGGATCTGTGTCCCCACCCAAATCTCACATTAAATTGTAATCCCCAGTGTTGGAAGTGGGGCCTGGCAGTAGGTGATTGGATCATGGGGGTGAATTCTCGTGAATGGTTTAACACCATCCCCTTGGTGCTATCCTCATGATAGTGAGTTCTCATGAGACCTGGTTGTTTGAAAGTGTGTGGGGCTTCCCCTCTTGCTCTCTTTTGCCCCTGCTCCCACCATGTGAGACACCTCACTCCTCCTTTTTCTTCGTGCATGATTGAAAGCTTCCTGAGGCCTCCCCAGAAAATGCCAGCATTGTGTTTCCTGTACAGCCTGCAGAACTGTGAGCCAATTAAGCCTTTTTTTGTTTGTTTGTTTGTTTATAAATTACCCATCCTCAGGTAGTTCTTTATAGCCATGCAAGAACAGACTGATACAATGACCTACAAAGACCTCCATGATTTGTACAATGACTTCTGCTCTGTTACCTCTCTGCCATCATCTCCTGCTTGCATGAATGAATGAAATACATGATAAGGAGATAGGACCAAGATTGTAAAAGAACTCTAAGCTATGGTTGTCTCCTCAACACAGCCAGCTATGCAACAATTATAAGAAGTGGCGTGTAGATTAAAGTAGACAAGAAAGCATAATAAACTTTTTAAAAAATCTGGAATGTGGAAGAGGAACCATTAAGTAGAGACAGGACTACTGGGTGGAACTATAGGAATAATTTCAGACCCTCGTTGAGAAATAACTTTCTTAAAATTTCAACCTACCAACAGTGGAATGATCTCTTTCATGAGAGTGTAAATTCTTTACCATTGAAAATGCTCAAGCAGAGACTTGGAAATTCTATGGCTAACAGACAGAAAAGCAGGATTTCAAAAATAAGAATAAAGATTTGATGAAATCACATTTAATTTCGCTTTCAATTCAGGGAGCCTATTATTTGTAATGTTAAAGAATAAACTGGAAATAAATAAGAGTCAACTACTTTAGCTCCCAACAATTAGGCTGTTCGGCAGGAAATCAGGTTTTTCATTTATTTATTTTCCTTATGCCCTGTTTTCTCTCTTTGGAGTCCTCTTCAATGCTGTGTGGGAGTATGTGTGTGTATTTCTCCATTGTCTTTTAGTGTATAGTTAATCTTCATGCAACAAATATGATCACTGTAAATTAAAGTAATCAAACTGCAAAAGAGAGTGCATGTCAGGAAACATTTAGGCTGGTTCCACATCTTGCCAATTGTGAGTAGTGCTGTGGTGAACACAAGAGCCCTAATACGTCCTCAAGATCCTGATATCAATTCTTTTAAATACCCAGAAGTGAAATTGCTGGATCACATGGTAGCTCTATTTTTAATTTTTTGAGGAAACTCCATAGTGTTTCCCATAGTGTCTGTAGCAGATCAACTTACATGAGGTACCTAAAACAGTCCAATTTATATACTCAAAGAGGGGAATGGTGGCTGCCAGGGGCTGAAGGGAGGGGAAATGAGGAATTAATAATCAATGGGCATCAATTTTCAGTCAGGCAAGCTGAATTAGCTCTAGATAGCTTCTGGCAAGGTGAATAAGCTCCAGATAGCTTGTGTACACAATAATGGATTGTCTACTCAAAAATATTTGTTAAGAGGGTAGAGCTCATGTTAAGTGTTCTTACCACAATAAAATAAAATAAAAATGCGGCTCATGTCATAGTGGAATATTATAAAGGTATTTTACAAAAGGGCCTGTGCTTGCCAAGTTACAGAAGCAGAGCACAAGTTCTAAGGAAAGATTAGCCAAAACTGGTCACCTTCCCCTCAGCATTCTGAGGGGCAGATGGGACAGAGCAGAGTGTGGGCTCTGAGGCCATTGTCATGATGGAAAGGTAGCTGATGGTCAATCGTGACTGAGGAAAAGGGAATTACTCCAATAGCCAAATGACACCTTAGGTTGTTTGGCTGGAAACCAGGTAATTTATTTTTATTTCCCTCAAGCTTCGTTTTCTCTCTTTTGTGTCACTTTCAATGCTGTGTGAGTGTGTGTGTGTGTGTGTGTGTTTCTTCATTGTCTTTTAGTGTATACGTAATGTTCATGCAACAAATATAATCACAGGAAGTCTCTGAGCCTGGCATAGGGGATATGATAATGAATAAAATCCAGACTGAAGGTTCTAACCCTTTCCTTAAAGATTGGTCATCAAAGGGGAGGTTTGCATATTAAAGGACAGGTTTGCAAAAGTCCCCTGTACCTCATGAGGAAATCAGGTGGTTGAGATTGGTCAAAGAGCGTCCTGCTCTGGACCAATCTTAGAAAATGGGCCTCTCTTGTCATAAATGGGATAGCAGTCTGTGTCACAACACACAAAAGGACCTTCTCGTAAATGCAATGGCTTGTTCACATCCAGTCTTATAGAGAGTGTTAAGTCATAGCTGACCCCAGACTGCAATATCCTCTCCCACTGCCAAATGCACATGAATTAATGCCATCTTTCAAAGGATAAGGCTTTCCTCTTTCTTCCTTTGGTAACTGTCTTATCAAGACAAGAAGAGAAGATATTTCCCCCTAGGAAATGGATGAGAGAAGATATTTGTGCCCCTTGACAGGGAAAGTCATGGCCGAACAAACCCCTAGAGCTGGTTATTAAAGATAAATGTAATGGATTGGCCCAGGGCAATGGTTATTTTAACAAATAAACCAAGAATAGTGGCTGAATGCATTGGAAGATGGGGAGATTTGAAACAACCAATTTCGCAAGAAAACAACAGAATTCATGCACCAAATAGATTTTCCCTAAAACATAAACAAATAAGTATGTGTAGCTTATTCCATAAATGAACAAACGCAAGAAGAGAATGGCAAACAGATACAGAATCTCATCCATCCCCTTGTCTTACAGAATAATTTCTAGTATATCTACTTATTTCTCATTCATTCAGCATCTCTCATCCTCTCTACATGCCAAGCACCAAAATTCTGATTTCCTGGGCTCGCACTTATTACCATGGCTTGTTCACGGAGTTATTTAACAAAACATCACAAGTTATGAAAAGTTATTGTTACCTCCATGCCACGAAGCACTTTTTTCAAAAACAGAATCCTATTCTCTAACTTGACAACACAATTAAAAAAGAATCTTGTCAATGGAAAAACAAACAAATCCAAAATCAACTCAGGAAAATATTGGAGTAAAAAAAAAAAGAATCTAACCATGGAGGTCAAACTAATTAGGGACTTGTAGTATGTTTTCAATGTTTTTAAAAACAAAAAACATATTTCTTGAGCTAGTTCACTGTTTTTGCTGCCTGCTGTTTTTCCTGTGTTTCTCAGTCATTGAATCCCCCTCGGGTCCCATGGAAGGTCACATGAAGCCCAATAATAAAACTAATTTTGCCCCTCCCATAATAAACACGAGCAGTCAAAATGTGCCATTTCCCCCTATTCAAATGCTACTGCTAGCCAGTGGAGTTTTCGCCCCAACCTTATGAACATAAATGACCCTCTCTGTGTCATCTACAAAGGGGAAATATACCACAGACCAATTCCCTTAAAATTTTAATTTGAGCCGGTGGAACTGACCAGAGGGTCAGCTACAGATCACCCAGGCTTTTCTGTCGCCATTCACAAGTGAGGTGACATGGAGCAGCCAAAGCTGTCAGCAGTTCTGCCTTTGACTGGGTCCAAGGAACATCTTCACGGCCCTGAAAGGAGTCACAGGAATGTAATTGTTAATACTATTAGGGGAACAGAAGCGCACATTGTTACAAGTGGCCCCTTGTCAACTCTGTGGTTGGTTCTTGATGTGCTGGGAAAAAGAATGGTGGAGCAGGACAGCAGACCATAGGTGCAGAGATGCTTAGTAGCACCAGGCCTGCTGAGAGTGGAGGAGAATCCTGAAGGCACAAGGCACCATAATCACTGCACTCCCTTGCTGTGTTATCTAGTGGTGCTGGCATTTTATATGAGTCTCTTGCAGCTGCAGTAACAAACTGTACCATCTTAGTGACTTAAAACAACTCTGATGATTTATAGTTTTAGAGGTCAGAAGTTTGAGACGAGTCTCATGGGGGTTAAGTTAAGGTGTCAGTGGGGCTGTTTCCTTCAGGAGGCTCCAGAAGAGAATTCATTGCTTGCCTTTTCCAGCTTCTTGAGGCTACCACATTCCTTGGTTCAGGGCTGCATCACTTTAACTGCTGTCCCCATTGCCACATCTCTTTCTCTGACCCTCCTATATCCCTCTTATAAGGACACTTGTGATTCTATTGGGTCTATCCAGATAGTCAATAATACTGTCTCCATCTCAAGATCCTTAACTGAATCACATCTGGAAGGTTTCTTTGACCATGTAAGAAACATATTTAGGCCGGGCAAGGTGGCTCACGCCTGTAATCCCAGCACTTTGGGAGGCCGAGGCAGGTGGATCACCAGGTCAGAAGATCAAGGCCACAGTGAAACCCCGTCTCTACCCAAAATACAAAACATTAGCCAGGCGAGGTGGCGGGCGTCTGTAGTCCCAGCTACTCGGGAGGCTGAGGCAGGAGAATGGCGTGAACCTGGGAGGCGGAGCTTGCAGTGAGCCGAGATCACGCCACTGCACTCCAGCCTAGGCGACAGAGCGAGCGAGACTCCATCTTCAAAAAAAAAAAAAAGAGAAAGAAACATATTTATAGATTCTGGGAATTAGGACAAAGTCATATTTGGGGGGCCATTACTGTGATCACCACACACCTTAAAAGCAAGAGGGAAGAAAACAGATGGGTCATGTTAATAAGAAGTTTAAGTTTGGTAGGACAAGTGGGAGGGGCACATAGTCACTAAGGGCTTAGGGAGAATGAAGACAATCATTCAGCATCTCTCATTCTATCTACACGCCAGGCACCATGTAGGCAGACTGTGATGTAGGCTGGTGCACAGCAGTCCATGTTGGATTCCCCTCTTCCAGTCCATGTTGGATTCCCCTCTTCCAGTCCATGTTGGATTCCCCTCTTCCAGTCCATGTTGGATTTCCCTCTTCCAGTCCATGTTGGATTTCCCTCTTCCAGTCCATGCTGGATTTCCCTCTTCCAGTCCATGTTGGATTTCCCTCTTCTAGACTGTTCAGTCCAGGAGGCTGGAAAACTGGCAAAAAGGTAAGCATGTGAGTGTGTGTGTGTGTGTGTGTGTGTGTGTGATTGTTTCCATGGGAGGGAAAATTGGGAGAAACAAAAGGTTATGGTTCAGGAGGAGATTTATGGTGGGAAATATTGGAATTAGAGTAGTTGGCATATTAGCAAGGATTAGAGTGCGGTCTTATGGGTTGGCTTCTCAAGTGAGGAGGAGAGAAACATTATTGGAATAATGAAAATCAAGAAGCTGACCCTTCAAATCAGATGCAGAAATCACTCAAATGCTGAAAGGGGACAGGAAAACTGAACTAGAATCTGGAGCCCTAGAATCTCAATGCATTAGGGTGGAAACCCAGAGGCTGGGAGGAGTGAACATAGTGTGATTACTCAGATGGCATGAGCTTCAGAGAAGGAGTGGATGAAAGAGGGTGATAGAAGGAAGGTTCTTCCAAAGGGTGCCTGGGAATATTGATTTCTCCTCTTAGCTTTGAAATATTGGAGTTAAGAAGATGGGAGGATGGGACAAAGGACCAACTCCACTTAAAAAGAAAAAACAATTTTCCCTATTGCATTTCTAATTTAATTTACTATATATCTCATTTTAATTTTAATTTTATTTTCATTCTCCCCAATAGAATGTAAGCTTAATTGGGATGGTTCAATGCTGTATCTGTAGTGCCTAGAACAGTGCTGGGCACATATTAAGTCCCTTATAAATAACTGTTGAATGAATAAATGGAAGGAAGGGAGAAAGAAAAAAAGAAAGGAAGTAAAAAAGGAAGAAGAAAGAGACAAAGGAAGAAAGAAAAAGAGAAAGAAAGAAGGAAAGACAGAAAGGTATTCATACTTGAACACTGCAGATTAGTTGAAGAAAGATTCAAGTTTCTCTAAAGGTGAGGAAATGTGCGTTCTGGGAGATGACTAAAGACATAAAGAAATTTAGGATAAAGTGAAAGCTCCAAAGGCAACAGTGGAAGAGAGGGTAAGGGAGAGGAATTAGCAGAAGGATATTTTTGAGGTAGTTAATGAGCTAAAGGGGAGTTATTGTGGAGATGCGGTAGCATAACCTGGATCATCTTCTCTGTGAGCCTCCTGAGTGCAGGGAGCTTTTTTCATTCATTAATTGGCCCCTGGCCAAGAGTGGGAATGCAGCAGGTAAGTGGCTGGTTCAAGGTTAAGAACATCAATAATTGTCTAATTCCAGAACTGGACTCCCCTTCCTCGATTGCTTCAGGCAAGAGCACCTTTCCGAGATGTCTTATGGCTGAAACATTGGCTGAAACCAATGTTAGATGACATATTGGGTCCCATTTAATTCCCAAGTCATCAAATGGCCAAAGGGACAATCATCACTCCTCCTTCCAATTTACATTCCAGCTGTTCCATTCAGGTTAATGATGGGAGAGCAGAATGACCTTTTACAAATACCATAGCTTAGAACTTGATGGACAAACAGTGGGATCACAGCTCTTTCTTGACCCAGGTTGTAAGCATGCCATAGTGTGATAGCATGCCAGAACCACTAAGGGAAAAGGAATAGCTCTGCGGATTTAATTTCCCATTACTAAGGCAACCTTGAGACTTTTTGTTGCAGCAAAAGGTTAAATGCAACCAAGTGTTCATTAGGATGTTCCACTAACGAATCAGGCCAAATCCTTACTTGTGTGTAAATCTTTGTCTGTGTGAGTGTAGGGCTGTAGAACAAAGGGAGAGTGCACAAGCTGCGAAGAGCTACCTGTCTAATCAACCTTGCGATTAAAATTGGTCTCTGACTGATACAATGGCTTCATTTGTAATGTGTGTGAAATAACTACAATTGAGAGAGAAAAGAACCAGACATTATACAATAATGTTCCAAGAGCATTTGTCTAGGACTAAAGATTATTTTTTCATTCTTGCAAAACCATTTATGAAAATGTGTAATTTCTTCCTTTTTATTTTTGAGGGGCTTTAGTGACCCTTCCAAAATTAATAGTCCAATATTATTTATGTTAGTTTGCCTCAGTCTAACTAATATTCCATCCAGAATTACCTCTTACCACAGCAGCTTAAAAAAATAAGCAAGAGAGGCTTCAAAAGTGGGGGATGAAGGGCATGGCAGGGCCTTCATAAATCCATCTAGTTTGAACAACTGAAATTAACTAAAGCTCCAAGGCTGCTTGTGGGATTAAACTCTAGGCTACTGCAGATATGCAACCAATGCTAACTATGTGACTACGATGTAGGCTGGTGCACAGCAGTCCACGTTGGATTTCCCTCTTCTAGAATGTTCAGTCCACGTTGGATTTCCCTCTTCTAGACTGTTCAGTACATGTTGGATTTCCCTCTTCTAGACTGTTCAGTACACGTTGGATTTCCCTCTTCTAGACTGTTCAGTCCACGCTGGATTTCCCTCTTCTAGACTGTTCAGTACATGTTGGATTTCCCTCTTCTAGACTGTTCAGTACATGTTGGATTTCCCTCTTCTAGACTGTTCAGTCCACGTTGGATTTCCCTCTTCTAGACTGTTCAGTCCACGTTGGATTTCCCTCTTCTAGACTGTTCAGTACATGTTGGATTTCCCTCTTCTAGACTGTTCAGTACATGTTGGATTTCCCTCTTCTAGACTGTTCAGTCCACGCTGGATTTCCCTCTTCTAGACTGTTCAGTACATGTTGGATTTCCCTCTTCTAGACTGTTCAGTACATGTTGGATTTCCCTCTTCTAGACTGTTCAGTACATGTTGGATTTCCCTCTTCTAGACTGTTCAGTCCACGTTGGATTTCCCTCTTCTAGACTGTTCAGTACATGTTGGATTTCCCTCTTCTAGAATGTTCAGTCCACGTTGGATTTCCCTCTTCTAGACTGTTCAGTCCATGTTGGATTTCCCTCTTCCAGACTGTTCAGTACATGTTGGATTTCCCTCTTCTAGAATGTTCAGTCCATGTTGGATTTTCCCCTCTAGACTGTTCAGTACATGTTGGATTTCCCTCTTCTAGACTGTTCAGTACATGTTGGATTTCCCTCTTCTAGACTGTTCAGTACATGTTGGATTTCCCTCTTCTAGACTGTTCAGTACATGTTGGATTTCCCTCTTCTAGACTGTTCAGTCCACGTTGGATTTCCCTCTTCTAGACTGTTCAGTACATGTTGGATTTCCGTCTTCTAGACTGTTCAGTACATGTTGGATTTCCCTCTTCTAGAATGTTCAGTCCATGTTGGATTTTCCCCTCTAGATTGTTCAGTACATGTTGGATTTCCCTCTTCTAGACTGTTCAGTCCATGTTGGATTTCCCTCTTCTAGACTGTTCAGTCCATGTTGGATTTCCCTCTTCTAGACTGTTTTCCCGGGTGAAGTTCTCGTTCACGTTTCTTACTTGTAGATGCCTTAAAGTTTAGTTATAGTGTACAGCCACATCCCAGACTGCCATAGGATGGAGGGAAATGGGGGTAGGCAGTAAAAATTATCTTTCCCCACAATTCTGGCATTCTCTGAAGTTCCAAAGATTGGCAGGAATGCTCAAGGGCCACCAGAACAGGGACAAAGGGACTTGCACATCTTGCAGTCCCCACAACCAGAAACACGTTTTGATCCTACATATTTATTAGGGTTTCATATACAATAATTTATACTAAAGAATTCCACTGCAACAGACATATGATCATGATTGCTGTAGATGCCTCTGGGAGTATTTACAACCCCATTCTTCAAGTATTCATTTAGGTGTGCCTAGGTAATAAAAGGAAACCTGAAAATCAGTTTTAAACTTTTATTTCAGACTTTTAGAAAAATTCTACCCCTTTGAGGTTTTTCTTGTTTGCTTTTTTTTTTTTTTTAAATGCTGTCAGGGATACCCTCTGTGAAATCAGTTTAAAAGATGAGAGATCAAGGATTCCTGGAATTTCCTTCTAGCAGCAGAATATAGATCACACAATGGTGGTGCCATTGAAAGAGCAAGGAGTGAGTGGCTTTAGGCTTTTTTTCCTCTTTGTATTTTCTGAAGAAGTGAACAAAATGAGAACTTTCAATAATGACTCAGTTAAAAGATGGTCTCTTGGGTGAGTGTTGACATGTCATGTTGAAAATGCCTGAAATACTTTAGAGGCTACTGATGACTTACACAGTTCTTAAACTGTACTCATCAATAAAGAAAACAAAACAGATTTTTGTGGGACCCTGGTTATTTCTAGATACAGGGTCAATATAGCAGAAAATGGAGGGAAACACATTTCCGGTGAGTTTGCTGTTACATGTAAATCTACATTATAAATGGAAGAAAGACATGTACTGAATTAGAGAACATAAAAATGAAGCTTTCTGGAATGTAAATCTTGCATGTCTAATTTATCTTTGTATTCCTAGTATTTGGCATAGTGTTTTACATATAGTGGGCACTCAGGAAATAATTGCCAAATTCTCCTCCTCCTCCTCCTTTATCATGATCATCATAGCCATTGTCCCTACCCAACATTTCTGAGTGTTCATTGTGTCTGAGGCACTTTTCTAAGCATCTTATGTAAATATCAAAACAGGCTCATGAGGAAAGTACTGTTATTATCTTCCTTTTAAAGATGGGGCAACTTTGGGTAATCTCAATGAGAGGTCATGCAAGCAAATGGCCACATGAGCTTAGAGGTCAGAGGAGAAGTCAAACATCCTCTAATTCACAGATCACTTTAGCAGCGGTGGCTCAACCTTGACCAGCTTTTCCATTTTAGGAGGAATTAATAGACCTGAAGAACTGCAATTTTTGAACCAGACACCAGAAAGAGCTTTAAAGACATTTATCATAAGTATTAATTAATTCATGCAAGAAATTAAAGTCTTTTCTGTCTCTAATTATAAGCATTAATACTATAAGAAACCAGATGATTCATCATCTCAAAGACCTTTGCAGCCATCATTCTTTCTGAGACCACTGTCCAACTTAGAATTGGATGTTCTAGTTCATCATGATCAAAACTCACTGAATGTCCCCTAAACATCATAGGAAACAGTTCTGGTTCTTCAGTTCCCCTGTTAAAGAGAATGACTGTGTAATTCCTTGGATGAGCATTAATACGATTTTTAGTTCAATGATACAACATCTTCAAAACAAATTATTTTTATGCAGTACAACTTATGAAAAATAGTATTATGGAAAAATCCAGAGGTTCTAGAATATCTAATTAAAGGGGAACATGGCCTTTAAATGATAAACAAATTTTTAGCTAAGTAGTTCTACTATAAATCCACAAAATCTACCAACTTTTCTGTATGATTGACTCTTAAAAACTGAGACCAACATGAATAAGTCAAAACTTAACTTTTATATGAGAAAAAGATGAACTAAACACTGTTCATATGATAGTTTTTTAAAAAGTAAGAAATGTCATCAATTTTAACAACCAAAATATCACGGTTGGGGATTGCCAAAACTTTGTTTCCTGCTTTCATGAGAAGGTGCTTTGGGTAATCTTGACTATTTTATTAGCTTATTCAAAAGAACTAATTATGGAAAAAGCATTTCAATGCCTGAAAGAACACTGATGTTATTAATTCCACTGTGGCATATCTTGTTGGCTGTTCACCACAAAGTCCATTTCCAATTGCATGCTTACTGGACACTAATAACAAAGCCTGGAAAAGCCAAATACTTCACTAGTCTCCTCCACAGAAAGGGTGGCCATATAATCTGGTCCTGAATAATTAAAAATCATAAGAAGTCTATAGGAACTTCTGGAAAGGATTTTCTTTCCTGATAGAAGAAAAGATCATGAATCTTCTCTCCATTGCCCATTCTCATCTCATTTCATTTCAACATGATCTTGATGTGTCTAGAGTTGCATCAGCCGTCTTACAACCATCAGGCAATAAACGCAGGGACAAAAAGTCAACGTGCAGAGGATAATTAAGTGGAAGGATGTAGAGAGCTTAGATTCATAATATTATGATGAGCTGCTGAAACACTCTTAACTGCCTACCTGCAATCACTTTACATGAATTAATTACATTTATTTATTGTTTAATCTAACACTGGAATTCATTTATTCGCAGCTTAATATAGCTTAAACAATTAACCCTCTTCTTGATATTTATTCTTCCCTTCACCTCACTAATCCTATATTTTCCTGAGAGTTTTCTTCTTCTCTGGAAGGGTTCTAGACTTATGCCACTTTCTCCTCCAGTACCGGAATATGAGTGTTCTCCGAGGTTCTAGATGCAGCCCTTGTTCTCATCTCTCTTCACATTATCCCTTATTAATCTTATCCACTTACACAGCTTTTACTGTGGACAGGGAGAGAAAGACCAACCCTCAATGTGGGTGGACACCATCCAACTGGCTGTCAGCATGGCTAGAACAAAGCAGGCAGAAGAAGGTGTGATAACCTTGCTTGCTGGGTCTTCCGTCTTACTTCTTTTTCCCATACTAGATGCTTCCTCCTGTTCCTCTTGCCCTTGGACATCAGACTTCACATTCTTCAGCCTTTGGGCTCTGGGACTTTCACCAGTGACTTGCCAGGAGCTCTCGGGCCTTTGGCCACAGACTGAAGGTTGCATTGTTGGTTTCCCTGGTTTTGAGGCTCTCGGATTCGGACTGAGCCACCATGGGCTTCTCTGTTCCCCAGCTTGCAGATGGCCTATAGTGGGACTTTGCCTTGTAATCACTTGAGTCAATTCTCTCTGATAAATGTCCTTTTATATATACACATATCCTATTAGCTCTGTCCCTCTGGAGAACCCTAATACAATGATAATGGTAGCACTGGTAATTTAATTGGTATGTAAAAGATGCTGTCATGTGCACACATTATCACATGAGAATGCTTGTACAATGAACTATTATGAGAGAGAGCACAGCTACCGAAATACTCCTGTGGTCTCTGTCCAGAGATCTCCGGGAACAGAAGCTTTCTAGGGAGCTGTCCTTGGTACTGAACAATTTTTCCTTTGACCAGCATTAATCTCTGTGTCTGAAGGCTACTTGAGAATTCAACTGCTTCGAATCTCCCAAATTTGTGTCTAGCCAGACCTCCTGCTCCAATTTTCACTGACGTTAGTTGATGCTCTCAATTGTGACTACCTCAGTGATATTTTTAATTACCTCTACAATTACTTCATAGAGATTGTGACAGCTCGATTTAGTTCCTTGAGAGGAGGATCAAGCTTCATTTCAATTTGTAGCATCTATGGAACCTAGCTCTATGTCCTGATCTTGAGAATTTCTCTTTTATATTTTTTATTCTGCTCATCTTTTCTGGGAAATTCTTTGCCCTCTATTTAAATCTAATTCTTTAAAATTGATGTCTAGTGAATCTGCCTCCCAAGATGCAGTGTGAGTTAATCAATTCTCTCAAGCTGAAATCTATGTATATAGTATTCAGAACACACACACATACAAAACTTTTTTTTTTAAAAAAAAGATTGGACGATTCAGAGAAAAGAAATTCCTGTTATTATGTAGAGCTGAATGTGTAATACAGCTTATTTTGTTTGGAAGCAAGATGTTCAATAATTTTAGGTGACTCCTAAACCTGCTGGAAAACATAACCAGAGAAAAATCCATTTTATAATATATATTTCATAGTATATAACCACAATACCAGTATGTTTATGTGAATTCCTTGGGGCAACTTGTCAGTGAACTCACTTTATATAATACTGTGGGGTTTGGGCAGCTGATCAAGAATGGTGTTGAGTAAATTTCCCTCTATGTAGGAAACATGCTACAGCCATGGTCTAGATATTATTGGCTCAATAAATGTCAGGTATTACTACTGGTAGAGCATGGCAATTGTTCTGTAATGTCTTGGTTGGGTATCATTATAGGACTTGGAATCTTACTCCTGATCTAAGGATGTAAAAGTGGAAGGTAACTTATTGGTGGCTGAGTGGTTTAAAAAAGATAATTCCCACAAGACTGACATTTCTCTCACTGTGTATATTCATGGTCAATCTTTGGGTCCCCCATAAAGTAGTTCTGATGTCTTGTATGCGTGGCTAATTACACTTCTGAGTACCAATTATTCAGCATACCTTGTATGGGTGGAAGAGGCATCTTCCAAAGATAGAATCAATGAAAAAGTAAATGTCATCTCAGTAAACCTATACGTAGACTCAAAAGTCTGGTTACAGAGGTAGGGGGCAGGATAGGGATGGAGCTGGTCACAGATTTCATGAAAAGCAAGTAGCAGCATCACAAAACTACAGCTGTCAGGGAGGACAACAGTTAGGTCTTCACGCTGCCCTTTTGGCCCCTATTCCCCCTTACTTCACTAAGGGCACAGAGTGCTGCTTAGCTGTTTGAGAAAACAGATGAAGTGTCATGAAGGCAGTGCAAAGTTGGCTGGCACCTGCATATGTTTCATGAATTTAGGGGGCTTTGCCATTCCCTATCAGAAGAGAAGCATCTGCCGAAAATTCTCCACATGACACCTCATTTACCAAATGGGCCTGCAACTCCCCAAAGAAGGAAAACAACCTTCACAGAGAGAAAAGAAGGAAAGGGAAGGCTTTCAGTACTCCAAGTTGAACTCTAGGTCTTCTCCTGTCTTTTCTGCTGTCACCTGGTGGTCATACTTAAAAGAGCCTTGACAATGTCCTAGCACTCTTCACCATGATCTTCTCTGTCTCTCTCTCTCTCTCTTTGCTAAAACTAATTCCCAGCAGGCAGAGCTCATAGGCCAAGTTCTAACATCACTTCCTCTTCAAAGGAGTTCTTGGACAGAATCTTGGTTTGTACAGATCCAACCAAAGGTCCAAGACAATGGATCAAATCCTAAGTTGTAACTTGAAGTCTGCCTCATACCCTCACTATATTGCCCCCATAGCTATAGGAACAACCTACTGACCTATGAGAATGTAAGAAAGTCTGACATTTCATTTTTCCTTTAAGAGGAATAGAAACTACTCCAAGACTAGTATATCTTTTTTCTTAATTTGGAAAAAAAATCTCATGCTTACTATGGGTATTATAATTTTCTAGGATGCTTGTATTTATTTTATGGCTATAAAATTCAGCTGGTAACAGTTACTGGGTACTGACAAGTGCCACCTGCTGAGCTAAATGCTTTCCATAATTTTTCCCTTTTAATCCTCCAAATAATCACATATAAAAAAAGAGGTGAGACCACCCTCCATTTTTCAAATGAGGAAAGTGTAGCACGGTAAGACGAGGCAACTTGCTGACAGCCATGTAGCTAATGAATAGCAAAAACACCATTTGAACACTGAATATTTTCCAAAGAGCCCATTTTCCTAACTGCCATGTTCTACTGCATGATTAAAAAGGAGAAAGCGTCTGGAAGAGTTGACAAAGGGCTTCAACAGAAAAGGCACATTTTCCCCAGGCTTTAAAGGATGTATAGGAGTTTTCCATATTAAGGGGGTGGGGAGGATGCTAGGCTGGGGAAGGGAAAACAGTTATGATTTCTCTTTCTCTCTCTCTCCGGTTGACTGGAACCATTTTGCTGTGAAATAGAATTTTCATTTCAGCGACAGTGACATCCTGGTTTCCCCATGAAAGCAGAGACGGATTTGTTCAATTGGAAAAGAGAATTCTGATTGCTTATATACCAGGAGATATATGTCTGCTGAGCCTTGAATTCTATCTCTACAGCCTGTCTGCTTCGTAAGGGAAGCCTCTGTTCTAAATCTCTGGCTGTTGCTTTGGAGTTTCTCTAGCTGCTAAAAAATATCTGAAACATATTTGTCTTGCCTGCTGAAGTGTTTGTTTGCTGCAACATCTCTGCCTTAATGTTATCAAGCTGAAGATTCTATTTTTGTTTCCAAATGGCAACTGTGGTGTCAGTGAGCAGGATAAATTGGAAAGGCAAGAAGGCAAGAGCACGGTGACCAGGGAGGTGGTGTCACGACAGGTTAAGATAAAGAGGATAGTTGAACTAGTCAGGGCAGCAAGAAGAGAATGGGGTAGAGGGCGAGGAAAGATTCTGGGTGCAGCATTTGCTAATTCACAGGTGAAAAAGAAAGGGGCTGTAATCTTGGGGAAAGGGGAGAAAACAGGAAAGGGAGGCAGTTCTGGGGAGAAGATAAGGAGTCAATTTGATATTTGTAATTGAGCAGGGAAGCGCAGGTCAAAAGTGTGTATCTGAAGTCAGACTGCCTTGGTTTAAATTATGGTCCCACCACTGACTCTGTGGCCTTGGGGAAACTGTGTGTCCTTGGGCTAATTAACCTTTCTTTTCCTCATCTGTAAAGTAAGAATAATAACAGTGGCTATCTCATAGGATCATTCCCATGATAAGTGAAATAATCCATGTAAAGCACTTGGACAATATTCAGAAAAGGTTATCAATAATATTACTGATTTTAAAAATACTATTTTAAAAATTATGGCTGATAGCTAAACAGTACTTAACGTGTGCCGGGCACTGTTCTAAAGACTTTGCATATTTTTTTAGCATAACCATTTCAATAATTTCATAAGGCAAGTATTTTTATCCCCATCTTACTGATCAGAATCCTTAGGCACAGAGAGGTTAATCAGGTGGCTTAAAGACATATAGCTAGTTAGTGGCAGAGCCAGGATTTGAACCTAAGAGATTTGACCCCAGCATTTGTGCTTTTATTCATCTTTCTGCTCTGCACTCTTTTCAACCTATGAATAGTGCCTTAAGGACATCTACTTGGAGATGCTCACAGAAAGATGGAAATTCAAATCTGGATGCTCAGGAGGGAGGTCAGAGATTGAAGTGGTACTTCTGGGAGGCATCAGTATGCATGTCATAGCTCGACCTGTGGGCATGGCAATTTCCACCTACATTAAAAAGAAAGTGTTATTAACTGAATATTGGGGGATACTTAAACATGAGAGGCACAAGAAGAGATAAGACCCAGAAAGAGAAACAGATATAGTCACAGGTGAATCTGGTGAGGACAGGGTCACGAGAGTCAAAAATAAGGAAGAAGCTCCACTGTGTTTCCTATTTCTGTAAAAAATGCCACTGAAATTCTGATTGCATTAAATCTGTAGATAATTTTGGGTAATGTGGATGTTTTAACAATACTAAGTCTTCCAATCCATCTACACAAGATCTCCGTTTGTGTCTTTTTAAATTTCCTTTGTCAATGTTTTGTAGTTTTCAGAATACATGTCTTTCACTGTCTTGGTTAAGTTTATGACTGTGTATTTTATTCTTTTTGGTACTACTGCAAAGGGATTGTTTTCTTGATTTCCTTTTTAGATCAGTTAGTGTTAGTGTATAGAAACGTAACTAATTTTTGTTTGTTGATTTTGTATCCCACAAATTTACTAAATTCATCTATTAATTCCAATAGTTTTTAATGGATTCTTTGGTTATTTTCTATACGTGAGATCCTTTTGTCTACAAACAGGGACATTTTACTTCTTCCTGTTTTGGATGGCTTTCATTTCTCTTTCTTGCCTAATTGCTCCTGTGAGGACTTCCAGGACTATGTTGAATAGAATTGGTGACAGTGAGTATCCCTGTCTTGTTTCTGATCTTAGAAGTTAAGCTTTTAGTTTTGTCACTGTTGAGTATGACGTTAGCTATGGACTTTTCATATGTGGCCTTTATTATGTTGAGGTACTTTCCTTCTATTCCTAGTTTTTGAGAGTTTTTATCACGAAAGGGCACTGAATTTTGGCAAGTACTTTTTCTGCATCTGAGACAATCATGTGTTCTTTATTTTCTAGTCTGCTAATGTGGTGTATCACATTGATTGATTTCTGTGTGTTGAACAATTCCTGACTCCCACGCACACTTGATCATGACCTATGATCCTCTTAATGTGCTGCTGGATTCAGTTTGCTAGTATTTTGTTAAAGAATTTTGCTTCTATATTTATCAGGGATATTGGTCTTTTGTTTTCTTTTCTTGTGGTGTTTGTCTGGCTTTGGTGTCAGGGTAATACTAGCTTTGTAAAATGAGTTTGGAAGTGTTACTCCCTCTCCAGCTGTTCGGAAGAGTTTGAGAAGGATTTTCATCAATTCTTTAAATGTTTGGTGGGCCAAACATCTGATCTTAAGCTTTACTTTGTTGAGAATTTGTGGTTACCGATTCAATCTCCCTATGAGTTATGGGTCCGTTCAGACTTTCTATTTCTTCATGATTTAATCTTAGTAGGTCGTATGTTTTTAGGAATTTACTCATTTTTCTCTATGTTACCTAGGTTTTTTTTTTTCATTTTTTTTTGGCAGGGAACTGTTCATAGTGGTCTCTTATGAACCTTTTTATTTCTGTGGTATAAGTGGTAATGTTCTCTCTTTCATTTCTAATTTTATTTATTTGAATCTTCTCTCTCTTTTTCCCTTAGTCTAGCTAAGGGTTTGTCAATTTTGCTTATCTTTTCAAAAAACCAACTCTTCTACCATATGATCCAGCAACCCACTTCTGGGTATTTGTCCAAAAATATTGAAATCAGGATCTTCAAGAGATAGTTTGAAGATATTACTGGAGAGCTACCACGTTCACTGCAGCACTATTCACAATATACAAGAGGTACAAACGACCTAAATGTTCAGTGATGGATGAATGGATAAATATGACACATACCTAGAATAAAATATGATTCAACTTCGAAAATGAAGGATATTCTGCAATATGCAACAACATGGATGAATCTTGAAGACATTATGTGACGAGAAATAAACTAGTCTCAGAAAGACTAATACTGCATGGTTCCACTTATATGAAGTACTCAAAATAGCCATATAACCCAAATCAAAGACTGAATTGGTGTCTGTCAGGATCTAAGGGGAGGGAAAACTTGAGAGATACTAATCAACAGGCATAAAGTTTCAATTAAACAAGATGAAGGAGTTCTAGCGATCTGCCATACAACGCTGTACCTAGAGTCAATACTACTGTACACTTAAAATCTATTAAGGGGGTACATCTCAGGTAAGTGTTCTTACCACAATAAAATAAAATTTAAATATAAACATATATATTTGTTTCCTCTAAAAATATAAAATTAGACTGTGGTGATGGTTGCATCACCCTGTGAATAGACTTTAAAAAATCAAATTGTACATTTTAAATGGGTGAATTATACAGTATATGAATTATGTATTAATAAAGCTGTTTTTTAAACAACAACTGCTACAACAAAAAGATCCTCAAGAAAATGGTTGAGCATGTTGATTCACATGGAAAATTCCAAACAAATAAGAAAAACAGCTATTGGATGTAGGAATTAGAATATTTTTGGTACTTTTTCAGAGAGTACTTCTATAAAACTATAGCAGGTTGGTAAGTGGGTACTTGTTAGGGAAGTAAGAGCATGAAGTATTGTCTACTTTTCAGAAGTTTTCAATGGACAAAAAGAGAGAACAGTATTTTTGTTTTTTTTTTGAGATGGAGTCTCGCTCTATTGCCCAGGCTGGAGTACAGTGGTGAGTGATCTCAACTTACTGCAACCTCCACCTCCCAGGTTCAAGCAATTTTTCTGCCTTGGCCTCCCTAGTAGCTGAGATTACAGGTGTGTGCCCACCACACCTAGCACATTTTTTTGTAGTTTTAGTAGAGATGGGGTTTTACCATGTTGGCCAGGCTGGTCTCAAACTCCCAACCTCTGGTGATCCTCCCGCCTCAGCCTCCCAAAGTGCTGAGATTACAGGAGTGAGCCACCGTGCCCTGCAGACAGTAGCATTTAGATGAGGCCAACAAGGTAAGGGAGGGCTGTTTTGAGGATAAGGGGGGTTGGCACAGCCTATTATGGGCTGCATGATGAGGACACTATTTCTCTTTAAGTTTCATATATTTTAATAATCTTGCCTGTAACTTTCCCCAAGATCGCTACACCTTGATTTCTAGTTGGGGAACATTACCGCATTGCATAATGAAATTTATTCCATTCCATTTATGAAGAATGCTCAGCAAAGGGATGATTAGTTGCCTGGTGAGGAATGAAAGTCGCTCGGTCTTATCATGATGGAGTGTGGAGGAGGAGTGACTGATAATAATTGGAGAAAAATTCTGTTTTTATTACAGCCTGAGGCAATGATCACATTAAAGCTAAATACTCTTATGTGCTGCTTTAAAATATCATTGATTGTGAGATTTGAAGCTATTTTATGGGAGACCTGTAGATGGAAGAGAATGTGCATTACAAAATTTAATGGGTTCTAAAATAATTTTAGACAAAACAGAGACCAATCTTCACTGCATCACCGTGCCTCTGCATTTGAGTATTACAATAACATTATACTAAAACACTTCCAATTAAATACAAATTGTGAAATGGCATTACCACTGTTTGATGCTATGATGTATTAAGTAAAAAGAGCCAAATGCAGAACTCTATGTGCACAGTGGAATAAAACGTCAATATATTGGACAAAGAAAACAATAGCTATGTTATGATGACAGGTTTATAAGTAATTTCTCACCCAATTACGTCTAATGGTAATATAACACAGTTACATTTCTTTAAAAAAGGAAGTAACATGAAATAAAGCTGCCTTTGAGAATTTACACTGTTTACAGTTCTGGGAATTTCCCAAAGCTGCAGTTCTTGCCCTGGGTTCAAGGATGTCCTGAAATCGTAAATGCATGGCTTATGTGCACATGGAATTGTTCCGCTTTCATTGGGTCTTAAGGGGGCTCTTGACTTCACAGTATTAGGAACCATGGGTAAGAAACATTTTGAGTAGTGCATACATTCTTGTCAGAGTGTCTACCTGCAAGGAGTTGATGTGCCCCCCGCCACCACCTTCTCCCTGCTGAGATCTTCTTTTTTGGGGGGAACACAAATACAGATGGGTGACCCACCTCTCATTTCGAGGTGACTGCATCAGTATCTCTAAGGTGGGGCCTTATGCCTGACTCTCAAAAACCTTTGTTTGTAGACACATTTATTTATTTATTCATTTTTATTTTTATTTTTTGAGACAGAGTCTCGCTCTGTCACCCAGGCTGGAGTGCATTGCTGTGAACTTGGCTCATTGCAACCTCTGCCTCCTAAGTTCAAGCGATTCTCCTGCCTCAGCCTCCCAAGTAGCTGGGCCTATAGATGCATGCCACCATGCCTGACTAATTTTTGTATTTTTAGTAGAGAAGGGGTTTCACCATGATGGCCAAGCTGGTCTCGAACTCCTGACCTCAAGTAATCCACCAGCCTTGGCCTCCCAAATTGCTGGGATTACAGGAGTGAGCTACCATGCCTGGCCTTTGTAGACACATTTACAATGTGAAAAGGAAGTACATGATTCCACATGCATAGGTGCATTCAGCACGTTCTTAAGTGGTCATTACTGGTATGAAGTTCCAGCCATAGAGTCATGAGCTTGTGGCTCTCCTTGCCTCCCTGTGCCTCCTTCACAAACATCCACAGAGAACCTAAACTTAGCACACTGTGAGCAGCACAATGGCGCCCTGCAGAGAACACAGGTTTGGATTCCAGATTTGCTCCTTATGCGCTTATCATGCAATTACAAGCTCGTGTTTTTCCTCTGCAATATGGGATGTCACTATCTACTTCATAAACTTGTTATGGGGACTAAATGAGAAGGCAGATGCCAGTACACATATGAGATGCTCCATACTTGTTAGTTTCCTACCCTTGTATATTATTTCCTGGCATCATCACACTATCCACTAGCTGGCACATTTAAGTGCCTACTCTGTGTGAAACACTGTACTGTGTACTAGGGACATATCAGAGAATAAAAGGTACTACATGAGCTATAAGGGCATAAAAATGGTCTTTGCAGTATCATAGGTTATTTGAGCCATCACAATTAAAAGTAGCATGTGCTGTGTGCCAAATGAATTGTAGTGTGTCTCAATATTTATTTTTTAACTATTTAATTTAAATATTTAAATGAGTGAATTTGAATATTCATTGACTATGTGATAACCCCCATATTGAGCACAAATGATTTCACTGAGAACAAGAGAGACAAGGCCCATGCTTTCATGGAGCTCTTGGTCTAGCAATGAGGAAGCCAACAATAAACCACACAATGGTCATACACATTGGATGCTTGTGGATGATGGTAAATGCTTCAAAAGAAAGAAAAGTGGGAGGTTTAATGGAACACAGTAAAGGCAGATGCTAATTTCAGTGGGGTAACCAGACAAGACCTCTCTGAGGAAGCTACATTACAGGTAAGACCTGAATAACAAGGTGGTCTCAGCTATGCAGAGATTAGTGGGTGATTGTTTCAGGCTAAAGGAGCAATTGTGTGAGGCCCCTGAGACAGGAATGAGGTTGGCACCTTTAAGCCATAGAAAGAACCCTATCTGTCTGGAGGATGTAGAGGAGGACTGGAGTGTGGACCACGACCACTATGGATGGATCAGCATGAACCAAGTGACCAACTGGATATGGGAGAGAAAAAGGACGCATGGACATGGGTTGGCTTATGAATTTTAATGCTGTGTATTTGGGCAAACACTGGAAGCACTGACAGATAAAAAGGTTGATTGGATCATAAGTGGTGGCTTCAATCTTGATGTTTCAATACCTGGAGCTTATTGGCATGGTGATTTGGATGACTAAATTTGGCAGTTGTTAGTGGGCACTCAATACTAGCACTGAATCCCACAAGAAAACAATCAAAATGTTGGCAGCTAATTGCCAATGACTCTGTTACTTGAACATGATTAAATTGAACCTTCTTTATAATACTTTTCAAAAAAGTTCAATGGAGAATAAAGAACTAATTTCTATTAGTAGTATACATAAATGGGGTATATTTAAAATGACCCAAAACGAGATAAAAGAAGAAAGGAAAAATATCCTATGATTGCATTGCATGACCAGAGCTTACAAAAGATTGTAATACAAAATATAGGGGGTGGGCATTGCCGTCAATATACTATTTTTTCTCTTTTCCCAAATGCTATTTGCCAATAACCTTGCTAAACACCGAAATTAGAGTCTGGCATTATCTTGATCTATAGATTGTGGTCAGATGCTTAGAAATGCAACATGCATTTTCATATTTGCTTTATTTTCTAACATTTTTAGAAGATGGAAGGAAATTGCTGTATAAGAGATAAAAAGGTTATAAAGTAAAAAAGCCTTTTTTCCCAGAGTAAAAGCAATAAATAAATACCCATTCCAAAGTTGGACGTGGTTTTGATTCTGCAGGTAATTTGGGTAGCATTGAACCTTGTCTATTTAGAGACCCATGAAAGACACAGATGCTGAATTCCATTAACAACTTGGCATCTTGGTGCTTCACTTCAGCTGATAAAACCATGTGCTCTACATGGGCTATGCTCATAATCTTATTGTCTGTTAACAGGATTTGTGCTTGGAACGCTCAAGGACCCTTTCACCAGTTCACCCACACGCCCAGTGTCAAATACATTTTGGTAACAGTTGGTTCACACAGAAAATAAGGCCCACTAGCCTTCTTAAGGAGGCTTTAAAATATCTTCTGGAAACATTTCTCAGCTTGTAATTCAGAAATTCCATGTAAACATGGCTTCTTCCAAATCTGGTTAAGCAACTGAACACAAGTCAGGATTTAGAAAAAAAGCCAGTTAAATAACCTAGACTTACTGATATCCCAAGAATCAAATATCGTCTGCCTTGTTGAGAAACGGCACATCATGGATTGTACCACTCAAGATCCCACTTCTGGGGAAAAGCTGAATGTTTCATTGGTCCTGTTTGATATAATCAAGGAGGAAGTTTCATGTGTGGGAGATGCCATTTTGAAGAGGGAAATAGGCTAGGGAGATGCATGTTGGTAATTCAGTCATTAAAAAGTACATACAATAGGTAGATTGCTCAACAGATCAATATTGATGGTGAAACTCAAGCCAGTATTGACAGAGGTCTGAGTCACATCACCTAGGTGCCTCCCAGGTTGCTTGAACTCTACATGTCCCAAACCAAACACTTAACCATTCTTGGAGCAGGCTCTATTGATACCCTAGTCATAGCCCCAGGTCTTACTCCTTCACAGGGCAGACAACTACTATGGCCTCATGTCCCTGCATGAGGGCTTTCCCCAAAGGCATAGGAGGCAGCTCTGCTTGGCATATGGTAGCCCAGGAGTGCTGGGAGATTAATGTCCCTAGCAGCAGCCCTCAATCAGTCAAGAATGGGATTGGCATATCCACTCCCCAGCTCCCATATCTTTCTCTGAAGCCTTATGCATTTTTACGCTATTTTTTTATTGTTTCCCGGTGGGACGATGCTCCAGTCTCTCATGAAAGCAGCTGGCTGGTGAAGTTATTGGCTGCCTTCCCTCCTCTGTCTTATTTCCTCACTTTTCTACTGGTGTTTCCTGTACCTCCCAAAATAAACCAATTTTGACTTGATTTCTTGCCTCAGCATCAGCATCTGTGGAAACCAACAATAAACCACCCACTCACTCACTCTGATTCAGCCACGTCACTGAAAAGCAGACACCAATCTTCTGTTCCCATTCAGAAACACCTGGACCTAGGAAGGAAGCCTTGTGCTCCCAGCCTTGGGCTTAGTCTCTGCATTCCTCTATCTCCTTAGCAAGTCTCCTGCATGCTTCCTGGTGCGTGACATCTTTTTACACTCAGTGAGGATATATAGGTTTATATCCACATAAGACAACATGAGCAGCCACCATCCTCCACTAGGCTGACTTGCTTTAACTAAAAGTTATATTTAGCAAGGCCCTTTTCAAATGACAACTGCTATATTCTTCATGCTTCTATTAAAGTTACTTAAGTACAGTCATTGCTGGATAACAATGTATCAGTCAGTGATGGGCCACATATAGGAAAGTTGTCTCATTAGATTATAATCGAGCTGTCCTATACAGGGATACCATTTTAAATATTTTATACTGTATTTTTATGGTATCTTTTCTATGTTTAGATACACACATATTTACTGTTGTGTTATAATTGCTTACAGTATTCAATAGAGTAACAGCCGTACAGGTTTGTAGCCTAGGCACAAGAGGCAATGTCATACAGGACAGGCATGTAGTAGAATATACCATCTAGATTTGTGTAAGTGCACTGTATGATGTTTGCACAATGACAAAATCATCTAATGATGCATTTCTCAGAAGGTATCCCCATTGCTGAGTGACACATGACTGTATATGGTTTGTGTGAATATGTGTATGTGTGTTCAGTGTTCCCAGTTTTGTCAATGGAACATGCAGAATTTCTTATTATTTAGATTACTTATTATTCTAGTGATGATCAGAGTGATACAGTCATAGTCACATGGGTCACAAGATAATCATCCATGTGTCAGGAGAATGAGACCGGGTACATATTTAGCAGCAAATGAGGACTCTGAACATTGTCCTCCACAAAGCTAAATCTTCTGGTGTCACTGCTGCTGGGAGGAGACACAGCCACTCCATTAAGATGCTAGCAGGATGGTGACACCTGAGAGATGACCCAAGGAATGACTGGGAATGTTGTGGGAAGAGGGCTTAGGAAAATGAAAACCCCCCAAGAAATCAAGAAGCAAATGGAAACTCTACCCTTTTAAAATGCCATGCATACTCAATTATACATTTGTGAGTCAATTATGCATTTGTAAGTCAATTACAAAAAAGAAAACAGATGAATTTTAAGACTTCTAATGTGCAATGCTGGAAAGGGCTTCAAATTAGGAGAACAATAATTTTAAAAAATGGTTTTGGGTCAAATGAGGAGGGAAGGCTTCCAAAATGCCTCCTGGGAATTAAATTAAAAATGAGTAAACTAATTCTATTTGCAGCTTAAATAAAACTCCTCTGAAATATTTAATGGCCACCTACCTTCTTTAGGTATATTTGAAAGAAAACTCAATTTGCAATTATAGGCTAAGGAGATTAATGAATCACTACATTTTATTTGTATTAGAACTAGTGATTAGAAATAATTTTTTTTCTGAGCTAGAGTCACAGTAGTCTAGCTGAAAAAAAGCAGGCTGAGCTTTTTCACAGATCTGCTTTAGTAGCCTGGACATTTCCTTAAGTTCAGGGGCTAAGGTGATAACATTTATATAAGCATGGTGCTAAGCACAGGACTTGGTATATAGCAGGAGCCTAATAAACATATAGAAAATAGATAAACCTACAACAATATTTCAACTGTGTGTATTTCAAATAAACGGGCAGGAGGTAAGATTATGCTTCTGGAGGCAAAAACTATGTTTTCTTTGCCTTGATACCTCCAGGATGCAAATAGCATGTGCTGAATGAGTCCACTTGCATCTGACATAGGAAAATGGGAGTTTTTGTTTGCTTTGCTCACTGCAGTCTTCCTGCTCCTAGAGGGCTGCCTGGCACATAGTAGGCACTCAAAATTATCTGTTGAATATACATGGTAGAAGGAATGAGAAATCTTTTGAAGGCCAAGACCAATTTTAGAAAATTCAGCTTTCATCAGGCATTTGATGTATGTGTTTCATTAAGCTACTTTTTATAAAGCAATTACTGTGACGTAATAGTCATAAACTAATTTTAACAATAGTAGCTATGGACAATGTATAAGACACTTTGTATACATTATCTCTTTTCAACTGTACAATACTCTATTGAGGTAGATTCTGCTATCTTCATTGATAGATAAAAAAAAAATCAGTTTTAGAAGACTGGCTTGTTACAGAATCCTCAGCTAGAAAGAGGCAGAGCTGGCTGGGTGTGGTGGCTCACACCTGTAATCTCAGCACTTTGGAAGGCTGAGGCAGGTGGATCACCTGAGGTCAGGAGTTCAAGACCAGCTTGACCAATATGGTGAAACCCTATCTCTACTAAAAATACAAAAATTAGCTGGCCATGGTGGCATGTGTGCCTGTAGTCCCAGCTACTTGGGAGGGTAAGGCAGGAGAATTGCTGGAACCCAGGAGGCAGAGGTTGCAGTGAGACAAGATTGTGTCATTGCATTCCAGCCTGGGCGATGAAGCAAGACTCCATTGAAAGAAAGAAAGAGACAGAGAGAGAAAGAGAGAAAGAGGAGAGAGACAGAGAGAGAGAGAGGGGAAAGAAAGAGAGCTGGGGTTCCATTCTAACTTGGGCTCCTCCAGGACTAAGCCTGAGACAAAGACTTGAGTGTAGGCGGGTTTTTGAGGATGGTGGGAGATTCAGGAAGCAGGTATGAGAAGGCAGAAGAGGGAGATAAGGAAGGAGAAAACTATTTCTTACAGTTGTGTGGCTAAGCTGGTTACCACCGGGGGCTACCACAGCTCAGTCCTACTGGGGACCTGCAGAGAGCACATCTCAGAATTGCCCTTTCATAGACAGGGGCCTGGGCATTGATCCACTGACCCCTGTCCCCACTGGCTGGAGGTCACATCTGGGGACATTAGCTTCCTTGATTTGGGGCTACTATGTGCTGGCAAAGAACTTTCTCGGTCCTGGAAAAGCGGGGAGAAGCTGCTGGAAGAAGGTGGGAGTGCCCAATGCAGCTGTAGCCAAGATCCAGGTGGGCTGAGGGCATGTGGATCAAGGGCATCAAAAGTATTGGCTGCCTGTTCTAACTTTGAACTGTGTGCCTTCAGAATCCTTTTTTATTTTTAACTAAGCAGCTATATTTCCTCCTGCTGAGAGAAGAGCCGGGAGGAAGGCAACGTGATACCAACCACAGCCTCTGCCTCCAAGGTGCTTGTAAACCTAATTTGGGAGAAAGGAATATGCCTGTGAAAAATTAGATAACATGGCACTATTAGTAAAGAACAACTCAGTGCACATACAGAGTGTGGTACTTACGCAAATAAAAATATTCGCTAAGATATTACCTTCCTATGGCTGCTGTAACAGATTATCACAGACTCGGCAGCTTAAAACAACACAAATGTATTCTCTGACAGTTGTGGAGGTCGGAAGTCTAAAATGAATCCAAAGGGCTACATTCCTTCTAGTGACATGAGGTTCCCTTGCCTTTTCCTGCTTCTAGGTGCTGCTGGCATCTCTTGGCACATGGCTCCTTCCTCCAACTTCAAAGCCAGCAGGACAATATCACCTTTCCTCTCTGCCCACTGGTGAGCCTCTTATAAGGACCCTTGTGGTTACGTTGGGCCTATCAGACTAACTTCTTTAAATCAAGATCCTTAACTTAATCACATCTCCAGAGTCCCTTTTGCAATCTAAGCTAACATTCACTGGCCCCAGGAATTAGTACTTGCACATCTTCCAGGGGGATGGGGGATAAGCTTTTTCCAGCCTACACAGCTACTTACACAGCTAGTATATCCATATTCTATCTTTCTTTTTTTCTGAAAGAATGCACGTAGAATTGTTAAGATTTTTTTTTTTTGAGAGAGATAGAGGGATTGGGACTTCAGAAAAAGACAGGAGATTTCTACTTTTCATATTGTGCTGTTACTGACCTGCTTTTACTTTTATCATCTGCATCTTCTACTTTTATTTTGCTAAAAAACATGTTAACTTGGTTATCTGGGTCCTGAGATAATGGGCTACTTTGTTTACTGCTTTAGACATTTCTATGTTATCAACACAACCTAACAAATGTTTTTGAGAATTATGGTTCATCCATAAAATGAACCATCACACAGCCATTCAAGAGAATGAGGAAGAACTATATACACGGCGTCCAAGAGATCCTATTGGTGAGGAACACAATGCAAAACTGGCTGCACAGAAAGATTCCACTTCTACAAAACACAGTACAAAAGGATATACATGTTTGTTTCTTAACACAGTTTCTGGGAAGACACAGTGGCTGTCCTGGGGAAGGATACCGAGGAAGATTTAGGCACATAGGAGGAATTTTCACTATATATTCCTTTGAAATATTTGGTGTGTGTGTTTGTGTGTGAGGGGGTGTGCGCACACATGTCTATGCCATATGGTACTATACAAAAAGAAAGTACTAAATGATACATTCAATACAGCAATAATAAGAACAACATTAATCAAGTTCTTCTTGTGGGCTGTAAGCATTTTACATGGATCACTTAATCCTTCCTAAAATTCTGCGAAGCTGTTTATCTTCACTGATGAGAAAACTGAGACAAGGATATAATGACAATGTTATAAGCATAACCAGTGAATGAATCAACAAACGGATAGATGTGTTGGGAGAAGAAACAAGGTCAGGCAGAAAGGACAGACCAGTATTGAAGGCTGTACTGAGAAGTGGGGAAATTTGTTTTTTGGTTGTTAAAATTAGTGAAGGATTTTGTTGGCTCTCTGCAGGTGGAGCAAGGGATGCCAAAAGTTCTGAAATGTGAACAGTTCCCTCAACAAAGGATTCTCTCATTTTGTGTTTGACTCTTAAGCACTCATGTAGGTGAGAAACTTCTTTAGAGTTTTCTGAGCCAAGAGCCTAACTCCATGTATGAACATTTTTTGTGGGATTTTAATCTGCAATGATTATGATTCAGAAAACATTCTGTAGAAGAGACACTGGAAAAAAAGAAATGCATTTCTGAATCATCTTACTTCTGCTAAATTCAAGTTGATTTGTTATACATAGGTGCAAACATTTGGCTGTGTCATTATATCTTCCTGTGTAGTCATGCCTGAATATTTCAAGTGTGCATTCTTTTATTGTAAATCACCTTCCTTTTATTTTTCCCTTATATTAAAGTCATGATAGAATACTAAGCTTTTTGTATCTAGGTAAGAATATTATCTATGGATTCCATGTTGGTGGAGGGGCTTTATCATGTTCTCCATCACAATGGGATGCCTTGGGGCCAGGCAGGCTTGTGTGAGATAGCCCGGAAATTATACTTCCAGTGGGGACTGTTCACTCCCCCAAAGGTTTCTAAATTTACGTTATTATTATTATTATTATTATTATTTTTGAGACGGAGTCTCGCTCTGTCGCCCAGGCTGGACTGCAATGGCACCATCTCGGGTCACTGCAAGCTCCGCCTCCCAGGTTCATGCTATTCTCCTGTCTCAGCCTCCTGAGTGGCTGGGACTACAGGCGCGCGCAACCACACCTGGCTACTTTTTTGTATTTTTAGTAGAGACGGGGTTTCACCGTGTTAGCCAGGACGGCATCGATCTCCTGACCTCGTGATCCACCCGCCTCGGCCTCCCAAAGTGCTAAATTTACATTATTTTTAAAGACAGTTCAGTAAATCAAACATATCCTCTATTTCCTCCAAGTCTCAGGATTTCAAGGTCGTGACTTCCATTCTAGGAAATGGTGAGTCATTGTGAAGCAGGGGGTGACCCACACAACTCCTGCTTTGCTAATCTGTCCTAAAGAGTCCATTTTTCTCCAAAACACTAACCTCATATAGTGTACCTTAGCTTTTCATTCTCACAAGACGTATTATTTCATTATAACAAAATGGGGCTAACCTGCCCCATGAGCTGGTGCCTGTATGTGGTTGCTAGGTAACCAATTTGCCCCTTGGGCTTCAGAAGCAGCTGAGGGTGTTAAATATCACATTATAAATCAGGGTGGCTAGGGGAGCTCAGACATGCTTTAAGAAGCAGCGTCCTCCTGAAGGGCAGATTGTAGCTGGTTATTGATGGGATTAGAAAATAGAACCCAAATCAAATTAATTTAAAAATTTGATTCCATAAGCAAGGAGAAGGGGACATATCTAAGTTTAATAGAAATGGGACAGAAAAGAAAATATAGTCTCATTACATAAATTAGGTAATACAATTAAATCCAAAGAAGACTAAGAATGAAATTGCATATTAATAATGACACTGATTGGTGTAACTTTTGACTTCCTGCCAGATTCCTGAGTGTTGGGCACTATGCTAATGCTTGACTTTAGTCATGCCATCCAAACAGCACCAACTTACAAAGTATATATTATCAATGATTTATCAATGAGAACAGTGAGTTATGGTAGTCTACCTGGGTTCATCATACATAAATCATGCCAAACTGACTGTCCTTTGAGGAGAGACTTGCTGGGGCAAGTGATGAGGAGAAGGCCATAGACATAATACATGTTAATTTCCACAAAAGGAATTGGTCTGCACTATTTCTGTGGATTGGTAAATGCAGTCTGGCTGATAGAGCCTGGTGGATTTAAGTAATCCTGGATAATCACCTTCTTGTGGTATAAGAACAACACACTAGTGGGAGTTATATTGAAGGTGAATCACTCTGTGTCCTGTTCTATAATCTTGCCAATAATTGGTGAGGATGAGCTTATGTATGGCACAAAACTGAGACAGGTGGCAAACTATATGGTCAATAGGTGGTGCTCTGGGAGCCAGACAGTTTTGCTACTTTAGCAGCAGCAGCAAGAGGAGGAGTAATAGTAGGAGTAATGATAATAATAACAATAATAATAATAATACTAGGCTAGTTTACAGCATCAAAGTTCAAGGTAACCTCCTGGATACAAAATCCCTCCAGATCTGACCTCTAACACCTATGTACTCTACAAGGAAGTGTACAATGAGAAAGAAAAAAGACAGCAACATCTACATTCAGGAAACATTTTTTTTCTTTTGAAAAGTCATTGCTTTAGTGGCCACTGGAGCCCCAGGACTTCTCAAGACCTCAAGCTCTGGAGGGGTCTCCAGATGAACATGAGACTGAAATGAATATATTCAGTGCAGATTAAAATCGTACAAAAAATGTTTATACATAGAGCTAGGTTCTTGGCTCAGAGAATTCTAAAGAAGTTTTTCACCTACATGAATGCTTGAGAGTCAAGCACAAAATGAGATAATTCTTTGTTGAGGGAACTGTTTAACAGACTGGGTTCAAATTCTAGCTCTGCTACTTACCAGTCACGCATCCTTGGGTAAGATCCTCTTGGTGCCCCTGTTTTTCTTCTTCTTTTTTTTTTTTGTCCATAAAATGGGAATATTACTGGTATATACACTTCATGAGGTTGTTGTGAGGTTTAAATGATATAATTTGTATAATTCACTTCATAAAGGGCATGCTTAGGGAAAACCAGTGATTTTTTTTTTAAATTTTATTTTACTTTATTTTATTTTGAGACGGAGTCTTGCTCTGTCACCCAGGCTGGAGTGCAGTGGTACGATCTCAGCTCACTGCAACCTCTGCCTCCCAGGTTCAAACGATTCTCCCACCTCAGCTTCCCACCACGCCTACCATGCCTGGCCAATTTTTTTATTTTTTATATAATCTTTTTTCTTTTTTCTTTTTTTTTTTGAGACGGAGTCTCACTCTGTCACTCAGACTGGAGTGCAATGGCATGATCTCGGCTTACTGCAACCTCTGCCTCCTGGGTTCAAGCGATTCTCCTGCCTCAGCCCCCCAAGTAGCTGGGATTACAGGCGCACACACCACCACACCAATTTTTGTATTTTTAGTAGAGACGGGCTTTTGCCATGTTGGCCAGGCTAGTCTTGAACTCCTGACCTCAGGTGATCTGCCCACCTCGGCTTCCCAAAGTGCTGGGATTATAGGTGTGAGCCACCGCGTTTGGCCAATTTTTTGTATTTTTTAAGCACAGACAGGGTTTCACCGTGTTGGCCAGGCTGGCTCAAACTCCTGGCGTCAAGTGATCCCTTCACCTCAGTCTCCCAAAGTGCTAGGATTACTGGTGTGAGCCACCGCACCCAGCCAACACCAGCAATTTCTATCATTAGTAGGAGCAATGATACTAACAGACTGGCTTACAGGACCGAATTTTAAAGTAATCACCATAGGCTTGAGTGCATTTCAAGGGCAGGTACATGCCATTCTAAACAACAAGGGCAGCAAGTGGGCCAAATGGAAAGAGTGTGGGTTGATGGGACTCAGTTTCACACTTGATTCTATGTACCATCTTGCATTTGCCTATACTTGATCCTGTGTTTTCAGGGATCTATCACAACCCCGCTGTGGTAAAGGATGAAAGGATGGAGAACACAGGTATGGGATGGTTTGTATTAGGTTGGTGCAAAAGTAATTGCCATTACTTTCAATGGCAAAAACTGCAATTACTTTTGCTCCAACCTACTACATCTTGAAAGCAATGGAGAGAACACAGGGTTGCCAAATTGCATGAGTTCAAGAAGCTTCATTCCTTCAGGAAGTTTCCTCTAGGGGGCACCACTCACAGAGCTCCTCACTATGACCCCATCCTGGAGTTGGGCCATCTGGTAGCCCTCCCAACCCATAGGCTACTGTGCAAGATCTGAGAAGCCTGCCTGAGAAAACAAACTTCCTGCATCAGAGCACCAGAAAGCCAAACACTTGATCTCTAGCACCTGTGTTCACTGTGAGAAAATTTACAATGAGAAGAGAAAGGGCAGCCACACAGACATTTCTGGATCGATTTCTTTAAAAGTCATTCGTTTCGTGGCCATCAAGGAGTCCCAAGACTCCCTCTAAGTTTTCTCTGATATCTGTTAAATCCTTTCCAAAAAAGAAAAAAAAAAAACCATCGGAATTATCCGGGCCTCAGCATGCTCCTTCCCTTCTAATTTCTGGCAGTACTATAAGGCAGGCATGATAAGGGAACAATTGAGAAAACAGATGTAACCATTAGGCACCATACAATTCTAGAGGATTAATAATGTTAAGTTTTGCATCATATAGGTGGTTTTTTGGTGTTTGTTCTTATAATGTTGTATTTACATCACTTATTCAAACTTGAGAGCATATTAGAATGAGTTGGGTACAGCCTCCTTTTGTTTCTTCATTCTCACAGCTGTTTGAATGCCTGCTTGTGTGAGGCACTGTGCTAAATGCGGGGGGCGGTAAAACGGTGAGGACAAAGCAAAGGAGTCTGTGCTCTCCTGGAGCCCAGAGTCTAGTGTGGTTTAGTTTGGGCTTCCTCACGACATGGTGGCTTTCAAGCAGACGGACTCCAAAAGCAAGATTCCCAGCGAACAATGACAAAGCTGCATGGCCTTTTATGACCTCATCTCAGAAGTCGCACATCATTCTACTGGTAACGAGTGAATCCTCGATCCACTTAGATCCAAGCGGATGAGACAAAGTCCCCATATCTCAATGAAAGAAGTGTCAAGGTCACATTGAAGAAGACCATGTGGGATGGGAGAGAGACATAGTGGTCGCATTTGAGAAAGGCCATCTGACAGATGGGAGAAGCTGAAAGGGCTGCAGTAAGCAAATACACTTTGGACCAAAATTTTTCTTAAGACCTATCTTTAGTACACAGATTTCCATGAATTAGCTCCAGTTATATTTATTTTCAACCTTGTCATTACAGAAGTAACATATTTCAAAACACTTGACAGTTTACAAAGTACTCTTAATTGATCATCATAATAAGCCTGCTAATTATTAGGACAAAATATTATCACCCACACTGTTTAGACAAGAAAACTAAGACCCAAATTCTCATAGCCAAAAAAGGAGCACGTTCAGGATCTGAATCCAGAATTAACTGTTCTTTCTACAGAAACAAACCATCTATTGAAACATGCCATGGCAATGAAAAATCACAATTTATGGTCTGATGGTCTTTGTATCCTTTTTAGGATATAAAGCATTTGAATGGTCTATGGCTTTGAGTGTTAGCTGCATCATTTATATGAGAATATGAAACAGCCATTGTTTTAAATAGCATCCATTATGGACTGAACATAAAGACTATTTCCAAATTGCTTCCAACATTTTTTGTCCTATCTCTGCAAATAATTAAGGGTTAGCAACTTTAAAATTAATTCTAGTGGTAGAGCTATGCATCTGGCTTAATGGGCACTATAAATCAATCCCACAAGATAAAATCTATTTTAAGAACTCTCGTGAAAAGGTGCTATTTCAAAGAAGGCATTGTACTATTTTCTCTCTCTTTGGAGCAGCAGTCCAAGCTCTCATATTCCAACCTCTGAGCAACTTTTAGCATCAATTGTGAACATGTTAGACGTACAAAAATGCATAATCTCAGGTCCCATTCCAGGTCTACTGCCATGAATTGAATGGTGGCTCCCTAAAAGATACCTCTATGTCCTTATCCCTGGAACCTGTGCATGAATCTTATTTGGAAAAAAAGTGGGGGTGTGTCTTTGCAGATGTAATGAAGGATCTCAAGATGAGATGAGACCATCCTGGATTATCTAGGAAGGTCCTAAATCCAATAGCAAATGTCTTTGTAACAGAAAGGCAGAGGGACATTGGAGAAAGAGAAGAGGAGGAGGCCACGTGAAAACAAAGGCAGAGATGAAAATGATGCAGCCGAGGCCATGGAATCCCTGGAACCACCAGGAGCTGCAAGAGGCAAGGAAGGATCGTCCCCTGGAGCCTTTAAAGGGAGCATGCCTTGGCAACACCTTGATTTTGGCTTCTGGCTTCCGGAAGCTAGAGAATACGTTTCTGTTGTTTTAAACATCAACATTACAGTGATTTATTATGGCAGCCCTAGGAAATTAATATATCTAACTGAGTTAGAAACCAGGGTAGAAGGCCTAGCAATGAGTACTTAAACAAATCCTCCTGGGGATTCTGATGTACACTCAAGTTTTGGATACACTGGTCTAGAGTAATTGAATTGTTGCTGACTGAAGACATGGGTATTTTTTCCCCAGGACAGCAGAAGCCTCCCCTGGACCTGCAAATAGACCAGTGCAGGCATTGAACATCTGGGGCAAGACTAGAGTCTCCCAGCAGGTAAGTAAATTGTTCCAGGTCAGTTCTCTATAGCTTTCTCTCGGGGGGTTTCTTCATTTATAACAAATGATTCTTTAGCTCTATGAATATGGACAGGGCAAACTGCCAGGTACTGCAGTTACAAGCAGGACAAACATTTGATTCTTGCCATCAAGAGTTCTGCCAAGTCCTGGGAGAAACAGGACAAGCAGATACAGAGATAAACAACTCCATCTTTAGTTTCACATAGGCATAATATCTTTGAAACACACTCTGATAACTTATCAAATAAGCAACTCTTCAAGCTACAAGTGTATCTCTAACTCAATTCCTCCTAAGCATTGGGGCGGTATTAGATTAACACCAGCACACTCTCCTTGCTAAAATACAAGATGCTGTTTTCCAGTGAATAATGCATCTTTCTTCTCTCCCCCATGCTCATTTTCCTTACAGATTAGTCTGCATATCAAGAACAACTAGACCTTATAAAAGTCACAACAGAGCAGAGGGACGTTCACCTGTAAATGTACACTTTCTAGTGTTTTCTCAAATTAGAGCATCTGAGGGTACCTTGACAGAAATCAAATGCATCGAGACCAAGTGAGAACATACCTTGGCTTCCATAGCTGGTGAGAAATACCCTCTGCTTTCCATCGAAGGGTTGAACTTCTTGACTGGTTTAAATTCAGTATAATGGTGGTGGTGTGCCTTTGATTAAGAGGGTGTATCCCCTCTTAATCCAAGTGAGAAATGTACTACTGTGACCCTCAAAGGCCTTGGGAAAACACAACTTGGTGAGAGAGGTGTGTCCCCAAAGAAGGAGGGGTTGCCCACGGCCGAGGAGGGACATGCTGGGGAGTGGGGGTAAGGGGGAGGGGGTGAGATCAGGAAAGCCAGGAGAAAGGGCCAGAGTGAGGGCATAGATCACAGTTGCAGGCTTTTTAGCCAAGGCTGCTTGGCTTCCCAGTTCTGCACCACCGCTAGTAGCTGTGTAACCATGGGCAAGTTACCTGATTTCATAGAGCCTCAGCTTCCTCAACTGGAACCTGGGACAAGGACAGAAGCTACCTGAAAGGGTCATTGTGAGAATTAAAAATGTGAAACCATGAAAAGTGCTACTGACAAAGTCTGGTAACACATGTTTTGTGTCTCCCAGTCTCCCCCTACTCCTGCTCCTCCCCTAATGTTCCTATCATCATCATCATCATCATCACATCATCATCATCATCATTTGTGATGCATCTCATATCCTTGCAGCCCCAGGCTTTAAATCTGATTCTCCTCCTTCAATTGCTGCTTGTCTTCAGAAAAGCCATGGACCTCACGAACGTCACCTGTCAGTGGCCACCCTACCTTCATCGTGCTGGTGGGTGAGGATGAGAGAGTTCATGTAAAGCCAACGCAGAGTTTAACCCTTCAGGGACATAAAATTTAAAGTACCACCGTTATTCAAAATAAGGTCATTATGATGCAAAAAAGAGGAGAAGGGTTTTAAAGGAAGGAGGTCAGCCAGGCAACAGAGAGGAAAGAGGGACTCCTGGCTGCCTTCCAAATCTCCTGGAAGAGAGAGGATAGAATTAGATGACACATGGCATATAAGGATCATTAATTCACTTTGCTTACTCAATAGCTGATCATTGACGTTCATGTGCCAGACACAGTGTTTTATCATACTCTCAACAATCCTAATAAGTAGAGAATGGATTACCCCCATTTTATAGCTCACAAAACTGATGTTCAACAAGGTGAAACACAATAGCAAAGGCATGGAATCAACCTAAGTGCCCATCAATGATAGACTGGATAAACAAATTCTGGTACGTATACACCACGGAATACTAGGCAGCCATAAAAAGGAAGGAGATCATGTCCTTTGCAGAGAGACATGGACAGAACTGGAGGCCATCATCCTTAGCAAACTAACACAGGAACAGAAAACCAAATACCACATGTTCCCACTCATAGTGGGAGCTAAATGATGAGAACACATGGACACATAAAGGAGAACAACCCACACCAGGAGGGTGGAGGATGGGAGGAGGGAGAGATAAGGAAAAATAACTAGTGAGTATTAGGCTTAATGTGTGGGTGATGAGATAATCTGCACAACAACCCCCCTTGACACACGTTTACCTATGTAACAAACCTACACATCCTGCGCATGTACTCCTCAACTTAAAAGTTAAAAGAAAGAACAGAAAGGTGAAATAACTTCCCACGGTCACAAAGAAATTAATTGGAATTCAGGTTTCAGCCGCCTTCAGTTTCAACCACTATGTGATATCTACCTTGTGGTGACCACCGGCTGTAGCCTGCTATCACTACTGACCTACATGTATATTCTACTACCTTTGAGCAATGACCAGGCTGAAGGAAAACTTCAGCCCTTCAACGTCAACCCTTCAATGTGGGAGGGTTGGGGAGAGCCTCTTCTGGAAAAGTAATAGTTGTACCTTGCACTCCTGGCCTCCAGGAGGTCAAACCTAGCAGCTGGAAGAAGAAGCCACTTTGAAAGGAGGTAACTTCTTGGTATCAAACCTTCCAGACATCACTGATGGAAATGACAGGATGACCACTGGCAAACAGGACCTCCCAGAAGAACTCGGGTGTCTAACTGATCACTGGGAGCCGTGAGTATTTGATCTTCCTTGACTTTTTTTTTTTTTTTTTTGAGACAGAGTCTCACTCTGTCTCCCAGGCTGGAATGCAGTGGCACAATCTTGGCTCACTGCAACCTCCGCCTCCTAGGTTCCAGTGATTCTCCTGCCTCAGCCTCCCAAGTAGCTGGGATTACAGGCACATGCCACCACACCCAGCTATTTTTTTTTTTTTTTTTTTGAGATGGAGTCTTCCTCTGTCACCCAGGCTGGAGTGCAATGGCACGATCTCGGCTCACTGCAACCTCTGCCTCCCAGGTTCAGGCAATTCTCTTGTCTCAGGCTCCGAAGTACCTGGGATTACAGGTGCCCTCCACCACGCCCAGCAAATTTTTGTATTTTTAGTAGAGACGGGATTTCACCATGTTGGCCAGGCTGGTCTCAAACGCCTGACCTCAGGTGATCCCCCTGTCTTGGCCTCCCAGAGTGCTGGGATTACAGGCATGAGCCACTGTGCCTGGCCCTTCCGTGACTTTTCTTTCTCTTGAACCACACACCATCCATCAGCAAATCAGTGAGCCCTTTCAAACCCCTGTGGATACTAACCATTACTTATCCCTCCACTGCTACCAGTCTGGCTCAATCCACCTATGTAACTGTCCCAACCTCCTCAATGGCTGCCTTGCTTTTGTTCTCATCCACTTGGATCTCTTTCAGACACTAGCAAGCGAGGTCCTATAAAATGCAATTCAGGTCATGTCACTCTTCTACTCAAAACCTTGGTGGCTCACCTCTCCTTGTGAGTAAACGCTGGGTTCTTTACTATGCCTGCACAGTTGGATGTGATCTGCTCCCCCTGCTTCTGTTCCCCTTCTCACTTTGTTTCATCCATCCCACCTCCTTACAGTTCCTCCAGTACACCACATGTGTGCCTGCCTCAGGGACTTTTCATGTGCTGTTGCCTCTGTCTGGCCTGCTGTCCCTCCAGTTATCCATGTGGCTCACTCTCTCACCTCTTTCAGGCTGTGTTCAAATATTGCTTTCCTAGACAAGCAGCTTTCCTCGACCATGCGATTGAAAACTGCACCCCTGCCACTCTCACTTCAGTACTGTTCACTCTTTTTTGTTTTTTTTTAAACTTTTAGGTTCAGGGGTACATGTGCAGGTTTGCTATATAGGTAGACTTGTGTCACGGGGGTTTCATGTACAGATTATTTCCTTACCAAAGTACTAAGCCTAGTAACCAATAGCTATTTTTTTCTGCTCCTCTCCCTCCTCCCAACCTCCACCCTCATGTAGGACCCAGTGTTCATTGTTGCCTTCTGTGTCCATGTGTTCCCATCATTTAGCTCCCACTTATGAGAACATGCGGTATTTGGATTTCTGTTCCTGCCTTAGTTTGCTAAGGATAATGACCTCCAGGTCCATCCATGCTCCTGCACAGGACATGATCTTGTTTTTTATGGCTGCATAGTATTCCATGTTCCTCTTCATGCTTGTTTTTCTCTATAGTTCTCATTGCCTAATATATTCTACATGTTTACTGTGTGTCTCCCTCCACTAGGGGGAGAACATGTACTCCCTGAGGTCAGAAGCCTGGCATTGTTTGTTAAATGAATGGATGAATAAATGCATACATTGTGGGCTGAGCCTTGTTCCTTGACCAGGGGATTCATTCATTGAATGAATGAGTCAATTCAATGAATGAATGATTCAACTGAATTGAATGAATGATTGATTCGATTAAATTCATTCATTCATTCAGTAGAGACACAATTGCAATTACATATATGCCTATGTCTCCTCCGCACAAAACTGTGGGCTGGGGATTGGTAGCTTGGCAGCTGCCCTGGTTCCTGGCAGCCATGGCACGTCCATAAAGATGAACTTTGTTTCTGAGTCACTGGACTCTGGCAGCAGATTGTGACAGAAATTCTGGGCTGGCTTCTCATGACATCTCTAGGGAAAGGATCACTTTAGCTCTCTCCTGAGCCAGTCATCCATCATCATAAACAAGCATGTATGCTCAGAAATGTCCCTCTGCAGTAACTGCACGTTCCCACAGCCCTTCCCGGAGGCAAGAACAATATTCCCATGAGAATGCTGCCTTTCCCACACCATAAAAACCAGTGCAGAGCCAAATGCCTCTGCCCACCCAAAGGTGGCATTCCCATGGGCACCTCTTGGCATCAGTTTAGCACCAGCTCTGGGTGACATGGTCTCAGGGAATAGCCCCAGATGTATCCTTGAGGACACTTTATCTAGATATTGGTGACACTTTGTTTTTGCTTCAAATAGTATTTATCTATTTATTTATTCTGGCAGGGAACTGTCTCTGGCCCTTGAAAGGGCTATTGGCAGGTCTGAATTCCCAGGCCTGGGCACCCACACCCTCCATCTATGCCCTCCCCGAGCCTCTCCCCTCCCAACTTCCTTCCAGCTGTTCACTCTCTCTCCTCCAGCCTCTTTCCTAACCCAGATTCCCAACATTCTTCAGGGTCGGCTCAGGCCTACCTCCTTCTAGAAGCTACCTCCAGCCTCCACCAAGATTTTCCTTTTTCTATTTCCTATATAATTTAAAGATGGCACTGCATAATTTAGCATGTAATTACAGAAGCTCTGACACTGTGATTCTGCCTCGTGCGCTGGTTCTGTCTTTGAAGCTGACTGTACTCCCAGCGTCTTTTGTTGTTTTATATCACAACTTAGGGCTTGGTCTGGGGAAGACGTGGTCCCAGATGAGGGCTTGGAACTGCTCAGAGAGAACTGTCAGTGCTTTCTGTACGCACATCTAAGACAGGGTGAATATTCATTCCTGTGATGTTCTTACTGTGAGTCCTCACGAAGAAACAGTTTTGGAACTCTATCAGGGGAGTCATTACGATGATAATTGAGGTTCTAGAATCTAATTATTTCTCTAAAATCCATGAAATAGCACTCAGAATCTTAGCTCATTGCTATTAAGCACTTATTCGTGATAATTTTAGGAACAATCATAAATAATATATAATATAAGTTATATATAATAGCCGGCATTCATTTAGTAATTACAGCTCGTGAAGCACAGTGCTAAGGAGCCTTTAAGATTGGTGCTGTTATTTAACCTCCTCCATGCACCCATATCACAGATGAGGAAACCAAGGTTTGGGGGTTGTGGGCTGCACAGGGCCACGAAGCTATTAGGCAGTGGGGCCAGGATGGGAATTCAGGCTATTGAAGTCATTCAATGAAGGTTTAGCAGAAGAGCCACGTGCATAGTGGTGTGCTTTCGAAGTGCGAGCGGGCGATCTTTGAGTGTCACAATAATCGGGGGTGTTACTGGCATTTAGTGGGAGGTGACAATTAGGTGTTAGACACGCCGTGATGCATGGAGCTCCTGCACTACATAGATTTGCCCCATATACATTTTGAATGACCCTGATAAACAATCTTTGGGTGGGGAAGAAAAAAAAAATCTTGTTTATCTGAGTCTAGAACCCAACTCGATTTTACATTCAAACCCCAAATATTTTTGCACAGATGAACACATTCCACACATCATCACAATGCACCCCCTGTGTCAAAAGAGTTGATCTTGTTTTTTGTTTGGTTCAGAATCTCACCAATTCTGGAAAATTGCTTAACCAATGGCAATACTGAATGTCACTTGGGTGACAATGCAAAATGTTTGTCTGCATGGCAGCTGATGCAGTGTGTTGGTGGTGACCCTGTGTGAGGATACTCTGGCTGGATCACTTCATTATGTTTTCCAGGGGGCTTGCGCCAGAGTATTTGCATTTGCATATTTACCTAGATGTACTATTATAAATTAGTTGTTCCTTTATAGTATAATTGGGGCTTATTATTATCATTATTTTAAATGTGTAGCTGGCACGGTTGCTCATGCCTGCAATCCCAGCACTTTGGGAGGCTGAGGCAGGCGGATCACGAGGTCAGGAGTTCGAGACCAGCCTGGCCAGCATGGTGAAACCCCATCTCTATGAAAAATACAAAAATTAGCTGGGCGTGGTGGTAGGCACCTGTAATCCTAGCTACTCAGGAGGCTGAGGCAGGAGAATCATTTGAACCTGGGAGGCAGAGGTTGCAGTAAGCCAAGATCGTGCTATTGCAGTCCAGCCTGGGCGACGGGTAAGACTCTGTCTCAAAAAAAAAAATGTGTGTAGGCAGGTTAACATCTTATGAATGTCACAGAAGGATACTAAAGAGTATCTCGGGAGATACTTATTGGCCTCTCAGGGCCCCCTGGGCAGCAGATGGTGAAGGAGGTTAGAGGCAGCAGAGGTCATTCTGGCCTGAGTCGTTGGAATCCATTTGTTCAACCCACCAGTAGATACTGTTTGTTGTACTTTGTATCGTTTGAATCAGCAATTAAATCCTCTGAAAGCTAAGACAAGCAATTCCAAGCTCAGGAAGCTGGCCTGCTAAGAGCCAGGCCTCTGCTGAGCCTGACGTCAAAAAGGTCAGCTCCAGTGGATTTGACTGGCCTCTGCTCAACATCAGGGGATGACAGCGAATCTTCCCCTGAGTTGAGGCTCTTCCTTCTCTTGCTTCAGCTACCTCTGCTGAATAAATATTTTTATTTAATTAAAAAACTAAAAAGCAATGTAGGTGATTCTGATGCATGTCTAAGGTTGAACTGAGCACCGTGAATTGAGTTTTCTTAACTTCCCTGAACACTAGAATCCATGGAGACAATCTGATCTTGGGCTGTGGCTGTTGGGGTGGGGAGACAGTGGGATCAGCAGGACTCCTGGCTTGGAGGCATATTCTTGTTGACAATAGAAACAGCAGTTCCTGTTGATAGCAAGATCACTGTGGGAGTGATAATCCCTAATCACATCTCAAAATCACACATTATCTTTAGGCAAGTTAAAAGTCCCTGTGGTTGTTCTCACGGAAAAAAAAAAAACAAAAAAGTATTTGTAATAGAAATGGGATACTGTGTCCAATAAGGTTAAGATCTACTGCTCCAGTGCCCCAGGACTTAACCATACATGGTTCCACCTCCATAGTATCTGTGTAAATTATGGCATATGCAGGTTTCGGTTCAGTGATGCTGCATGCTGAGACCACTGCCCACGGGCCGTACTAGGAAAGCAGATACTGCTCTGACCACTGGTACCTCTGAGCCACAGACCCCACCATGTATACATTCAAAGCCGTACAAAGGGGCTTCAATGAAATTGAGTGTTTTTGAGTTCCTCAGCTCCAAATTCAGTGTCTGAAGATTTTCTGGGGTGCTCCAAGTTTCTTGTATTACCACTGATTTACACATGGCCCAGAACTCAAAGATATGTGCATTTTTTTCTGGGAAAATTACAAGGATAGCTAAGGCCCCAGCTGCAAGCCTAGGACAGAGGCTCCTTCCAACCAAGTTGACTTTCTTATCACTGAATGACTATAAATAAACAGCCGAGCTCAGATCCCATTAGTTAAAGCACTGGAGAGACTCCCAGCTTTGATGTTATCGGACCCTGTCTGCATGCAGATGCACAGGGCAATGTTCTTTGTAGATTTAAGGACTAACTCTTCTTCTGCTGTTGAATGATCTAGGACACCTTTCCTTTCAAACTCAGACTCACCTGGGGAAGTGGAACCAGTTCAGATTCCCAGGCCCCAAACTCCGAAAACTTTAATTCATTGGAGTTTGAGGGGAGTCTTGGAATCTGCATTAAAGAGAACAAACAAAGGCACCCCAGGACAGAGCAACAAGATATGTGACACCATAAGGAAGTGACCAGATAAGTCCAAAAGGTGGGACTATTTGCAGAATAAATGGTCCAGTCCATCAATAAGGCAGCATTATGTGGAGAATAAAATAAAGGGATTGGGGAGGAGAAGAATGTGCTTGTTTATAAAAAACATAAAGGATGGAATAACCAGATCCATCTGGATTGGCTCCTAGTTTAGACAGAACAATTCACTGTAAATGGGAATTTGGGGTCAAATGGGAAAATTATTCTTATAGAAAGATAGAGATTGTTAACTGAGAAAATCAGATTTGAAAATAACATTATGGTACGATCTCATTTTGGTAAAAAATATACACACACAAACACCTAAAAAAACGGTTATACACTAAAATGTTAAGATACACTAAAATAACAACTATGGCAATTTTATGTTTTTATATTTTGCATATCTGACTTTTTAAAATTCTTACAATAATGTGATTTTGTAAATTGTGTTTCTTTAATTAAAAAATGACAGGCAATCTGAGTGATTCTGATGCATACCCAAGTTTGAGAACTAAGTCTTCAAGCCAAGTCTTCTTAATTGACCATTGCCTTAGAATCACTGGGGCACATGTTAAGCCTGTGGATTCTCAGAGCCCTTCCCTGTTGGCTCTGACTGGTTTTAGGGTGGTGCCTGGGAATGGGTTTTTCACAAGTGCCCTGGTCATTCCTATCATCAGTCAAAGTTGAAAACTGTGCTTTAGACCAACGCTTCTCCTACATTATGAGCACACAGATCACCTGTGGATCTTATTAAAAGGCAGATTCTGATTCAGTAGGTCTGGGGCTGAGCCTTAGATTCTGAAGTCGTAAGAAGCACCCAGGTGAGGCTAATGTAGCTGTATCCATAGCCATCCTGGGAAGCAAGTCTGGAGAGGGTGGTGGAGAGATAGAAGGGGACTCTCAGCATATCACACACACCTGCTGTGCCCTTGGAAATAAATGGCCTTACAATGGAGACAATCTGGATGGGGTGCACCAATGCAGGGCCTAAAGTGGCCATGCAGAGATTGGTAAATCGGCATCATGGGCAGAGTGCAAGGCAATAGGGTGTGGTGAGGATTGTAGCTGCCATGATCCAAACAGGCAGCTGCTGCTCAGCTCCTGCCCATGGTGCCACCTCCAAACACTTGTCCAATATCATCAAATCTCGTTGATCATAAAAAGCCAGAAATTGTGATTTTTTTGAGACACGGTCTTACTGTTGGCTAGGCTGGAGTGCAGTGGTACAATCACGACTCAACATAGCCTCAACTTCCTGGGCCCAAGCGATCCTCCTACCTCAGCCTCCCAAGTAGTTGGGACTACAGGTATTACCACCACGCCTGGCTAACTTTTTTTTTTTTTTTTTGTAGAGAGAGGGTTATTCCATGTTGCCCAGGCTGGTCTCCAACTCCTGGACTTAAGCCTGCTTTTGCCTCCCAAAGTGCTGAGATCACAGTCATAAGCCACCATGCCTAGCCCAGAAATGTGATTCTTAAATCTTGTAAAACACTGCACAGTCCAAACAACAATAAAAAACCTGCCAGCCAAGTACAGCCTCAGGCTGTCAATGCCGGATTCTTGGTCTCCATCAGAGTAGGTGTCATCTCTAGGAGGTCTTTTACCCCAGTCCTGATAACTGAAAGCCAATGAGTCTATAAGACAAAGGTTAATCAAAGGTAATTCTTGCCAATGGAGAAAGTAAAAACCCAGCACAACAGAAATTCCTGAATACCCAACTCCTTTGTGTTAAAATGAGCATAATGAAAATTAACTGAAACTAGCACTTGGACATGCTGTGTAAACACTGCAAACCAAGGCAAAGAAAGAGACAGCAAGGGGAAAGTGCCAGGGGGTCTCCTGTAGGAGCCAGTGGCATCCTAAGATGGTCACATATTAAGAGCCTCTTCTCACTGGTCCCCATCATCCACTTAGCCATTCATAAGGCAGACATTCTTAACCATGCCCAAGACTTGCCCTGAGCTAAACTTGTAGAGATTTGCAAGAAAAACTTATCAAAGCACCACAAGAAGCTAATTTTGTAGCTCTTAATGAGTCCCATTTACATTTTTTCAGTTCTTTGATTTCTGAGCACTATTTAAGGGGAGGAGGTTTGTTCAGTTCATTTACTTTAAATTTTTAACTGTCCAGGGTGACAATCCTCTGTGTATAATTTCCCTCCTGTGCCCAAGTCGATAAAATGCACCCAAGAGCTAATATCCATTTTGAGCTCCACTGAGGCCCAATACCTTCTGGAATCACAGTGACTTGGAAAATAGTAAACAACTAGAAGTGAGCCGAGACCTGCTGTGGGCAATTAGTTCTCAGTGGAGAATAAGAACTTTCCAGTTCACATCTTAAGCCTTCTTCCTGCAGAAGAAATAACAGCCCTTAAGTTGAGGAATGCTAGGGAGGATCAAATATGGCATCTGAAGTGAGCATAAGAATGGGTACCATGCCTCCTCCTCCTCCTTCTCACATATAATATTCTTGGATAAGTTCCTGGGGCAGACATTGTAACTTGGTTGACCTAACACTCATTTCTGGCCCGTGTTTTCCTCCCCTGCCTCTATAATAGAGTCTATGAATACAAGCATTTAATTTTCCAAACTTCCCTTGTCACTAAGGATGGGCATATAATACAATTCTGGCTAAGAAAATGTAGGCGAAAGTCTCTTGTAGCCGTGAGCTAAGATGATGTTTCAGGGAAACTTTGGCTTTCTAGATGCAATGGAAAAGGTGGGGTGGACCTCACTTTTTCCCCTTATCTCTTCCTTAAATGCAGAAGTGATGACTAGAGCAGAGGCAGCTGTCTTGCAGAAAAGGCTAAGAGAATCACAGTGGGGACACCCCTGACATCATCATGATGTTGAATCAATACCGGCAGCCACCAAACATCCCCCAAACTGTTTAAGCCACCATGGTCAGATTTTCTTTTGCTTGCAGTCAAAACTAATTGTATGATGGAAAATTCCTCAGCAAGTTAAACGAAGATACAACCTCTTACCTTAAATGAAGTGACCACACAGAGCAAGGGTAGCACATTTCACCGTAGCTTACTTGCCTCCTAGAGTCCTCAAGTAGGGTGGGTAATACTATCCGGGTACAGGTAGAACTGAAAAATCCCACTTATTTTGAACCAACACCTCTTTTATATATGGCTTTTAGTATCATCCTAGAATAGCTTACATCAAGAATATAGTTGCTTCCATTTAAGGCAGTTTTTACTATCAAGTCACAACTTGAGCCATGGGAAGAAAGCTGGGTCAGTGACCAGGTGTCTCTAATAATAGCGCTGCCCCCAACATTCCAGCATCCTGGGAAGCCTATCCCTTTGTGCCCAATGTCCTGATGCTGGTTTTGTCTGGTGGATTCTGATGCAGGATTTGGTCAAGAGATCGTGGCCACACATCTTTTCTCCATGTGGCTCTGGGCTGGTTAATTCTTGTCATAGTGAAGGTTTCCATGGGATTCTGAATTCAGCACCACTTCAAATAAAACAGCAGCTCATGTTTCCTCAACAGCGACATGTTTCTAACTACTTAATCCACACAACCCTATGAGGTTGGTACTGTTGTTTACTCTATTTTCAGATGAGGAAACTGAGATGGAGAACGTTGAAGTGTTTGTCCAAGCACCCATAGCTAGAAATGGAGATGCTGGTTCTAGAATATAGGGCTTGCTATGGTCATAGTTCATATTCCATAGCATTATGATAAACTACATTGTGATAACCATCCAAATGGTTCAATATATAGCTTCAAATGGGATCAGACCCAGGTGAGAGAGCAGTCAGTACATTGGCCTGTCAGTTTTTTCTTTCATTTTCTCAGCCCCAAAAGGAGATAGTGGGACATGCTGGGAATCTTTAGTATTCACCAAAGATTCCATTTGGTGAATGTGAGGAGGTTCCCATACATTCTCCAGCCTCTCCTGTAGTTATGCTGGGGCCACATGACTAGTATTGGTCACTGGACTGAAAACAGATGTGATGAGTTTCATTCTTGGGCTGAGCAAAGTAAGAGCTGAATGTCACCTCAATCCTTTTTCTTTCCTATGCCATAGGTGACCATAAAGACTCCATGTTCTAGAGTAACTACAAGATGAAGGAGCCCTATTTGCATTAGACATTTTGTTATAAATACGTTCTTTTAACTTATTAAGACACTGAGATTATGGGATTTTCTTGTTACTGCAGCATAGCTGAACTTACTCTATTAAGATGGGCCTCTGAAAAGTGATCAGGCCACCTTGCCTATAGCAATTTTGCAAAGAAAGAAATTATAATCTGGAAGCTATTCTACTGGGAGATTCATTTATCACTGGGGTTATTCTGCATCCAAATCCTAATATGCCTTAGCTGCCTAATGAGGCAGACAGTTTCTTAGAATTAACATGAAGATCTTACTTGCCTTACAAAAACTGGCACTATTTAATGGAAACAATGATTCTCTCTCATTGACTACTACCTCCAGCTGATGCCTCTCAAGAATTTTATACTTTGGTCCCTTATTTTTATAGGATGAAATGTTTGCAAAAAATATATATGTATAAGCATCCGCATGCTAATGCATGCAATTTCATGACCCATTACACTTTCCATACAAATGTAGAGACAGTAGGGGCTGCCTACGCTGGGAGCTGGCTGTGGTTTGCCAACCACCTTTGTGTGAAAGAGGGCCGGGAGAGCTTATTTGAGATAAAAATATACATCGGTGCCTTAAAATACTTACTGAGCATATACTATGTACAAAATACTTTCCTAGAAGTTGGACATGCCACGTTAGACATGACAGCTCATGAGACTTGTATATAATAGACGGAAATAACTTTGGAAAGGACAGGTGGATTTATTTGAGAGTATTTAGAGAATCTAAAAGCCAAGCGTATGCCTGAAGAGTGAGACAGGAAAGATTCATTGTTAGTCCACATTGATGCACATGAGGCCTTTCGCCATGTGGCCCTGCACAGCTGTCTAGCCTCCTCTTCACCACTCTCCCCTCTCTATACCCTCGGATCCCATGCTGCTGACCCACATGCAAGGCTCAGAGTGACCAGGCTCTCTTCCTCCATGCCTTTGGCAGAACCGTTCCTTCTGCTCCTGTTCCCACAGGGTGTTTACCTTGCTGATGCTTCTATGTCCTCGGGGCAGCTCAAGGTGTTGATTCCTGCAGAAAGACTCTTTGCATTGCCTCTTGTTTGGCTTAACCCTTGATCCTATTGTTCTGTCCATAAATTTGCCTCGGTAGTCTATTTCCTTCTTTCACTGGCCTGGGGGAGTTAGAGGGAAGAAAGGAAGGACAAGTGCCTGCTGGTAGCCTGGGATATGGGGCTCTGGGAAGTCAGGCAGAGGTGGCAGTCAGAAGCGATGGCTGGCATGGTTGAGAGGTTGGTTACATCATGTGATTTCATCAAATCAATTAGTAGATATATTGAGAATAATAATAGGTTTCTCACTGTTGCAGAAGGTATTGATAAACACGAAAGGTAGGAGGGCTAGAAAAACCCTTAGATACTAGACTGGAATTGGAGATATCAGTTTGAACTTGTGTTTTAATGTATGAACAATGTAGAGAGATACAGTAGTTGTAGACATATGTGCAAGCACATATAAATGAGTACATATAGATGTACCCATGTGTATATATGTATACACCCATATATGTGTATGTATATTTGTGTGCATGTATATGTGTATATATATGTGTCTGCATTCTTGCTCTGTCTGCTGAAAGGACATAGCAGCAGTGACACTCCAGCAGCCACAAGCTCACCAAATACCCAGACACTGATTTCTAAAGACCACCCTCCATGAAAAGAAACCAAGGTTCCTTGGGGAAGTCACTCAATCCAGGGTTGGGCAGGAAGGTACAACATGAGTTCAGGGTATCTCATTGTATAAGAAAGTAAGTGGTAAAAATAAATAATGAGGAATTATCAAAAGCCCCAGGCTCCCCCTGGCCAAATATGACACAGTTTAAGCACAGCATTAAAAAAGAAAGACAGCAACAGAAAACAGCCCAAAGAATATAATTAAAACCCCATGAGTCCATTCTGATATAAAAAATAAATGAATGAAGATATTAATGGGAGAAGAGGAAAAAAGTCTTCGTTGCAGTAGAATGCCAACCATAAATGTACAAGCAGCCATGGAAAAAGGAAATCACTCCACACCATCAGGGCAGATGCTCAGCTAAGAAGTGGCAGGTGAGTCAAGGCTTGTGAGTTGAGGTCTCATGACAGCAGCATATCGCAAGATCAATGATCTGGAATATCTTGCTGCAACTTTGATTATAAAGGGGAAAATGGTGACTTTTTTGGGGGGAAACCTGAGGATGTTGACATGACCAGGTGAAAGAGGCTAACATTCCTGAGGCTTGGGCAGGGTTGGTTGTGTGTGCCCCAGCAGGTTGGACACTGATAACATGGCATCATTTCTGTGGTTTTTCTCCCCAGAATGTATTACCTGAAACTGGTCCCGAGGAAACATCAGACGGACCACGTTGAGCATCACACTGCAGAATGTAGGCCTGCATTCTTCCAAACTGTTGGGACGATGAAAGTCAGGGAAAAACTGAGGAATTGTTCCAAACTGGGGCAGACTGCAAAGATGTGACAATTAAATGCAACATGTAACTCGGGGTTTCTGCACTTTAGCTCTTTCAAGATTTTTGACTGGATAATTCTTGGGGGCTGTCTTGCACATTGCACGGTGTCTGGCATCATCTCTGGTGTCTAAGCCCTAGATGCCAATACCAATCCCCACTTGTGTGATCAAATGTCTCCAGACATTACCAAATGTACCATGGGTGGGGTCAGAGGGGAGTGAAAAGTCAGCTCCAGATGAGAACCATTGGTGTAACTGGATGGTATCCTGGGCCAGATACGAAAAACAGACATCACTGGGACAACTGGACAGATCTGAGGTTAATGAAGATTTCTCACTGTTGCAGAAGGTATTTTTAAGAAGGGAAAGGTAGGAGGGCTAGAAAAACCCTGAATGGGGTGTGGAGATTGGACATTGCATCAATGTATTGATGCACTGGGTTTTGTTTCAGTGCTGATTTCTGGACTGGTGGGTTTGCATGGTGGTTATGCAGGAGGGTGTACTTTGGGAGGCAGATATGATGGAGCACTGAGGGTTGAAGGGACATCACATAGATACATACATAGGGAGATAGAGTGAATGCAGTGAAATGTGAATAGCTGGGGATCAGCATGAGGGGGTACGGGAGTTCTTTGTTCTGTTCTTGCAACTTTTCTGTACATTTAAAATAACCCCAAAATAAAATATTTCCATGAATTTACCTGATTAAATTGTACTTGTGGGTTTATTTGCACAACAAATTAAGGATGATGGTGGAAATGGTGGAGATGCAGATGATGCTAGTATTGATCAATGTTCATTTTTGTCTTCATTATGTGCCAGGTAGCAAGCTAAGTACTTTATGCCTATTAGTCAATGCTGTCCTCAAATCACCCCTATGGTGGAGGAATTAGTATCCTTCTAGTATAGATGAAGAAACAGAGGTTGTGAGAAGGTAGGTGACTTACTCACAACCACACAATAGGTAGCTGGTAGAGTTGGGGTGGAAGCCCATTCATGTTGGATTATGGGACCCATGCTCTAAGCCATTAGATCATAAGGGACACTTTTCAGTCGTTCCTGTATCCACAGAGGTACAGGATGAACTAGGCACTCGGTAAGTGAGGGAAGGAGTGCACAAGTGGAGCTCTGCACAGATTGACAGCAAGGCGCACAAGTCATCCATGTGATTTTATACTTGTGAATTCAAGTATAAGGAGCATCTTGTTAGACTTTAGTCTGTCTCTAAAAGCCAAATATAGGGTGGCAATGGCTGCATTCAGTTGAAAAATACCCTGGATCTAGTAAAGGAAGGAAGGTGTTTATCCTCTTGGTACTTTTTTTTTTTTATCCCTAATTTCAGGCACGTGCAGCTTTGGTTTGGAATGATTTGACTCAGATAGACAAGTGGTGGGTTTAGGTGAGCTTTTTTAGGTGAGAGTGGTTGGAATTATAGAGGTGATATGGGAGGAGGTGATGTGAAGGGTAATTGCTGCTTAATAATTGGGAAGAGAAAGTCTGTAAAGAGCTTATCATTTAATGAGTTCAAGACTTGAGATCCAGAAGAACTGCATCCCAGGGCTTCGAGGGTTTTTGCTGATGCGATCTCAGTGCTAAAAAATCATGAAGATGGATAGGGAACACACAACACTGAAAGTCACTGTTGGCTTAAGTCAGAGAGGTTTGGAACTACTAATGCACAGGCAGGAGAAGCCAGATGTCAGGAATCCAGGAAGACATGAGGGGGCAGGGAAAGGGAGAGTCCACGATTTCTGGGAAAATTTCAGGCAGTTAGGAATTGGCAGAGGCTAAAGAGATGTGCTCACTCCAGATGGCAAGGAGGGAGCATCAACTTTAGAAATTAGAAAAGGTACATTTGTTAATATTTGAAAAAAGCAAGCAACTATTAAATAGGTAGTTGTTACCATCTATTGAGGACACAATGAAATAATAGGCAGGAAGTACTTAGCATGTTTCCTGGAACAAGAAGGCAATAATTACAGAATTTATTAAAACTTTAAGATCAATAAAACCATGTATTTTAAATGGATAGGAACATATTTAATTATAGAAACATAGACAAGAAGGTTATATACTAACTCTAAGAGAGTGCCTTCCTCTGAGAAGGGAGGAAGGGCAGTGAGGATGAGGACATTTTTGCGGCAGGGCTGGTAGTTACTTCCTAATATACATTCTTCTCTTCTTCCTTAATTAACGAAAAAAAAAACCTAGGGTAACGTGCCCTAATGAAACATGATATTCTCTGTCCCCTTTGCAGTTACATGGCCATGTGATGAATTCTGGCCCAAGAGCTGTAAGCAGAGGTGATTTTGGGAAGGGAGGGTACTGTTGGTCTAGAATATGGAGGTGAAGGCTGGAGCTCCAATCAGCCACCTTGAGCCCTGAAGTGGCCTGGAGGGCAGAATCTACGTGCTGAGAATGGTAGAATTTTGTCACAAATGACATCTCCAGGCTGCCCTATACAGACCTCGGAATGTCTTTTATGTGATGAAAAGAAACGGCTCACTCTTGAGATTTTTTTTTTTCTTTTACATGCAGATAAGCCTAATCCTAAATTAGGGAGGTAGATAGAAAGGTTTCACATGTACCTGTCATGTCTTATATCTTCAAATAAAAAAATAGCTGGGGGCAAAAATAGAATGAATGGGCTGATAGTCAGCAACCAATGACAGTTACCTTCCTTCTTCAGTTTCATATTTTGGGAATTTTAAGAAAACACAGAAAAGCACAAAGAACAATAGTATGAAAATCAACACACCCACCATCTGGAATTGCCAACTGTTAACACTTTGTCACATTTGCTTTGTCTTTATTTTATTAAAATAAATAAAATATTACAGATGAAGCTTAAGACCTTTGATCCATCGTATCCTGTTCTATGACTTTCAACCTTTTCACCAATGACAACCACTCTCATCCTCACGCAAGAATACCAACGTCCATTTTGAATCATCTTAGGCATATATTTGTTTCTGAGAATAATATGGTATATTTTATGTATATGTTTATTAACCGTTTAAAAATTGTATTATATGGAATATGCCCTAAAATTGGCTTCCTTGTTCTTGAACAGTCTCTCTCTCTCTCTATATATATATATATATACACACATATATAATACATATATGTATATACACACACACATATAATGTTTATAGAAACTATTTGGTTATATATTTATATAATATTTGGTTCATTCCTTTGAGTTGTAGTTTTATATTTATTTTTAAAACTTTTATTAGCCATTCACCCATTGATGCACATTTATGCAATTTCCAATGTAGTGGTTTTCAAACAATGCAGTAATGAACAACTAACTGTGTGTCTCTTTGTGCACAGATGTGAGCTGGTTTTCTTCTTCAAGTCTGTTGTTATGTAATTGATAAACCAGGAGCCTGGCAAATATATAGTATCGTGATTTCCGGAAGGCCTGTGAAAACCTTCTCATGATCAAGTTGTGCATACCATGGGAAAACGTGGGCTGAGTGATCAAACTCTTAGGTAAATATATAACTGGTTGATCAACCTCAGCAAACACTGTATGATTGGCTTTTAGGCAAAGGTAAACATAAATATATAATTCTATCCTATTCAACAACCTTACCATTCATCCATCCCCGCATCGTCTATCCATCCATCATCCATCCATCCATCCATTCATTCAATGTTCTGGAGTGACTTTGTACCACAGGCCATGGCAGACACCAGACATAGAAGAGTCAACAGCACCCAGCACAGTTCTTGACTCAAGCTTCGTATCTAATATTTTTTAGTTGACACTTGAGGGATATGTAGTCAGTGCCCTTCTAAACCATATACAGTTGTTATTACTTTGCTGAAGATGCAGAATACATGCTTATGAGATTTTGAATATTTTAAAAAGGCTAAGAATAATTGCCAACAAACCAGGTTGAAGACAAAAGACACTGAATTCTTCCCATGGGGTAAAGCTAATTAAAATAAAAATCATGGGTAAATACGATATCAAGGATAAGTGTATGTGATACACACACGTGTGTGTGTGTGTGTGTGTGTGTGTGTATATATATAGATGCATATGCATATACAATTTCTAAGCTGGAGAAACCTATCTTGGAAATAATTCTAAGAAATATGCACTTAAGTTTCTGGTGGACCACAAGTTTAGCATGAGACAATGGTGTGAGCTTAGAAGGCTGAGAACACTAGCTGAATCCTATGATGATTTTAGGGTGTTTGTAAAATCTTTCTGATAATGGTCACGACAGTTCTATTGTGTAATAATATGTGTTACCTACAAGTCTGGGAATTATCTACAGCATTTTAATAACAAACTACAGTCATCCCAATTTAAAGAGGAAGAAACTAAGGCTCGGAGCAGTCAAGTATCCTGCCTGAGGTCATGCAAATATCATAATAAGAGAAGAAACAGAGATCCAGTCCAGCAATAACTGGATCATATCTGAGTGTTAATCACCCCACTGTGCTGCATTTGCTTCTGGGCCATGTACGCAGACTCACAGTTGCATCCCACCTGAAGGTATGGCCAATCCAACTGAAGGGGACCCCTTTTTTGGAGATATGAGACAAAATAACAGTCACATATATTATCATTGCAGACAACTAGAACATAATAATGTCCCTATGAGAGCTGATACTATTACAAACTCATGGTCAAGGGATGTGCTTTTCTCAGGGTACCTCTCCAAGAAGCCCCTCTCCACTGAACAGGAGGCCACATGTGAGCTAGAAAGGTCAGGTGTGAGTTACAGCTCTCCCACTCCTAGTCGGTGTGTTTCAGGGCAAGGCGTCAAGATTTTCAGTTGTTGTTTTGTCATCTATGTGGCATCTATATCAATAGTTGTTTCAGGATTAGACCTAAAGCACTTGCACAGCATCTACCATAGAGCAAAGGCTGGATAAATGGTAGTGATGATGGTGATGCTGCTTCTGCAAGGTGTGCTCTTAGGAAGCAAATGCCTGGCTTTTTCAAAGCCACCATGCATGGTAGTGGGTCCAAAGGGTACTGAGAGCAACCCGCCCTCCTCTTGCTCAGCTTTCTGGAAGAAGGGATATATTTGTTTTACATGCAAATTCATCTTCTACGCATTAAGCCAAGACCTCAATGGTCTGCTTCTTTCCAGAGGGGTACTTTCTTGGAACTTACCTGCTTGAAGGGGACACCTTTTTCTAATTTTTGCAAAGTACCTTATTGGTTAGCTGTGTGTTATGGTCTTTCTACCAGATAACTCAGCACCAGAACAAAGACCAATCTCACTTCTCTTGCCTTTGTCTTTGCTCCGATCTATTCTATTGACTCCCAAAACATGGGTTTCTGGTCACAGTTCTCAAGAAATGGCATAAGTGTGGGAGTCATTATCAGGCAGAAGAAATGGAAGCCCACTGGTTGGAGCATTGCAAAGCGTCTCCTGCTTTTCAGTTCAATGACTTTTGCTTTATTTTTACATTTATGCCCTGTGGTTGCATGTTAGAAAATTTGTCACCACCAATGGGCACATTAAAGGATGAGTGAAATAATACTACTATGGGAAAACTGACAGACCCTGTGACTGACAATAAAGCTCACCCGAGTTTGACAGTCCCATCAAAGAGAAAACCCCAGGAGGAAGGGAAACTATAGCCTAAATCTATAATTTATATCCACATACAGAGATAGCCTTTGAGACGTGGCAAGAAGAGGAAGAGATGGACGAGGCTTTTTAGGAACTGGGGGGCTGGGTGTGGGCCAGATGTGTGGTTTAACTTTTGTCTTAAATTTGTTAAAAACTTCGGTGGTGCTTGCCATTGACTGATAACATAACCCCCTCCCTCCCTTTTATGTTTAATTCAGTTCTTATTCTGGTTATTTAGTGCTGTAGAATGAAAACATCTAAACATTTTGTCACTTTTATCGTGTTTATGATCTTGTGGGTTAGGGATTCAGGAAGGACTCAGCTGGGTGGTACATCTCAGATTCTCATGAGATCAGCCAGGGTTGGAGAATCTAATTCTAATATAGCTCCTTTATTCCCATGAATGTTGCTTCACTCCTCCTTGACCTCTCTGTTCATATAGTATGTCATCCTTCAAGGCCTTTTCATATGGCTTGAGCATCTCCAAACAGGGCAGTCTCCAGGTAGCCAAACTTCTTATGTGGTGCTGGCTTCTATCAGAGTGAACGTTGCAAGAGACAGTAAATTAAATCAACCCATCTCTTAAGGCCTGGACCAAAGAAGTGGCAGAGTGTCACTTCTACATATTGTATTGGTCAAATCAATGTCCCCTCCTCACCTAGAATCAAGGGGAGGGGACAAGACGCTCAAAGATTTGTGGCCCTTTGTAATGTATCACAAACCCCCAAGTTCATCTTTTATACCTCCTAACTCTCTCTAGAATATGCATGTCTCATGCTCACCATCTCTACCACAACCACCTGAGAACAGGCCCTTGTCATCATGCTAGCATCTCACCCAGTTAGATGTTCCTCTCTCCCACCCATTCTCCAAAGCCAGAATAATTTTTTTCCAAAGAAAATATGTCCATGTCATGTTTTTACTCAAAACTCATTAAGAGCTCTCACCTTGACATCTTTGCATACTAGCTATTTACTTCTGCCCTGCATCTGTTCTCCTTGCTCTTGATATCAGCATTCTCTTTTTCCCTTAAGCAACCACCATTCTTTCACTCTTAGTCCTTGAAGTTGAGGAAGGGCTGGTATCACCTTTCCCCCATACCTGGCTCTAGGTGTAGGCACAAGCCCTTTGAGTCTTCCACCTCTGTGCATACAGAGATTAATTCAGGGATGGGCACATGACTTAAACTGGGCCAACAGAGGCATACCTAAAACTTTAAAGGGAGTTACGTGGGAACAATACTTTTATGAACGGTGAGGGGCAGCTTCATTTGCTAAAGTAGTAGGGAAAATGCCAGGTGGCCATTTTTGTTTGCTATCACCTGGGGAAAGCTAACCCAGAGAAAAGCAGAGCCAAGGAATAAGTAAGAAAGATTCTTGACAATACAGTTGGAACACCTAGATACTGCTATCCCTAAAGCTCCTCTTGGTCCTTTAAATAAATGAGCTGATACAATTTTTTTTTCCTGCTTAAACTCACCCTAATAGTCTTAATGCATACACTCTGCATGATGCCAGCCTCTCCAACACCTGTATCATGGCCTTTCCAGCCCTTTCTACTCCCTGCCATGCCCATAGCCTACGCTCAAGTCACATCTCCTCTACCTGTATTCCCAGATCAAGCCTTACTCTTTCAGGTCTTTGTACATAGGTTCATTCTTCCTGGAACAAGCTTCTCATGCTATCCAGAAGGGATTCCCTCAAGACTCAGCTTACCAATCACTTTCTGCCTGGGAGCCTTCTAGATCTTTTGCCTTCTCCCTAGCCTCACCCCATCAGCTTACTTTGCTTTCAGTGTTTTCCTGGGATATTTACCTATCTGTCTTCTAGGACTTAACACAGTTTGCTAAATATACAACATACAAGCCTGTTTTTACCATGCCACCCTCGGCACCATTAAAGATCTGATTTTGTCTTACTTATCTTCAAGTTCCCAGAGTCCTCCAACATATTTCTTTGCACACAACAGATACTCACAAGATGTCAGCAGAATGAGTAGAATTTTTAATCCACAAATATTTGATTCCATAGCCACTGATAGCTGTGTCACTGCACACTTCAGACCCTCCTTAAAGAGAATCACACAGACAACCTCAAACCATGTGCTCAGTCCCTTATCTGCTGTGGCCCAAGGGGGCCTCAGCACTTCTTTAAAAATTAATTTGTTCCTTAATTAAGAAAGATGATTACTTCTAATTAACCAACCTTCTATGTAATGTAAACAGATCGCAAGTAACTAAACAGCTTTGCCTAGCTCATTGCATGCCTGAGAGTAGTACAGTGAAACCAATTTTAGCATATCAGCTGGGAGGGTGGGAATATACCGAATGCTCTGATTTGCACAGACGAAATTAAAGAAACTTAAAGAGAGGAAATTTGTCAGCTCTTAATCCTACCTACTAAATTAAAATTCTGCTACATTATATCATTACATCATTTTCGGAATTTCTTGAGATGCAAAATCCCCACGGTTATCAAAAAGTTGACTCAAACCCTTTGCACTTCAAAATCTGTATATATATGCTGCCCACATTTGGATGTGGTAGAAAGGAGATATTCTGAATAGGATCTGGCTGGCTTGCAGCAGGCTCATATGGAAGCAGTATATTCATACTAGCAGTTGGAGTTTGCGTGAGAACAGCAGGCTAGATGTTATGCATCTTTAATGAGAGACCTGTCATTCTTTGACACTCTCAGGTGTGTGGAAAACATCCAGAGATAGTCTAATGCTTTCATAATAACAAATGCTAATGGAGGAACACACAGCACAAGGTACTTTCTTTAAGCTTCTTCTGCCTCGAAACAATTCACTGACCTGCATCTTCTCATATCCTGAAGCGGGTACGAGTTCCAACTCAGATGTTCTTTACGCTTTGACAATGTACAACGCACAACCCAGAAAACTCAAGTTTGGGGTATGTTTTCTACATAGATGTTGTACTATTTAGTCAAAACTGTGAACAGAGCAGCACATACACTGATAATTGACTTTATCAGAGAAAAAATATGGTCTCTTTAAAGGCATGCAGGAAAAGATAAGTACACTCTTTGCCAAAAGTAAGCAACCCTAAGACCTTAGAAACCAATAGAATTTGGCTTGGAATCTTCTTGAGGGTCACATGGTTATTCATTTACAATAGTTAAATGGATGCAAGAAACCTTTTACCTTGAGTAAAATGGAGGTATATTGAAATATGTCTGGGGCACACTACTGACTTTTCTAAAATTCTGGAGTTTGCAGGCTAAGGGGTTGGACTAAGACTTTGCTCCATCAGGTCATGTGGATCCAGTCTTTGCTTTGTAGAATAGCAGCAGGAACATATAAGAAAGTTTGCACTCTTTGCAGAGCATCATTAGTGTGACCCTTTAGCATGCCTAAGTACCCTCCACTGCCTCCCCTCTGTCCTTGGAGGCTGGCCTGAATAAATAAAGACCTTTGACTTCCTGTTGGGTTTGGAGATCAGAAGGTGGTGGTTGAGTGAGGTCGGGGTGCTCATTCCCCTGGATCCTTCCCTTCCGGGTTGCCTGCGGTTGGATGTATCCCATGCCGGAGGTCTGTGTTCCTCCCACGTGGCTGTCTATGGGACTCACGCCTTCCAGATCAGTGACTCTTCCTTCATTCCTCAGGTCTAGGGATAGCTTAGAACACTGACTCTCAAGGAGGTGAAGTATTTTACTGAAGATCACTCAACTAGTGAAAGGTAAAGCAGAGATTCAAATCCAAGAAGTCTGGTTTCAAAATTGTCTCTCTTAACCACTGTGTTATATCTTTAATCCACAATATTTTGTTCCCAATAGCCTTAACACATACACTTTGTATGATGCCTGCCTCTCTCCAATACCTGTATCATGGAAGCCTTTCCAGCCCTTTCTACTCCCTGCCATCCCCATAGCCTATGCCCAAGTCACACCCCCTCTATCTGTATTCCTAGATCATGCTTTACTCTTTCAGGTCTTTGTACTTAGGTTCCTTCTTCTGGAACAAGCTTCTCATGCTATCCAGAAGGGATTCCCTCAAGACTCAGCTTACCAATCACTTTCTGCCTGGGAGCCTTCTAGATCTTTTCCCTGCTCCTTAGCTTCAACCCATCAGCTTACTTTGCACTCTTTGTGGAGCCCTGTTCTTACTCAGTTCTTACTGCCCAAGGTTATGCTCCTATCCTTTGCAATTCCCCTTTGTAACTAGGCCCTTTTAAAAATAGGTCCTCCTACAACTGTCCTAGTTTGGGCATGCCATCTGCTTCCTATTGGGATGCTGTTATGCACGGCAAACATTTTCAATATAGTTTAAACATTTGCTCAATATTATGGAAATATCCAAATATGCCCAAACTCTGGCTCTGGAAAAGTTGTCAAAGCCAACTTTAAAACTGGTGATGGAGATGATCAATTTTATTAATATGACAATATACTATTCAGGTAAAACTATCTTAATTCTTTCTTTCTATATTATTTCTGTTCATCTCTTATAAAGATTTCACTTGACTCTTCCAAAGGTCCATTGCTTGGCTTCCCTAGATCCATATTCATAGGCAGTGAGGATTCTGTGTTTTGTCAACTTAGCACAGTTTAATGCCATCACTTGTCAGTCTCCTTTACTTGCAAGTTTCCCCACAGAAAGCAGAGATGAGTTGTTGCTCTCTGTCATTGTCTTCCTTTTTTTTTTTTGAGACCAAGTCTCGCTCTGTCACCAGGCTGGAGTGCAGTGGCACCACCTCGGCTCTCTGCAACCTTTGCCTCCCAGATTCAAACCATTCTCCTGCCTCAGCCTCCCGAGTAGCTGGGACTACAGGTGCATGCCACCACGCCCAGCTAATTTTTATATTTTTAGTAGAGGTGGGGTTTCACCATGTTGGCTAGGATGGTCTCAATCTCTCGACCTCGTGGTCCACCTGCCTCGGCCTCCCAAAGTGCTAGGATTACAGGCATGAGCCACCCCACCCGACCCTCTCTCTCTTCTAAGAATAGAGTAGACCTGGCCCACGAAAAACTCAGCATATACATTTTTTTTGCAATGAATTTGGGAAAGAACGGGGAGAAAAACCTCCTTATGCCAAGTACCATGACACATGAAGTTAGCACTGTCATGATTTGAGATACAACACAGTGGTTAAGAGAGACAACTTTGAAATCAGACTTCTGGGATTTGAATCTCTGCTTCACCTGTCACTAGTTGAGTGTTCTTGGGTAAAATACTTTACCTCCCTGAGACTCAGTGTTCTCACCTATAAAGTGGGGATGTTACAGAACCTCCCATACAAAGCTGTTGCAAAGTGGGAATGAGTGAGCTATACATCTGAAAGGCGTAGTACAGTGTTGGCCCATGATGACTTCTCATCAGTGCTGTTATTGTTGATGATGGCGATGCTTCAAATCAGTAAGCATCTCCTGAACACCCACTTAGGTGGAACTGAATAACCTATATATTGGGCCATTCTACTTTCCCCAAAGCTATCCCTTTATATCTGTCTATAGGGTCTGGGGGACGATTAGTTACCATTTACTAAACACCTATTTTTTTTCTGGACAATGCTCTTGTTCCTTTAAATACATTGCTCTAATCTTGTAGCCTTTCTGCAATGTAGACAACTAACTTTCTTAGGGTCATCCAGAAAAGACTCGTGAAGCACTGTCCATTCAGGGGTACTATCCACCCTGAGTTCCGTTCATCTTTAAAGTTCTGCTTCTCTTACATGCAAAGCCTTCCAGTATTTCAGTCATTCATATGTAAGTATTGCCAGTGCCACTATTAATCTACTTTCAATATACTTTAAATTGATTTTTGAAATTTAACCTACTTCTAAGCAATGATATGATTTAAATTATGGAAATGTACCAGGTATTGCTTAGTTGTATATGAAAATAAATAGCTATTAGAATTATAAAAGATCACCTCTATGTCACCTAAAATCATCTTTCACATCAGCAGATGTGTACATGGCTGACATAAGAAACACTGCATTTTTGGAAAGTATAAGTATGCCAAGAAAGAGGAAAAGAGTTTATAATGGGCAGTAAGCAAGAATAAAAAGGCAGGGGCATAGTGGATTCTCTCTTATTAGGATTGGGAGACCTGGATATGTTTGTTCACTAATGCAAAAGAAATGATAGAATATGTGACTGAAGATACAGGAAGGAGAGGGTAATGATTTAAAAAGAAAGGCCATGGGACAGTCAACAGAAAATAGAATTAAAAGTACAGGCATCTTTATGGTAGAATGATTTATATTTATTTGGATATATATCTAATAATGAGATTGCTAGGTCGAATGGTGGTTTTAAGTTCACTGAGAAATCACCAAACTGCTTTCCACAGTGTCTGAACTAATTTACGTTCCCGCTAGCAGTGTAAAAATGTTCCTTTTTTTCTGCAACCTTGCCAGCTCCTGTTATGTTTTGACTTTTTAGTAAGAGCCATTCTGACTGGTGTGAGATGGTATCTTATTGTGGATTTTATTTGTATTTCTCTAATGATTAGTGATGTTGAGCATTTTTTCACTGATTCACAGTAGCAAAGACAGGGATTCAACCTAAATGCCCATCAACAGTAGACTGGATTAAAGAAATGTGGTACATATATAATGTGGAATACTGCACAGCTATACAAAAGAACAAGATCATGTCCTATGCAGTGACATGGATGGAAATGGAGACCATTATCCTAAGCAAACTAACAAAGAAACGGAAAACCAATTGCTGCATGTTCTCATTTATAAGTGGGAGCTAAACATTGAGTACACACGAACATGAAGAAGGGAACAACAGTCACCAGGGCCTACCTACTTAAGGGTGGAGGGTGGGAAGAGGGTGAGAATAAAAAAACTACCTATAGGGTACCATGCTTGTTTCCTGGGTGATAAAATAATCTGTACACCAAATCCCTGTGACACACAATTTCCCTGTATAACAAACCTGCACACGTACCCCTGAACCTAAAACGAAAGTTAAAATAAATCAATAAAGGTACTGGTAAAGGAAGAATAAAAAGAAGATAGAACTGAAAATATGAAAGTGTTTTTTTTTTTTTTTTTTTGAAATGGGGTCTCGCTCTGTTACCCAGGCTGGAGTGCAGTGGCGCAGTCTTGGCTCACTGCAAGCTCCACCTCCCGGGTTCACACCATTCTCCTGCCTCAGCCTCCCGAGTAGCTGCGACTATAGCCGCCCGCCACCACACCAGGCTAATTTTTTCTATTTTTTAGTACAGACGGGGTTTCACCATGTTAGCCAGGATGGTCTCGGTCTCCTGGCCTCGCGATCCGTCCGCCTCAGACTTCCAAAGTGCTGGGATTACAGGCGTGAGCCACCGCGCCCAGCCAACAATATGAAAGTTTTAATAAAAAGATACTTGAGTAGCAGGAGATACTGGAGACACAGATAAATATAGGCAGAGAGATCCAAATTGAAGAGATTGTTTCTGATGGCATCAACTGTGTTTTCAAAGTAGAGAGCAAGACCAGCTGAAGGGAATGGGAGTCTAGGGACAAGGTCAACATGAAACCAGGTGTTTGAGTTTACCATTCACCTTAATTTTGATTTCACAGTGGATGCTACATATGTGTCATGAATACAAACACGAGGCTCACAGTTTGGGAATGGCCATTTCTAGAGAAAGGATGTTGGTGAGGGGTCACAGGAAATGACCTAAGAGGAGTGGGGTCTACAGATGGAGAGGAGAGGCATCAAGACTAGAAGACAGTCATGGTGGCTTATGCCTGTAATCCCAACACTATGTGAGGCTGAGGTGGTAGGATCACTTGAGCCCAGGAATGTGAGACCAACCTCGGCAACACAGTGAGATTCCATCTCTGTGAAAAATAAATCAAAAAAATTTGACGGGGCCTGGTGGTGCACACCGGTAGTCCTAGCTGCTGGGGAGGCTGAGGTGAGAGGATGGCCCGAGCTTTGGAGCTAGATGCTGCAGTGAGCCATGACTGCACTACTGTACTCCAGATTGGCAACACAGTGAGACCCCAACTCAAAAAAACAAAACAAAACACTAGAAGGGTCTCTCTGGTCACTCTGAAAGGAGGAGAGACGAGTTTGGACCTACATGCTTATATTTTAGCATCAAGAATGATGGGAGATGGTGTGTTCAGGCAAAAAAAAAAAACAGGTGACATTTTTGTTGGAGAGATCCACTGCTACTAGAAAATGAGCTAATTTTCCCACCAACAGTGTAAAAACTGTTCCCCCCCCCGCATCTATTATTTTTTTATTTTTTGATCATGGCCATTCTTGGTGGGAATGTAAACAAGTACAACCACTGTGAAAAACAGTGTGGAGATTCCTTAAAGAACTAAAAGTAGATCTACTGTTTGATCCAGCAATCCTGCTACTAGGTATCTACTCAGAGGAAAAGAAGTCATTATACGAAAAAGACACTTGCACATGCGTGTTTATAGCAGCACAATTTGCAATTGCAAGAATATGGAACCAGGCCAAGTGCCCATCAATCAATGAACGGATAAAAAAAACACCTAGTATATATATATAACATGGAATACTACTACTTAGCCATAAAAAGGAATGAAATAATGGTATTCACAGAAACTTGGATGGAATTGCAGATGGTTATTCTAAGTGAAGTAACTCAGGAATGAAAAATCGAATGTCATATATTCTCACTCACCTGTAGGAGCTAAACTATAAGGATGCAAAGGCATAAGAATAATGTATTGGACTTTGGGGACTTGGGGAAAGGGTTGGGTATGGCAACGGATACGAGACTACACATTGGGTACAGTGTACATTGCTCGGGTGATGGGTACACAAAAATCTCAGAAATCACCGCTAAAGAACTTACTCACGTAACCAAACACCACCTGTTCCCAAAAAAACCTATTGAAATAAAAAAAGACAAAAAAGAAAATGAGTTAATTTTTAAATGTTCAGGAAAAAGGAAAACAACTAGGTATGGTGAATAATTCAATCATAGCTCAAATAAAAGACAGTTGAAGAGGAGAAAATGCATCCTAAGTCATGAGTTATAGCAAGCAATCAAATTCTTCCCATAATTAGTTCACACGTTAGAAAGGTAAGCTCAAATAGATGAGGATTTGGAACAATGCTACCTCAGTATGTATCTGTTTAATATTTGACTTGTGCACATATACTTGTATAATTATGAGTGTATAACAAACAGAATATGAATGTTGGGCTCCAGTAACTCTACTATGAGATTTGAGCAAATAATTGAAGACATAAAATAAGCATAATAACGTCTGTGTTAAAAGAGAGCTCCCAGCAAGTTTAAAGGACATAAGATCAGTATATAAAAATCAATTGATTCAATATAATAACAATGAATAATCCAAAAATGAAATTAAGAAAATAATTCAGTTTACAATATCATCAAATATATTTAGGAATAAATTTAACAGAATAAATGCAAGGCTTGTCTACTGAAAACTACAAAACATTGTTGAAGGAAATTAACAAAAATAAATGGAAAGGCATTCTATGTTCATGGATGGGAAGACTCAATATTGTTAAGCTGACAATATTCTTCCAGTTGATCTACAGATTGATTCAAAACAGTGCCTTTCAAAATTCCAGCTGCCTTTCTCTCTCTCTTTTTTTTTTTTTTACAGAAATTGAAACGTTGATTTCAAAATTCATATGGAAATACAAAGAACCCATACTAGGCAAAGCAATCTTGAAAAAGAAAATCAAATCAAAACCATAATGAGATACTCCTTTACACCTAGTAAGGAGGCTGTAATTAAAGACCAATAATAATGTGTTGGTAAAAAGTGGAGAAATTAGAACCCTCATACACTGCTGATGGAAATGTAAAATGGAACAGCTGCTTTGAAACACAGTCTGCCAGTTTCTCCAAAGGTTAACACAGAGTCACTTTATAACTCAGCAATTCCATTCTCAGATATATACTTAAGAAAAAGATGAAAACATATATCCACAGGAAACTTACACAAAAATGTTCAGAGCAGCATTATTCATAGTAGCCAAAAAGTAGTAACAACCCGATGTCCACGGGCTTTTCAATGGATAAATGTCATAAAATATAATGTAAAAACTTAAAATAAAACATAAATCCATACAATGTGATATTAATAATCAATAAAAAGAAATGAAGTGCTGATAAATGTTACAACATGAATAAAACCTGAAAACATGATACTGAGTGAGAGAAGACACACAAAAGGCCACGTACTACATGATTGCATTTATATGAAATGTCCAGAATGGGCAAATCCATGGAGATAGAAAGTGGATCATTGGTTGTCTAGTACCAAAGAGTTTTTGAGGAAATGAGGAATGATCGCTAATGAGCCCAGGATTTCATTTTGGGAGTGATTAAATGTTCTAAAATTGATTGTGGTGATGATTGTATAACTTTATAAATAGACCAAAAAACACTGAATTACATACTTTAAATGGGTGAACCATATAGTCTACGAATTATACTGCAATAAGCTGCTATATGCTAAAAACAAAGAAGAGGAAAGAAAAGAGGGCTTTGGGGATTAAACATACTGTTGGCTGAATGAGAACAGCATAACTTACGCACAGTATGTGATAAATCAAGGCAATTTATACACTTTTTTGAGTGTTCCTAAGTGTCAAGCACCACACCACGACCTTCTGTGCTCCCCATTTCAGACTTTCCAGCTATTCTGCAATGAAGACAGGGCAGGAGAGGTCATATTCCAAAACAAGTACATTAAGGGACCTATCATAAAGGATTACTTCCAACACATGTGTTCTAGGTGTAGGTGTCAGGAGACTATCTGGAGAATATCGAAAAGCTGTACAAGCCTTAAACCAGCAACTGCGACTTCCTTAATGATGGTAGCTTATCCCAATTGCAGGGATAATGTCGTTCTGTCAGTGTCATTTCCACTTCAAATCCCAGCATTTTATGAAAGATCTCTACTTTGGGAAAGCGAGGTGAATTGTGGCAAGCGGCAATGTGACTTCTGAAAGTTGAGTGGCCTGGAGACTCGCACACAAAGCTCCTTAATGCAGTCAGCATGACCTCCTCAAAAGAGGGTTCATGGTAATGAGTGGCATCGCACGTATATCAAAAGTATTCATTATTCTGGGAGTTTCATTAGGATGTGTTGCTAAACATGACCCCGAGATTGCTTCTGTTGCTGTTTTAATTTAAGAATGATGTTAGTATTGGGAATACTTGAAAATTATAAGTTGGTAATTCATTTGAAAATGAACTTTTGATAGCTGTTAAACAGTTTATGAATTTGTGTGCTTTTTTAAAAAAAATCCCTGTTATTTTGTTGTGAAAAGCAGCTTTAATCTTAAATGGTATGTAAGATAATGTAACCACATTCTGTATTAGTTTTCTATTGCTATTGTAAAAAATTATCATAAATTAAGTGGCTTAAAACAACAACAGTATCTGTGGGTGAGAAGTCTGACCTCCGTGGGGTTCACAGTAGGTTTCCTGCTTAGGGGCTCATAAGGCCAAAATCTCAGTTTCAGCAGGGCAGTGTTCCTTATTGGAATCCCTGGGGGAAAAATCCTTTTCCAGCATCATTTGGGGTGCTGGCAGAATGGATTTACTTCTCACACTTCCCAGGCAGCCCAATTCCATCTGCAAGCCAGCAGCAGGTTGAATCCTTCTCAGGATCTCAGAATTGGCAACCCTCCAAACTAACCTTGGCCTGATTTCTCTAACTCTCCTCTGCTGCTCCATGTCTCTTCTTCACTCTCTTGCCCTCCTCTTCTGCTTTAAAGGGCCCATGTGATTACCTGAGTCCACCTGGATAATCCTAGGTAACCTCCTTGTTTTAAGGTCAGCTGATTAATAACCTTAATTACACTAACAAAGTCTCCTTTGCCATGTGAAGTCATGTAACTGCAGGAGTAATGCTAGGGGGTGGAGATCATGGGGCCAACATTTGGCCTACAACAGTTGGATGATTAATTTTATGAGTCAACTCAACTGAGGATGGGGTAACCAGGTACTTGGGCAACTGTTATTCTGGGTGTAAAGGCATGTCTGGAAGAGATTACCATTTGAATTATTAGACTGAGAAAAGGAAATGACCCCTCCTAATGTGGTGGGCCTCATCTACTCAGTTAATGGTCTGAACAGAACCAAAAAGCTGAGTAAGAGGCCTGTCTTGAACTACAACATCAGTCCACTCCAGCCTTCGGACTTAAAAAAAACATTGGCCCTTCTTGGGTCTTGAGCCTGCTGGCTTTTAGACCAGAAACGATACCATCAGCTCTCTGGTTCTCAGGACTTCAGACTCAGACTGGAGCCACACATCAGCTTTCCTGACTCTCCAGCTACTGACTGCAGATGTCAGCCTCCATAATCATAATAACCAATTTCCTTTTTTAAATTTTACTTTAAGTTCTGGGATACATGTGCAGAACGTGCAGGCTTATTACATAGGTACACCTGTGCCATGGTGGTTTGCTGCACCTATCAACCTGTCATCTAGGTTTTAAGCCCCGCATGCCTTAGGTATTTGTCCTAATGCCCTCCCTCCTTTTGCCCCTTACCTACCCCTTGACAGCCCCAGAGTGTGATGTTCCCCTCCCTGTGTCCATGTGTTCTCATTGTTCAACTCCCACTTATGAGGGAGAACATGCGGTGTTTGGAAGAACCAATTTCTTACAATGAATCTCTCTCTCTCTTCTTCCTTCCCTCTGCCTCCAACCCACACTCTCTTCCCATTGTTTCTGTTTCCCTAGAGAACACTCGCTGATACAAACATCTATAAAAGAAACATTCATAAAAGTCCCAAATTATCACTCTACTTTCACTGGTCCCTAGACTAACCAAGTAATGCAGTTCCGGCTCCATTTTTCCTCTGGGCCAATGGTAAAAGCCTATGAGTTTAAAGTCACCTTTTCCATCTTGAGCTCTATTTTATATAGACAGAGTCACATGATCTTAGAGAAGACGTGAAGGGAAGTCATGAGACTTAGGTTAGTTTCCTGTGTACTAGCTTCAGGTCCTTATCTGTAAATGAGAATTCCTTTATCTGTTTCTTGGGATAATGCAAGGCTGAAATGAGGTGATATGTATGAAAATCATAGCTCTGTATCTTGCATAGTACAGGTACATCAAAGCCAGGCACTTACTAGTAAACAGGAAAGTGAGGGAGAGAGACTATCTGGAAACCCAAAACACAGCTACCAATAGTTCTGGGTAGATCCACAGGCAGAAAATCTGTCTGCCATTTTGTATTTGGACTTATTATATCCATCTTAAAGATCCCAGATAGTCAATTTCCTACCAAGAACCTAGATGGATGCTTGGTCCCCATGAGAAGGAGTGAAATAAATGACCCTCCAAAATTCTTGGGTTGACATTTACATAACATGTTAATTCATTCAGTAAACATTTTATTCTTTGAGTATTGGCTTTTCAGAGAAAGCTAGCTAAATTGGAGGGGTGAGTGTGGAGGGAATGAGATTCAAGAAGTATTAATGTCATGGTCCCTATCCCAAAATTGCTCACAAACTCCCCTCTGTCCAGTGTAGGTGCTCACACTCCCAAGATCAGAAGTCCACCTGATACCCTGTGACCCTCTCTGATATTCATTGTCTTGCTCTCGGGCCATTTTACTTTAACTCTGTGGCTCTAATAACTCCTCTATGGAGGAGGAGCACGCCCACTCAGCATCCCATGATACTAGCAGCTCAGGATCTGAGAGCTGCCGTTCCAAAGGATCTGCCACCTCCCATGTGCCAGGCTCACGGAACATCCTGCTCATAACAGATTCACTGGTGTGACATCATCTTGGAAACTGACATGCCTATTCACATCTTGAAGTCTCTCAAAATTCTGCCAGTAAAGAAGCCAGTTTGACTTTGATTCCTTCTCTTATTTAACAAATTGACCATTTCAGTGATGCCTCTCACCACCAACTAATTCTCTAATTCATAATAAAAGCTTGGGAAATGCTGGTTTCTTCTTCATTTAGTGGTCTCTTAACTTTTGGGTACAGTGTGAGGACCACACACAGGCTAACCCCAAATCCATTCCAAATCCCTTCCTCCCTAGCCCACAATACACGTATACACACACACATACATGCACACATGCACACTCACACATGTGCTTACACATACATAAATACTGCTTTGTATGTTTTCTTTTTCTCGGAGCCACAAAGGAAAGTCCAAAGACTCACAGAGATGCCAACTATCAAGTCAATGAAGCACAAGAAGCAGCCACCCATCTCCCAGCTTCTGGAGATATGAGGAAAACCAACCTGTGATGTTTAAGCTGTGCTGATTGCTATTTTGTTGCCTGCAACAGAAAGCATCTCTGATTGATACTTTAAAAGATAAATGTCATCTCTAGATTCCTGGTTACAGTTTTTCTAACTCTAGAAAATTTCCTCCTGGTGATGTTTGCCCTTTTTAAAATGTAGTTTGACCATATCCTTTGAGTTGCAATTAGGACCAGGCATAGCTGGACTGTCTCACGCTGTAAGGAAAAACCCCATGGACAGGGATGACTTAGAGCAGCTTCTTAACCTGCACACTTTCAGCTGAAACCCCACCACAGTTTTTGATGCTTGCCTGTTGCATCTCCCATAAGCAATAAAATCAACATTTCCTATTTATATGCACAGCCTTGGCTGGGGAGCAGGAGTGAACGCTTACGTTAGAGACCGCTGAATAAGTATAAAAGTGCCTTATCATAGAGGACAAGCAGGCATACTAAGAAGTAATTAACCCACAATGAGACAGAGGAAATGCAGTATCCTTGAAGGAAGATGGTATTTGAGGTCGGGCAAAGGCAGACTTACATGGTTCCCCCTCTGATTATGGGTGTCGACCTTTCTGAGCTTCTGTGTCCTCATATGAAACATGGAGACAGTAATACCCAATCTCACTGTGGGGACGGAATGGGATAATGAATTTGAAAGTGTTCATCCTGGTGTCTCCCACCTATGAGGTGAGCCATGATGGCTTGCTGAAGGAGCAAAAATGTCATTTGTTGTGGCACCTAATTGCCTAGGGCAAAAAGAGATAAAGACAAAAGGTGTCTAAATGTCTTTCACTTACACATTTTGCTGAAATAGGTCAGGAAAGACCTTAGAATAGAAGTTTTCAAAAGCTGTCTTTCATTACAGCTCATACATGCGGCTGTGGCATTGCCATAATAGAAATGTACTCAGGCTGACAAAGGTAAAGGTCTCAGATTGCCTCATGTATATGTGGACGTGGGTGGAAATTTACGAAGGGGTATCTAACTTGAACCACTGGTGGGCTCCTGAAAGCTTGACACTTTGGAAGAAACCAGATTTTTTTAAACAGCATCTTGGAGACACTTGATGAGCAGGTCTGTTAGAGGGGACTTATGACTAATTTTTTATTTAATCAGTTGGAATTTTCATAGATGGAGATTCCTTAAAGTGAGATAAACAGAAAAACAGATGAGATACTGCCCAAAGCTCCCTATGAATTCAGTGCAATTCCTATCAAACTACCAATGTCATTTTTGATAGAATTAGAAAAACTATTAAAATTCATATGCAACCAAAAAATACCCCAAATAGTCAAAGCAATCCTAAGCAAAATGAACCAAGCCAGAGGCATCACATTACCTGACTTTAAACACTACTGTAAGGATACAGTAACCAAAACAGCATGGTACGGTACATAAATAGACACATAGACTAATGAGACAGAATAAAGAACTAAGAAATAAAGCTGCACACCTATAGCCATCTGCTCTTCCACAAAGCCGATAAAAATAAGCAATGGGAAAAGGACTCTGTATTCAATAAATGGTTCTGGATACCTGGATAGCCATATTAAGAAGAATGAAATGACCCATACATTTCATCTTATCCAAAAATTAACTCAAGATGCATTAAATATTCAAATTTAAAACCTCAAACTGTAAGAACCCTAGAAGAAAACTTAGGGAATGCCATTCTGGACAATGGCCTTGGGAAATAATTTATGACTAAGTTCTCTAAAGCAATCACAATGAAAACAAAAATTGACAAGTGGGATTTAATTAAACTAAAGATCTTCTGCACAGCAAAGGAAATTATCAACAGAGTAAATGGACAACAAACCGAATGGGAGAAGAGAGTCACAAATTATACATCTGACAGAAGTCTAGTATCTGGAATCTATAAGGAACTTAAATAATTCAAGAAGCGAAAAACAAATAACCCTATTAAAATGTGGGCAAAGGCATGAACAGACAATTCTCAAAAGAAGACAAACAAGTATCCAAAAAACATGAAAAATTATGATCGCTCATCATCAGAGAAACGCAAACTGAAACCACAATGAGATACCATCTCACACCAGTTGGAATGGCTATTTTAAAAAGTCAAAAAGCAACAGATGCTGATGAGGCTGTGGAGAAAAGGGAAAGCTTATATACTGTTGGTGGGAATGTAAATCAGTTCAGGCACTGTGGAAAGCAGTTTGGCAATTTCTCAAAGAACTTAAAACAAGCAATCTCATTCCTGGGTATATATCCAAAATAAAATAAATTGTTCTACCAAAAAGACACATGCACTCATATGTTTGTTGCAGCACTATTCACAATAGCAAAGACATGGAATCAACCTAGGTACTCATGAACGGTAAACTGGATAAAGAAAATGTACATATACACCACAGAATACTATGCAGCCGTAGAAAAGAATGAAATCATATCCTTTGTAGCAACATGGATACAGCTGGAAGCCTTTATCCTATTGAATTAATGCAGGAACAGAAGACCAAATACAGCACATTCTCACTTATAAGTGGGAGCTAAACATAAGGAACTCTTAGACATAAAAATGGCAACAACAGACACTGGGGACTAGTGGAGGGTGCTGGGGAGAAAGGGTTGAAAAATTAACTGTTGGTTACTATGCTGCTACCTGGTGACAGATTCAATCATACCCAAAGCCTCAGCATCACGCAATATATCCATATAACAAGCCTACATGTGTATGCCCAGATCCAAAAAAAAAAGGTGAAATTATAGAAAAAGCAGATAAGAAATAGATCTACCATGAAACAATCAAACAAACTAAAATTGTAGAAGGCCCTATTTCTCGAGGAACCCCCTCCCATACATTGAGCCCTGCTGCTACATGTATTATCTCATTTAATTCTCATTAAAAAACTGCAAGGTACACAGAACAGATGTATTTTCTGTAGGTGGTACATTGTTGAATATCTCAAATAATTTAGAATTTGCATAACTCAAGACTAATCTTGATGAAGGATGGTGCGTATTCATCTGTACAAGCTAAAGCAACATTTCCTATGGCAAGAGCAAATTTATTTTAAAAACAAGCCCTATCTTTGGCAATAGAACTGAAGGAGGTACTGTTACCTGCTACATATAACATGGATGAAGCTTGAACAACATGCTAAGTAAAAGAAACCAGACAGAAAGGATCACGTACTATGTACTCTCTCTCTATGAAATGCCCAGCAAGGCAAATTTACAGAAACAGAAAGTATATTTGTGGTGTCCTAAGACTATGAGGAATGACTTCTAATGGCTAAAGTGTTCCATTCTGGGATAATAGAAATATTCAAAACTGACTGTGGCAATGATCACACAATTCTGTGAATATACTAAAAACCACTGAATGACAAATTTTATATGGATGAATTGGTAAATTGTATGGTATATGAATTATATCTCATTAAAACTGAGAAAGAGTGAGAGAGAGAATCCTGACAACCATTTTGAAATTGCAAATTTGTGACAAATATTTAAAATTTGGAGAGCACATTGTTTCTAATTCTGTGCACAAATAAAATTTTATTTATATTTCTATAATGAATCATTTCGAATGTGTCCAATTCAAACTCCTACAAAGTGCTGCCATAGAAGATTATCACCAATTCAGTAGAGGAAATAGAGGCTCAAATTAACACAGCTGATAAGAGAAGGAGCAAGGACTAGAATTCAGCTCCATGGGTCTCTAGAGTCTTTCCAACTCCTGCAAGCTGCTGGGTGATGACACTAAGACCCTCCTGAACTAGCACCACTGAAAAGAAGCCATTGGTGGCTGCCAGTATTTGTAACCCATGTGGTATTTTGTTGGTCATGGTGCTCAAAGCCTGATATCTACTTGCTCACAAAACCTTCACAGCCTTTCTTTCGGGGCATTGTTATTAGCCTCATGATCAAAGGAGTTACTCAAAGCTCAGAGAGGTAAGATAACATGTTTAAATCTCATAATCGCAGTGGAAACATAGCTGCAAACCAGATCTTTTGGAGATGGGAATCAGCCATCTCAACCCTTGTGCTGTACCCTTGTCAGAATACATCGATCTCCCTGATGAACTCACAGGTACGTTCTCATGATGCACTTCAACTTGATTCACTAGCAAGAAAAAAATTAATATTCTCTGAAAACCTTCTAGAGCCCTTTAAAGTTTTCCTCTCTGGCCCCTGGAATGTGGACATGAAGCCAGCACACCGACATAAATGGCAGCCCCATCATGGTGTGCATTATTGGAATCTTTTCAGATTATTAGTACTAGACTGTGATCTGAAATCACAGTAATAGCAAGAAATCAAAATAACTACACTAAGAAAGTTCCCATCATAAGGCAGTGTTTTTTTTTTTAACCTAATAAAAATATCTAATGTCAAAGAGGCCTTAGAATGCTTTCTGGAAGGAACTCTAAGATAACAGAGGAGACAAAGACCATTTTTGTTCCAATAAAGACTCAATTTTCTGATTACCATAGGAAAACTGGTGCATGAAAGGCATACAGAGGCGTAAGTGGGCTTATGTCTTGAGCAGCACAGCACAGTGGTTAAAAAGCGTGGCTTGACTCAACGTCAAATAGTCTGGGCTCTAATTTTTACTGGTTGAGTGATGCTGCATATTTCAGCTGTTATTAGATTTGGCTACAAATACAGAGAATTCAACATAACAGTGAGTTACATAAGACAGAAGTTCATAATTATCTTATGTAAAATAATTCTGGAGAGAAGCAATCCAGGGCTGCCATGGCATTCCACAGGCAACAGAATCAGGTCTTATTCTGTGTTTTGTCCTTCCTTCCTAGCACATATTTTCTACCCTTGAGGCTGTGCCACAGAGCAAGGTGGCTGCTTGAGTTCTAGCCATCATATCGCTACTCCAGACAGCAAAAGAAATAGGTGGTAGGAGGAGAATACAGGGTATTCTTCCTAGGTGAGGTAGCTCCTTTCAGAACCCATCCTAGAAGTCTAACATAGACCCCTGCTCCTAGCTCATTGGTCAGTACTTCCTCATATCACCACATTTAGCTGCCAGGGAGGCTGAGCAATACAGTCTTCATACGGACACCTGCTACTAAGGTACAATGGGGTCTGTTACTAAAGGACAGCAGAATGGATTTTGAGGAAAATACTTCTGCTCTGCTGGACAGTTTGTTTTCTAGCTTCTTGAAGTTTCAGTTTCCTCACTGGGACATGGAGATGATCATAGCATCTGCCTCTAGACTGCTGTGGTAAGTCAATGAGATAACACACAGGAAGCCCTCAGCAGAGGGCCTGGCAACATCTCCCACTCGCAAAATGCTCACTGTTAAAACGAGCTCCATGTCCATTGACCCTGCTTAGAGGAATGGGTTCCTGTTGATCACTATAGAAAGGTACCAACCAATGCCTACAATTTGTAGCATCTCTCCTGCCAACTTTACATTTGGGCTTTATAACTAAAACTCCTCATTTTCTCCATTTAGGGAGAAAACTTGGCACTACTGACATTTAGAGCCAAATGATTCTTTGTTGTGGAGGCTGTTCTGTGCATTGAGGTATGCTTAGCAGTCCTTGGCCTTGGCCTGCTTGACGCCAGTTGTACCCTCTCCTTCCCTAGTGTGGAACCCAAAGTGTCTCCTGGGGACAAAATCATTCAAACTTGGGCCACTGCTCCATGGTGTCTGAAATCACCAAACACGACTCTGCCAGCAGTAGTAGTCTCTTGGGTTACCTGAGTTTTAGTTGCATGGGTCAACATTTCCAGTTAAACCACATCAAATGTAGTTTCCAAAGCTAGTGAAAATCTACACAGACATTTTTGAGTGGGGCATCAGAGACAGAAGGTGATTAATTTCATGTGTGTATATGTGAATGTACAGATACATACACACATATATGTATACACATATGTTACTATTCAAGTCATCCCCTCTAGCCCTGGCTTATGACTTTAGTGTGAGTCAACAAGCATAGAACCTCTTCAGCTAGATAGAGGGTAAAATTGCAGAAATGAGAAGGAAGGAGAGGAACAGATGGCAAAGCAGCTCTGGAGTCTGGATTTGACGGGCCAGGGAAACAGGCCAGTGAGGTTCTCCATCATTCTGAAAAGCAGGCCCTTTTTTAAGGATACAGAGCTTGACTGTAGGAACACGAACCCCGACCCGCCTCCAAGAGGAAGGCATCCATGTTAGAAGCCTGTTATAAACCAGTATCATAGGAGATAAAGATGGTGCCACACTAAAGAAAAGTGGAAAACTGGAGCAAGAAAGAAAACACAAGAATTCCCCAAACCAAACTTTTGAGACTTCTTTGAAAAGAGCCAGTCTTCTGAATAATAAAATAGCTTTGGGTACTATACTTGGTTTTTAAAAAATGCACCCATAATTAAAGCAAGAAAGCTGTAAGTCTATTAAAATTTTTTTCTTTGATACTGAAAAACCCAATTCGTGACCTATATTTTATAAGACATATACTTGAAAGGGATTTTATATGCCCTCTTCCCATTGAACTTAGCATACTGAATCTCTTCCATTTGGTTGAGAAGGGAGGTGGTTCCATACATAAATTATTCAGGGCTTTAAAAAAATCTTACTGTATATATATTAAGGTGAAGTGATTCAAAGGTATTTGTATAGATAAATGGAAGTAGCAGCTCTAGACCGCGTTGTCAGAAGGGATGGGAGTCTTAGAGCAACGGTGCTGCAGTAAAAGCTGCTTTATCAAGCTCCCTGCTGATTATCAATCTTTTCTGACATTTGTGGACTGTCTTGACTGATGGATGGCTCAGCATGCTTTATGAATCTTCGAGTTCTTGAGCATCTCTCAAACTACCACTAGGGGGAGAATCTGGCTTTATTTGAGGTTACCACCAGTAGGGATGGGCTGTGTGGAGCTACCTGGCAAGCTGGGCTACTATAAAACAACTAAGGAAGGTTGGTGGTGTTCTCTTTCTCTCTCTCATCTACACACACACACACACACACACATACACACACACACACACACACACACACACAAATACATGAAAATAAATAAACTCACTCATCTGTGTAAGAAAATGCTCTCTTACATTTAAGGTAGCAACTTTGGATTTACTTGCAACATCATCATGGGTGAAATAGTTAAAGGACAGTGGGTGTTGTGGATGGGGATGAAATGAAAAAGCACAAGAATTAGAGTCATACAGGTCTGAGTTTCGATCTGAGCTTCATCACCCACCAGCTGTGTGACCACGGGGGAGTCACCTAACCTCCCTGAATGTCTGTTTCCTCAATTGTCAAACGTTTGTAAGGACTGCTTTAAAAGGTAGGTGAGGAACATGGACCAGTATCCAGTACACAATAGTGCTAGAAAAATATACAGCTGATTATCACTGCTTTGTTACCCTGGGACAGGCATCATCTCTCTCCCTTAATCCTAGAGAGATGCTCCCCTGTGTAGCAGTTGAAAACTGACGTTCCCCTGTGTAGCACTGATGCTTTATTTACTGACTTCCTCTTTAGTCTGCAAGCTCTACAAAGTCAGCATCGATCCTGTTTCATGCATTCACCCCCTCCAACCCCATCCTCATTAAACAGCATACCTGGTATACGGCAGGTACTCTAAAGGTATTTGTTGAAGGAATGAATACATTTTCAATAAATACAACCATCTATTTAAAAATTGAATTAAAAAACAGTTTATCAGGATTCAGGCTTTCTGGCCTTTGGGGCCATTTGTTCATCCAGTGGAATTTATTGGGTGGATAATTTGTGCCTGGGACTCTGCTAAATGTTGGAAGTTGGAGGATGAAGAGAAAACCATTCAGTTCTCCTGGTCTTAACTGTGTTGCTGAGAAAGAGAACTGAAGGTAGAGTCTGGTTTATACTTGCAGAAAATGTATAAACCTATTAAGGTTTACAGTATTATTGTAATTCCATATAGATGGCATCAGTTATAATAAGCTGGCATGTAATAATATAATAATATATACAATATTATATAAATATAAGTAATAATATTTAGAATTTTCCAATTTGTCACACACTTGCTGTAAAAATCTTATGTGATCTCTTTTCTCCATCTCCATAGCTGCCATGGTCTTCTCATGCCTAGAACATTGAAATGCCTTGTTTCCCTATTTCTCTCTCCATGGAATAGCACAAGTCATTTTTCAACATTAAAATCATATCTAACTCCTTTCTTGCTTAAAACCACCCAAGGGCTTCCTACTAAGTTTAAAATGTAATCAAAATGTATGGAGCTCTAAGCCAGGGGTCTGCAAACTTTTTATTTGCAGAGGATCAGGTATTACATACTTTTGCCTCTGTGGAACACACAGTCTCTGTCCCAGCTACCCAGTTCTACCAACATGCTGTGAAAGCAGCCATAGTCAATACATGAATGAATGGGCACGTTTGTATTCTAATAAAACTTTATTTAAAAAAAAAAACAGGCAGAGAGACAGATTTCACCCATGGCCCATAGTTTGTTGACTCATGCTCAGAAGGATCTTGCCCTTGCCCATCTGCCTGTCTCACCTGGTACTACCGTCCCTTGGGTTATTCCTGCCTCAGGTCTCTGCACTTCCTGGCCCTTGCGTCTGGAACATCCTTTCTCCATGCCTTTACGTGGTAGGCTCCTTTATTTCACTGGGCTCAGCTTCAACATCACCTCTTTAGAGAGGCCTTTTCTTGACCTTATGTCAATAAAACAATGTACCTTGTTTTATTTTATCCAAAACTTAATTTATCTGGTTTATCCATTTTTGTTGGCACCTTTCTCCTCCCAGGAAGGTGGCAATGTCTTAAGAAGAGAGTTCTAAATGGTCTTGGTCACTGCTATATCCCCAGCCCCTAGAATATTATCTGACTCATAGAAACTGCCCAATAAATACTTGTTGAATGAATTTACTGATGAAATGGTTATGAGGAATTGATTTGAAATAAGGGTTTCCCTGAAATTATAAATGTTTAATGACATTTGGATCTGCCACTCCATTTTACTCAGCTGCAGCGCTAAAAATTGCTGGGCTATTCACAGTGCATCCTTTGGTATCAGGGATGGGATCCAATGGCGCTGGTGAGCATGCTCTGTGCTAGGACAACTCAAGGACTTTTTCACTTTTGCTTTGCAGCTGCTCAACCATCACCAATTTTCATTTTGGCTAGAAATTCCTGACAGGTTTATCTTTTCAAAAGACTGTAGAATGATCACTACATTTCTGAAGCTACAAATGCTCCTTTGCCCTGCTGCCACTTTAAACTATTATTTTAATTACGTTAGTCAATTAATTTTAACATTTTTACTTTTATTTTTAAATATTTGATGCCACAAATCATTTCCTCTTCCAAATATAGAGTGATGGAAGGATGGCTCCCAGCCTGGGCCTAAAATATATCCAAAAAATTAGTGGGCAGGGCTATTAAGCATTTATTTTTACAAGGAAGTAATCAAAGTGAACCCAAGGGCCACATCTCCCCAGTTCACCTAGAATACAAAGGTCTAATGTGAATGATACGAGCGTGGATGATGGGCAGAAGAGAGACAGATACATAGGCTAGTCCAGGAATAAGACTTCATGGTTAGAGAGGAGAGAGTTTCAGGAAACAATGGGGTGTCCGTCTCTTGAGCTGATCTCCAGCCCCAGAGATGCATGTGTGAATTTAGGGGGAGAGAGAGCTGTGAGTAAAAATGAATAGAGCTATTTTCATAGTTATCCACATTAAAGATGAAACAGACAGTTCTGTTGGTTGGTTAGATACTCTTCCACCAGAAAGAATAAAGGGGTTAAGGCATTCTCTCCTGTCCCAGCAGATGCTTTGGTATCCAGCTCCCGTGAGCCAGCAGCCAAGAGTCCTCACATGTGCAATGGTGCCCATCAAGGCAGGCCTGACATGTGCAGTGGTGCTTATCAGGGTGAGGGCCTGGGATATGGAGGAGGGGAATCTCAATGGCTATGATAAGGGAGCCGACTGCCTTGGTTCTAAGCCGGTGTGAGATATCACCAGAGGACCTTCAGACATAGTTAGGAGCAACTTGGCAAAGTTTCAGCTTCTTTTTTTTTTTTATTATTTGTATACATTTAATGGGTACACGTGCAGTTGTGTTACATGTTGCACAGTGGTGAACTCTTGGCTTTTAGTGTAACTATCACCCGAGTAACATACATTGTACTCATTAAGTAATTTCTCACACCTTACACCCTTGCCACGCTTCCACCCTTCTGAGTCTCCAATGTCTATTATTCCACACTCTACATCCATGTGTTTTAGCTCTGACTTTTAAGTGACAGCATGCAGTACTTGACTTTCTGAGTTATTTCACCTAAGATAGTGGCCTCCAGTTCCATCCACATTGTTGCCAAAGCCATGATTTTACACTTCATTTATTTATTTTGAGACAGAGTCTCGCTCTATCGCCCAGGCTGGAGTGCAGTGGCGCAATCTCGGCTCACTGCAAACTCCACCTCCCAGGTTCACGCCATTCTCCTGCCTCAGCCTCCTGAGTAGCTGGGACTACAGGCACCTGCCACTGTACCTGGCTAATTTTTTGTATTTTTAGTAGAGACAGGTTTTCACTGTGTTAGCAAGGATGGTCTCAATCTCTTGACCTCGTGATCCGCCCGCCTTGGCCTCCCTAAGTGCTGGGATTATAGGCGTGAGCCACTGTGCCCGGCTGATTTTATACTTTTATATGGCTGAATAGTATTCCTTTGTGCATGTGTATGTATGTATGGTGTGGTGATAAATATACGTGGTGATAACCATGAGTGCAGGTGTTTTTTTGATACAGTGGCTTCTTTTCCTTTGTGTAGACACCCAGTAGTAGGATTGCTGGATTAAATGGTAGTTCTATTTTTAGTTTTTTTGAGAACTATCTATACTCCTTTCCATATGGTTGTATTCGTTTACATTTCCACTAACAATGTATAAGCATTCCCTTTCATCTTGAATGACCAGGTGGAGTCAATAACTAGTGAGATTCAGATAGTACTTTTCATTCCATTTAGTTGTGAATTTTCCCTTTGGGAAATGGTCTCTGATTGGATTATGCAACTCTTTCATAAAATTTGTTTTATGGTCACCTGTACTGGAGTGAATTGTACCATAATTCAAGTGCCGTCTACTCCAAGCTCAAGGGCTCTGCAGCATGTTAATGATACCATCCCTGGGCAGCGCTTCTTCACTAAAATTCCAGTGATAACCTGAGGAAAGGGGCAAGTCTCAGCCACTGCATTCCTCTGCCTCCATCACAATACCCAGCAAGGATTCCATAGCAAGGCCATCCACAATCTACAAAACAGCTAGTGAACTGACCAAAAAAACTTGTAGATACTGAGTGTCATCTGGAGAAACAAACAAAAATATCCATCAGTATGTTTGTGTGTGAGAAGAAAGACTATTGTATCCTGCTGCATGAACAAGCTTAGCCAAGATACAGACTAAAATCCTCTGATTAGAAGCATCACCCGAATAGGGATCAAAACAACAAGGCATATCCGCCGTCCCATTAATCCAGCTCATATAAATGTATCCTATAGAAATTGTCACAAACATGGGAAGAGATGAGCTCTCTTCTGCAGAATTGATGGAAGTGTAGAAAAGTGAAAACAACTTAAATCGATAGGAAATTGGTTAAGTAGACAATGGTAGATCCAGACTCTAGCTGTTTGAAACAATGATGTTGCTTGATGTTTATTGATTTACAAAAATGTCCATAGGACCCTGAGGAGTGAAGAGAGAGATTTACAGAAAAGCACATAGAGCTCCCATTCTGTAAAACTGTGCACCTGCATCTCTCTGTGCAGAGATGCCAGGAGAGAACCCCAGAACTGCACTCACTAAAATGTCAACTGTGGTTATTTCTGGTTGGTGGAATTGGGGAGTGACTGCATTTTCTTTCACTTGAAAAGAACAGAATTGCTTTATTTATTTTTTTAAAAAAAATATCTACCTAACAAAAAAAAGAAATAGCCACATGCCTGATATTCCAGAAACACACAGGATTGGTTGGGGCAGTTGAGAATGGAGGAGCCTACAGCATGAAAGTCTGAAAATACCAGCAAAAAAAAAATTGTCAGTGGGTTGAAAAGCCACATCACAGTTACTGCAACAAGTAAAAAGGTAACCAGAAAAGGGACTTTACTACCAGGCCATAGCAACAACCTGAAGACTATCTGCTGAGCTAGGTGTCAAATATCAACTATCAACTATCCTAGCCATCTTTATTTAGCTCAAGCTGTTTTGGAAAATAGCAACTTCCAAGCAAAGCTGAGCTCTCAGGATAGCCATTAGTCCCAAAGGCCACTTGATCGGCTGTTTTTTTCTTATGTCTGGAATGGCTGGACGTGTTTAAAAATTAAAGGAACTGTGTCTTGAAAAGGAACTCAGGTGGATCCTGGAGGAAAAATAAAAGACAAAAACTCCCTACATCATCTCTTCAGAGCGGCCTCCTATCTCACTACAAGACTAGGTTTGGCCCCTCCTGAGATGAGCATCCCATACAGCTATGTTGTAGCACTTGCCGCAATTTTCTTTCTTATTTATTCGTTGCTATCCTCCCTCCTCAGCTATGAATACCAGGAGGGAACAAGCAGCACCTGCCAGGTCCAGGGTTGCACGTTCAGAACTTAGAATAGTGCCAGCACAGCATAGATGCTTGATAAGCATACTGGATGGAAAAAATAATAATAATAATAAAGAGACTAAGACAGGAAAGCAAGGGAGGGAAAGTGGCTGGGCTTTCAGAAGTTAGACAATGAGGATGTAACTGCTAATCTCTGCTTGTCTTCAACAGCCTCAAGAAGAAGGATCAGACATGTCTAAGCAATGTGCATCTTTCAGGACACAGAACGTGCACCTCTAGGTAAATGCCACATTCATCTTTGTCAGTCATGCAGTTTGGGAGCTAATCCTTTTCCTTCTGTGACCTCCCACCACCTATCTTTCTCAAAGCTGCCCCGCCTGTCCAGGGTGGGGGCTGCCATTCTCCCAGCTGCCCTGGCTGCCATTTGGGGTGGCTAAAAGCCAGGAGAGAGAACACAACCTACAGTCAGCTCCTGATGTTGTTGGAAAGCCGAGGCCTCAAGAAGACAGGATATTGGAGCTGATGGACCCCAGGTTGCCCTTGCGCACAGCTGGCTACAAGTGTCTGGAAATTAAGGCCCCACCTTGGGGACAGCTTTGAACCAATGTCTCATCATCAGGCTTGGGGGAATAGATATTCTAGCTACCTGCTCCTCAGCTGAGATAACTCTAATGTATGTGTTTAATGTCATTTCCTAGAGCTCCCCAAAAAGGATACAGCTGCAGTTGCCCACTCTGGGAGCTGATTTAATAATGCACCTCAAGGGCCAGGTACAGTGACTTAGACCTGTAATCCCAGCACTTTGGGAGGCCAAGGTGGGCGGATAACCTGAGGTCAGGAGTTTAAGACCAGCTTGGCCAATGTGGTGAAACCCCATCTCTACTAAAAATACAACAATTAGCTGGGCGTGGTGGCAGGTGTCTGTAATGCCAGCTACTCAGGAGGCTGAGGCAGAAGAATTGCTTGAATCCAGGAGGCGCAGGTTACAGTGAGCTGAGATCATACCATTGCACTCCAGCCTGGGCAACAAGAGCAAAATTCCGTCTCAATAATAATAATAATAATAATAATGATGATGCACCTCAAGTTGTCTGACTTCCTTTTCTGTACCTCGCCTTATCTGGTATCTGTCCCTGTACCTCTCAGGCAAACCACAGGCCTCAATCTTCATCTCAGGGCCTGCTTCTGTGGGAGCCTGACATGCCATTTCTCATGGTCAGCCATTCTCAAAGGTGCCCAGGAAACCACCGGAGGGCAAAACACCCATGAATTGATGCCAACAAGACATGATGGGGCCTTGGAATTAGTGCCCTCCAGGAATTTCAAGAGTTCTCACCCTCTACCCCCTACTCATGAACACCTACTCATAAACACCATGCCTTGGCCATCAGAAAACACCAAACTCACACAGAGATCCGGTTGCCCCCAAGGAGCAGCCAGAGCCTTGGCTTGGGCCTCATAAATCAATGTCTGTGGCTCTGCAAAAGGAACAGCTCATGATCTGCAAAGTCAAAGACCATTATTTTCTGTTGATCTTCCTTCATCCAGGAATGATTCACCAAAACAATACCCTGGAGTTTAGCGCTGAGCAGCCGGAATGATCTCCTGTCTGCACATACAGATAAATATGGGTGACCTTCCTTTGTGATAGATTGGTGCCGAGGGCATTCGAACACACGGGGACATGAAAATGATGCGTGGTTTGTTGGAAGATGAATTTGTCTTCACACAACTCATGTGTCTCTTTGCTTTACCTTTGCTAAAGGGTACTCTTCCAGAATAAAAATAATAATTGCACTGTTAACAATACAAAGGCATTCCTTGTACATTTACTATTCCCTAAGCACTGGGTGAAGCATGTTGTTTCACTGAATTCTCACATATACTTCTCTAAGGTAGCTACTGTTATATTCTATCCCCATTCGCAGAGCCTTCTAGAAGGCTCAGTAACTTGCCCAACATCACACCGTGTTAAATAGCTGAGCAGAATGTCAAACACAGCTGTAGGCTACAACTCTGTGAGCAGGAACAGCCACATAATTTGTGACGCTCAGTGTAAAATGAAAATGCAGACACCTTGTTCAACAATTATTAAGAATTTCAAGATGGTGACAGCAGAACACTAAACCAAGCCCCAGGCCCTTCTGAGCATGGGACCCTTCTGTTCCCTGGGCTGTGTGAGGCCACAAAGGCTGTGCCCCATGAAGATGTCTTTGGTTATGTGGGCTCAGAAAAAAGTGACATGAGTGGTGACAAAGGCCTCAACATTTAACTCCATTGAACCCTAGAGGTGATTCAATGGGCCTGGCTATTTCATCAGAAGAACTAGTCATTTTCTGTGAGGATCTAAATCAGTTCATCTGATAGAACTGCACAAATACTTCCCCCAGCTGGGCCTGCAAAGAGTCTGTGGTGTAAAACATGGAAACAAGAGAGCAGACCCAGTGGGTCACGTGGCTCTTGGGTTTCATTTTTTTCCTAGATGGAGTCTTTCTCTGTCGCCCAGGCTGGAGTGCAGTGGCGCGATCTTGGCTCACTGCAACTTCCGCCTCCTGGGTTCAAGCAATTCTCCTGCCTCAGCCTCCCGACTAGCTGGGATTACAGGCACCCACCACTGCACCAGGCTAATTTTTGTATTTTTCGTAGCGATAGGGTATCACCATGTTGTCCAGGCTGGTCTCCAACTCCTGACCTCAAGATCCACACACCTCAGCCTCCCAAAGTACTGGGATTACAGGCTTGAGCCACTGCGCCCAGCTGGTTCTTGGGTTTCTTGTAGCTCACACAAGGCCCAGGAAGAAATGTGGGCTATTGTAGACAGACCCGGACTAGTCTTTTGAGCGTGATGCCAGTGCAGATGTGGCCAGAATTTGCAGAGAATTGAGGAAGATGTGGCAGCCTCTTACCAGCTAAATAATCAACCATTCACCAAATTTTGAAGCTGGAGACATAGACACTAATTGTGCCTTTTCCCCAGCCAGGTAACTTTGTCAAGTTCCTGAGCCTCTTTGATGTTCAGTTTTCTCATCTATAAGATAGGGATAGTGGTATCTACCTCTCAGGGAAGGAAGTGGGATCGTGGATGAAATCATGTTGTACATATATGGCTGCTGGCACACAGTAAGTACTCGACGCAGTGCTATGATACCTGATGGCTGTGTTCACCATGAATTCGGCGACACAGGTGAAAGAGCATATGATTTGAAGGAAGGTTATGCACTGACTCCCATCTTTTATTTGTGAGAGCATGGAGAAGTCATGGAACTCTTTCCAGAGTCAGCCCCCAACCCCAACCCCTACCCCCACCCCAAACCCCACCCCTAGCCCCACCCTCACTCCCAGTGGGTGTCGAATAATTTCTACAACACATGGGATCCTATGAGCCACAGGTGAGCAGAGCATAATGGAAATACAAGAGACGATCATTTTTATAGCCAGTTAGGGTTTGTTATTACTTGTAAATGATTTAAGTTGAAGAAGAGGTTGGAAAGAGGATACCGTCTTCTTCCTCAGATTCCCACTGGCCTCACGGATGCTTCAGAGGCCATCTTGCCTGCAACTCTCTTACAGGGTGCTAAGTAATCTAAGTGGCTTTTTGTTTGAAAGTCTTTTGCAACATTTCCACATTCTGGATCCCAAATCTGACTGATTCTATTTCAATGCGTGCTTTATAGTCCAACCCAGAGGGTGCTGAGAAAGAAAACAATGAATCCATACAGACACCTGAGTCTTTATGTATTTTTATAGGATAATACCAATCATAAATAGATATTTGAGGTGGTTTATGTTTTGCTGGAGAACTGTCTCTAACTGAATAACTCTGTGACTTAAGAAATTCAATGTGCATAAAGAACTCTATCTAAAAAATACAGAAAAAACATACATAAAAAATACACAAATTAACATGTGCATAAAGAATTCAATGTGCAAAAAGAACTCTTTCTTCAAAAAATATTACATGTATCTAAAATTCTTTTCTAAACTTTAAGGACAGGCACAGTGGGAGGAAAGTTGGACACCGTCTACTCATATACACACATAATATACAAAGACATGTGCGAGCTCACAGCCATCCCGAATGTAAGCACTGTCATTTACATTTAGAACACTTTTCCAGCCCATCTGAATTCTAGTCACTTACTCATGGGGCCCAGGTACCACAGATAGCAATTGGGAATCATTTTTCTGTTCTGCTCAAACTTTGGCCTCTTTAATCGCTTTCCTCATTGGTTCTCCAAATGTGTTCTGTGCATCAGCTCGTTTAAGATTTCTGTAAACATCAAACCCAAATTCTAGGGTATTTCTCACCAGAAGCCATCTCTCCATCAAAAGCAGCTCACAGAGAGGGGCCACGTGTACTGTCTGCCCTAAAGTGACCTGACCTCCCTTCACCTGCCCTCTCTCCTTCTCTCCAGACCTGTCATTGCTCCTCCGCCCTCTGCCACCAACACTCCCCCAAACACCCTCCAGCACACACGCAGTGCATTTGCTCTCATTTCTACGGAGTGTATTTAAAGCTGGGAAGGAAGAGAGAGGGTCGCTCTTGCCCTTGAGGGATCTGATGCAGTGCATAAAGACCCAGCTCCTTGAAGCTGACAGGAGGTTTTAGGCATCTTGCATACAATTATCCACCTGGTTGTCTGGGAAGGTTACCATGGCAACATTTCCAGAGCCTCATGTATCTACATGTCATTGATAGATCCCATCAATTCAGAAAAGAGGGAAAAATAGTAAAAGCAGCTCTCATCTCCTGTCTGGTCTGACGAATCACTGTTTTACTTATTTGGGCATAATCTAGGAACAGCAACACGACACTCTTAATAATGGTGTTTTTTTCACTGAAGTGTATTTTAAAGCTGAAAATCAAAGTCCAGCCAAAGAGGAATTTTTCTGTTTTATTCTTTCATTTTCTCAAGCATTATACTCAGGAGTGACTTCAGCTGCTGGCTATGGGATACTCTAATTAGTATGTATTGGGCCAAAAAAGGAAGCTCTAAATTCTAAAACCATCCCTGATAGAAAGGTTAAACATGGGAAAAGATAGCGGGAGCTCTATAGTAACCTTGAGTGACTTCTATAACAGTAGGCACATGCATTTCCAGGGAGAGATATCAAACATCTTCCTTTTGGTCCTCTGACTGAAGACAAAAGATTTCTTCATGCACATCTTCTAAGGGAAGGGAAGAAGTCCTACCTATTTTACTAAAATAGTTCTTATTAAAAGGCCACTGTGAAAAGAAAGAACCGAGGAGTTTGTAATGGGGACCCAATTCTCATCAAAGCCCTGCTATAGCACAAAGTTTAGCCTTGGACCTTCACAAAGGTAAGCTGGATATTTACATGGTGCCCAACATCAGCCATGCCTTAGAGATTTAGATGGCAGTCATCCTTGGAGGATGATCTTCAGAGATAATGAAAGAGATTTCCGTAGCTTGCAACAGCTCGGTCAAGCTTTGCACTTTAGCTTTCCAACCTGGCTTCTACGCAGGGAAGTAATAAGTCAACACTGATACAAGCTGTCAAGTTGGAACAGCCATAAGACAGTCCCTAGAATCCACAAAGATCATAGTGTGCCTCTTTCTAAGCCATTATGCTAAAGGTAAGCCAATGTGACATACCTGTGGGTGACCCTTCCATGACGTGGCCGATGTAGGGGCCTTCCCGAAAGATCGGTCGGTTGTCATTCTGATCAATCACAATGACTTCCAGAGGCACCGGCCCCTCGAGAGTTTTGCCATTGACATCAGTGGTCTCCACAAATAGCTATTTGAGCAAAGAGATTGGGGGAGAAAGAAGATATTAATTCATTATGAAAATTCAAATAAGTTTCTCTAGAGAAAGGTTATATCAGCAGTTTTATGAGCCCTTGGCAATACTGCAATTTTGGTCTCAATGGATAGTCACTGGGACTAGAATAGAAAAGGAACATTCCAGAATAAAAGGCAAAGATCAGTTCACTTTAGATCCCCCTTGGGAAATTTACAATTAATTCATCAAATCTGCAAAGAAAGTTAAAACAAAACAAAAAACCCCAAACATAAACAGTCATAGCCAAAAAATTATGCTTATATCATTTGTTTTCCCAATATCATTATGCTTAAAAAGAATGTTATGCTAATAAAAATAATTGACTAAGCAGTTATGAACCAAGTACATTAAGAGATAACCAAAAGTGTTTATGGCAATCTTTTAGGAGAAAGTCAGGTCAGTATTTGTTGGGGGATTTCCTTGGGCTAGGAACTCAGAATTTGCAGGGGGCCTGAATGAGACCTCGGGATTCCTGACCACCAGGCTCTTTACAATTTCAGAGGATTTCACAACACCATGAATCACTTCCACAGGGAACTACTTTCAGATCTCAATGAAGAAGGCAGCATAAAAAACTTATTTGTTTGTCTTAGAAACAAAGAATTATGCCATGGCATTTCCAGTAGATCACAGGGACCTTATGTGCACATTTTCTGTGCTTAATTCATCCTTGATTTAACTCAGTGGTAAGAGTAATACTTCTTCTTGGATGTAAGTGTTGGTCCCTGCATAGGAGTATTTTGGTCAGAAAAGGGCATCTGCATTTGGAATCCTAGTACAACTCTTCCCTATCTGTGTGACCTCAAGCAAGACACTGGATCTCAGTTTTCTCATCTGTAAATGGGGTTAACAAAAACACTCATTATTAGGAATAATAACAAACACTTATCCAGTGCTTACTTTAGCTCTATACTATATTATCTCACTTGATTCTCATAACAACCCTTTGGATCTTTTTACAGAGGAGAGAATGAAAGCAAACAGAAGATAAATGGTGGAGTCCAGATTTGACCTTGGGAAGTCTGCCTCCAGAGCTCACTTTTTTAACCACTATAAACAATATTTCTAAAGCATTTAATATATGGTCTGTCATATAATATGTCTCAAGAATATTAACTGCTGCTATTGTTGCTACATTTATTATCAATACTATTGTCAAAAAAGAGCCCAAATTAGAAAAATGAAAGACAAACATTCTTGTTATGAATCAGTAGAGTCAAATCCCACCTGCTGGTATTGTAAACCAGTATAATCCTTTTCAAAAGCACGGCAAAATTCAACAGAAACCATGAAAGACTCATAATTTTGTTCTGTTTTTATATCACTCCTGATCCTATATAAGTTTGCACTACATATTTGGAACTACTCACTGCATTGTTATTTCTCAAAATAAAATTACACTGGCATCTGCCTGAACATCCAGTGGAAGGGAACTAGTTGAATGAATGTTTGTGTAACAACATATTACAATACAATAATTTTTAAACTTTATTGATCTACTTAGAATATTGAGTAAAAATACACAAAATAACATGTGCATCATCATACATGACATACAAATATGGATAGAATTTGAAGGCAGTGAGCAAAACGAAACCAGGTATGTGTGGGTAGATAATTTTTTAATTTTTTTCTTTAACATTACTTCATCCTTTTACTAGCAAGTTCACACACAGACATACATACTTGATTTCTGGGGCAGATAAAATAATGCAAATAATAAGAAAAAATTAAATGAACAGAGCCTCCTAATATCTGCACACAAAGGAGATCTCACAGAGAGTGAAATTTTATACTTTTATGTTTTTTTAAAGCTATTATGAGAATACTGCTAACAAAGGAAATCAATCAAAATAAAGCTTTGAGGCAATTTTATGTAATAACGTAGGTCTGGTTTTTCATCTTCCCAAAATAGCTAAGGACTTGACTTTAACTCAACGGAAAAAAAAAAAACAACAACAATAAAACCACTGTGCCCAAAGATAACAAATATCTTGGATCTGAATCCTAAGATTCTACATTCTATGAGACTTGGCCAGTATCATAAGCTACAAGTACGATAGATAATCAGAATTCACATTTTCCAAATATTCAAATATGCTGAAACTGGGAAGGGCAGACAACAGATCCATCTTAACACAACGGAAAGAAAGACGGAAACTAAGGAGACACCATTGATTAGGATGAATACAAAATGTGGAGCTGAATCTCAGAAAATCAATTATGCAAATAGACAATCCAACGGTATTTTATGATACAAAACTAATCAGAGTTTGACTCAGACTTTTCAGAGGACAATAATATCAACAGAAGTCAAGACCTTTGGAATGGTCTCTAAAAACAGTGAAGTGCTGTGAAGTGTGATTTTGTTAAAGTTAATTTAATACAAATTATTTGAGGACCCACTACATGTCAGCCATCATGCTGAACACCCTGGTATCCAGTGGTTACCAGAAAAGATACCCCAACATGGAGAGACAGGTGATAAACAAGAGAAAAAGATATGAACAAGATAATTTCAGTCACAGATGAGGGCTATGAAGGATATGAGACAGGTATGAATACGAAAGCTTCACTACCCAATACTGTAGCTGCTAGCCACATACGGCTACTGCAATTTACATTTATTAAAATGAAAAAACTCAGTACTCCAGTCAAACCAGGAATGTTTTGAGTGCTCAAGAGCCACATGCGGGTAGTAGCTACCATATTAGACAACACAGACGTAGAACATTTCCATCACTGGGTAGAGTATGATTGACAAACTGTGTGTGTGTGTGCATGTGTGTGTGTGTGTGTGTGTGTGGCAGGGGGCACCTATTTGAAATAAATGGTGGAGAAAACCTTATTGCTGAGGGAATGTTTCAGCTGAGGCTTGAATGACAAGAAAGTGGAAAGAGATAGCCACACAAAAAACATGGAAAATGATTTCTAGACAGCAGGAATAGCAATAGTAGACTCTGAAGTAAGGATGAACTTGGAACTAATTTGAAAGTGGGGATTGGTATAAGATCAAGTCAAAGAATTAGGGCTCTGCTCAACTCCAAATGGAGTAGGTTAAGGCTTATGTCCATACAAGATTTTTTGCCTAGAACAATGTAAACCAAGTGAAGAATGAAGACATTTTCTTCCTATGAGTCCCTGGGAAGACAGAGATGAGAAAGAAGTATATCATGCTTGATCCCAACAAAGGAAAACATAGTAGACTGAATAAAATATGTAATAGGAAATGTTTGTGTTTTACAGAAAGGTTCGTCTAGTTTTAACATCATCTTATTAATGATGTGGATGAAAATTAAGCACATGCATATGCATGGGGAAGTTGTTAGTAAATACAGCCTTATCCACCCAATCACATACCGTAACAAAATCTGACATTCCCGTGAGTTTTCATCACTGTTCCCATATGAAGGTCAGACTCATAGTTAGCAAATGCCAAACTTTCTGAAGTCAGGCTCTTAAATTCCAGTGCATCCTCCAGTATCAGAGAATAAATGTTCAATAACGTTCTTGCCTGCCTTCTTTCTTCCTGATTGAAATACCCAAAGCACACAAAACCTTAGTTTGAAAAGACTGGAATAATGCTTGTTTCCTTTGAATTACATGATAGGTTCAAGTGGCTGTGTTTGGGTTCTAAAAACAAAACAAGCTCATACGCATTCAAAGGGAGGCATTCTGATGCTTGTTCTTTATGTTAGAAGTGAGATGCCACTTGGTAGAAACCTACTGTGAGAAAAACAAATAGGTAGGCACGGCAGAAGGCAATGAAATACTTGCTCAAAGGAAATGGAAACCATCCAGCCCCTCATTGCCTACTTCAAGAACACCCCCTCAGATGCGAGGATTTCTATTCTTAGATTCAATGGTTGACCTGCATGGGAATAATAAGGTGTGATATAAAAAAAAAAAGTCCACTCTGGAGCCAGATGAGAGGGGCACTCAATAAATGACAGCTAGAAACAGTTATCCAATGTTGCAAGATGTTAATAACTAATTCCATAGTAGGTAGCCTGAACTCTGAGCAATGACATGTCTGACCAATGTCTGTTCTGTCTGTTCTAGTACCTTGCTATTCAAAGGTCAGTCTCCAAGCCAGCAGCATTGGCATCTCCCAGGAGCTGGTTAGAAATGCAGGCTCCTTGGTCCTGCCTAGATCCTACAGAGGAAACCCATCCATTTTAACATTGTTTCTAGAGAATTCAGGTGCAAATTACTGTTTGAGTGATGTTGTACTGAGACACAGGGGTGGAGACGGAAATCCAAGGGTCTTGTGGAATTTGGGAACTGTATTCCCAGGTTCAGGTACAGGAAAATAAATAAGCTCCAAACGGGAGGCTGAGTCTTGCCACCTGCTAGTAATTTCACTGTGTGGCTGTTGGACTCATTCATCATCCCCAAGTACACAGGCCAGGAAGTTAGATGTTGTTTGTAGGTCTATCTGGAGAAGCGCGCACACGGGCACATACACACAAACACACACACTCAGATGCAGGCAGACATATGTACATGTACCACAGACACAGCACACACATACAAATATACACATACACATACATTTCCCATAAACATCAATTTTTTTCCAATCTCCTTCTAATCTTCAACTGTGCATGCTGAATGCTTAAAAATCATATTTTGTCTGATTACTTTTTGAGAAGCTGTCAAATACAAAAGTAGAAGGGAATTGGTTACTAATTGAAAAGTGAAACATTGCAGAAAACAAAGTAAAATGGAGGTGTCCCAGAGATGGGAAAGGTCACAGAGAATGGTGATGAGTGTTGGGGGGCCCTGCATTTCCTTAGCCTTGGTGTGATTTTTGGACCCTGACAGAATTATTCTCCTCCATTGAGATGAAATATCCCAGGGAGGAGTAACTCATTCAGCTTTATCATAGGGGGCCTATGGGTCATCCAGGGAACTGGGTAAAATCAGATTCTTTAGGAATTTATGTTTAAACCAGCACTTTGAGAGATTCTAGTGCTAGTGATTTCCTGCTCACACTGTGGAAAGCTTGGCTGATCATGGGAGGGAGATCCAGATGCCACCTGCACTGGTGGGAGAGGTGGAGGAGAGAATTGCTGGAGGTGGGGGACATCTGTGAAAGGCTGAGTGGAGGGCTTTAAGGAGCTGTGGAAAGAGCACTGGACCTGGATTCAGGAGACCTGATACTGAATCCTGCTGACACACCAGATCCAGGCTCTGAGCAGAGCATGCACCTCTCCGTATCCTGGTTTTTGTGTTATTAATAAGAGCCTACCATGGCGACTTCGCAGGATCTTGGTGCAGATTAACTAAAATAACACATGAAAGTGTCTGATACAAAGCTGGTACTGAGTCTGAACCCAAATATTACTCCCCAGTTTTTAGGGGCCCAGCTTTATCCTTTCCTAGAGAGGGCAAAACTATTTTACATTTATAATAACTTAATTAAAATATTATTGACATTATTGGAGGCAAGGATTTTTGAGCAACCAGAAAGTATGATAAATACAGTTGCATGTTTATCATTTTGCTCTAAATATTGTCTAGAGGATGGCCCCTCTCTCAGGGATCAAGGAAGAAGAAACTCACAAGTCATTCTCTTCCTCAAATGAAACATTCTCTTCTATCCGCAGCCACTCTATCAACACATCCTGCCCACATCAATTGTTTCACTTCCTGAATGTCCCCTTTTCTCTCCATCCCCCTCAACACTCCTTGAGATTAGCTTCTGTCACTTCTCACCACAGCTACTGCGCAAGGCACCCTGTGGGTCTTCCTGCCCAGCCATGACTGCCTGCCACTGTCTGTTTTCTATAGGGCTTCCAGGGTGTCTTTGTCAATTTTTATTTATTTATGTCACCTTCTATTGGATACCTTTCAATGGTTTCTCATCACTCTTAGGAAAAACAGCAAATGCCTTTGCTTTGACAAATCTTTCTATAATCTGGCTCCAGCCCACTTCCTCACACTCATTTCATGTTACAAGGAATCCCTCTTGTTCCTTATTATCCAGTTACACTCATCTTTTTTCAGTTCTTCCAACCATCACATTCTTTCCTGCAGGTATTTTTACATACAACCCTCCTACCAACCATGGGTTTCCTACCTACGCTTCCTTGCTGCTGCTATTCATCCTTCAGATCTTGGCCCAAATATCAAGAAGAGCCTCCCTTACTCCTCCAGAACAGCTAGGGTGTCCCTGGCTTACATTCCCATGGCATCAGCCTCCTTCCTTTGTAACACTTCCCATAGGTTATTACCTATTGGTGTGATAATTCAATTTACATCTACCTCTCTGTCTGACCCCATGAGGACAGGAGCTTATTAGCAAATCCTGAAGCCTGGACCCAATGCCTGGCGCAAAACAGGTAGCTGATATGATATTGATTGCAGAGAGCCCCCTTTGGAAGAGGCAATACCTCTTTAAGAGACTAGAATCCAAAGTTTTGGCCTGAGCTCTGGCCATCTGTCCTTTCTTTCCATCTGTGGCATATTAGAGCTGACAGTTGGTCTGACTCCATGGACTGTAGGCTGGTGGACTCTGTAGTCTTAATTGATGAACAAGAATCCCAGTGGTAAACAATATCAGAGTACATTAAACTGATTACTTGTTTTTTTTTTTTAAAAAAAGAAGAGGACTAACATTGATTTGGTGTCCATTACTGGTCTGGCCTTTTTTGCATTGTCTCATTTGGCCTAAAACAATCTGAAGAAATATTCATCGCAGCAAAGAAATTTAAGTACTTTGTCCATTGTGCCAAAGCTGATTTGTCATCAGCCTGAATTCAAACTTGGGTCCGACTGTAACATTCACATTCCCCTCACTCTGCTCACACTTGCTGAATGTTTTTACACGGACTCCCTTACATTTTTTTTTGTTTCATTATCTTTACTAAGCTATTTGCTTAGTAGCTTTGCTTTACATTGATTGCTATTTTTTACTCTTGCCTCATTTGTGGCAAAATCATCCATGAATTGAGGAGCTTAATGACTTTCTTATATATTTTTATTAATACACATGAAGCTACACATTAAACCACACAATGAGCCTCTGTATAGTATGTAGCACCCTGCCACAAACTAAAGGCTGGGAAATATTATAGTATCAGCCTAACTACCACATAGTTCCTTCCATGATGCTACACGCTTTCAGAAAATCAAAAAAAAAAAAGTATGCTTATCAATTTAATTTTCAAATGACAACAGTGAATAATATGGTGAGGGAGACAGAGGATGCAAATCACCTCTAATTTGTTTAAAGCAAAAATACTTCATCCAAGGGTGGAGACACTAAGATACTGCCTGAATATTTTCTGTACTTCAAGGGGGCATGGTAGATGGGCACTAGGTTGTTAGCCCTGATCTTCTGAGTCCTGAGAATGGGAGGAAAAAAGGGGCTCAACTCCTGAAATGGAGAAGGACGTAAAGAAAACCCACAGGAGCCAGAAGGGAAGGTAAGTTGGAGAGCAGTTTCAGCCTTGAGTTTAGGGTCCTGTTGTCCACCCTTCCTGGCATCCCAGCACCTGGCTTCCTCTATTCTCTTTCCGTACTGTGGGGGGTTGGGTGAGGAGGTATCCACTAGAAATGTGAACTATCAAGTCACAGTATGCAAAACAATGACTCTTCAAGCCAATTAATTCACCATACTAATAGGAATTGGCTGTACATAAAATGCTTTGAAAAGAATCCCTTAAAAAATGCAAGAACATAATGAACCAAATTACAAAGCATGCGTGGCCTTTAGCTTCATGGCGAACTATTAACACCTTGCCCTTCATTTGAGTCACCTCTTATCTTCAGCCATGAAAGACACAATTTAGTCCGACAAAATTTGACACTGAGATCTTACCCAAAGGGATGTACTGATGAAAAACAAAATGTGTTACAAGGTTTCTTGGGTGAAGGCCAAAATGCAGAAGCTGGCTCTTAAAAGCCAATATTTTTTGTAATATGAGATGACCGACGTAACACATGCAAAATCTAGATCAACAGAATCAGAAACAAAGCATGATACACAGTCCATGGACTTGTGAGTCATTCTGAAGAGAAATGATTTGGAAAACACTTTGATGACCTCTTTAACTCTGATGATTCCTCTTTGGGCAAAATATGCAAATAAAGCAAAACACACACACACACACACACACACACACACAGAGCTTTTTTGAGATGATATAGTTCAACATTCGATCAGTGGATTGTGTGTGCACAGGATTTTCAGATGTAAGTTTTCAAATCACACAGAATCAAAACACACAGTAGCTACATCTGTAACACAATGTGACTCAGTTTCTATTTTGCAGACAGATAAGATATCTCTCACCTGAATAAGTATTTTACCTCCAAGTTACCTCTCTGGTGGCACTAAAACGTTTTTTAGTGTAGATGCTGCCACTGCCATTATCTCTGGAATACCTCTTCAGAAACTTCTATTGGAACCCATTTATAAGTCACAAACAAGAAGGAATCTCATTGCTTTCATTCCAAATATCTTTTCTTTTTTTTTTTGAGATGGAGTCTCGCTCTGTCACACAGGCTGGAGTACAGTGGCGTGATCTTGGCTCACTGCAACCTCTGCCTCCCAGGTTCAAGCGATTCTCCTGTCTCAGTCTCTCGAGTAGCCGCGATTACAGGTGTGTACCACTACCCCTAGCAAATTTTTGTATTTTTAGCAGAGACGGGGTTTCACCCTATTGGTCAGAATGGTCTCGAACTCCTGACCTCAGGTGATCCACCCACCTCAGGTGCCCAAAGTGCTGAGATTACAGGTGTGGGCTACCATGCCTGGCCCAAAATATCTAGTAATAGAATATAGCTGTAGGGCTGTAGCAGGACAAGCTGCAGACAAAAGTCCTCAGACACCGACTTAAAGAAGGAAGGGGTTTATTCGGCCGGGGGCATCGGCAAGATTCCTGTCTCAAGAGCCGAGCCCCCCGAGTGAGCAATTCCTGTCCCTTTTAAGGGCTCACAACTCTAAGGGGGTGCACGTGAGAGGGTCGTGATCAATTGAGAAAGCAGGGGGTACGTGACTGGGGGCTGCATGCACCGGTAATTAGATTGGAACAAAACAGGATAGGGATTTTCACAGTGCTTTTCTATACAACTTCTGTAATCTATAGATAACATAACCGATTAGGTCAGGGGTCGATCTTTAACTACCAGGCCCACGGTATGGCACTGGGCTGTCTGCTTGTAGATTTCATTTCTGTCTTTTAGTTTTTACTTTTTCTTTCTTTGGAGGCAGAAATTGGGCATAAGACAATATAAGGGGTGGTCTCCTCCCTTAGGGCAAGAAATGTAAAATGATCATTGGAAGCTCACTACATGCAAGCAGGGATGTACAAGGCTTAACACTGCCATTTCTTCAGCTAAACATGACTGTAAGTTCAGACACAGGAACTGTGTGTGTGTGTTTGACTCACACAAAACCTTGAAATGCACATGAAAAATAACATGCCAGCATTTGCCACCAGATAAAGAAAAGATAAGAGCCGATGATTGTTAAGGGTGCAGTGACGCAAACACAAGGATCACTGTACTGGAATCTCAACTTGATACAATCTTCCTGGAAGGCAGTCTGAAAGTATGTCTCAAGAACCTCAGAGATACTCAAAGCTTAAAAAAAAATTCTGCAGAGATTCCATGGAAATAAGCCCACAAAGATTTTTGTATCAGTATGCTATGTTGTTTATTTATAACAGATAATCTTGAAAGGTAGAGCATGGTTGGAAGATTTTTTAAGTGATATTTTCCACCATGGATACAATGTTTGTTGTGATAAGAAAGGAAATGATAACACTAATCCCAACCCATTTTATTAATGTGACACTTACACTGCCCTTACTTTTTACACCCGAGTCCTTATATATGAATATATTATCAATTCATGTACAGACTTGGTAGGCAGATTTAGATGAGAATATACTCATGGTCCAATTAGATCATCACGATGTGTGGGTAAGAGTACTCTCTAGATATCCTTTCTAAAATTTAGTGCCTTAAACAAAGACATATTGATAAATCTTTTCATTAAGTTTCGGTCTACAATTCTCATACTCGCTCCACCTCCCAAATTAAGGTTGCCAATGGAATTAAGGTTGCTGATCAGCTGGCTTTAAAATAGAGATTGGGCCAGGTATGGTGGCTCATGCCTGTAATCTCAGCACTTTGGGAGGCTAAGGCAGGAGGACTGATTGAACCCAGGAGTTTGAGACCAGCCTGAGCAACGTGGGGAGACTGCCATCTCTGCATTTTTTTTTAAAACTAGACAGGAGTGTTGGTGCATGCCTGTACTCCCAGCTACTCAGGAGGCTGAGGTAGGAGGATCACTTGGGCCCAGAAGGTTGAAGCTGCAGTGAGCTGTGATTGTACAACTGCACTCTAGCCTAGGTGACAGAGGGAGATCCTATGTGTGTGAGAGAGAGAGAAAAAGGGAGAAAGGGAGAGAGGGAGATAGGGAGAGAGAGGGAGGGAGAGAGAGCGAGAGACTGAGAGACAGACAGACAGACAGACAGACAGACTAGCCTGAATTATATGGCATCTGGCTAGGCCCAATATAATCATGAGTCCTTAAGAGGGAGGAAGAAGCGAAGGTCAGAGTGATGGGATATGAGAAGGACGTGACCAGCTGTTGCTGGCTTTGAGGATGGAGAAAGGTCCCATGAGGCCAGGAATGTGGGTGGCCTTTAGAAACTAGAAAAGGCAAGGAAATGGATTTTCCCCTAGAGCTTCCAGGAGTGAAGGCAGCCCTGCGGACACCTTGATTTTAGCCCTGACACATGTTGGATTCTCAGCTTACACAACTGCAAGATAAGATTTGTGTTGTTTTGAGTCACTGTGTGGTAATTTATTACAGCAGCCATAGGACATTAATACAGTGACCACATAATTTATTGTCCAAACCAGAATCTTCTTAGAATAAAAGTAGGTACCATTAACAACGAAGCCAAAATAACAGGTGCAAACCAAAGCTGTCCTGGGCAAACTGGGTCATGTGGTCATGCTCTCTTACTAAGAAACTTCAGCTTTCCAGGTTTTAGTTTCCACCATAGCAACATATGGTGTTTAGAATACCACTCTCGGTTTTATTATTAAAGAAATAAAAAGATAAATGAGCATGTGTACACACAAATTCCCAGCAAGTAGAAATACTAAACAAAGCTTTGTTAGACCTTAGCGGGAGTATGGTAACCTTGGAATGCCATCTTCCCGGCAACATCACCACCAGCCAAGGGTCACGTCACAGGTCAAGATTTCAAAGGCAGTCCAAAGAGCAGCACCCTGATAGTCTCCCAGAAGAGCAGGGGGAGGCTGGGCAATCTGAGAGAGGTGCCAATCATCCCCACAGGACCACCCCCGCTCCGTAGGGAAATCATTCATTCCCAGTAGATCTTTATGTAGAAACCTGCGAATGTGGATGCAGTATCCTAGATTCAATTCCTATTTGTCAGCCATCACTCCTTTGAAATTGCTTTTCTATTACTGTAATCCAGGTTTCTCTTTGACACCAATAACTTGCATTTCAAGCTATTTTTCTTAGTTTTATTTCACTTATTCAAGTTAAATGTCATTACAGACCAACTCCTAGAGAGTTCCCAGGGAAAAGATATTTTAAGCCCTTTGTAACATTCCTCCACCTTCATTTATCCCCCCTTTGACAGACTGGATGTGGTGCTTATATCTCCTTCTAAAAACGATCAAAGGGGCGATAAAAGTTTCCTACTTGTTAGGTTATTAATTAAAGATCTTGATACTGTTATCAAATGTTCTTTGAAAATCCTGCTCTGCTTAGAGCTACATTATTTCTTTTATGAATGTGAAATTTTACTTTAAAATTGTTTCATCGAACATAATGAAAACATTTTTTCTTATGTGTATGCATGCTCACAATCACACTAGACTTTCAAGGCATTCTTAAACACTTTAGAAGTAACTTTAATTATGTGGAAGAAATCTATGCAGATATTCAAAATAATTTTATGTAAGCAGCTTGAGTAAAGTCCTAGTGAATATCCTCCGCCTCAAGAGGTGACACAGGCTAAAAATTTTAATTGGTTCAAGTAGAATTTATGTAACTCATGGATGATGGAATTATGCCAGATCTATTAAGGATATGTACAAGGGTTAAGGGGATTTTTGTGCAAAGATGGGAAATATAATACTTTAGAAAACAAAGCCAGCAGAGAGAAATTACTGGGGATTGTATTTTTACATGCCCTTTTTCCTTTCCTAATGTGAAATTCAGAGGAATAGAAATAAATGCAATATCTTTTTTTTAAGTTTACAGTTTTAAAGTCATTTTGTTAAATAAGTGTTAAAATGTGCTTTATCATACATGATGTTCTTAAAAAAATTAGGGTTGATACATACAAATTTAAAGTATAGTCTAATGAATTCCAGATGGATTAAAGTATTAGGAGGAATAAAGTCATTGAATATTCATGTAATGCAGGGGAGAAGGCCTTTCTAAGCCAGCATTACAGCTCTAATTTATTGCGTGAATTATTGACAGATTAAACTACTGAAATGCAGGTTTTACAACAACTAAAATATTATATGAAAATAAACAGAAAACTGTGAAAAATATTTGCATCACATATATTTATAACATGTTACATATTGTAACAATTTATAAAATTGTTAGAATAATTAGAAAAAGTTCCTAATGTTTGACAGACTTATGCGGAAATAAACTCTCATATATTATCAATTACATGAAAAAATCCGAAATGCAATTTGTTAACACCCATCACAAGCTTTGAAAATTTAACTTGAAGAAATTTAGCCTGATATGTGCGTATGTGGTTGCGTGTGTATGTGGGTAGCAACATGTATACTCATTGCAATACTGCTTAAAAATAGAAAAAACTACAACACAATGTTATAAAAGATTGATGAAAGAAACTATGGTATCTGCAGAAAGTAGAACACTGCATTGCAGACACACTTTAGAGAATGTAAAAATATACTAATGGTATAGTATGCATGTTAAGAAGTACAAATTTTGACTAAAATTAGTGTATACATAACGCAATTTTTGAAAAATAAAGGCATTCCACTATTAAGATTATGCTAAAATATTAACAGTGGTTTTATTGAAGTCATTTTTCTTTGCTTTGCTATACTTTCTAGATTTTTCTAGGCATGTGTTAATCTCAAAGTTAAAAAAGAAATCAATAAAGTTTATTTTAAGATAGTAACTTGTTCAGGCAGTGACTACACATTGACTACAGTTTATTACAAATGGGGAGCTATGGGTGGCTGTTAAACTCTAAGACATGCAACATCCCTCAGCATTGATGATTAATGAGAAAGAAACACACATTAAATATATAGGACATCATCAGTATTATAGTACCATATAGAGTGTGGCTGGTTTTCTAGTCTTTACAGTTCTACAGTTTTGGGATTATAAAAAGAGTCTCAATGCACCTGACAGAACTTGGTCTCCTCAGCTTTATTTTTGGAGCCATCGCTGTTATCACTGTCTGCTTCTTCTCTGAAGCTTCACTTTTAATCTCACACATAAATTCTGAGAACTAGAAAACAGCTGAGATTCCAAAAGTGGGTTTTAGATTCAGGGAGACTGGACTTTAACTCCCAAGTCCATCCCTTATCAGCTCTGTGATTGTTTAAGGTACTCAGTTACCTTCTCAGAATCTCAATTTCCCCATCTTTGAGATGGAAGAACAGGAACCATCTCACAGAAAATAAATATTTGTAAAGCATTTAGCAAAACACCTGCCACATAGCAATCATTAAGTAAATATTATCCATCAGTATCCTTAAATTTTGCATAAAGAAAGAGAAACATCCCATCATGTTATGTTCGTGATAAGGGTTTACAGTCTCAAGCATCTAAGAAGCGTCTTTCGCATATTGCTGATGCCGCCTGCAGGAATCCGAAACTCATTCAGAATTAAGAGGAAGCATACGGCTCATGGGGCCAAGTCCCCTGTTCCAACCTTCATATCAGGAGTGAATTGGGCTGAGGTCATGGACCCCATGCCACCCCATTCCCAAGACCAGTGCAATCTGAGGAAGGTGGTCAGTACCAGCTCCAGGCCCACACTCTGGGGATTCAGCACTGAGATGGCCTCTGTTTTTCTGGCTCTCATTCCCTGCCATTTCCCTATCTCTGCTACATTGGTCCTACTGTCTGGGGTTGGGGCTGCCAAGTCCCTTGGGACCCAGAGTTCACTTAGCACTTTGGGTTGGCCTCTATCCCTGTTCCACTTTCTCCTTTGGAACAATGCCAAGAATTCTTTGCCCTTCCAGATGGGTTCCCTCTTGCAGTGGCACACTCTAACCTCAAGGGCAAATTTTCTGTTTTGAGATCATTTTTTATTCACATGCAGTTGTAAGAAATAATACAGAGAGAAACTATGTGCTGTTTTTCTAGTTTCCCCAGTGGAAACATCTTACAAAACTATAGGACAGTATCACAAGCAGGATATTGGCATTTATACAATTCTGGTATCCAGATTTCCTCAGTTTTACTTGCACTTGTGTGTGTGCATGTGTGTGTGTGTACATGTGTATGTGTGTGTGTATTTAGTTATATGTAATTTTATTACATGTGCAGGTTCTTATATCCACAACCACAGTCAAGAAACAAAATAATTCCTTTTCTACAAGTCTCTTGCATTTGAGGGCAATGCTTTTAAATATTTAATTTGCATCCCATTTCTGGATATACATCCAAAATATTTGAAAGCAGGGTCTTAAAGATATATTTGCATACCCATGTCCACAGCAGCAATATTCACAATGGTTAAAAAATAGAAACAACCCAAATGTCCATCAACAGATGAATGGATAATCAAAATGTGGTATATTCATTCAATACAAACACTATTCAGTCTTTAAAACAGAGGAAATTTGGATACATGCTACAACAGAAATGGACCTTGAAGACATTACATTAACTGAAATAAAGCCAGTCACAAAAAGACAAATACTGTATGATTCCACTTATATAAGGTCTCTAAAGTAATCAAATTCCCAGAAATAGAAAGTAGAAGGGTGGCTCTCAAGGAGACAGAAAGGGGGCAAAGGGGAGCTATAGAGTTTCAGATGAGTAAGATGAAAAGGTTCCGGAGATCTGTTTCACAACAGCATGAAAAAACTTAACACTACTGAACTATACACTTAAAATGATGAAGCTGATCAATTTTATGTCTTTTTAATCACAATCAAAACCCTTTAATTTGACGCGTGTAATCCCAGCGCTTTGGGAGATCGAGGTGGCCACATCACCTGAGGTCAGGAGTTCCAGACCAGCCTGGCCAACATGGCGAAACCCCATTTCTACTAAAAAAAAAAAAAAAAAAGCAAAAATTAGCCATGTGTGGTGGCACGTGCCTATAGTCCCAGCTACTCAGGAGGCTGAGGTGGGAGAATCACTTGAACCTGGCAGGCGGAGGTTGGAGTGAGCTGAGATTGTACCACTGCACTCCAGCCTGGGCAACAAAGCCAGACTGTGTCTCAAAACCAAACCAAAACAAGAAACCCTTTAATTTGCATGGGATTCATCTGAAAACTGCGAGAATGCAGATTTCTGAAATTCAACCCCAAGCTTTTTTAGTAGGTTCTCCAGAATCTGTGATTTAACTCATCCCACATAATTCTGATGCAGTGGCCTACAGATTTGTGCTTTGGGGAAGCTCAAGGTGCCTCATTTTATTACTGAATGGAAGGTGCTAAGGCCCAGTACAGACTATACCTGGTTAGGGAAATTTGACTACCTAGGCATAGGTTTGACAAACTTGCTTACTGTGAACAAGACCTTCATGGAAATGAGCAGCACAAATAATCAGAACCACCTTCCTTTCATCCCCGCTAGTGTGGAGCTCCATTTTCCCCGTGGATCAGGTGCATTTTTTTTCCTTAAGCATTTCAAACTAAGATACTGTCTTTGTGAGAGAGGAATCAAAATTAGCTACTAGGTGAATGTTGGTACCATGCCTGAGTCAAAGAAGCCTAAAGCCTGTTGACAGGGTGCCCAATGCTCCTTATACACATCCACTCCATCAGCTGCTTCCATCAGCTGTATCTTCAAACTACAACCTGAATCTGACCATCTCTCATCATCTGCTGGTTACCTTCTCGGCCAAGCCACCATCTCTTACCCAGCTTAGTAAATCGTTTCTGAGTTGCTCTTTCTGCTCTTGTCCCCCCACGCTATTCACCACACAGGTTTCCATACGATCTTTGAATATGTAAATTGGGCCTTTCAGTATTCTGCTTTCCAATCATCCTATGTCAATTGTCTTCTAAGTTCTCACTGTGGCCTGCAAGTGATGTGAACCTTGGATGTAACTTTGATCATTTCACTCTCCCCAAAATCATTCTAGTTCAGCCATATATTCCTTCTTGGTGTTCTTCAAGACAGCTAAGTTAATTTTTATTTCACTCTGAAGCTTCTCTTTTAATCTCACTCATAAATTCTGAGAACTAGAAAACAGCTGAGATTCCAAGCGTGGATTTATATTTCTTATATAAATCCCTCTGCCATTCTTACAACCCTAGCTCAACATCTTTTCTTTCACTTGTGCACAAAACAGGTCTCAATATATTTTTTCTTTTTTCTTTTTTTTGTTTTTTTGACACGAAGTCTCATACTGTCTCCTGGGCTGGAGTGCAGCAACACGATCTCGGCTCACTGCGAGCTCCGCCTCCTGGGTCCACGCCATTCTCCTGCCCCAACCTCCTGAGTAGCTGGGACTACAGGCACCCACCACCACACCCCACTAATTTTTTTATACTTTCAGTAGACACGGGGTTTCACCGTATTAGCCAGGATGGTCTCGATCTCCTAACCTCGTGATCCACCCGCCTCGGCCTCCCAAAGTGCTGGGATTACAGGCCTAAGCCACTGCGCCCAGCCAAGAGGTCTTAATTTTTATTTCGGGGTCTTTGCAGATGCTGGTTCCTCACCTATAAGACTCTTTTCTTTTCCAAAGAGTTTTCATGACTTGCTCCCTCATTTCATTCACGTCTCTCCTCAAAACAGAAACCTTCCTTGACTTCTTGATCAAAAAGAGTAACTCCTTCTCATTGCCCATCCTCAATCCCAACGTTGTTTTCATGGCTCTTATTGCTACAGGCCTATTGAATAGCCATTTTTCTGGTCTGTAATGCCTACTAGAATGTAAGCTCTCAACGACTAGGAATTTGTCTCTCTTGTTTCCATAGCACAATAGAACAAGTGCCTTTCAAATAGTAGATTTTCAATAAATATAACAAATGAACAATGAATTAGCTAAGGGCTTTGAGTTTATAAAGAAGTCCCTTTTTTCTGGAGGACAGATCAATAGACAAAAAGAAATGACACTTGTCTTTTGAGAATTCCCTGAGGGTGAATGAACCCAGCCAAAAGACAATGCATTAAAGATTCAGCAAAAGCCTGTCTGCCTGTTTCAAAGGAAGAAACCAAGCTCAGTGAAGTTATTGTAACTCTCAAAAGTGTGCAAAAATATTTTACATGGGATTATTCATTGTTTGGCAGTGACTGATAGCATATGATTTTGTTCTGACACACTTATTACTAATAAGCATATTTAAATGAAGGAAAATAAAGCAAGTAGAACTCAATACAAATTCTAGCTCACTGAAGTGATTCCATCTGTCCCTGCCTTTATAAATGACACAATACAAGTCATAGAAATAGACTCATATTTCTTACATAAATCCCTCTGCCATTCTGACAATGCTAGCTCAACATCTTTTCTTTCACTTGTGCACAAAAGAGGTCTTAAGCAGCCAGACGTGACTGTGGCCTGATGAGATGCATTCTGTTAGTTTCTTCTGGACTTAACACAGATTGCACCATTTTCTCTCCTTTGGCCAGATGCCCCCACTGCAGACTGATGCATAACTTCTGGGCTTAGGAGTACAGACAGGGCACATAACAATCAGCCAGCATTTGGCTTTGTTATGGGACCTCCAGACTCTCCTGGCACAGTGTCATCCAACTTTCTTAAGTGTCCTGGCCAGCCCAGAATTAAAGTGTCTTAGTGACTTGTTCCTTTGCTCATAACATCCCTTCTGTATGTTTGCAAGTCATGCAGAGAGAAAGTGTAAATATAGTCCTACCCACCACCTAGGTTGTGCAGCAAAGGGCACAGCAAGCATGCCACTACTAGGCAAAGTGTAAGTCCCACTAATAATTTATGAGACATCTCCCTTCTCTTCTGAATTTTGTTAGGTTGAACTATATAGTCCTGCCATTCTTGTAGGTCACACATAAACAAATATTGGTATTCCCACAGAGCTCAGAGGAATATTCTCATTCAAAAGTTTAAAAAAAAAACAAATACCACCATGTGTGGTGTCCATGGTACTGAATCATTAGGACAATGATGTTTCTCCAATCCTTGACATACTAATGATTTATGCTACCCCTCACAGAATTTGCCCCAGGTAAGAGAGAAGATAGTGATGGGATAGAAGAAGTATGGGTATGGTACATGTTGGCAGAGGCATCGTTACTAAGAAATTTCCAGGAAGAATAAAGTAATTTGTTGTTGTCTGGTGAAAAATTCTGGTTAAAAAGAGGAAAAAAATCTCATGTTCTGGAAAGATGAATAAAAGACCTAGACCCTGGACACTGACACTGGGCTTACCCCCGGTACTGTGTTCTGGTATTGCTTTCGATTCAGATGACTTATTTCTCCTTCCCTCTATTTTAAAGTCTTTATTCTATCATCTGCTTGCCTGCATACTTTGTATAGATAATCCATTTGGCTCATGTCACTTTTTTCTCTTTCAGTTTAGCATTTACTGCGCATATCATATATTTGATGCTGGAGGAGAAGAAGGGACATTGTGGACTTCACTCTATAAGTGAGTCCATATTCAATTAATTTCACACAGCTGAAGACATGCAGCAACATAAGAATGTGCCTCATTCAGTAATGAGATAGAGCGTGTTTAATTCCGTTTTGCAGGTCAAGGAAAATTTTCTAAATAAGGTATTTGTTCCCTTAGAAGAATCTTCTAGAAGAACAAAGGTGGAAGGAAATATGGGATTCTGGGGAGAGAAAACAGAATATGAAGGTATCAAGTATCAACATACTCTAGAATAGAGGTCGTCAAGTTATGGTTCACAGGCCACATCGAGGCTGCTGCTTGATTTTGTGAATAAAGTATTAAAATAAAGCTACGCTCATTCACGTATCTACTGTCTACAGCTTCTTTCATGCTAGAAAAGCAGAACTGAGTAACAGCAGAGAGGGTCTGCATGACTCACAAGGCCTAAAGTACCTGTTATCTGGCCCTTTACAGAAAACGTTTTCCAACCCATATGCTATATGACTCAGTGAAAAAGGAGGAAGCAGTAAAAGATTTGGGGTGAAATGTCAATCTTCATCGAGATTTCAAACCCAACGTGGCAACCTGAGGCCTCTTAAACTAATTTCTCTCCCTCCCTCCCCCTCTCTCATTGTTATTTATTCATTCAACAGATACGTATGGTGCCCCTATTGTAGCTCAAGTTCAGTGTGAGACTTTTGGTTTGTAATAATGAAAAAATAGTCTTAAGATTTCTTAAACTCATCTAGAGCCACGATTTAGTGGGGTTAAAGAAGAATCACTTAAGAACTTATGAAACATGGAAGAATACAATAAGGAGATCCCATTTACATTGTGGGTGAAGGCTGTTCAGAGAAGGTCTGTCTGATGGAAGTTCATGGGGAAGAGGAGGGAGAGAGCCTTAGCAAATGCCCATACCTTTGAAAAACTGCAGAAAATCCAGGGGGACCAAGTAGAGTGACAGAAGTGGGAAAGGTGACATGGGCTGGGCCTGAAGAGGTGAGTGGGGCCAAATCAGATGGGTCCCTGTAAATAATGTTAAGCATTTTGATCTCTTTCCTAAGGGCAACGTGACAGCATTAAAACTGGAAAATAGTCTGGCAGTTCCTCAAACAGTTCAGCCTAGAGTTAGCATATGATATGACGTAGCAGTTCCACTCCTGACAAATAACCAAGAGAAATAAAAACATATGTCTCCACACACAAAACATGCATTTTAAAGTAGTATTATTCATAATAGTCAAAAGGTAGAAACAACCCAACTGTCCATCAATGAATGAATGGATAAACAAAATATGATATATTCACACAGTGGAATATTACTCAGCTATAAAATGGGATGAAGCTCTGACATGAGCTGCAACATGGGGGAACCTGGAAAACATCCTGCTAAGTGAAAAAATCTAGTCACAGAAGGGCAAGTGTTGCATGATTCCTTTCATTAAAGAAGTTTAGAACAGACACATCTACAGAGACAAGAAGCAGATTGGTGGTTGTTTAGAGATAGGAAAGAGGGGGTGTTGGGTGCTACTTCCAAGAGTGACGGGGTTTCTTTTGAGGTGAAGACCATGTTCTAAAACTGACCGCAGGGGCTGGGAGCAGTGGCTCACGCCTGTAATCCCAGCACTTTGCAAGGCCGAGGCGGGTGCATCATGAGGTCAGGAGTTCAAGATCAGACTGACCATGATGGTGAAACCCTGTCTCTACTAAAAACATAAAAATTAGTTGGGTATGGTGGCAGGTGCCTGTCATCGCAGATACTCAGGAGGCTGAGGCAAGAAACTGCTTGAACCTGGGAGGTGGAGGTTGCAGTGAGCCGAGATTGTGCCATTGCACTCTGGCTTGGGTGACAGAGTGAGACTCCACCTCAAAAAAAAAAAGAAGAAGAAATAAAACTGAGAATGATGATTTCCAATTTCATCCATGTCCCTACAAAGGACATGAACTCATCATTTTTTATGGCTGCATAGTATTCCATGGTGTCTATATGCCACGTTTTCTTAATCCAGTCTATCATTGTTGGACATTTGGGTTGGTTCCAAGTCTTTGCTATTGTGAATAGTGCTGCAATAAACATACGTGTGCATATGTCTTTATAGCAGCATGATTTATAAACTATCGCAAGGACAAAAAACCAAACACCGCATGTTCTCACTCATAGATGGGAACTGAACAATGAGAACACACGGACACAGGAAGGGGAACATCACACTCTGGGGACTGTTGTGGGGTGGGGGGAGGGGGGAGGGATAGCGTTAGGAGATATACCTAATGCTAAATGATGAGTTAATGGGTGCAGCACACCAGCATGGCACATGTATACATATGTAACTAACCTGCACATTGTGCACATGTACCCTAAAACTTAAAGTATAATAATAAAAAAGAAATAAAACTGTGATGATGGTTGCATGACCGTGAATATACTAAAAACCATTGAATTGTACACTTTCAATGGGTGAATTGTGTGGTGTGTGAATTATACGTTAATAAGGCTGTTAAAAATAAAACCTCTAAGGGGTCAAGAGGTAAGGGAGGGTGGTGAGGGAATAACTATCTCAGGTTTGAATTTTCGAAGGTCCTTCTGAAACACGTAGAAAGAATATACTAAAGAGGAACAAGAGGAAACTGTATGGGCTAGTGAAGAATCTACTAGAGGGGTGCAGGGAGAGTGTGATGGCCTGCACTATGGTGGTCACTTTTTGTATGGAATAGTGGTGAAGAAAACTGCTTATTCGGACAGGTAGAAAATAAAATGTTCTAGTTTGTTGTTTTGCTTTGTTTTTTTGTTTGTTTGTTTTTGTTTTGTTTTTTTTTCCCCAGAGGTTAAAGGTAGAGAGGTCTTTGGCCAGGCGCGGTAGCTCATGCCTATAATCCCAGCACTTTGGGAGGCTGAGGCGGGTGGATCGCCTAAAGTCAGGCCTTCGAGACCAGCCTGGCAAACATGGTGAAACCCTATCTATACTAAAAATACAAAAATTAGCCGGATGTGGTGGCAGGCACCTGTAATCCCAGCTAATCAGGAGGCTGAGGCAGGAGAATTACTTGAACCCGGGAGGCGGGTCAGAGCTTGCAGTGAGCTAAGATTGTGCCACTACACTGCAGCATGGGCAACAAAAGCGAACTCCCTCTTAAAAAAAAAAGAAAAAAAGAAAAAAGAAGGAAGGAAGGAAGGAAGGAAGGAGAGAAAGAAAGAAAGAAAGTAGGGAGGTCTTCATTCTAATCCTAAATCTGCCACAGCTGTAGCTGATTGATTCTGGGACCCTGGGCTAACCACCACCTCCATTCGCTCATTTGCACAATAGCAAGAGTAACCTGTGGCTCCCTACAGGGTAGGGGGCCAATCAAACAAATGGATATGAAAGTACTTTTCAGAGTAGTATCTTCCATGGGGATGCCAGGTTTCTCAGAATTAAAACTCAACAATAAACACTCAGTATCAATTAAATAACAAAGTGTCATCCTTCTCTAAAAAATCAGAAGGTGGTTCTAGTTCCTGAGGGCCTTGGAATCATTGCTGTGAATATCAGTGATTAATTATAACCCATAGGTACTGAGAAAGTAAGAGATGGTCCTGACATTATAATGACTGTAGAGTCACAGACTGGATGAATCTTTAAACCTGAATACATTAGTAAAAGAAAGTCTAGATGTTGCCTTTTCTGCCAGGTTTCTTGACAGTCCCAGAGTTCATCCTTCTTCTGGGCACCCCCTGTTCACTGCAGAGACCTCTACGACGGCCCCTGGGACATTGTGTTCAGGTATATACTGCTGCACCCCCCATGAGAACCTCAATTATTTGGGTGTAAAAATAGCTTTGTCTCTGTCTCCCCAGTGTCTAGTGTATACTAGGTGCTCATTAATTTGTTGGTTGAATAAACAAATGAAAGAAATGAATTGATGAACAAATGAATCATCACTGAGTGCACCAGAGCTTTTTGTTTTAGTTTTGGAGAAATAAGACCTCAGTAACATCCCCTAAAGCTAGCAGTTCATTTATGTTCTCTGGCTGCTCCAATAACCACTGAAGCAATGGTCTCACTGCAGGGCGCACACCCGCTGCCTTGTACATCATTTCCACGTCCTTGGAGGGTCCCAAGTGGTGCTCCAGAGAGACGCCGGCCGGCAATACCAAAGGCTCTAATCTCATCGACATAATGTGTCTGTAGCTGGAGGCCTCAGTTTCCCTCCTCTTTGTGCTCCTGATCCCCCTCAACGATCCCAGGGCTCTGGGCTTCCTAGTAACAGCCCCTTATTTTCCTTCAGCTAGTTATTTTTATTAAGTGACTTCCAGTCTGCAGCCAGCCCTGTTGAAGTCCCTGCTGTCTCCAGTGGCCTTGCACAGCTACCTCTGTGGCTCCTTCTCACCATCTCACTCTGGCTCCGAACCAGGCTCCCACCGACCAGTGCTCCAGGGACTGAATCTGGCCCCAAGATAGCCGCACAGAATTTGTCCTCACATGTTTAAAAACTTGTTTGCCGACACCTTAAGACAGAAGCGTTTAACAAAATTCCAGATTTCCGGCCCGGCGCAGTGGCTCATGCCTGTATTCCCAGCACTTTGGGAGGCTGAGGCAGGCGGATCACGAGGTCAGGAGATCGAGACCATCCTGGCTAACACAGTGAAACCCCGTCTCTACTAAAAATACAAAAAATTAGCTGGGCGTGGTGGCAGTTGCCTTTAGTCCCAGCTACTCAGGAGGCTGAGGCAGGAGAATGGTGTGAACCCGGGATGTGGAGCTGGCAGTGAGCCAAGATTGTGCTAATGCACTCCAGCCTGGGCGACAGAGTGACACTCCATCTCAAAAAAAAAAAAAAAAAAAATTCCAGATTTCCATATTTTCCAGAAAAAAAAATGAGGAGGTATGACAGCCTAGTCGGTGTCTTTAATGCCACAGCATTTTGCATGAAAAATAACTGTGTAGTTAACATACAGTCCGCGCCAACTTAAATAATTCCAATGCCAATGAAGGGTGAGTGACGTGCCTGCAAGTTGATCAACTTGCTGTGCTACTAATTAATTCCATTTAAGTACACATTGCCACGAGCTTTCTGTCCAGCTCTGCAAAGGAAGTGGTGTAAAAGGAAATCAACCTGAGACACTAATTCCAGGCCATCTGACCTGAATTAGCATGTTAATAATGGACAATTGTTTCACAAGAGATTGATGCCTGTGTCTGCCAGCTCAGTCTTAGCACAAACTAGTTTTCAAAATAGTGAGACTTCAGGAAGGCCCTCTTAATTTCAATCTCCTTCTATTTGTATTCCATACTTCATCAATTAACTCTATGAAATGTTTCATTAACCTTCAGTTCTCATTAAACTATCACCTGGTAGCATCACATGGTCTCAGTTTCCTTTAGATATTTGCCATTACTTAGCATTTTCCAAAGACTTCACATTCAAACTAAGATTTTGGCCTTGGGATTCTTTTCTTCTTCTCAGATTTATTCCACAGCAGTTCCTAAATTCTTCCATCCCTAAAATCTGTTCGGTAACTTCCAACTCTCATAGCCTAATCCAGAGATCTAATGGGCTCCACTTTGTGGCTGATTGTTGCCTGGCGGTGATGTGTGCTTATTCTCATTCCTTGCGCTTGGTCTACACACTCTAATAAGCAACCGGAACTAATGACAAGAGAATTTCACAAGCAGCCAGATTTCCTCCTTTTTTGACTTGCAGCACTGATGATCTGAACAAAATTATCTTCAGAATATTTTAATGGGGGAAAAAATCCGTTCTTGTAGAAATAGTGGTTGCTTGCTCTAATTGAGGTGAGCAAGAAAACACTCTCATAGGTAATAAACATTTTTAGATGATTATGTGATTTCTGTCATTTGTGTTGATCTATTTCTCTTACTTTAAAATCAGGCGACTGTTTCATCCTGTGTCCAGCCTACCACTTTCTAGCAATGCCTGGGTGACAACACATATTATACTTTTCCTAGATTGGTCTTGGGACAATAAGTCCCATTCCTTGGTCTGGGTCTGAAAAGGACAATCCAGGTGGGGCATTGTGACTCACACCTGTAATCCCAGCACTTTGGGAGGCCGAGTTGGAAGGATCACTTGAGTCCAGCAGTTTGAGACTAGCCTGGGCAACATAATGAGACCCTGTTTCTACAAAAAAAAAAGGAAAAATTATCCAGGCACAGTGGAGCATACCTGTAGTCCTAGCTACTCGTGAGGTTGAGATGCTAGGATCACTTGAGCCTGAGAGGTCGAGGCTGCAGTGAGCCATGATCATGACACTGCACTCCAGCCTGAGTAACAGAATGAGACCCTGTCTCATAAACAAACAGGCAGTCCAAAACAGTCCAAGTCTAATTGGGGTGTGACCAGCTGTGTCACGTGCCACAGAATAATCCTAGAATTACTCAGAGCCTCGTTTTTCCATGATGCCTAACTTCTACTGTCTGTGGGCTGTATTAATCGTTTCATTTATGTTGGGCTTTTGAAAATTTGGAACGAGCAGGTGAAGAACTGGAAACAGTGAGCTGTTCACTTATCCCCTGAAGTTTAGCTATGTCCTGATTATTCACTTAGAGCGCATTCAAGCTTTCCCTGTGTTCTCATTCTTAATTCCATTCATAACTCCTTTCTCGTCACCTGTCTTCTTCCTCACCCAGCATATTTTTTTCCTTCTCCATTCCTGTCACAGCTTTGCATAGATGACATGATGTTTTATGAAACTTGCTACACTCCTTTATCACTAGTTTTGTTTAGTAATTTAAAACTTATTCTCCTTGTTCTAAATGAAAAATATTAAGGATTTCAATATTTCATATTTTTCTCTCCAAGAAGTAAATCGTAAAGTCGTGATTTACTGTTCTCTGATATTCAATTCGGCCTGTTTTTCACATGCCTAGAAACAACAACAACAAAGACTTCTTAAGTTGGCAAAAAAGAAACCAGCTCACTGGATATAGCTGCAGCTGCTTTCCGTCTCTGGCTTTGATGACGTCTAGGTGTCTGCATCTCAAACAGGAAAACTGGAATGCTACCTTTGCTGGCAGAGAAACACTGAGGAATAAAGGCCATCAGAAGGAATGCCAAAGAGAATCCTAGATGGCAAATATTTGATATCCAAACATGCCAAGATTTTAAAAAGACAACAGAACTTATTACATTAGTAGGTAAACATGAGCATCACGATAAAAAAATCCCTCTTAATTATAGTTCTATAACAGACAACAAGCAGCAAGAAAAGAATATTACTTTGTAAGATGTTTGCCCAAAGAAGTTTTATTCATCCTTCAATCCATGCCTAAGCATCACTTGGAAGTGCATCTATTTTACTGCATATATATGTATGTATATGTTATATATATATTTTGTATAATATATATTTTCATAGATTTCTTAATGAATAATGACTGAATTATTATTATTATATATATTTTTTTGTTTTGTTTTTTACTCCTGTGAGCTCTCCAGCGGCAGGGACAAGGTCTTCCCTATCTCTAATTTTCTAGCATCTAGCACAGGATTTGATCAACTATGCCCAGCACTGACTTCAAAAGAAAGACAACACCATTGTCTGGTCACTAAGGGAGAAAACTGCTTTTATTCGAGTACCAGTGCCTCGCCATTTGTTCCTGGCAGACCTTCTGAGACTCAGAAAAACATACTGCAACCCACCAAGCAAATCCCTCCTTCGATTTCCATAGGCCACAGGAGGAAGGTGCATTGTGTGGCAGACTCATTAAAGCCACGAACTGCCACTAAGTAGGCATCAACATGCCACAGAGATTCCTTTCTAGATGTCCTAGGCCAATTTTGAGTAACAGAATGAAAGCAACAGCTTATGTGTAGCAGACAGAAATCAGGTTTCACGTGGGATCTTTCATTCAAATCAAACTTTAGAAGATTATGATTGCCTAAAGTCCTTGTGAATCCCTGGTTCATTGCTTTTAGAAGAAGAAAAACAGATAATGCAGTTTTAACAGTATAAATGACTTTTAATTAATAGCTGAAGGCCAGACAGCCTCCAAATACTAGTTCACCAAAAAGACACAAGAAAATGGAGTGATTTAAAAGTTTAAAGAAAAGAGAAAGTGGCCCAATTTCCCTAGACAACACACACTCAGGAAAACACAGTAAGACCTTCCTTACAGGAAATGAGCCCTTCATAATCTTGTCTTTTCTCAATAGCAAAAGCAGCAGCAGCTTAAGCTTATTAAATGCTCAGTATGTTTTAGACACTGTGTTATAAATACTGGATCTTTTCAATCTTTCTAGTTACTCTACGGGATAGGTATCATTATTACCCCTACTTCACAGAGGGGAAACTGAGGCTGACTACAGCTTCCTCCAGTGGTTTTTCCTTTGGCTAAACTCTACAAACCCAATCTAAGCAGAAGCAGTGCAGTCCACCTGAGAAGGATCTGGAGTAAAACTTGGGTGCTAGTCCCCACCCTGTTGCTTAAAAGCCGGGTGACTTTGAGCAGATTACTTAGTATTCGTGATCCTCAGTTTCCCCACATGGGAGTGGGGAGCATTGATGTGGCAGACTGGATTCTTTTTTTTTTTTTTTTTTTGAGACAGAGTCTCGCTTTGTCATGAGGCTGGAGTGCAATGGTGCAGTCTTGGCTCACTGCAACCTCCGCCTCCCGGGTTCAAGCGATTCTCCTGCCTCAGCCTCCCAAGTAGCTGGTATTACAGGTGCATGCCACCATGCCTGGCTAATTTTGTATTTTTAGCAGAGATGGGGTTTCACCATGTTGGTCAAGCTGGTCTCAAACTCCTGACCTCAGGTGATCCACCCGCCTTGGCCTCCCAAAGTACTGGATTCTTACTTGCTGCGCTTGACTGGCTCTCACTGCCGTGTAGCTTGAAGTGCCTCCAGGAAACATGGATTCCAGGATGGAAAGCCCAACCAAAATGACTTTAGATGTGGCCCTATGATTTGCTTTGGTTGATGAAATTCAAGCAGATGTAACACAAGCACAGGCTTTGATCATGGAGCTTGCTGTTAAGTTCCACATTCAAAGTCTCTGCTTGTATCACATTCAAGCAGATGTGACACCAGCAAAGGCTTTCAGCAGAACTTGCTGGTAAGATTCCGTGCCTACCTTATGTGGGCTTCCAGACTCGAGTTCCGGATGAGTGATAAGTTTATAGAAGTTTGGCTTGGGCTTTCGGGTTTCTCAGTCTTAGCACTATTGACATTTGGGGCCAGATTATTAATGGTGGGTGACTTTTCTGGGCATTGTAGGATGTTTCACAGCAACCCTGATTTCATCCATGGGATACCAATAGCAACATCTTCCCTTGAGTTGTGATAACCAGAAATGTCTGCAGACATTGCCATATAATCCCAGGGGGCCATCAATGCCCAGGTTAGGAACCCCTCTGCTATGTTCTCATAGATGGGTAGCCGCTTGTTCAAGAAGAAAGGGGAAGCCATGGAATCCACCAGAACCCAGATCAGCCTGGAGCCCAGCCAAGCCCAGCCCTGATGAAGCTCAGCTGATCAATACACATGTGGAAGACAAGCATAAATATTTGTTGTTTTAGGCCAGTGTGATTTTGAAGTTGTTTGTTTTATAGCAAAAATAACCCAACTAATATCCTACCTGTGAGGAGTAAAATCAAATATATTATAGAATGCCATGCAGAGTGTGTATGTTGGGGGCACTCGCAGCTGGTATTTCTAACATTAAACTCTGTATAGATTGCATCAGATAATGAGCTAGCCTGTGATGCATCTCACCTCTCTCCTGCAGCATTAGCCCCTTACCACCCTCAGCAGCACTTACTACTGTGCTCTCTAGACCACATTCCCTAGCACATCTATGACTGCATCCAACTACCCTACATTTGCCCACTTCTGCTTTTGGAGCCAGCATCCCCTGCCAGGCTGATCTCCAGCTCTAGCAGTAGCACTGACTGTCTTTTGCATTGCTCCCCCTTTCTCCCAGTTTATGATGCTGGAAATCCAGGCCCTTGACACATATGAAATAGTTCAAACTAGATTCCCCCTCCACTTGGCCAGTGTATCAATTATGATGGCAATTATTCAGTATGTGTGTGTATGTGTGATATGGTCTGTCTCTGTGTCCCACACCCAAATCTCATCTTGAATTGAAATCCGAATTGTAATCCCCACGTGTTGGGGGAGGGACCTCTCAGGAGGTGATTAGATCATGGGGGTGGTTCCCCCATGCTGTTCTTGTGATAGTGAGTTCTCATGAGATCTGATGGATTTATCGGGGGCTCTTCCCCTTTTCTGTCTGCACTTCTCTCTCCTGCCACCACGTGAAGGACGTGTTGGCTTTCTCTTCCACCATGACTGTAAGTTTCCTGAGGCCTCCTCAGCCCTGCAGAACTGTGAGTCAATTAAATCTCTTTCCTTTATAAATTACCCAGTAATTTTGGTTATTTGGATATTTCTCAGAGCAGTGTGAAAATGAACTAATACAATGTGTTTCAATATATACTCCCATGTATTAACCTCTCTATAACAATAGAACCTAGCATAGTTCCTGGTGTAGAATCCTGGTGGTGAATGAGCAAATGAACTGAAAGAACATTCACCCATGATAACCACACTAATAATTTAGATATAAATTGATGGTCACCTAAGAGCCTTGTTTAAATCACACAAGATCCCGATGACTAGAAATAACTCCATGATAGGGAGAACATACTAAAAAAATAAAAATTTTCTTAGAGCTGTTTTTTTTTTTTTAAATCCAGAGTTGGTAACATATTTGGCGATTCTTTTATTTTTCCCCTGAAGAAAATATTTCACAAAGCACAAATTGGTGATGAACTATGTGCCTATAGGTCTTATGTAGTTACTATCATACCAGACAATATCATCAGCAGTTAGTCATTCAGGGAAAGAAAGCAGTGATTTCGCTGGAAATAATTAGTGTACACACAGTGGGGTTGGAGGTGAGGTTTAAATGTGCACACTGTTAACTCCAAGGTTCTGCACTATTGTTTAGCATTTGTTTGTTTGCCTCCTGTACAAGCTAGATATGACATCAGAGTTTAGTGGAATTAATCTGACCTTCTGATAAGTAAATTCCACATGCAGCAGCATTCTCAGCACTCTAAATGTTACCGTGCCAGAGGGCCTAAAGCCCTTCCTCAGATTCAGTGGAGTTTACTGATAAGATACCATACTTACGTGGGCTTCCACATAGGACTTTAGGATTAGTGATAATCGCAATTATAAGCATCATACACAGACAGGCTACTATTGTGCTGGCTGTCCTTCTGCAATCTTTAACTCTGTTATTCCTCACTATCACTTTGTAACGTCAGCAGGGGTGACCCTTTTGTAGTTGAATATAAGTGCCTTGTCCAAAGTCACACAGGGCGGAGACAGGATTCAAACTCCATTCTGCCCAACTCCCAAGTCTTTTCAAGGCTATATCACACTGCTTAGAGTAGAGGCTGAAGACAGGAAGGCAAAGGCCCAAGAACCCACGGAACCAATGACTAAAGAAGAATATGTTGGAAAAGAGCTGTGCATAAAACCTGTTTCACATACAACATCCCAAAGCTCTTAGAATGAAGTTGCATCTAGTGTGGAATTTGGAATGTAAAGTCAACATGTGAAGAGAAAACTACAGCAGGATATACCCATGAAATCAGTAAAATCACCTATGAAGTACAGTACAGAATCATATCTCATTAAGTCCAACACCGCCATTTTCTTTTCTTGTGTTGGAGGAGATGGCTGACCTTCAGCTGAGCCCCATATGAAGTTGTGGGCTTGTCTTTACACAGTGTAGGTGAAAAAAAATACCGTACTTTTTGAACACACTGACATACCATCTCAGAGAATAGTCTTTCCATGATGAGGCATTTTAATTTAGAAAACTGCTTGTCTTATTAATGATTAGTCTTGTTTTAAATATCAAATTATTTTTATATTTCTCCTGTACATTTATCTAATCAGCTGTTATCCATTAAGAAACATTTGAAAGAACAAAAACAAAATCACATTTTTGTGAATCATCACCCTAGCTGGGAAGATACTTGGTTAAAAAAGAAGAAGAAGAGAGAAGATATTATAGATTGTCCGTTTCCCAAAGTGTGCTGGGAGTGAATAAAGTTTATTAAAAATAAATAATACTAGACACAACATGCATAGCTCATCAGAGTGGGGCATATTTTTGATTAGAGCAATGCTAGACAACAGCTGTTCAAATGAGATGTGACAGCAGGTAAATTACACAGTGTAAGAGTTTAAGTTGATATACAGAACAACAATGTCTTGATCATAAGTAGGATTTTTGTGCTGGAAAATACATTCCATCATTAATGAAACAGACAATTTAACTGAAAAACATCATATTGCACCACAGTTTTAAGTAGGTTACCTTAGCAATGTAATATGGGTAGTAACTCATCCATAAAACCCTGTAAAAGCTCATTAAGATAGGATCAGTTTATTCAAAACAGCATGTATTTCAAGTAACTGTTCTTCCTTAGCCAATTCCAGACACTATTGTTTAACAACATTAACTAAAATAATGGGAAAAAAGGCAATTGTAATTCATTATAAGTTTTGTCCCTCTAGAATGCTCACATTTTAAATTGGTAATACCAAGGACTTCCCAATTTTTTTTTTTACAATGGTAAGGGTTCTTAAGAGTCATCTATTGGCACTGCCTATGTCAAAATTTCTTTTAAAAATCTACCATGGCCTGGGGCCCTTCAACTTTGGGTTGAGAACCTCTAAAAATGGCAGATGCACTCTGTTTGAATGACTCTTATACTGCTTTATTAAATTATTAGTACAGAGTAACCTTACTGAAAAGGCAGTTGTTAGATTTCTGGATAGCTGAAAGTTTAGGGTCATGATGCTTATGATAGATGGCTAACATATTCTGAATGGTATACAGAGAAAGCTGCATATATTGAGTTGGATATCAATATCTACATTTGCAGAATCCACAATTTCAAAGATAATTGCTCTCAAGGATTTCAAGTCACCAATGTATCTTTCAAAATATCAATGGCTGTGAAATCTGCCAGTCACTCAGAATTCAAAGACTCCCCCTTAAGAAAGGGCTGTCATTTATTCAATGTTCCCAGCTCTACTTAAATAAATGGCTCAGGAGAGATTTTTGCAAGTGTTTAAAACAGTTTGCAAACTCATGAGCATGTGCATGAGCTTCACTTGTTATCTGCAACCCTGATGCCAATCCTTTCTACAGCAGATTCAGCTGAGTGGGTGCTGATTCCCCATGCACTTGTAGAAGCTGCAGCTCTTGTGATCCTTCTAGTGACTTCCTGCAAGCATTGGGAAAACCTGTGCTTTACAGCGGGCTTTGGAATGGTGCATCTTAGACCAAGGCAACACAGCTATGGCACCAGGACTGGGATTTAAGTGCAGATTTTCTAAGGTCAAATTCTCCTGGCCTTCCCCACACTCACAAGCTGCTGCCTTTATTTTTGCTGACTTTTGCATGGAGATTTGCAATTTAGGTTTGGAGGCAAGAGATAAGTGATTGAGCTTTTGTGGTTTTATTTTATGTAATTATATGGTGTGGGAGATGCCTATAAATTTTGACTTTCTAGCTTTCCTGTCCCTCTTCTAAGATCAACAGCATTCTGCTTATCTTTGGCCATTACCTCTCTTTGTTTCCCTGTAGACCTGGCAGGACTATCAGTCACGGTGTTATTTCCTCCAAACCTGCCCAAGAAGAGTGGCCTTATGATACAACCTAAGCCAATCAGAAGCTCTCTCCTGGCAACAGAAACCAAGAAACAAAGGGCACATGAATGGAAGGTGGTTGGAGAGGACTTATTCCATTGGTTCTGCCTAAGAGAGAGTATGCTGGCTGGGATCCCCAGAGCTGAACTTGCTCCTGTCCTTTCTATGACCCAGCTGTCAGATTTTAGATTTGCAAACTATGGCCAGTGTCCATCCAATGTTTCTATTGCTTTAGTTGGCAGTTCTTGTCTGCCCTTCAATCGCAGAACTCTGAGCAGCTCACACAAGAGCAGTACTGTGAGCTGGTCCACATCTGTATGCACACAGACTGAGCCGGCTCATCTGTATCTGTCTGCACTGGGCAGACCAGGGAGAGAAGGAGATTGTGCAATCAAGGGCAGAAAATGAAAAAGAACTTGGAATACAACCACGTCCATCACCCAATAGAGAAAAAAGTGGAGGCACACTGTCTCCCAAGATTCTTATTCTTTTTTTTTTTTTTTTTTTGAGATGGAGTTTTATTGCCCAGGCTGGAGGGCAATGCACAATCTCAGCTCACTGCAATCTCCGCCTCCCAGGTTCAAGTGATTCTCCTGCCTCAGCCTCCCGAGAGCTGAGATTACAGGCATGCACCACCACGCCTGGCTAATTTTGTATTTTTAGTAGAGACAGGGTTTCTCCATTTTGGTCAGGTTGGTCTCGACCTCCTAACCTCAGGTGATCCACCCACCTTGGCCTCCCAAAGTGCTGGGATTACAGGCGTGAGCCACCGCACCTGGCAAGGTTCTTCTTTTATTAGGAAGAGGTGTATAATTTGTCCAAGCTGGAATAAAGTTGGCTTTGAAGAAAAGAGCCTTCTGGATATCATAGAGAGTACAAGCCTTGAGTCAGACTAATTGGGTTCAACCTCCTATGCTATGTACAGAACAACAATGCACGTTGTTAGTAACTGCATAAACTGCATGCAGTTTACTTCCCCTCACTAAGACTCAGTTTTAAACTCTGTAAAATGGGAATCACAAATCATAGCATATGCATTTGTGAATATATGTGTATATACAAGATCCACACGCAGATTCAGTACATATGCCTTTAGGAATTCCCTGACAATTAAAAGGTATAAGGAGAAAACTCAGAGGAAGAAAAAGGATTGGAGAGAAAGTATTTTCTCTACATTACATACGTGTAGCTGGGCTCTAGTATATACAAAAATATAATGACTTTTACTTTTTAATTTTTTTTTTTTTTAACAATCTCCTTGCTGCAAAGCAGCCTCCTTTCACACACCGGGAACACACATCCTGATAAGAAGCTGACTTGCTCCAAGCCCCAGAGGTGGTCATGGAGGAATGGGGACAGACAACCAAGACTTCAGATGAGTTTTAAGCTCTATTGATTCATATGACAAGTAGGAACTTGAGACCCAGTCAGGGATCTAATTTCATCACAGACATGGCAGAGTTCTGAAGAACAGAACCGAGACGTCAGAGGAGCAGGAGGGTAGTAAAACTCCATATGCAACTTTTACATCACGAAGGAAGTGGGGAGGCTCCCACCACATCTGTCCTGGAAGAGGAAAACCTTTATGTGGGAGTACTTTTTGTGTGTTGTGTGGTCTTTCTGGAACTTCCTGTCAGGTGGATTGGGTGAAAACAGCCGTGAGATCTGACTGCTACATTAATTCCTTCAGCCTCCAAACTGGCTCAGTTGGGTTTGTTAGGAGGGTTCCTTTCTCTAGTCCCTTTGCAGCCGGAAGCAAGTCATCTGCAAGAGTCTCAGCTTCAGGGTCCTAGGTCATTGTTCTCTCTTGGAGGGAATTTTAGCTCTAGGGCAGCAGACACTATTATGCTGGTCTATGCATGGCCCAAACACTGTCCAACCCATTGTATAAGCACCAGGGTTCATTTTGATGGAATGAAGTAAAGAGGCAGACATAACTAAAAAGGAAGCCAAGTGAGCAAAGGCAGAAAGTTAGGAGCTGGCCAGGTAAGTGTGAAGGACCTGAAAGGGAACAGCCTTGGTGGAGGAGGAGGTGATGGTTTAGCTAAGTAGTGTGGACCTGTCTTACTTCCAATTTGAATCTTCACAATGTTCTCCTCTCTGCCTCCCTGTACGTATGTGTGTACATCCACACAAATATGCATCTGTTACATATATTTATTTATATATGTGCACACATGTACACACACACAGAATTTTCAAATCTTTAGTATTTCCACTACTCATTTTCTGTTCTCAAGCAACAATCACAGAAACTAATTTACCTTATCAAAAATGCAATTACTCTGTATCTTAGACTGCTATTTATTTGACAGGCGTCTAATTTTCCCACTTTTACCTAATTTGACAGGGAATATTACAGACATAACTAGTCTTTCAAAATGACTTTCACAAGGTTAGTTCACTTGTTAATTGACCCTCTGTGATGGCAATTTATGAAGCATATTAATTTCATCTGTCACTTCCAATGCAAAGTAAACGTGGAAAATAGTCTATCTTTCATAAGGGACCTTATAAAAGAAGTATGTCGGAATTATTAATTAATATATGCATATTCTTTCAACCATTGATATTGTGCGGAACTTTTGTACCCACTCATCTGAAGCTCTGTCTCCCTTTCATAAATGTTTTGCTATTCCTTTATGGTGAAGGAGAGCCACCTTCACCAAGGATTATTCTGCCAGGGATATAAATCACTACCTCACAAATAAAGCAGCCATTTGTCTGGAAGGACTTCTGAAGTCCACAAAGTTTAAAAAAAAAAAAAAATCTCATGGGAGTTATAGCAAGTGAAAAATCCTCTTTTCCAGAAAGCTGAGCCTTATGTCCTCATGAGTGCTTCTGTACCCTGAGTACAGGTGCTCCATGGATTGCAACAGAACATTCCAACTTTCAGGAGGGAGGGGGCCGGGCGCGGCAGCTCACGCCTGTAATCCCAGCACTTGGGGAGGCCAAGGCGGGTGGATCATGAGGTCAGGAGTTCGAGATCAGCCTGACCAACATGGTGAGACCCCATCTTTACTAAAATACAAAAATGAGCCGGGCGTGGTGGCACTCGCCTGTACTCCCAGCTCCTCAGGAGGCTGAGGCAGGAGAATTGCTGGAAGCTGGGAGGCAGAAGGTTGCAGTGAGCCAAGATCATGCCACTGCACTCCAGCCTGGGTGACAGAGTGAGATTCTGTCTCAAAAAAAAGAAGGCAGAGAGGGGAGTGCCTTCAGAGACTGACCTGGACCCTCAAAGGACATCTGCTGAAGTCAGTGCTCTCACCATATAAATCTGACTTTGATATAGATCTTTTCTCAAAGATCCCAGTACTCCCAAATTCAATTTCCACCTTAGTCATTGCAAAAATCACTTTGGAGCCCACTGGTAGGCAAGCACTCGGTATAACGCTGCAAACAAAACAGACACAAGCTCAATGCTAATGAGGCTCATTTGCATGCAGAAGAAACAGGAAAGTCAAAAGAATATAAAATAGAGTTACGATATGGAGGGACAAGCACCAGTGGTTCTGAGGACTGAGGCATAGCAAGGTGACAAGGGAATGATTTAGGACACAAAGGGAAGGATTTCCCTGGGCAACCAACCCAATGTGACCTGATGCCCTCTTTCCCTTCATCCGAATGTTCTTGTGAATTCTTTGGAGGCTTCCCAAATCCCCTATTCTCTTCTAGTTGATGGTTTTCATTCTTTAAGTTTCAGCATCTTAGTAAACATCTGTTCCAACTTCAACTTCTGCAAAGATTCTTAGGCTCCCTCTTGGGCATATGTTTCCAGTGTCTTGATTCTCCTTCGTTGTTTTATCTCAGCTCTGAACTTCCCACATATGGAGACGGGGGTGAGGTGAGCCTTCCAGAAGCAAGGGCTTCCTTCTTTCTCCCAGGCAAAGCCCTAGCTGAAATGTGGGCTTAGGAAAGGTTCTTTCCATGGATTTGTGCCATAAATTACCCAGGCTCAGCACTAATGTTTTCATAAAGCCTTTTAAAAATAATAGTGTCGTTGGCTTTGTAATCTCAAGTGTGTTTTTGTTGCCATTTGCCTTATACTGAAAAATTCCTACTCCCTTTGTGTGGAGAGTAAATGTAATTCTCAAGTTTGAAGGAATTCACGTAGGAGATCTTCTGAGAAGATTAGAATCCTGTGTTGGACCTTGAAATCTCACCAGGAAAATCTAGAACATCTCAAATATGAGTTTAGCCTCATCATTGATATTTTCTCGATTAACTAGCGAATTTTTTCTTTCCTTCAAGCATCTTGCTAATGAACCTCTTAATGAGCCAGGTCATTCCTGGCTTTGAGCAAAGCACAAAATATGTATTTGGAAAGATGAAGGCTACTCTTTAATTTGATGGTAATGGTATTATAAAAGCTGGAGGTTTTCTTTGTTAGAATAATAAAAAAAAATATTGAATAGTGATGAAATACAAAAATGTGTTAAGGTATATTTATCTCTGATTCCTGCACAACATATTTAAGAAAAGCGTATTTTAGAGCTTTTACAATGAAAGTTATTTGACTTCTGATTGAGGTAATACACGCCAATGATTTACACACAGAACCATTTAAAAATGCAAATTATGAAGGTGGCATGCTGCAATGTCCTCATCAATCATAAAAAATACATATTTTGAATCAGCATGGAAATGTATAATCTATACTTCATAGATCTCAGCATGGAAGTGCTGCCATATTCAGCTAACTGCAGCACACATATTAGTGGCAAATAATTACTCCCCCGTTCTGATGTTATCATGGGATAATAGTGCTAAAATGCTGTTCAGAGCAGTAACATTTCTGGGGAAAATATTTCTTCTTCATTTAGCCTCACAACCAAAAAAAGGCATGGGTGGTGTGCTATCTTTTACAATACTTTTCAATTTCTATTATTAACATAGCTAAATCATGCCCCTGTGCCTCTCCAGACTCTGACGCAGTGTGGGTTTATTTTACTTTGTAACTAAACATAATGAAACCCCAAGGGAGGAAATTCATGGTTAAATAGAGCTTTCCTGGCCCTGAAGGATTTGGTGCTCCTATTAGTAAAATTGCCTTAAAATGCGAGGTGAGAGCTACTTCAGAACTGCCCACACAACTACAGACAAGTGCAATTCACTTAGAGGAATTCTGGAACATTCCTGTTGCTTTAAGATTTGATCAGTGAAGAGGCAGTGAGGTAGCATTGCCTGGAGCTCAGGTTTAAGCTGACCTTTTTCTTCCTAGGAGAAGGGCTTAAAAAAAAATGGAGGGGGAAAATAATTGTGCTGGGGATAAGATACATCATGCTGAATCTCAGATGTGTGCTTTCCAGGGAACTAGAATTATCACCACAATCACCTACAGAGGAGTAGGGCAGGGCTGGTGTTCCTCAGCCGGGGACATAGGGAACAGGCGTTACCACTTACATTCCCAGGACAGCTTGGGTTATAGCAGAAGTGTCTGCAGACCCTGTGTTGTTACCACAACTTTTTCCTGAAAATTGACAGCCCCACCCAACTGTAGCTTATATGTGGAGCTGAACTTTGAAGAGCTTATTCATGCCGAAAGAGGTTTAATTTGTTCCACTATTCTCATGTATGCATTACTATCTAGAGGCTCAGGAAACAAACATGATTTTTTTTTCCTCTCTGCATTTCTTTCCACAACTTTACGGATAGGTCTGATTGTCTTAGCCCATATTGTGTTGCTATAAGAATACCTGAGACTGGGTAATTTCCAAAGAAGAGTCTAATTTCCAATTTCATGTGCTTCCCAGCTTCAAATATTTCAGCAGGTTCCCAGTTTCCGTGGGATAAAACCCACATTTCTTATCATGGCTTGCAAGAGTCTTCATAATCCAGCCCTCACCTACACCCCTCCAGCCTAATCTCCTATCACTAGTTTGGACTCTGTGCTACCCCTATAATCTAGTCAAATAAAAGTACTTAGAATTCCATGAATAATTATGGAATTATTTTAATTTAGCTCAGGTTTGCAGGCTGAGAAGTTCAAGGATTCAGCGCTGGCTTCTGGGGAGGACTTCTGAGCTGTCACAACAGGGTAGAGAAAGTCAAAGGGGAAGCGGGCACATGCCAAGGGAAGGAAACCCAAGGGGCATCCTGCTTTATAACAGCCTCCTTTCAGGGGAGTTAATCCATTCCCACAAGAACGAATCTGGGCTTTCAAGAGCAAGAACTCACTCAAACTCCAGAACAGCATTTGTGAGGGATCTTCCCCTATAACCCAAACACCTCCTGCTAGCTCCCCCCTCCCAACACCCCCACACTGGGGATCCAATTTCTACGTGAGCCTTGGTGGGAACCAGAACAAACCACCTCCAAACCATAGCACGGATACAGTAGCTACCCTTGTTTATAGAATACTTCCTTCTATATGTTGGAACAGTAGTTCTCAACCAGTGACAATGTTAGCTCCCCACCTTCCCCAGCCAGGGAATATTTGGCAATGTTGGGGGACATTTTTGGTTGTTGCAACCTGGGCTGGAGAATGCTACAGGCATCTACACCCATCTAGTGCGTGCAGGGCAGGGATGCTGCTGAATATTCTGTAGTGCACAGGGCAGCCTCAAATGAAAATAGTGCCAAGAATGAGGTTGAGAAACCCTGTTCTAGATTAGAATGATCACTGTATTGTTCACATCAAACCTGCAAGTTAGGCACTGTTATTATTCCTATGTTGTAGATTAGGACACAGAGACCAGGAGGTCAATAATTAGAAGAGCTATAATTTATTGAGTATCTATTATGTGTTTGGCCCCCTACTAGGTAGCTTTATGGTATAATATCTGTTCACCAGCATCCTAAGGTAAGTAGTATTAATCCCATTGGACATATGAAAGAAAATGGAACATCATTTGCCACCAGGATCACATGGCTATTAATTGGCAGCGCTAAGATACAAACTCCCATCTGGCTCCAAGTCACATGCCATGTCTCCTGTATTCTACTGCATCAAGGTCATAGCTGCTATGTGGAAGAACTGGGATGCCAACTTGGAAGATATAATTCCAACTTCTAGAATTTTCTTATGATAATACCGCAACGCTGTACAAAGAAAGACAAAACCTTCCAAAAGTGCCATGACATATACATATTTTGGGATTAGATTGGAAACCTCAGGACATACTGGATACACGGGTAGATTAAAAATGGTCCTTCCAGCGAAGAGACACTGGACAGAAGTGCCCAAGCAGGACGCTTTCTATGGTCAACAGTTCCTTCCTGTACACAGATGGATGCCTAGAAACAGACGTTGGTAAATATGTTAAGGAATTTCCTCACTCCCCTGCTTCTGATGGAACCATGCTTAAGTAAAGTGAAGTCATCAACAGCAGGACAGTCCTTCTCATACTGAAACGAGGATGCCTACAAATGAGTCAGCTCTCAGACAAGGAGAGCCCCACCAACTCCCAAACCAGGACAGCTCCCCTAGACCAGGATGGCCCCCTTCAGAGCAGGAGAGTCCCCCAAGGACAGCCCCTTAGAACTCTCACCTGGGTTTACATTGAGAGCATTCTATTTTAGGTGGCAAAGCTTCCTGGTCTGGGGGGAATGTGTATATGGCTCATTGCAATTACACATACTTGGAGCTTAAATAAAATGCTCCCTTGCAAAATATGAAAAGTGGGAAAGTTCTGCTATGAATAAAATACTTAAAGCCTTAATAAACTACACACTATACACACACACAAGGGAAAGAGACAGAGAGAGAAAGGAAAGGTAGGTAGAAAGAGAGAGAGAATTTGCTACTGAAGCCTAATTCACTCTTATTAGCAGCTTCACCAAGGTTATTACATGACATGAACATGAATTTACTCCCAGACTGTTAACCCACAGGACATCTGCTGAATGCCAATGCCTTGCTTATAAATATCTCATCCATACTCTGTCTTGTACAACACAATATTATCATTATTCCTCATTTCAGTAAAGAACTTGTTCCGATGGGCATTTATTAAAACAATACTCATTTATTTATCCAGCTGGCCAAGATCCCATATGTATCGAGGACCAATGTCTATTATTTGATAGTCATTCTGTATTAACCACATCAAATCTGACTAGCCAGCTCTTAGACTCTGATTTTCCCAGATCTATTTTTATGTAGACTTCTAGGGAACCTTGAAAATCCCAGAAAAAAACAGAATAATCACCTTGAGCTCCTTCTCATTCCCCAACCCACCCACTTAACTAGCTATCTGATCCCATTCAGACTCCTTCTAAAATTACCAACGCAGTCTTGTTTCCCGAGACTCCAGTCTTGCCTCACTCCCCTTTCCATTTAGTGGATGGTTCAAGATGGAACTGACACATCCAATTTCATGTCCTTCTTAGCTTCAAATATTTCAGTGTGTTCCCAGTTTCTGTGGGATAAAACCCACATTTCTTATGGCTTGTAAGAGTCATCATAATCCAGCCCTCACCTACCTCTCCAGCCTTATCTCCTATTACTAGTTTGGACTCTGCGCTACCCCCGTAGTCTAGTCAAATAAAAGTACTTGGAATTCCATGAATAATTAAAATATTTCATGCTTAATGCCATTGCACACCCTGGGATGCTTCTCTGTCTACCTCTAACACATAGAGACGAGAAAAAGCCCAATTCATCCTATCAGATAGGCAAAGTCTGAAATCCCCTGGGAAAACCTTCCCTGGTCATTGTGGAGGTCAACCTCTCAATGCACCTGTCACCCAAGATGCCCCACTAAGCCTGTCATGAGAATCCTGTGCCCTTGCCAAGGTGTAGTTTAAGGGTGGGTAGGTGATTTAATTCTGGTATTAGGGATCAGAAAACAACACTCCAAAATATGGCTCTTTGACATGCTAAACTGAAGCAGTAGCCTCAAAGTTTCTCTGACCTTCCCCCTATTCCTTCATCTCTCAATCACTTTTCTCTCCCAAAGCACAGGATAAGGCTGTTCGTTGAAGTTTCCTTATCTACCTACAAACCAGACCCAGCAAAAGAGAACAAACGGCCTTCAATCCCCTCCCTGAAACTTCATTAACCAGAAGATTAAAACTCCTATTATGACAAAAAGCCTGGAAATTATATATCACACCTAGAGCCCAGACAAACTTTGTCTCCAATCCCGTTCAATTCCCAAAGAGAACATTATTTACTAATCATTGTCTGAGCATTGGGCTTATTCATTCCCCTAAAAGTTATTTACTCCCCTTCAAATTGACAGACACATTGACTCAATCTCTCCTTCCCCAATGAAGAAGGTTGTATAAGCATCTGGACCTACTGGGTTACTGGATAATCATCCTCCTTTGATTTTCTAGGCTAATACACATTAAATAAATTTGTGTGCCTTTTCTCCTATTCATTTTCCTAACGTTAGTTCTTTTTCAGAGGGCAGAAGGTGAACCTTCGGAAGGTGAAGGGGAAGCTTTCCCTTGGCCCCAACACTGGCCCATGCTGAAAAGAACATAGGAAGTTCTCTTTTCCTTCCTTCTCCTCCCAAAGATGACAGATAAAAGAGATGCCCCTTGTCTCTCTGATGCCGTCATGTGGGCAATTGCTGGAGCCATCATGATACACAAACAGAGCTACTGTTGGACTGGAAATGACAGTGGCCATGACAGATCAGAGACATGAAAAGAACTGAATACCTTGATGAGATTTTTGAGCCACTGTAGTGACTGCACCTGGAAGTCTGCCCTTCTTCTGACCTCCCAGTTTGATGAAATTTCTTTTCTCACTTAAGTTTAGATCAGTCTGAGTTGGAGATATCTGTCACACGAAGCTAAAGCAACCTCACTGTGTCACCTGCTCTGACATTCCCACTCACTGTGGCTGGGCTTGGCGTCCCTCCTTGCCTCCTTGGCATCTCCCACTTTTTCCTCTTCTGGCATTTATTTTGTAATCTTGTTGACTTATCTGACTCCACTCTTAGACTATGAGCTCCTTAAAAGCAGGGACCATGATAGTATCCACTGTTCCTCTCCTAATTCCTGGTAAATAGCAGATGTTTGCAACATTTTCGCAAAATTGACTTTGTTGAATAGTTCTGAATTAAGGGATAAGAAATGGGAGGACATTTATGTTGTGACTTTCATGATATTTACTTTCTAGAATATAAGGAGCCCCATTTGTGCAGGGTGAAAAATGCCTTCTTGACATAAATGTTGGGTCCTGGTTATGTTACAAGTCAGATTTGACTAATATTTACAGAGCTGCTATTCTGTGCCAAGAACTTCTACATATTTTCCATGACTTGATTGCCATGGAATTATCTATAATGTCAGTATTACATTCCCTTTTACAGATTTAGAAAACTAAAGCAAGAGGAGGTTAAAAGTAACCAATAAAGGATAAATATCTGGGATTTAAAAGCCAGGCATAAAATTAGGGCTTCTGACTTTAGGTTAGGCACATTTTCTATGATGTCATGCGGCCAATAGCTGTCAACTTTGTTAGCTTACTCTACACTGACAACTCTGTTAAGCATTCTCTGTGTGTTACATCACGTAGTACTCACAACAACGTGAGGTAAGGATGATCACCACTTTCATTTTTCACATAAGAAATGTAAAGAATGGACTAGCTGGGATTTTAACCCTAACAAGTTTTACTTCATTCCTGAACTCTTTTTTTTTTTCTTAAATTTACTTTATTGAAGTCTCATTGATCTTTCAAAGTTATTTCTTCCAATTTTCTTAAGTATCTGCCAGAAAACAAGAACCAGAGGACCCCTCTCCCTGCCTATTTAAGCATAAATGTATTTTTGTAAAATGCATAGTTGTGACTCTGTGTCTGCTAAAACTTTACAGAAAAAAAAATTAGAGGAAATTATGTAAATTTTTGAACATCAAAGAAGGAAAAAATAAGAGGGCAGAAGGCATCCTGAGACCAAGTATAGCCATAATAAGATACATGAATGTTCAAGCTGGAGATTTCAAAAACTTCGTAAAGCCTCCCAGTGCTAGGAAGATGGCTCCCCTAGAACAACCTCCCTTACATCTGAGAAGATAGTCTGTCTCTGGTCTGGCCTTGCTTGCTCCATCAGTTTCACTGCTACCTCCCCATGAGACCCTTCCTCTGTAACAGCCACATGGCCCTGACCCTTGTGGCAGCAACACGGAGAGAAAAACTCCAAAATGATGAGCTCCATCATTAAACAAGGTGCTGGGTAAAACCAGCATGGTGCAGCCTGAAAATGGAAAATCACAGAGAGGGAGGTAGAGTAGATAAATGTACTGGGGAAATACATGGTTCTGAAATAAAACCCTGGCCAGGTGCGGTGGCTCACGCCTGTAATCCCTGCACTTTGGGAGGCTGAGGCGGGCAGATCCTAAGGTCAGGAGATCGAGACCATCCTGGCTAACACGGTGAAACCCCGTCTCTACTAAAAATACAAAAAATTAGCCAGGCGTGGTGGTGGGCGCCTGTAGTCCCAGCTACTCGGGAGGCTAAGGCAGGAGAATCGCTTGAACCCCGGAGGCAGAGGTTGCAGTGAGCTGAGATCGCGCCACTGCACTCCAGCCTGGGCCACAGAGTGAGGCTCTGTCTCAAAAAAAAAAAAAAAAAACAAAAACCCAAAAAGTTATATGTATCAGTTCAACATGTGCAATATTAAAAATGCCCACAGTTTAACATTTTCAGGACACATGTGCCACTCGGTGAAGAGGAAATCTAAATCCCCATTTCCTGGCTGTCAGCCACATCTTCTTTAATGAACTACCTTAGCGCTATGTAGCTTTCCTTTGCAGGATGTTCTAAAAACATCACATACACAGTAAAATGTACAAATCTTAAGAATGCAGCTGGATAATTTTAAAATATGTAAACCTGCATATATAAACTGCATAAATCGTGATCTGTAAACTTTTCAACCATTAGAAAATATTTAAAGTTTGCAGTCTTATTTTACGTAAAAACCTAATTGGATTAATGTCTCATCTTGACAAGATACTAGGTTCTGGGAGGGCTGAGCTACATTCACGTTGTCCAACATTGCGTCCCCAGACCCTGCCTGGCATGGTGCCAAGCACATAAGATTTGTTCATATACGTTTGTTGAACCAACACATGAACTGGCAGCAAGATGTAACCTGCTCAGCTGGTAACTTCTCAAGTCTCAGTTCATTTGTCTTTAAATCTGAGATAACATCTTCCATTCCTCCCTTCCAAGTTTGAGAAAATCAAATGAAAATATTGACACAGAAGTGTATGTTGTAAGCTGCAAAGCTCTATATAAATAACAGTAAGTACACATTTAGCAAATGTAAATATTTTGACCTATTTCTTCATGTCACTCGACTTAAAAGTAAGTTGAAATGTTATGATCTATGAATTTCCAGGAGTTTAAACTACAAAATCTCATTTTCTACGTTGACCTTTTCTGGTCAGTTGCTGAGGTTTTATCACTGCCTGTAAGCTCTATGAGCGTATGCCTGATTTCAAAGATGGTCTTTAATGATCCCAGCTTCCTGGTACTCATACTCTTAGGTAATCTCTTCCCTTTGAGTATAGGCTAAAACTAGTGACTTGCATCTAATGAACAGAATATGGCAAAAGTGATGGGATATCACTCCTGTGACTAAACTGAGGCTCTCATCTGACAACTTAGAAGGAACTCAATTCTGTCAACAATCAAGTGAGCTTGCAGGGAGACCTTGCCCTCATCTGAATTTGGGATGACTGTAGCCCTGGTCAACATCGTGATTACAGCCTGAGGCCTCCAGCAGAACTAAGCCATGACGAGACTCCTGATCTCAAGAAGCTGTGAGCTCATCATTATGTACTGTTTTAAGCCAGTAAGTGTTGGGATGAAGTGTTATGCTGCAATAACTAATATAAACTCCATGAATTTTCATTACTTGAGATTGCAGTAATAACGGCTGGCATTTTCCAAGTTAGCCTTTTGGTCAAGGTGTTTGATTTTTATCATGAATCTGTATCCTTAATGAGAACAGGTTAACAGATGCTTTAACCAACACTAAATAAAGCTAGGGTCTTTTAAAATTCCTACACAGAGGAGGTACTGAATGCATTTATGTGGAATGAACAAAGAATAACCGAGTGAAGTAAGATGATCTCTAGTGAGGTTGAATGACATGCCACGGAAAAGCAGATGAGCGAGGGAGACTTGGGGGAAGGATGGTGGTTCCTAGAGAGAATGAGGATAGCAAGAGTGTATGTGCTGCAAGCATCAGGGGTCCAAGCCTACTGATCTGTGACATAAGCCAGAAAGTTTAACGTAAGGTAGTACTGTCTTTCCCTAGATTCCCTTATAATGTTCTGGGGAATTCATCTTTTTTTTTTTTTTCATGGCCTGATTACTTAAACAATCCAAGCATCCAAAATAAAGCAATAATAAAACAAAGAGAAACATCCACACTGTGGTATCTTCTCCAGCCATTAAAAAATGAAAATATACATGATTCAGAAAGATATTATCTCCATTCAGATTAGATAAAACAGATTGCAAAACAGTGTATATGGTATGATTCTATTTTGGTAAAATTATATGCATATATACATACTAAAAATGTCTGAAAGGAGATATACTGACATTGCTTATCTTTTGGTGGTAGGAATATTGGTTATTTTTACTCATATGCTTTATAGTATTTTATAATTTTTAAAACAAGCATGCATTAGTTTTACACTCAGAAATGGTAAAAATTATATAAATTTATTGCAAAATACATAAAACAAGGAAGATGCCCTAAAGATAACACTTCTGTATTAATGCTATTATTGGAAAAGACATCACATTGTGTAGAGTGAAAATCATCACAAGCTTTTCTTATTTGATCATCACAGAGCTGGAACAGTCTCATGCAATTCTCAGTGAAGCAGGCATACTGAGGGCTTTTATGCTGCGGCCATCTGAGCCTCTCAAACTTAGGCCTTTCCAAGTCCAGTGGTTAATCAAGAGTGATTCTGTAGGTGTCCATGTGTTCTCATCATTTAGCTCCCATTTATAAGTGAGAACATGCAGTATTTGGTTTTCTGTTCCTGCATTAGTTTGCTAAGGATAATGGCCTCCAGCTCCATCCATGTCCCTGCAAAACTGGACACCTAGAGAAGAACAACACACACTGGGGCCTTTTGTTGGGCATAAAAACATAAATAATGGGTAGTAGGTTTAATACCTGGATGATGAAATAATCTGTGTAACAAACCTCCATGATACAAGTTTACCTATGTAACAAACCTATACTTGTACCCCCGAACTTAAAATAAAAGTTAAAAAAAAAAAAAGAGTGATTCTGTGACACTGCTGTTTTGAAGGTTTTCTGAGGACATCCAGTTAGCCCATACTCGTTACTTCTATAACAGGTCCTTACTTCTTGGAGTTTTTAAGTGCTTAGGAAGCTCTAACCTACTGATTCTTAGAATTTTTTACTGCAGCAAAAGAAAATGAGGAGCTTGCTTAAAGTTCCCTTGCTCTCTGTGAGAGATTATTTTTGTAGGCTTGAGGTAGGGGCTAGGAATCCATCACATACACTCAAGAAATTTTGATGCCTATTGTCTAAGGGCTACACAGGGAGAAATACTGCTTTCAAAAGTTATTATTCTGCTGGCTTGGTTTCATTCTAAGAAAAATAATATTTTACCTGCACTGATGTTCCCTCCCTCACTTCTTCCCTTTTTCTTTTCTCATCTTATCTCATTTCATTTTATCTCGTCTTGTGTTGACACGGCCTTGCTCTCTCACCCAGGCTGCAGCGCAGTGGGGCGATCATTGCTCGCTGCAGCCTCGACCTCTTGGGCTCAAGCTTTCCTCCTACCTCAGCCTCCTGAGTAGCTGGAACCACAGGCACATACCACTGCACCTGGCTAATTTTTGTATTTTTTTGTGTAGAAACAAGGTTTTGCCATGTTACCTAGGCTGGTCTAGAACTCCTGGGTTCAAGCAATCCTCCTGCCTTAGCCTCCTAAAGTGCTGTGATTACAAGTGTGAGCTGCCATGCTGGGTTCCATCTTCTTTCTTATTTTCACCAACTGTACAGATCAGAGTAGAGAAACATGATTACTCAGGAAAGGTCTGGATCTCACTTTGAAAAGTTTCGGGCATTTAGAAGTCTATCTTGAATGTCCTTCGATTAGTCTACCTATTCCATTCCTTTGGTCATTTGTATGTTTATTCATCCATAGGATATATATTAAGCATCTATGTGCCAGGCATTGTTCACATCAAAGCCCTATCTGACATTGAAATCTCCTTGACTGGTTTAAGTACGTCTTTGTCAGTTTCCATGTATCAAGGGCTCTTTCCAACACGTTGGCAAAAACATCTAACTGCAAAGACCACTGAGAACAGTGTCCAGCATAAAAGAGGCATTCAAAAAGTGTTCAGTGAGAAACAGAGTGCTCTGGTGCATGAGAGATAAGTTAGAGCTATTTGAGAACAGCATTTATTACATTCATTTGCATCCCACTCAATCTTTCTGCCTTTATTCACACCTTCTTCACCTACCATTAGTACTATTTTTTAAATTTTGTTTTTTTGACTGACACATAATAATTGATGTAAAATTATTATATTAATAATTTATGTGGTACAATGTGAGGTTTTGGTACATGTATACATTGTATAATGATCAAATCCAGGTAATTAGCATATCCATCATCACAAACACTTGCCATTTCTTTGTGTTGAGAGCATTCAAAATCCTCCCTCCTAGCTATTTTAAGATACACAATATAATAATGAAAACTACAGTCACCCTATTATGCAATAGAACACCAGAGCTTATTCCTTCTCTGTGACTGTAGCTTTGTACCTGTTGACCATCCTCTCTCCTATCCTTCTCCCCCCATGCTTATTAAAATGAAAATAGATCCACAGACTTCCAGAAGTCTCTCTCTCCTTCTTTCCATCTTCTTCAGAGCGATTTCCCAAACAAATATCTTATCTCATCATTCCTCTATTTAGAAAGTCTCCAATGGCTCTGCATTCTTTCCAGTAATTATTCTTCATCTATGGAATATTCCAATCCATCATGAAACTGGGTTCCACCATGATGGAAACACAGAGCACCCTTTCTCCCTGGGAAGATGTACATTTACCCATGTACATTATATAAATCCATGTTATTGGGTGTACATGCAATCTGCTGTTGTACTTAACAATTTGAATAAGTTGTGGAATAATCAAATTATAGTAAGATTGGCAAAAGCTCATCATTATGAAATCATTAACCCTGCCTGTCATAAAAACCCTGTGTCCCATCTAGATGACTGAGATCCACTTATGTGTGTGTATTTGTGTTGTACTAATTAACTGAAACTTATAGCCAGAAGGGTACATGCAGATGCTTTTATTACCACATCTTCCAAGTCACTTCAAGGCAGACATTACTAATAAACTACAGAGCTCTACCAATTCCTAGTCTCCTGTCTTATGCCTCTCCTCTTTCCAAATACATCTGCCCTTAAACTATACTCATTACTTATCAGCCTTATTCTTCCCTACCATGAATTCCTATAATCAATAGCATTTCTTGGTACTTAATTGTCCAGGCACTAACAACAGAATGTGTCATCCAACTGTGCTACTGACTGACCTAGAGTGGGTTATCTGAATATCAGTGTCTCAATTTTCTCATCTGTAAAATGGAAGTATAATTTAACTCATAGGGAAATTGTAAAGATTAAATGAGAAAAGCAATTGAGGAAAGAGAAGCACAAAGAAGAGTGGGAAAAGCGTATCTGAAAACTATGGTCCTATACAAGGACTATACACATTTTTACCAAGAAAAGAATGCTAAGAATGTGGAAAGCTAGTCAGAGAAATTTATCCTGTGAGATCATCTGTACATAGGAGCTTATAGAGGTTTCTGCAACAGAGAGATTTCATTCAATGACCAGAGTTTATTTCTCTGAAAGATTAATAGACGCATCAAGATACAAGTTTAATTCTCTCAATTAAAAATAGTTTATCCATTGATCCATTGATGAATATTTAGGTTGATTCCATATCTTGGCTATTGTGAACACTGCTGCAATACATATAGAAGTGCAGATATCTCTTTGACATATTGATTTTATTTTCTTTGTATATATACCCCTAGTGAGATTGCTGAATCATATGATAGTTCTACTTTTAAATTTTTGAGGAATCTCCATACTATTTTCCATTATAGCTGTACTTACATTCCCATCAACAGTGGGCAAGTGTTCTCCATTTCTCCACATCCTTGCCAACATTTATCTTTTATCTTTTTGATAATAGCCATATTAACAGGTATGAGGTGATATCTCATTGTGGTTTTAATTTGCATTTCTATTATTAGTGATTTTGGGCATTTTAAAAATATGCCTGTTGACCATTTTTATGTCTTCTTTAGAAAAATGTCTACTCAGTTCCTTTTCCCATTTTTGAATTATTTATTGTTTTTTCTATTTTATCAGATGTACAGTTTGCGAATATTTTCTTTTAATTCTATAGGTTGTCTTTTTACTCTGTTGTTTCTTTTGCTGTGCAGAAGTTTTTTAGTTGATATAATCATTATGTTTATTTTTGCTTTTGTTGCCTATGCTTTTGAGGTTATGTCCAAAAAATCCTTGCCTAGACCAATGTCATGGAACTTTTCCCTATGTTTTCTTCCAGTTGTTTCATAGTTTCAAGTCTTACATTTAAGTCTTTATTTCATTTTGAGTTGATTTTTGTATATGGTGTCAGATAAGAGTCCAATTTCATTCTTCTGCATGTGGATATCCGGTTTCCCAAATGCCATTTATTGAAGAGTTTTTTACCCCATTGTGTGTTCTTGATAACTATGCTGGAAATTAGTTGGCCATAGATGCATGAATTTATTTCTGGGTTTTCTTTTCTGTTCAATAGGTCTATGTATCTGTTTTTTATAACAGTATCATGCTGTTTTGGTTGTTACAGCTTTGTAGTACACTTTGAAATCAGGTAGTGTAATACCTACAGCTTTGTTTCCTTTGCTCAAGATTGCTTTGGCTATCAATGGTCTTTTGAGGTTTCATATGATTTTTAGGATGATTTTTCCTAGTTCTGTGAATAATGTCATTGGTATTTTAATATAGATTATGTTGAATCTGTGGATCATTTTGGGTAGTACGGCCATTTTAACAATATTATTCTGGCAATCCACGAACATGGGATATGTTTCCATTTATTTTTGTTTTCTTCAATTTCTTTTATCAGTGTTTTATAGTTTTCAGTGTAGAGATCATTCACTTCCCTTCTTAAATTTGTTCCTAAATGTCCATCAGTAGATGAATATCACATATATATATATATACACACACACACATACACACATATATGTGTATATATAAATATGTATATATTATGTGAGACAGGAAATCTTATCATCAGTGGCAACATGGATGAACCTGGAGGACATTATGTTAAGTAACTCAAGCACAGAAAGGTAAATACCATATAGTCTCATTCCCATGTGAACGCTAAATGTTGGTCTCATAGAAGTAGAGAGTAGAATGGTGGTTGCCAGGGGCTGGGGTTGTTGCAGGGAATTGGGAGTTGTTAGGGAGATGTTGGCCAAAAGATAGAACATTTCAATTGGATAGGAAAAATAAGCTCAGGAGAACTATTGTCCAACACAGCAACTACAGTTAATAACAATATATCGTATTCCTAAAAATGCTAAAAGAGTTGATGTAAAATATTCTTAACACAAAAATAGTAACTATGTGATGTAATGCATATGCTCATTAGCTAGATTTAGTCATTCCACAATGTATAGATACTTTAAAATATCATGTCATACACAGTAAAAACTACAATTTTATGTCAATTTTAAAAGAAAGGAGGACATTCTAAAAGAAAAATAGTTTATAAACAGAAGTCAGATAATCCTTGGCTTGGAATCCTTGATGCCATGTCCTAGCTACATAACTTGGGGTAGTTATTGATTTTTTTCAATCTTCTCCTCCTGCTCACAGGGGCAACAATAATCTCTATATGAAAAGTTATCATGGGAGTTAAATGAGATAATGCATGCTAAAGGCATAGTGTAATTCCCAGTAAACAGTGAAGCCCTTAGAAATTATGGCTGTTATTGTTATTCCTATTGTTAGCTTGCACTCTGTTGGGAAGAAATTGTAGCTGAGAAACACTTTGTTAAGATTACCTAAGCCTCTTGTTTTTAATACTTTCTAAGCCAGTTCATGACTAAAAGTTGGTTTCCCATGCCTGCACAGAATGAATAAGTTGACATGAAAATACAAATATCCAGTTCAATCAATAATTATATTTCTCACTATAATATGTTTTCATTCTGGTTTATATATATATCTGTTATGTATTTGATTAGTAAATTACTATCCCTGAGATAGAAATAACCTCTGAATATAGACACCAAATCAAGCTTCTGAGTCTATAAAGATGATGACATTCTAGACTGTTGACAATGATAAAGTCTTGCCATGAAGGTGGCTTTGTAAAGAAAACAACTGACCTTTCCCGGATGACAGCTGGGAATTTGAGTGCCGTTTTCTTCCAGTGGGAAGGCTGCCTCATGTACCTTTTTCTCTATGTGTTTTATCTTCCAAATTAGAGCAATTTGGAAGCAATTCCCAGAAGGCATGGGGAAGGTTAGATGTCTGTGACTCTTCAGGTTCTAACATAACAAGCTTCAAAAAATGCTTACTATTAAAAAATAATTTAATGAAGGCCCTTTACTGCCAGACCACTCTCTGACCTCTTATCATAGGATTTGACCCTCACCAGATATGAGTAGTGCAAAAACCTCTCATAAAAGCTCAATGCATATTCTATTGCTGATAACCCGTCTTTAGAAAGAGCAATTCAAAATAGAATCTAACATTACACAGTAATTACTGTTGTGATAAAATCTAATGCAATGCCCATTGCTGTTATGTAATTGACTCAACTATCTGTTTAGTAACTTTAGTCCAAAAGATGTGTTTAATTACAAATTCAGTCATTTATCCAATACCAGAAACCATGGAATCGAGTATTTGATATAATTACCCAATAGATACTGTAAAATGCTGTTTTCTGAAAGCAAATCCATTGGTTTCATTAAAAATTTCTTAATTTTTATTAATATATTATGCCATGCAAGTGTAAAGAGAAAAGAAACAGAGCACAATCAAGCTAAACTAATATAACTGTTCAAGCTCTTATAACACTGATTTTCTGAACCTACCCTGAGGATATTCACAAATACAATGCCACCTGATCATGGTTGTTGTTTTTAATAAGGCTCCCAACAATTTCAATTCAAACATTTGTAATCATTTTTATCACCCCAAAGAAATTGCCCACTTAGTGAGAGTGTGTGATGGGCCTTCTCTGGGAGAGGTATAGCTCCTACCGCTTGATTTGAAAAGACCTGTTCAAAACAGAAATAGAGGTTGCAAAACAAAAAGATGTCTCTACACTTTTTGTCACTGTGGCCCAAAGCTGCTTTATTTAAAAATGTGTCCCAAGCAATCAAAGGGAGAGTAATGGAGAGTTCTTGGCAGCTAGCAGGACAGCAGAGGTACCAAAAAGCCATCAGTCCCCAAAAGTCCCCACATGGAAAAGTGGCCACAGGACAGAGGACAGGGAGGCCCAGAACTAGGCAATATGAGAAGAAAAGCAGAACTCAAACTACAAATGCAATATTAATGAATCCACTTCTAAAAGTCTTACTGTGCAAAGGAGAAAGTACCACTAAGTCCCATTGTGATTACAACTGTGTATTAATTGGGTTTTGCCCATATCTATGTTCACGCTTCAGTTGACAGATACCAAGTTGTTAAAGTTTGAACAGAAACTAACTGCATTGATCTTATGTTTTGCTACAACCTGACACTTCTTAAATTTGTGCTTTCTGAACTAAATGTAAACAAAAGTGGTGACATAGGCCAACAGTGAAAAATGATACCTCAAGGACATTACAAATTAACTCCCCTGTATAAATTCAATAACTCACAACCATTGGGAGCAGGCATGAGAAGTGATGTGATAAATTTGTATATTAAAAATAACTTGGAGGAACTCTGACCTGGTCAAGGTGACATTAGCTATATGGAAAATAATCATAGAACACACTTTTTCAATATGTAAGGGACCAAACATACAAGATGAATTAAGGGGCAGCTCAGGGCATTTTCCTGAATAATTCAGGCAAAAGTCCCAATTGGCATAAATTCAGGTCAAAGCAAGCTGGAGTTGAATTAACCACCTTTCCCTTGCTTTAACCTCCACTGGTTTTGAGTTATTAGCAGTCAGGGCTAGTTTTATTTTTAGTTATATCAAACAGTTATGAGGGCCACCAAGAAAACTATCTTGGTCTCTGTGGAAATAAATCTACTAAAATTCTATCTTGGATTATTTTTGCATAGGGTTAACAAAGTAGTAAATGAAAATGCAAATGCTATTTTGAGGACTTCTAACATCTTGCTACTAACTGTGCTGCCTAATGATGACTGTCCCATTTCTGCACTATCAGGTGGTGGAAGGAAGGGACAGTCTTGCAGCTGGGTCTCCAAACCACAGGTATCTAGAAGCTGGGAGTGAGGTGGGGTACAAAGCGGGGGTACAGTAAGCTGAAAAGTTGGATGAGAAAAGTGACAATTCTCCCTGGAAGATGAAGAAGTAGAACCCCCTGAATATATTTACTATGTGACCTGTAACCAGAATTACACTTCAAGGAAGAGCAGCAAAGTCTAAAAGATTTCTTATTTATTAAGTGATTTATCCACTTATCCATTAATTCTTCCATTCATTAATTGAGAACAGCCAATCACTATAATCAGCATGAAGGATGCAAAGATGAATGAGATCAGGTTGGTAGCTTGCTGCTTTGAACAACGGGTAGTCTCATAGAGAAATAGATCTGTACTGTCAAATACCATTTGATAAGACCTTTAACAAAGGTCTGCGTGACATGCTGCATAAGTGCACAAAAGACAGGATGGATTAGCAAAGGCGAAGTGGAAGGAGGCTCCTCATCAACTCCAGATCTTGAGAAATGTATAGGTGTTCTTTGCGTGGAGATGGGAAAAAACATTCTAGGCAGTAGGCAGAGAGAACAGTCGAGAAAAGCAAGATGAAAGGCAGCCCTGAGTGAAGATGCATGGTCAGAAAGAAAAAAAGTGCATGTGCACGGACAGTGGACAGTCACTACAACGAGGGCCTTGGAGCCCGAGAAAGACCCTGAACACAGGACCAAGAGGTCTAGTTTTCTTCTGCAGTGAAGAGGAATCTGATCTCATTCACACTGTGTAGAAGTCATTCAATAAGAGGGAATGTATTACTCTGTCCTCACACTGCTAATAAAGACATACCTGAGACTGCATAATTTATAAAGAAAAAGGGGTTTAATGAACTCATAGTCCCACATGGGTGGGGAGGCCTCACAATCACCTCAGAAGGCAAAGGAGGAGCAAAGGCACGTCTTACATGGTCACAGGCAGGAAGGCGTGTGCAGAAGAACTCCCCTTATAAAACCATCAGATCTTGTGAGACTTCTTCACTACCATGAGAACAGCATGGGAAAAACCTGCCCCCTGTGATTCAATTACCTCCCACTGGATGCCTCCCATGACACGAGGGGATTATTACAATTCAAGGTGAGATGTGGGTGGGGATACAGCACCAAACCATATCAGGGACTGAAGAATGAACTGTTTGAAAAGAGATCCCAGTTAGGGAGTCATTGCAAATATTAACAATTAAAATAGAATTTAATGTGGTTAGTTCCCATAATGGAATATTGCACAGCAGCAAGAAGGAGAATGAACAAACGATATGCAACAACAACATGCATCTGACTAAGCATGATGACTGAAAGAAGGTGACACAAAAGAGTACACACAGCATGGGTCCATCAGTAGAAAGTCCCCAAACAGGCCAATCTAATCTACACAGTTAAGTATCAGAAGAGTGGTTCCCTCTGGGGAGAAGCTAGTGATTAGAAGGGGCTATAAGAGGAAGAGTCCTGTTCTGCTTTTTAATCTGGGTGCTGGCTATAGAGGCGGGATCACTTGGTTAAAATTCATCCAGCTGAATGAAGTACAGCCCACAAAGAGAAATTGTTTTAATGGTTACATAAAATAGAACGTATCATTAACATGCCAACTGTATGATAGACATTGTCATAAGTCCTTACACATGAACAGAAAGGAAATTATTATCCCCATTTCAAAGGTGAGAAAACTGAGACACCAAGAAGCTAAACCATGTACCCAAGCCCAAGCAGCTAATAAGTGGTCCAGCTAGACTGTCCCCATTTTGAGTTTCTACTGTTGGGGTGAATGTGCCTTTAGATATCCCTGGCATTATTAACACTAAATTTATGTCATGCTGAATCCTATATGTTTACTCCATTAAAACAGCCTCAAATAAGAGAAGGATAAAATGCAGCAGAGATCTTTTAGAGCAGTGGTTCTCAACACAGGCTACACATTAGAATCACCTTAAGAGTGTTGAAAAAATATCAATATCTGGGTTCCACACTAAAGTGGAGCCTGGGCATCTGCATTTTTATAAAGCATCCAAGATGATTCTGATGTACATCCACAGTTACCAGACACTGCCCTAAACAGAAGCCTTTCAGAAAGAAGCTGTCAGCAGATACCAAAAATACATGAGATTAATATAACTGGGTCGTGAAGCTGGTGTTACAATTTCAAGCTGTAGAGGCCAAAAGGGTCCCAGGTTGGGTTATGTACTGTTCCTTTGCTGACAACCAAGTTCACGCACATTCATATGCAGACAGTGAATTCTTCCTGGTCTTTGCCTCCAGCAGAAATGTCTTTTTTGGTTTTTGTAGGCCAGGAGCAAGCAATAGCCCATGATGCTTTTCACTCCTTGTTTCACTAAAGACTCACTTGATGAATGTAGGAGTTTCACATTTTCTATTTCAAAAAGGTGGTGTTCCAACCCCTTAAGGGAGCTGTAGCGAGCAGGTAGTTAATGGGAGCCCAAGTAACTTGATTTTTCTCCTGCAATACAAGTGACATCTCCATTATGCAAATCCAGGCAAATGTTCAAAAGGATGCAAATACCACTGTCTTTTCAGTCTAATATCCTTTAATGTTTTAGACTGCTGGTTTCATCAACAGCATTAATTTTCATTCAGACCCTACATTTCAAGTGATTGCACTGTAGCGGCTCATTTTGCAGAGAAATAAAGACATGTCCACTTGAGCTTTATGAAAGGCAAAATAATTTTTGTGGGTGTGTGCAGTATTTGTTGATGATTCTTTGGGAAAAGGTTAAGCAATTAACTTTCAAATACAAGTCTTGGGGACACAAGCTTTCTTCTTAGTAACTCTGCCATGTGAATGTCACCGCAGAGAGGTCCTGCCTGGACAGCTGGCTCTGTGTGGCTCCTTCAGCTTGGGGGATGGCTTCCAAGAGGCATAGGGAGCTGCCACCCTGTCTCTGCCCTGCACTTGCTCCTGCGACCTTGATCAGCCTCTCATATCCTCCACCTTCCGTCTCCTTGTTACTAAACATGATCCAAGCAATAGACTTTATGCCTAATTTGATTCCCTCCTCTTTCACATCATGTAGACCTTGGGCTAGTCATTTAACCTCTTTGCTCTTCCATTATTAAAAGACACCATGGCATAAGATTGTTGGGACTTAAAACAAGCTGGTGCAACAAAATGGCTCACACAGCACTCAAGGACAGGTGCGAAGGGTGAGTTAGCTAGTGGGGCTGGGCTAGAGGAGATGAGTGAGGAGCTCGCTTTCTGCACCATCTCAAAGGAGGCACCAAAAAACTCAGTAATCAAGATATGTGCTATTTTAACGCAATATTTTTAAAAATCGCAATTACTGCAAAAAGATCATGATGGACACTACCTCAAAATTTTAAATAGAGACAGGATCCATCACAGTGCCAACACAAGCCATACTGGAACCTGAGTCAAATGAAAGAAATCAGTAATACTGATGCCCTCTTTTTAAAAAATGTTGATATTTTGCTCATTATGGATTTTCTGCATTGATTTTGATCCTGTCTTTAATATTTTATTTCTCATGGACTTCTATGCATTAATTTTGAGTTTCAAAAATGTTGCATTACAATGCTATCACTCTTGATCAGAGGTCCCAAACCTATTTGGTACCAGGGACTGGTTCCATGGAAGACAATTTTTTCATGGACCAGGAGGTGGGGGGATGATTTGGGGATGATTCAAGCACATTAAATGTATTGTGCAGTTTATTTCTATTATTATTACATTATAATATATCATGAAATAATTATATAAGTCATCATAATGTAGAATCAGTGAGAGCCCTTAGCTTGGTTTCCTGCAACTAGAGGGACCCATCTGGGGGTGATGGGAGACAGTGACAGA